>NC_065892.1:8502500-9127500 GCF_905147045.1 Nymphalis io | reverse complement strand
TGAAGCGCAACCATCTACTAAAACACGAAGGCTACGCTTGTGTAGGAAGCTGGTAATCCAGGTGCATAGCTGAGCAGGCAGACCATATGCCGGTAGCTTGGAGAGAAGACTTTTGTGCCAGACCCTGTCGAAAGCCTTGGAGATATCGAGGCTGACAGCCAACGATTTTCCATGCTTGTCGATAGCTTCACCCCAGAGGTGCGTTACGTACGCTAGAAGATCACCTGTGGACCGTTTTGGTCGAAACCCGTACTGACGATCATTAATTAGACAGTGATCTTCTGGGTAATGGATCAGTTGGTTGTTTAAAATCCGTTCCATCACCTTACAAAGTACTGAGGTGATAGCTATTGGCCGATAATTTGCTGGGTCAGACCGATTCCCTTTTTTGGGAACCGCTTGCACATTAGCTCTTCTCCAAGCCTCCGGCACACATCCTGAAGAGAGAGAAAGTTGGAACAGGCGCGTTAACACAGGAGACAGCTCCGCCGCGCACTTCTTCAGCACAATGGCTGGTATTCCATCGGGACCGCTAGCTTTCCGTATATCGAGTGATTGCAGCTCCGCACGCACATCACGTTGCCTGATTTTGATGTCAGGCATCGTCATCGTCACGTTGCCTGATTTTGATATCAGACATATTCATTTATTATAAAACTCAACTGATCAATGTTAGTTTGTATAATAAGATAGTGGGCACGTGAGTAAACGATTACAGGCTTAAATCCGAGCAAGCATGTGCCTCATTATTGTTGTAAATATATCTTGTACTCGGCTACAAAGGAAAATATCGTGAAATTATGCCACATGTGTAGGTATCCATAAACTCACATTGGAGCAGCGTGGTGGATCAAGATTTTAGCAAGCATTTACTACTTTACTTTTTTTTTACTATACTCGTGTAACTCAATAAGATTGCAGCTCGTGGTGTGTCGTTACCAAGATATATTTTTTTTAATTTAATTAAATATAACTGAAGTATTTACCCGTTATTTAAATGTATGGTTATAAAATAATACTTAAATACATATACCTCGTAGAGATTCATCACACTAAGTAATATTAGGCTCGGTTCGTTTCAGTACTATCCTTAGTGTTAGTCGTAAAATTTTATGTTTTTTTTCACATAATGGAAACGATATTTTTTACGGTTAGGTATTATATAATTTTTTATAAGATCGTACATAAAATATATTGACTCAGAGACGATTATTTTTGCAAAAATCGTAATTACGTAATCGTAAGGTCAACCTATCCCAATTTCTCTCTCTTGTAGTATCCAAATTTTCAAATATATCGAATGCAATTTCTTGCAAATTGTTTTCGAGACAGCATAGATATCTTCTATAATAGTATCACTAGTATAATAAAAATATAAGTATAATAAAATAAAAAATATAAGTGTAATAAAAATATAAGTATAATAAATAGTATAATAAAATAATTATTGGTTAAATTAAATCATTAAGTCTTTACAACTACATAAAAATTAGAATAAAATTTAAAAATCACTTTCGGAATGAACATTAAAATCAAATATTAAATTATAGAATTATTGTACAAAAAAATCCCTAGATTATTTTACATTCCGTTTCTGTAAATACTCTCAATAAATTCTTCATATTGATCTGCGGATGAACTCTTGTGACGTATGAAAATGAGATTTCTGTACGCGGTATGTCAGCGAGAATGGAAAGATTCATTTCCCGAGGACACTGTTGCATGCTGTGTTTAATACTTGTGAAAAGGTTTTTGTAAAGAATAGCAATGCTCGTTTTTAAGGAAATACGGATATTCCTATTAACCCCTCCAATAGGCTTGTGTTAGAACACCATATCGTCGTCTCCACGGACGACAATAGCCCAAGGGTCGAAGCTGAGACTTTTCCATCGCTAGACGGGTCGTAAATCATTCCGCTATTGACGCTTCATTTATAGATGGAAAACCTTAAGAAGGCCAATTTTTAACAATTTTTAATTTGTAATTTTTTTTTAAGGTAGATTAGTTTTACGTTACAGGCAGAAATAATAATTTGGAATAATATACACTTGCAAATAATTTACTTTCCACCTTAATTATTTCTTATAGGTAAATATTGCATAATACATATGTATCCATTCCTACTATTTTGATATGTATAATGATTTAAATTGTTTAAATAATTAGATTTTGAAATTGACTTTGAACTGTATCCTAATCCTCGTTAAAATCCTAATTGCTAAACCTATCAAAACACTAATCATACATTATGTGAAAACACCGCAAAAAATAGCAGAATACAAGTTAACTTAATTTATCTTTAAGATACATATACTTGGTGGTAGTGTGCCGTACCAGTTAGTCTGGGTGGGTACAACCCAGTCGTCCCGTATTATACCGCCAAGCAGCAATATTCTGTATTGTTATGTTCCGGCTTAGGGGTGAGTAACCAAGTACACGAGACAACATCTTTCCCAAGATTGGTGGCGGATTGGCGATGTGAGGTATGATTAATATTTCTTAGAGTGCACAATAAAGAACAATAGTTACATACGTGATATTTTTTCGGTTATATTCGTTTATTATCTAGGTTTAAAGAATTTATTCTCAAAAAGATAGATTCACTTGCATGAGAACAGCATGATAAATGTAACAATAAAAATATTCGCCTTATAAGTAGGTACTTAGTTAACGGAATATAATATAATTAAATCGTTGTATATATTTTAATCGATATAAAAGTGGGTATTCTCTAAAATATATTTTGAGAGTTGAGACTTATCTTCGGTATTTTATCCACTAGGCAATAATTAATATTTGAAATTTGGAATTTAATTGTACGTTAATTGTAATATCTGAAAAATAAATGTTTTTTGCAATGTATACAAAAAAATAAAATTGAATCGTCTATCTTTAGTTTCAAAATAACTGTATTTTAATATAAGTTAATATGGCTAAAGTTACTGAATTCCACGCTGGCAAAAGCGCGGGCTTTGCTTGTATATAATATAGCCGTTACTTGCTTTGCCGGGCGTGTTGGTGTGATAAATATGCATAGAAAATTTACCATTTATAATATTATTAAGATATGTATTTGTATTTTTTTTGCATTTAACAATAACTATTACCATAGTTAGTGCTTGCGCAGTTCTGCGGTAGATGTCACTATTATTACATTTTGTTAGTTATATTCTATCGTATGGATTATGAATTTGTGAAAAATTTAAAGATCAGTCGAGCTTAGATAAAGTATTAGGAAATATCCTATTACTAAGCTAAGCATGAATAAATTATAAGCATAAATTAAACCCATAAATAAATAATATCCAGCGACATTTTTCACGCACGGCCATCTGATTCTTAATTAAGCTTCTACAGAGCTTGTACTATGGAAACCAGAAAAATGATATACTACATATACTATTTTTCTTTTGTAAATACATACTTATATAGATAATAACACAAATATTTGTCCTGGGTGGGAATCGAACCTACAACCTTCGGCGTGAAAGGTAAGCATCCACCAACCACGCCAACCGGCTCGTCTAAAATTTAGTGGAGTTTTTCTCGCAATAACTCGTTTACTTTTCACGTGTTCTAACCGCTGGAACAGCTCATATAGTATAGTTATTGTAAATTAGAGGTTTTTGTGGTACATAAAATCACCGATCAAAACGATTAATACCAATTTTAAATATTAACAGAAAATGTACTTACTATATAAAAAGTGTATTATATAAAAGTTAAATTATAACAAACTATCTTTCATAAAAAAGTAACACACGTGATTTAATACTATTCAAATTTAAATGTAACTTTTTCATTAAACTTCCAATACGCTTTTGCAATTTATTTGTGGAAATCTATGCGTAAAAAATATATGCATCACTGAATGGCTTTCAAATAAAAGTACGTTTTTATTATAATAAATGCATACCAAGTACCAATATCGTGAATTGGTTGCCGATTTAAAATTTCAAACTGGTGCTTAAAACGGAAAACATCAGAGTTCCACTCAAATAATGTACATGCGAAAAACTCGAAAGAATTACTCGTAAGTACTTGTAATCGTGGATTAAAATAAAGAACAGAATATAAATTAAAAACAGCAGGAATGACACGGAAAGGTCTGTTGTTGAAGCAAAACAATTTAATAGTTCTTTAAAAGGAATACGTTTGCTTGAGTATTATTTCATTATTCTACACTTAGTGTACTATAGAAAGGACTTTATGCATAACTGTGGAGATAGCCCAGTGTTTGAAACATGGGACACTTAACCCGAGACTGCGAGTTCAATCCCGGGCAAGCTACGCCACCAATTAATTATTACGTGTTGCTTTTGTGTTTCGCCACTTATTAATTGTGACGTGTTTAGTTTGTCTCTCGGTGGTAAAATAAACTTCAAAAATGGTTAGGAAAGCTAATTGTACATTTAAAGACTGGTCATTTATTGTTGCGAGATGACAGCCAATAAGTAAGTGTAACGCTTCTATATTGAATAAAGATTGTTGACTTATACTTAGAATTGCTGGTGCGACCTCAATCCAAGGGATTATATCGAGGCTGTTATACAGCCTCACGGAAACTCGGAGTTTTGAACAAGGTTCACCAACACCCTCGACATCGATTGCTCTGATATTCTCTTTAATTCCTGCTTCCTCTTTCCTTCACAAATCTACTAACTGTGTCATCCATTTCGTCGCATATATGAAATTGGACAACTTTTTTCTTTGTAGCACCTCCAAAAATGGAATTCTTTGCCAACACTCTTATTGCTCTTCTCGTATTGCTTGGGTGCCTTCAAACGAGGTGTGAAGAGGCACCTTGCGGGCCTGTAAGTCGGGGGCGGCTGGTGAAGATATTTTTTTCCGAATGTACTGGCCGTCGTCGCATTTGGATTCTACTACCACTTAGCATCAGGAATTCTTTGCCTTCCCGGCAAATATAAAAAAGACAGTCTTAGTAGATAACACCTTGATACCATCGACGCGTCAGTTTATCTTCTTACAATACAGCGTCACTCTGTATTCTTGTATTTCAAGAACAGTGAATAACTTAGTGTTGACACAAGGGGCAAAAACAAAATATTCTAAATTTTGTGGTTGCTTGTTGATTAAGGAGGCTACCACCCATCACATGTCAAATACTACCAACTGCATGTCTGCTAAATAAACAAATGTAGTAATTGTGTCTTACGCTGCATCCTGCAGCGTCGCGATATTTCAAGCAAGATTATTTTGTTACCTTTATGGCTATACTTATTGTCATTTATCTTACCTTATACATAAATAGCCTGCACGTTGAATTTATGGGTTGCTCGTTATCGTATATTTTTGATGTAAAGTCGAGCCTATGTTATCGAAGATATAATGTAAGAGTGACCTAACCGTTAAAAATGTCGATTTTAAAGAGTTTAAAAAGGATATCGTCTCCTTACCAAAAGTGAAAGTAAAAACAAATTGTTTATCGAGAAACTACTTAATATGTATATTATTATAATTATTATAATATGTAAAATATTATTATACCTTTCTAGCCGATTTAGACGAAGGATGCCAAGACAGAATCATATCCGTAGGAGATATTATTGTATATTAGTATAACTCTTATACATTCTCATTTTTTCACTCGCATCGAACGATGAGGAGGCAATCCGAAATGACCGAGAAAAAGGCACAAGCGAGCTTTCTAACTCCAGGGTATTTATTACTTTGAATGCTTTGACAAGAAAAAAACCAACAACTTTCGCAGGATTGTACCCTCATGATCAAACCAAATAAACACACAATAATAAACATGTTCATTTAGTTAAAATTCCGTTCCAATGTTCCGTCGAAGTGAATATTCGCATGAATGCACAAGTGTATGTGTAATAGTTAGCATATCAGAGCATACGTTTCACTGCAAACTATTGTATAAACATTATGATCAGCGTTCCTAAATCATTTATCCAATTGAGTTGAAACTATGTTGTTGTTTTTGACACTTGCGTGAAGGCTTCTGACAACAATACAATCACAGTACAATAGGTGGCGAGCTAATAGTTTTTAAATAAAATTTGATTAGGTATTGCTTTGAATTCCAATGCGAGTCGTTCGTTTTATAATATTGGAAGGTCCTTACATATGAAATTGGCGTTTTATCGTACTGACCACTTTGATCTGAAATATCTCCTCTTTGGTTCAATTCCAAATTCCAAATTCAAATTTATAAATTCATTTAGCTGGTACATTTGATTTTTGAAAACAGTCATTCATTTGTTTTTTCCTCATTATTTTTTTCTTTGGCGTCGTTTATTACCGCACAATGGAAATATATATATTTTTTTTTTTTTATAGAATAGGAAGGTGGACGAGCATATGGACCACCTGATGGTAAGTGGTCACCAAACGCTCTTAGACATTGGCATTGTAAGAAATGTCAACCATCGCTTATAGCCAATGCGCCACCAACCTTGGGAACTAAGATTTTATGTCCCTTGTGCCTGTAATTACACTGGCTCACTCACCCTTCAAACCGGAACACAACAATATCAAGTATTGCTGTTTTGCGGTAGAATATCTGATGAGTGGGTGGTACCTACCCAGACGAGCTTGCACAAAGCCCTACCACCAGTAAATATATATATGGAATAGTTAATCCTAATATAACCAGTTAGGACCTAATATAACCACTTAGTCGCTTTGCAGCGCACGCGTATTATTGAGGGTCTAAAAATGTTGTTCAGAGGGTTCCGCATATCAGCATATTTTTCATTTTAGTTATTAAAATCATCTAACTTATAATTTTCTAGCTTAAGTTATATTTTGTCAAATTTAATCATATAATATGATTCAGCATTAAGCATAAATAATGTAAATCTGACATTGGTTTATCTAAGAAATTACATTTCACAATATTGTGTAATGTATGCTTTGGAATTTATTTAATCATTAAACATCTAAAGAAAATGTAAACTTCAATCATATTATCTTTGTTAGTAATCACGGGTTAATTATTTAGTATCTTGTAAAAACTCTGTTATCGTTTATAAAGACAATCCCATAAAAATTGCGTAAAAAGTCGGCGCCAATTTTTTTTATGACGCGGTATTCATAAAGCCTGGAATGGGAAATACGAAAGTGCCTTAAAATGTGATCCTTCATTGCATTATTATTTTTATATTACCTATTGTAGGGAAGAGTCGGTATTGCGTCTGGGATGTATAAAATAATATACTCGTTAATAAGGGACCGTACGCGGTGTTTGCTTTATTTTAAAATCTTAAGTCTCTTTTATTTTGTTATATTTGAAATAAATATTTTTTTTGCTATCAAAAAACAATACTAACAGGAAATTGTTTATAAGTCGACCTCCTAAACCATAGTACAGACAGTGTTGATATTCTACGACAATAGTATTGTAATATAACTTGTAAAAAAGAATTGAAAAATAAAAATATTTTTTTATTTATAATAAGAGAGAATTTTTCAATAAATAAACTTTCAAATTAATTGTCATATTATATGTTATAATATTAGTAATAATTAATGTTGTTATATTTATTTATGGCCGTATGTCTTATGCGCATATCTGCGATGAATATAGGCTTTCGTAGTCCAATTGAAAAATATATTCGTAAATCACAAGTTTATTTGTAGGTTAGAAGCGGTACCTGGTAATACCTCGAACCGGTGGTTCTCCGGGTAAGTGGGGACAATTTTACGACACAAAGACCCTAATTTATTCTTGAACCGGATTTATTCTGTGTACGGAGTTGATGACAGAGGGCTCTTAGGGTTAATGTAGATCCTGTCATTGGAAATTGGAACGGCCACGGCTGTGATATTTGTTACGGGAAATTGAATATTGGCGGTGAGCTGTTTCTAGGTACGTACTTCGTTTTGAGTCACATAAACGTAGTAACAATTTAAATGAATGAAATGAACTATATAGAATATTTACAACCAATCAGTAACCAATATTTTCGTAAGGTTATTTCTAAGGTTGATTATAAAAATAGCTTATACATTAATTACTTTTATTGACACAATTTGAAAATTGTTTGCATTACATATCAATTATATTAATGATAATAGTATTTCTAATTATTAGTACCTAATAAACATATTATTTAATCTATTTTTGAATTATAATTCCTTTTTAAGAACCAATAAATCGCGGACAATATTAAAGCTGCTATAAAAATTGGGATAAAATGTTGGCGCCGAAATTTTACGACACGACGTCCACAAAGCATGAATAGTGGAAATCAAATCATTTGATAATATAATATCTGCCCTCGAAGCATATATTCCTTACTAGTTTATGTATGTTTTATATGATGTTGCTCGGTTTTTACAAATATAATGTTATTTTCATCAATTTAAAACTTGAAGTAAGAATTCAATCCTCCTAACAATTTTATAAATGAAATAATAAAATTAATGCCATCCTTAAAACATAAAAAAATAATTTGTTCATTAAATATTATAAAATTAGGTAATTTCAAGCAATATTACATACAAATAAATATAGCAATACGTTCTAAGGTGTTCTATCTATGGTTTTAAATTACACCGGCTCACTCATATGTCAAAACTTAACCGTAATAGTATTGATGTTTAATGGCAGAATAGGTGACATTGACATAGATAGGCCTGCACTAAGCCCTCATTAAAATACTTTATTGATTTTGACAAAAATGTTTTAGGAAAAAAAATATTTTATGTGTTAAAGTTGCTGACGGTGAGTGCTTACTGTTAATGTAGGCTTGTCATCGGAAATTGGAGCGTCCGCAGCCGCGCTATTTATCACTTGGAATTGAATGTTCGAAGTGAACATAGGTGATTCATTTGAACGTGGTTTGCAAGAAAATTGCTTTTATATCTTTAAAAGAGGCAATGTAACGGCTTTGTTTAATTGACTGTGTTTTTTAACGAAATAATTTTATTGTTTTTTAAATTACATTATTCTTATGAAAACAGTTAAGGAATAATAAATATAGATTAAAAGAAATATAAATATCTGCCTCGTTGGTCAAGTGGTTAGTTTATGAAGCTGTAAATCCCGAGGTCCTCGGTTCAATCGCTGGATCGGGCAAATGAAAATTTAAATAGGTTAATAGGTTTTTACGTCAAGAAATTCATCCGTCCAGGAGAGTGATGGAATACAGAGAGTATTACGCTTGTATTTGCGTACACAGCTGAACTGTGAATGTATCGTGTACAATTGTCTATTCTCCGTGGCGAATGGCGGACGTGACTGATATTCATTTGGAGGAAATAATCACTAATCATCAAATGACTTACATTTACAAAGTCCATGTTATCAAATGCGGAGGCACGACGCTATTACTATAATAAATAATTTATTAAACAATTTTGTCAAGACAAAGACAGACAGTCCTTACATAAATATTCAAAATACGTAGAACACAAGTTGCTGTTGTTACAAGTTCAATAAGTTTGAGAGCGACCCTCGATATTGTTGTTTAATCTCTTCAGTTTACGAATTAAATTTAAACAATGTCCGATTAAACGCAACAACAACTTTGATGAAAATCTATTTAGAGCTTAAGATCGACCTCGTTTTTATTGTGACTATTAAATAAGATTTCGTTTAAAAGTCAAAGCAAATAGAAATAAATAATTATTTTAGAAATTATTTATATCATATATTATATAATTATAAATAAGTTAAAATCTAACTGCTAAAGTTAGTTAATCAGGGCTATATAAATGTGTCTCAAGGAGGCATAATATAAGGTCACGGTGTCGTCCCTCTGGACTACATCCTGCCGCTCTGAGCCAGCTATAAAATTTTACGAGCACACCGTATGAGCATTATGGCTGTAGTTGATGTGAAATACTCTGTCTAACATAGTTTGGAACGAGAGTAAAGTTGCTTACTTATGATTTTTAAATACACCGTCGATACTCTGAGGTTCTTCTATAGATGATTAATTTTGTGATGAGTCTTTGAATAATTATTTACATTATTTTCACGTAAGCAAAGTTCCGTAAGTACTTTACTTAAGTTTACACGTTTTTAGTAACTTTAGACTTTTTTTGTATTAGGTAGGAACGAGGAAATAGACCACCTGTAGGTATGTGGTCACTGTCACCCATAGACATTGGTGACGTACGAAATATTAACCATTCCGTACATCGTCAACATACCATCAACGTTGGGAACTAAGATGTTATGTTCCTTGTGCCTGTAGTTACACTGTCTCACTTACCCCGAAGACCGTAACACAACTTTACTCAATATTGTTGTTTGGTGGTTGAATATCTGATGAGTGGGTGAGGAACTATCACCAAGAATAATTGTTTTACACAATCAATTTATATTTAGCCAACAAGCATTATTATTTCTAAATTATACATTTATTTATTCGTTGGTATTATGTATCGAACTATAGTATTACGATGACCTAGAGTATAAATTGTATATTATCATAATCACCTTATTATACGATGAATGCCATGATTTTGGTTCAGCGGTATTCGCGTTTGTAAATAGATATATGAAACGACAATTTCTTAATACAATTCTTGTTATCTTCTCTAATATTTACACTGCTGACTTATTTTATTTTATATTTATTTTAAATATATAAGTTTACTAATATTAGACAAAGAGGTGACTTTGATTTGTTTCTATTAAGTTCAAAAAAAACTAATTGGCATGATACTACAGCGATTTATAGCCTTCTTAAACTAAAGAGATAATTGCCATTTGCCGTAGATAAAATCGCATTATTATTATAATAACTTGCTACTTGTAGTTGATCGAGCCACTCTCGGAACTCTTGGCAAAATTTTCCTCGAGTTGACACTATGTAGATCGGTTTATAGCCCCCAAAAAACCGATTATACCATTTCTCGATTAACATACACATTACATAAAGTTGATCACAAGCCTTATGATAAAATTAACTTTGTAAATATATTTTATAAATATTTTAAATTTGATACTGACCATGGCAAATTACTCGTGGCATTATAATTTAATTGTAGCTGCATTTTCCTTCTAAATCCGAGCTCCTAGAGTCAAATTAAAAGGGATAGAAAGGGTACAGAATATCCATTACAGAGGTTTGTACCCTTGGGTTCAGAGCTACTTTGTAAGCTTATGGCCTTATAATAATACTCTTAAAAATATTCAGGAGAATTAATGTACACATGTTTATATAATGTTTGCAGAAGTAAATATATAAATATTGTGCTATTACATTATATGATATGCTAGGTAGCATAAAAGTAAGTATTAACATAAATATGTTTTAAATTAGATAAATAAATAATGTCGAATGTTTAGGTCAATATGTAAAACGTGTTATCATTAATTAGATTCTTAGTGATCCTGGTTTAACTGAAGAAAGTAATTTGACATTGTCCACTGGGATTGCGGACTGGAGTGTCCATTTCCATGATAAGTAGTTAAAGAATTTTCATTTGTCTGATTTATTTAGAACATTAGGTACAAACTGTGCTTAATAAGATATTATTACTTTATTGAAAATTATACTTGATAAAAACGTTCAGTGGTCACGTAGACTGACCAAAGAACATCATCAATTTCATACAAAAAGTCCATTTATCACGAGATAACAATGTCGAGGCGTTATCAAAATATGACCCGTGAGGCGATCACATTATTCATAATGTTTTGCTAAAGGCACCAATATTCTCTCATAGTAAAAGTTAACAAAAAAAATATTTAATTAATAATATTTTTTAAAATTTTATAATAATTACTTTTTATATGTTATCAGTATAATTTAAATATAATTCTATTTATTCTATTATACCGTGGAGTACCGGCTTAGAATAGTACTCCCCCAATCTCATCCCGTGGGTGTCGTAAGAGGCGACTGAGGGACGGGGAAAAGGGGGGATGGGCAGCAGCGTCCCCCCTCCCATAAACATCTTACCCCCTACTGCGCTCGCCAACACGCCTGCCCAGCGCGGCGAGTATGGGCAAACCCCTCCCTTAATGGCAGATGCGCCCAAAAAAAGTTACCGGCAAGCCCGCTAGGCCCGACCAAGGTAGCGGTCGCGGTATCGGCAGGGCAGGGGGTGCTAAGAATCACCGGTTCACGGCAGGCTACCGTATAAAACGACTGAAAATGGCAACGTATAATGGACGCTCGATGAGGCTGGACCATCACCTCGCCGAATTAGAAGTAGAGTTAAGTCATATAAACTGGCATATACTGGGGTTATCTGAAGTCCGAAGACAGGGGGAGGACACGATAACTCTAGAGTCCGGTAACTTACTCTACTTCCGCGAAGGTGATAACCTCTCCCAGGGTGGTGTCGGTTTTCTAGTCAAAAAGGATCTCATTAGCAGCATTGTGGAAATCAGTAGTGTGTCGAACCGGGTAGCGTACCTTGTCCTAAAACTTTCCGACAGGTACTCCCTGAAGGTTGTACAGGTATATGCGCCAACTTCGACATACTCTGATGATGTGGTCGAAGCGATGTACGAGGACATCGCAAAGGCCCTCAACGACACCTCGAGGGCCCACTACAATGTTGTTATGGGAGACTTTAATGCTAAAGTGGGAGTACAAGATAGCGGTGAATCGAAAGTCGGACCTTACGGCTTGGGCTGCAGAAATCACAGGGGGCAAATGCTGGTAAACTTTCTCGAAGCGCAGGGGCTTTTTTTGATGAATTCTTTCTTTCAAAAAAAGCCTCAGAGGAGGTGGACCTGGCGAAGCCCCGATAACGTGACAAGGAACGAGATAGACTTTATCATTTCGAATAAAAGGCACATATTTAGAGATGTTTCAGTGATCAACAAGTTTAATACCGGAAGTGATCACCGCTTGGTTCGAGGCACTCTAAATATCAACTTAAAAGCCGAAAGATCGAGAATGATGAGGTCTACTCTCCGACCTACCATGCTCCAAGCTGCTCAAGGCTCCGAAAAGTTCCAAATGGAACTTCAAAATCAATTCACCGCGTTGGAAACCATAAGCAGCATTGATGAGAGAACCGACACGCTGGTCAAAATACTGCAAAACACATCCCGCAAGTGTTTTCCGCCACAGAGAAGAGACAACGCACCAAAACTCTCTGCTGAGACACTCGAGCTCATGAGAAAACGACGAGAACTACCATCGTTTTTGTCAGATAAGGCCTTAAACCGAACAATAAAAACGCTGACGCGACGCGATCTCCGACGCTCCAATACCCGTGCCATCAAGGCTGCGATTAAGCAAAATCGGGGATCGAAAGTGTTCGCTCGCAAGTTTGGGAGGCCGCGTCTGACAAAACTTAAAACTGAAAATGGTGGGGTCGTTACCTCTAGGCCTGAGATTATCGGAGAAGTAGAGAGGTTTTATGGGCAGTTGTTCTCTTCAAGATCGGATAAACCCGTGGGAATCAGTATTGATGACCAGCGCGCCCCTCTTATGCGCCATTACTCCGAGGAGCTCCCGGTCGTTGACCAAGGAGAGATTAGGGCGGCTCTAGAACAGCTTAAAAACAACAAAGCTCCGGGAGATGACGGAATCACAACAGAATTGCTTAAGGCAGGCGGGACTCCGGTCCTGAAAGAGCTAGCAAGCCTCTTTAATTCCGTCATCCAACATGGCAAGACCCCGGAAACGTGGAGCGGGAGTGAGGTGGTACTGTTTTTCAAGAAAGGTGATAAAACCCTCTTGAAAAACTACAGACCAATCTCCCTCCTGAGTCACGTGTATAAGCTGTTCTCAAGAGTCGTCACGAATCGTCTCGCCAGACGACTTGACGAGTTCCAGCCCCCAGAGCAAGCCGGCTTTCGATCAGGCTACAGCACCGTGGACCACATCCATACTGTTCGGCAGATTGTGCAGAAGACCGAAGAGTACAATCAGCCGCTGTGTATGGCATTTGTGGACTACGAGAAAGCCTTCGACTCCATCGAAACCTGGGCAGTGCTCGACTCATTGCAGAGATGTCATATCGATTGGAGATATATCGAGGTACTGAGATGTCTGTACAACGCCGCTACAATGACAGTCCACATCCAGGACTGTAAGACGAAGGCGATAAAACTGCGCAGAGGGGTGAGACAGGGGGATGTAATATCCCCGAAACTGTTCACCAACGCGTTGGAAGACGTTTTCAAAACGCTGGATTGGACTAGGTATGGAGTCAATGTAAACGGCGAGTACATCTCACACCTTCGATTTGCCGACGATATCGTCATCATAGCAGAGTCGCTGGAACAACTCACCGAAATGCTGCGTAGCCTAGGCGAGTCTTCCCGGTGTGTCGGTCTCGGTATGAACTTGGACAAGACCACGGTCATGTTCAATAGGCATGTCGTGCCGGGACCGATATACGTCGAGGGGAAACCTCTCGAAGTTGTTAGTGAATATACCTACCTAGGACAGATAATACAAGTCGGTAGGAACAACTTCGAGAAGGAAGCCGATCGAAGAATTCGCTTGGGATGGGCAGCATTTGGCAACCTTCGTCAAGTCCTCAAGTCGTCTATACCGCAATGTTTGAAGACGAAAGTCTTCAACCAATGCGTCTTACCTGCCATGACATACGGTGCCGAAACGTGGACACTAACTGCGGGACTAGTCCACAAATTCAAAGTCGCTCAGCGTGCTATGGAGCGAGCTATGCTCGGAGTATCTTTGAAGGATAAGATCAGAAATGAGATTATCCGGAAAAGAACCGGAGTCACCGACATAGCTTGCAAAATTAGCAGGCTGAAGTGGCAGTGGGCTGGTCACGTATGTCGTAGGACCGATGGCCGTTGGAGCAGACGAGTCCTAGAGTGGAGACCGCGAATCGGCAAGCGCAGCGTAGGGCGCCCTCCAGCCAGGTGGACCGACGACCTTAAGAAGGTGGCGGGCACCAACTGGATGCGGAAGGCGGAGGACAGGGAGCTTTGGCGCACCTTGGGAGAGGCCTATGTTCAGCAGTGGACAACGATTGGCTGTTGATTGATTGATTGATTGATCTATTTAATTTAGTTTTTTTTAATATTACATTAATTAAGTAATTATCCTTTTTTAATATTATTAGAAGTTATTATTTACAAATCAATTACAATAGTATATTTTTAAAAGATAGATAAAATTGTCTGTGTACATATAAAATAAATATAACATTACGCTGAGGTAATAAGTATCAATAATTTTCTGTAGGAAAACGTAACCTATTTGATCAGAATCCGCGAAATATAAGAAAAAGTAAAAAAAATAATACAAATACAATTAAATCAAAGGCTTGGTGAGAATGGTGAAGGTTCTAGTCAAAGTTCCTGTAATTTTGAGACTGTCTAATAATCATTCCATGCAAGAGGATATTCGTGGTAAAATAGTCGGCTGGACCTTTTTTTTATAGTATAGGTAAGCGGACGAGCCTATGAGCCACCTGATGGTAATTGGTCACCAATGCCCATAGACATTGGCATTGTAAGAAATGTTAACCATCGCTTACATCGCCAACGCGCCACCAACCTTAGGAACTAAGATGTTATGTCCCTTGCGCCTGTAATTACACTGGCTCACTCACCCTACAAACTGGAACACAACAATCCCAAGTACTGCTGTTTTGCGGTAAAATATCTGATCAGTGGGCGATACCTACCCAGACGAGCTCGCATAAAGCCCTACCACCAGTATTAAAGCTATTGAAAAGTCAAGGTTGCTTGATATTGATTTCGCTCACACCGTTTGAAATTATTGACAGTTAATTTCAGCAATAATTCTTGTGCCAGTCGATGCCACCTGAAGAAAATGTAATAAACAAAGCCGGTTACCGGCTTTACCAAAAAGTTTTTTGAAAATTTGAAATAAAAATAGCCCTATTTAATGTTTGGTTAAATTTAAAATGATAGTATAATAATCAATAATGGAATATCGGTATGATATCGCCAATTTCCAATAGGAAAAAGTGGTTCTATAGTTTTCATGGTGCGGATATAATTTATCATAAAATAGGACATAGCTGCCGTTGTCATTGCACATGTACTCGTAATAATAATACTGTACGCTCTTGTTTCTCTTCAATTTCATACGTGTAGTCTGGTTTTATATAACAAGAGCTACCAATTTTTAACAACTTAAAAGTTCGCATAATCTGTTCTAAATTTTGTAATTATAAAATAGATCGCATAAATAAATATTTTAAAATAAGTAAGTACGACCGTTCTTAACACTTCCAAAACACAATCACCATTTCTTTTGTAAATTCTGAAAATAGAACAATAGTAAGAAAATCATAAAATAGAAATGCTTCTAATATTTTTAATGCGTGATTTAAGCTGCTCTTTCCTCTGTGACTTGTATTTGGCGTGATGCCGAGGCCGAGAGAGCAATTAGACAAAATTATGTTCAAAAACAAGTTGGAAACCTATTAGCAGATGTATAACAAAGTTTAGGACTAATTTAAACCAGTTCACTAAAAATAAAGTTAAGAAGTTTTTGATCCTTTTAAGTATGTCTGTTTGCGAAGCTGTGTTCGAGAGGCTTGAATTAAAAATTTATTTTAACAACAATGCTTTAAAATGTTGGTTTTTGATTATGTTACGTGGTATTATAAAAAAATCTTCGGAATTTTTTGTCGACTTCGTTGATATAATTTTTCTTAATTCCTTCTTTATAAAAACATAGCATATGCAGCCCATGTACATCTCAAAACTACAAAATATCAATATTAAAAAGTTTCATCAATTAATGGCAATGCGATAGTAAAAGTCTATACAAACACAGAACTGAGGCCTCTTCTCTTCTTGAAGGGAAGGTTCTGGAGCTAATTCTACCACGCCACTCCAATGCCAGTTTGAGGATACATAAAATGTGACAGAATTTTACAAATGCAGGTTTTATTACAATGTTTCCTTTATCACCTAGCACGTAATTACTTTTAAGGACAAATGCTAATGAGCACACAAAACTCAGTGGTACTTGGCTGTGTACTGATAGTTTTTACGTCGTGCAATTGAAAAAAGATCTGTTCTGAACAAATATTATTTTTCGATTTGTTATTGTTTCAGCAAACGATATATATTTTTACTGGTGGTAGGGCTTTGTGTAAGCTCGTCTGGGTAGGTACCACCCACTCATCAGATATTCTACCGCAAAACAGCAATACTTGATATTGTTGTGTTCCGGTTTGAAGGGTGAGTGAGCCAGTGTAATTACAGGCACAAGGGACATAAAATCTTAGTTCCCAAGGTTGGTGGCGCATTGGCTATAAGCGATGGTTGACATTTCTTACAATGCCAATGTCTAAGGGCGTTTGGTGACCACTTACCATCAGGTGGCCCATATGCTCGTCCACCTTCCTATTCTATAAAAAAAAAAAAACAAAGTGAACTATTTTTTTTTGTTATAGTAATAATTGCGCTTTTCTAAACTTAAGCGCTATACTAATAGCTTTAAGTTGAGAAAAGCGCTCGATAATATTAAACAATACGTTGGTACGGGTTGAGTTATAATTAACTATCCGAACTTGATGATAGTGTGTCGCCTGTAGTTTTTTTTTGTTTATCTGTTTAGCTTCTTTTAACAAACTAAATAATATACAAAGTTTGCACATGAATCTCTAGTAATCAGAAAATTAAAACAAAAAAAAAAACGTATTGAGCTTAATTTTTTTTATATTTTCAACGTTCAGTTTTTATATATATTTATATATTGTTATGATATATTTTTATAAGAAATAGTACAAATCAAAAGTAAATCATGCTACAGTATAAATTATAATCGCCTGATATGGTGGCAAGGATTCTCGCAGCATTTTTTGGTACATGATAGTGTACTTTGAATATTGTTTAATTCTTAAACAAGTACTGACTTAAATATTTATGATAAAGTAAAACAGACTTCATTTTTTACTTCAGCCGCAGCAAATAAGAGTTTAAAATGTTTCAGCTCTTGATTTTTGCTATTATTTTCTTTCCTTACACATAGTTTTATTTATCTTTTTACTTTTGAAAATATGAAAAGTAACATTGTATTAAAAATGTAATAGTAATTCTTATGTTTTAAACTTGATTTAAGCGCTAAGCTTTTAAATAATAGGCAATATTTATAAAGAAGTTTTAGTCAAATCATAATTGTATAGAATATTTAAAAGTCGCTGATAAGAATAACATAATCATGAATTTTTAAAATATTTATATATCCTTCTAAACAAATTCTGGCCACGGCAGCCAATATTAGAGATAATAATATAAAGTCTCCTTGCACAAGTCTTATAGACTTATATTGAAACAAAGATGGATTAAGCGTAAGTCCACCAGCTATTAGGAGCACAGGAATGTAAAATCTGCCAACTTCTAAACTACAGACTGCTGCTGAGAATTTCTTAACAGACATATCCTTTTTTTATTGGCCCGACTTAGACCCAATACCACCATATAAACAAACCTAGATATACTAACGTAGCTGTTATAATGCAATCAAATATATGTTGCTATTTAATAAATTTATGTAACTCTTTCTCTTTCTATACACAACTTCGAACAACAAGCTGTCATATAATTTATTCAGGGCATAAATAATTATATTTGTTCGTTTAATCTATTATTATTATTGGAACACATATTAACGTACGAAAGCAAAATCTTACACCAGAATGAAATATGAACGAGTGAACTATCATGGAGTCCCTTTTGTTTTATTTTAGCTTAATACCTCTTTGAAAATACATCGCTAAAGGTCTGTTGTTTAGTAATTAAAATTTATTTTCTACGCAGTAATACTCTTTAAATGTACATTAAGTACGGAGCGTTTAATTTAAGAGCAATTAAAACTTTTCTATTGGTAAAACTCTTACAGAAATACTTACTATCTCGAGATATTTTTACAAAATATAAACGAAACGATCGTTATTTGAACTTTCTTTTTTTTATGGTCTATTGAAATAATTGTACCCCTTTAAACATTAAAGTACTAAACTAAATATATAATATTATTACCAAATTATGAATAAAATTATTATTCATTTAAAATTTAACTTTTTCAATAAATCCAGATTTTTTTTAATTTACGCAGAAAATATGTTCAAACATATGATATTTTGAGAACCGAATACTTTTTAATGCGAAAGGTTATATTATACGTCATTTTAGTATAATCGTCCCAAGTCAGAACAATTCACCAGTTTGTTAATATTAATTCATAACATATCATTTATTTTTTTATTGATTAAAATATGAATTATATAATACTTTTCTTGGTACTGTTATTCTATGTTAATCTATTCTGCTAGTGAGTTAAAGCTACTTTAATATTTTTGCATGCTGTGTCTGTGTGCATTTGTGTAGAATACAGTTAATTATTTAATTATAATTTATTGTGTTCATTACCTAATTTATTATATCCAGTTTTGCGAACGAAAAAATAAATAAAAATCCTAAAACGATTTTATTTTAGGCGTATGTATATTTGCCTAAACAGTTGGTATTCCATATCATTTTAATCATTTTTAAAATTGATTATCCGGCCTTGCAGGGTCTTGAAAGAAATGGTCGGGACGAAACGATCAGTCAAGGGATGACGGCGGTTCCTCTCAAATCCATGTAAGCCTCGTAAGACGTTGCATAGTGACAGCTCACTTGTCAGTGTCACTTGGCAGCGTTGTTTGTTCTGATACAAGCTGATACAAGTTATGTTTAAAGTTACTGTATCATGTCGCTTATTTTTACATGTGATTTTTTGTATTATACTTTAAAATATCCTCATCCTTTATCGTATTTATGCACATATGACAATTACAGACCAAAAGTTTACAAAAAAATATTTTAATTTTATAAAAATGTCTAAAAAACATAAATAAAATGATAAAGTAAAAAAAAAGTAAAAGATTACATCTGCTTTTCACCTTTTTACTAGTCCTCCAAAGTATTCTTTATGTTATATAATAAAACGTACGTATTTAGTCATATTAAAAATATTTTTATTATAATTAAATATATTATATAAAATTGTTACTACTTAAATACAACCTAAACCTTTCGTATTTATGTGCATAAATGTGAAAAAATATATCGATGTATTCATGATTTATAAAATAAGTAGAATTAGATAGGAAAACTATTATTTTTATTCGGAACTTTGAAAATTCGTTTTACAATACAATAGTTCATTAAATATCAATGTCCTGTTGTTATAACTAATGTCATTA
Source organism: Nymphalis io (assembly GCF_905147045.1). Classification (NCBI taxonomy): domain Eukaryota; kingdom Metazoa; phylum Arthropoda; class Insecta; order Lepidoptera; family Nymphalidae; genus Nymphalis; species Nymphalis io. The sequence continues at coordinate 9,107,388 of NC_065892.1, read as the reverse complement.
TTCTATTATCTAATGCAGTGGGGCTGCGGTAATTGAATTAATTTGCACTATGAATCGTATACTATGCATAGTTTGAAATGATCATAAATGGATTTTCCATTATCATACGATTCCAGACATATCCTCTCCAGCAATATTATCGGTTTCATTTGAAACAATGTTACCTAATTTGTTAATAGCATAAATTGATTAAATTGTGAATTATTTCATTAAACATGATAATGCGTAGAACGAAATATTTGTTCAAATTTTGTAGATTTTAGTACGTACGAGGCATTAAAAGTTCCGTTGTCAAAATACTAATCAGTGCACTACTAATTACTGCGTTTATTATATAAATATACAATTTTATCTATACTAATATTATAAGGATACAAGCTCGTTGACAATGTAGCTATCAGTAGATAATTTTTTTTTTTAATCGGTCAGTAGTTTTCGAGTTTATCCATTACAAACAAACATACAAAAATTAGTAGCGATATTCCCTTAGCACTGTACTGGATTAGCGAATGTTTATACCTTACTGATTAAAAAATACACTGTATGAAAATCCTTATTTTACGTATTATTATTCCATACGTAGTCGGGGTGGGTGGTTAGTCCAGAATATAGCACTTCAAGTAGCGCTTTTCAAGCATTTGCTTATTAAAATTATTTTCGACTATGTTAACAATATGTTATTATAATATAAAAAAAATAATGTCAATCCATTTTTTAGTTTTTGGATTAATAAATACCCAAAACTTACAGTAACAGCCTGTTAATGTCCAACTGCTGGGCTAAAGTCTCCTCTCCCTTTTGAGGCGAAGATTTGGAGCTTATTCCACCACGCTGCTCCAATGCGGGTTGGTAGAATACACATGTGGCAGAATTTCAATGAAATCAGACACATGCAGGTTTCCTCACGATGTTTTCCTTCGCCGTCAAGCACGAGATGAATTATAAACACAAATTAAGCACATGAAAATTGGTGATGGTGCTTGCCCGGGTTTGTACCCACGATCATCGGTTAAGATCATTCTAACCACTAGGCACTATTAGTATCATAAAGCAAATATTGTACCAATAGTATCAAGTTAAAAGGTTTTGTAGATAGTTTTTCGTTTCGCCAGCCGATCTTATACCGTGGAATTTTGCGAAAGATTTTATTTTATGTGTTTTGTTATTTACTCCTCAATAATGAACTATATACTATAATATAAAATGATTTTAAATCGACCATATTTTCTTCGTAGTTTTCGTAAACATTATTTAATGTAAAATTACTTTTCATAGTTCGAATTAATTGTATAAAATCGTTTATAAGTTAAGCGTGTGCACTATCTAATCAAACAGTTAGCTTCGAATTCACATCTCGTATTAGAGTCACGAACTTGTGATTATTTGAATGAGATTTTGGAGCGTGGTATTAAGTGAATTATTCAAGAGCGAACAGACATCAGAACCGGCAATAACTACCATAATTTTGTACTTCAGTTAAACAACGCTGTAAATTTTGTGGGGAAAGCCAACGAATACTACGCAAACATATATCGAAAATATGTAATATATGTCTGTACTGTTTTTCGAGAGTTTTTGGACACAACAACATCACTTGCAGTTATCCGTGCAGTGACGGAGAAAGAATACATTTCACTGCCCCTCTCTTTCCCATGGGTGTCGTAAGAGGCGACTAAGGGATACCTGAGCGACCATCTGCTCACCTGGTGGTAGGATGCTAACATCCGCCTGGCTTGTTACCACCGTACGCATGGTGAAAAACTCGTGAAGTGGCTTGCAGCCGCGTTTCGAGGTCAGCCAGCGTACAGCCAGAGCCCGAGCGAGTATTGCCGCGATGGGTGTTGGTCCGGTTGGAGACGGCTGTTGAACCAATGCCGGGGAAAACTGTATTGACCTGCCGGTCAGGGAGACCCGAAGAAACGGCTGTTCCGCTGGCCGCCCGTGGCATAGTACAGGGGCCCGAGCGTGCCTAACCAGCTCGTGAGGCTGCCCCACCAGGCCACGCATAATCTCGGGGTGGACCGTCGTGCCGGTTGGTGACCGGTAGGTGGGGTCCCGGCGGCCACTTCCGGGGGGGTTCGGGGGCCCTTCCGTCCGGCGGGTCAGTGTATTTTTCCTTTTGGCAACCACTTGGGGAAACACGCCTCCACACTTTGCCCATCCCTATCGTGGCAATACATCGCTCGCTTCACGTCTCTTTTCCATTTAATTTCTCCCAAATGGCGCAACAAAAAAGAAATAACGGTCGTACAGCGGTGCTCACCCCCACCATACCCACGCTGTTTGAGGTCGAGTTCTCTAACATCCGAGGACTCCACGCTAACCTCAACGCTGTCCACCACCATCTCGAGACTGCACGGCCAGCAATGTTGTTTCTCACGGAGACACAAATACTCCGTCCTGCCGATACCAGCTACCTTAATTATCCCGGCTACACGCTTGAAGAATCCTTCAAAGCGAAAGCCGGAGTATGCTTGTTCGTCAGGACGGATGTTTGCTGTCACCGACTGCGCTGCTTGGAGGACCCCTCCTTCTCCATGTTGGTGGTACGTGTGGACCTGGTTCGTCAGAGCCGAGTCTACGTGTGCCTCTACAGATCCCACAATGGTGACTTGGAGACAAGCCGACTATTTGACCATCTTAGTCGGGTGGCAGATGCTGCGCAAGAGCAATTTCCTAACGCGGAATTGGTGTTTTTGGGGGACTTTAATGCTCACCACGAATCCTGGTTGAAATCCCTCAAAACTGACCATGCTGGAAGGACTGCTCATGCTTTTGCTCTCACACATGACTTGACCCAACTGGTTGATCAGCCCACCAGGATCCCAGACATTGATGGGCAAGCACCTTCTCTACTGGACCTTCTGCTGACTTCTCACCCGGTGGAATATCAGGTTGTGGTTCAGGCTCCTCTTGGCTCTTCGGATCACAGCCTTATTTCTACCAGAGTGCCACAGGCCAAGCTGCCGCCACTAGCGGTATGCAAACGTCGCGTTTGGCACTATAAGTCGGCGGATTGGGACGGTATGCGCGATTACTATGCGTCGGTCCCTTGGAAGGAACGTTGCTTCAGTGGGAATGACCCGACAGCTGGTGCCGCTGCTGTTGCTGGCGAGATCATGCTGGGAATGGAATACTACATTCCTAGCTCAGATCTCGTCAGTAGGAGTACGCGTAACCGTTGGTTCACTCGTGAATGTGCCGATGCTGTATCAGCTAAGCAGGCGGCATATCGCAAGTGGATCAACGGCTGCATTAGCGGGGCATCTAACATTGACTCACTGAAAGCAAACTATAATAAAAATTCCAAGTCCTGTAGAAAGGCATACACGAGAGCGGATGCACAGCGCATTGTACAGATTGGTCATGACCTTGTTTCGCATCCTAGGGGCTCCCGTAGCTTCTGGCGTCTGACCAAGTCTGTGCAAAACAATTTCTGCCAACCTTCGCTGCCACCGCTCAGAAATCCGGACGGATCGCTAGCTCACAGTCCGCAAGAGCAAGCTGATCTCCTGGCTAAACTCTTTGCCGACAATTCCGTCATCGATGATTGTAGTGCACTGCCACCTACAATACCTGCATGTGGCCATACGATGCCTGACATTAAAATCAGGCAACGTGATGTGCGTGCGGAGCTGCAATCACTTGATGTACGGAAAGCTAGCGGTCCCGATGGAATACCAGCCATAGTGCTGAAGAAGTGCGCAGCGGAGCTGTCTCCTGTGTTAACGCGCCTGTTCCAACTTTCTCTCTCTTCGGGAAGTGTGCCGGAGGCTTGGAGAAGAGCTAATGTGCAAGCGGTTCCCAAAAAAGGGGATCGGTCTGACCCGGCAAATTATCGGCCAATAGCTATCACCTCAGTACTTTGTAAGGTGATGGAACGGATTTTAAACAACCAACTGATCCATTACCTAGAAGATCACTGTCTAATTAATGATCGTCAGTACGGTTTTCGACCAAAACGGTCCACAGGTGATCTTCTAGCGTACGTAACACACCTCTGGGGTGAAGCTATCGACAAGCATGGAGAATCGTTGGCTGTCAGCCTCGATATCTCCAAGGCTTTCGACAGGGTCTGGCACAGAAGTCTTCTCTCCAAGCTACCGGCATATGGTCTGCCTGCTCAGCTATGCACCTGGATTGCCAGCTTCCTACACAAGCGTAGCCTTCGTGTTTTAGTAGATGGTTGCGCTTCACAATTCTATGTAGTGAATGCTGGGGTCCCCCAGGGATCTGTGCTATCTCCCACACTCTTTCTTTTGCATATCAATGATATGCTCTCCCTTGGGAACATACATTGCTATGCAGATGATAGTACAGTGCATGGTGGATACCACGGACGCGCAGTGGCTGGGCGGGCGGAAACTGAGGAGAGGCGGGAGAATCTTGTCATTGAACTCGATAGGACGTTAGATCTCATCGCCAAATGGGGCTCTGATAATCTTGTTGAGTTTAATGCCAAGAAAACACAGGTATGCGCTCTCACGGCGAAAAAGTCAACATTTTCCCCTCTTCCCTCCCTCTGTGGTACTCCGCTGGTGATGCAAAGCAAAATCGCCATGCTGGGGATTGACGTTCGCTGCGACCTTAGTCCAAGGGATTACATCGAGGCTGTTATAAAAACAGCTTCACGGAAACTCGGAGTTCTGAACAAGGTGCGGCGCTTTTTCACGCCACAACAACTGTGCCTGCTGTACAAAACACAGGTACGGTCTTGCGTGGAATATTGCTCGCACCTTTGGGATGGCTCCGCTAAGTACCTACTTGAGGCCTTGGACCGGTTGCAGCGACGTGCCGTACGCATTATTGGCGACGTAAAGGTCACAAACACCCTTGAACCTTTACAATTGCGTCGTGAGATAGCAGCACTGAGCGCTTTCTATCGACTGTATCACGGCGAGTGCTCTGAGGAATTATTCTCTCTAATTCCTGCTTCCCCCTTCCTTCTTAAGTCCACGCGGGCTGGTTCTCGATGTCACCGCCTAACTGTGACATCAATTCCATCGCGAACAAAGAAATTTGGCAACTCCTTTCTTTGTCGCACTTCCAAAAAATGGAATTCCTTACCAGCTCACGTATTCCCCTCCTCTTACAACCCGGGTTCCTTCAAACGAGGCGTGAAGAGGCATCTTGCGGGCCGGCAAGGCGAAGGCGGCTAGTGCAGAACGTTTTTCCCGTCTGTACTGGCCGTCGTCGCGTTTGGACTCTACTACCACTTACCATCAGGTGGAGTAGAGTCATTTGCCCTCCCGGCGATATAAAAAAAAAGAAAAAAAAAAACTTAAATAAGTAAATATAATTGAATTATTTGAGACACTGTTTGTATCTAATTTTCATACTCAAATCTAGCTAAATCTAAATTTTAATGTCACTCAAGTTTGAGAGCATATCAAGATAAAATCCCCATCTAGTTTAACAATACAGATGGTTGTGGGTTCGATTCCCACCCAGGACAGACATTTGTGTGCATGAACATGTCTGTTTGTCCTGAGTCTGAGTTTAATTGTCGATAAAAGTATGTATTTACAATAGAAAAGTAGTATATGTAGTATATCAGTTGTCTGGTTTCCATAGTACAAGCTCTGTTTAATTTGGGATCAGATGGCCGTGTGTGAATAATGTTCCAGGATATTATTATTATTTTATCACTGTATGTTGGTTTATTTGTTTAATAATAAAAAAAGGGAAATTGACTAAAAATTCCTATAGTTTTTACTTGGTGCAGCCCGTCAGGTACCAACCCATTCTACCGACAAACAGCAATACTTTATATAACCAATGAATGTGTGTGAATGAGTGCCAAGGAAGTGACGATGGCCAATATGTCAGTCTGCCTACCCATTTAAAAAAAAAAAATTAATTTCCTTTCCTTTATATAAAGTACATACTTTTTTTAATAAAAGACCGAATGCCAGTGGTGTCGAAAGTGAACATGTAACTGTGTATAATCTCACTTGGAAAGACATTGTGTGTTCTTTTTTCACTTAATATTTTTCCTGCTAAAGGTTCCCGGAGGCGATTACATAAACAGGATTCAACCACGACCTTAATGCGCCTAATAAAGTTTTACGACGGACCCTCGGCAAAAACGTGAACGTTCCAAGGCGACAATGCTTTTATCTTTTCTGTTTACTGATTGTTTTGCTCCTTTCAAATTAAGATCAGAAATATCATAACTTTATTACAAACCCTATTCGATCTATTTAAATGGAATGTAGGATTCAAGCAAATGCTAGAATTATATCGTAAGTCTTAAACCGCGATGGATTTAATTTGATGAGTCGGTTGGCGTGGTTGGTAGATACCTTTCACGCCGATTTTTGTGTGTTCGATTCCCATCCAGGACAGACATTTGTGTATATGAACATATCTGTTTGTCCTGAGTCTGGGTGTAATTATCTATATAAGTATGAATTTAAAAAAGAAAAGTAATGTATGTGGTATACAAGTTGTCTGGTTTCCATAGTAAGCTCTGTTTAATTTGGGATCTGATGGCCGTGTGTGAATCATGTCCCAGGATATTTATTATTATTTTTATTATTATTAGTTTTGCCATATTTTATAAAAAAAATTAACTTACGTACCTTAGTATTGACTCGTATAAGTATCAATATAGTCCACAATAAAAAGCTATTTTATTGTGGGCTATAATAGTATTGTGCACAATAGTTGTGCCACTGTCACGTCTTACTAAGAAGACGCCAAGAATTTATTCATTATTTCACATTCACATATACAATACTATTTTAAATTTTCATTAATGTAGTAGTATTTAGATATACGGACATGAGTCACTTGACCATGGCAAAAAATGTATGAAATAATTATACACTATAGAAAATTGAGCTTTTTTTTTCTTGTAAAGGTTTTTTTTTTTTTAATTTTACTTCTCATCTCCTAAGAATAATAAGAATTATCTAAAATTCTCCTTTCGATATTATCAGCATGGGAAGCCAGAGGATTTTTAATCGTTCAACATTCCTGCGTCGAACATTCATTGGATATCACTCTTTGCCTTTCTCCGTGACGTTGATATATTGAGTATCTTGCTCGACGCGGAAGTTTGAAGCTATCTATTATTACAATTTATGTAAAAACAACCTTTAATAATGAATAAATAAAAATGAAATTAAAAAATAGCAGAGGAAATATTAAAGGAGAAGAATATAAGAATGTAAATATATTTTTTAAAAATTAGTATTTTTCTCTAGATTCCTGTTAAACATTATATATATCCCATCATTTAATCTTTTTCGGCTGGTGATTAAATATTGATTGTTTTGTTTAAAAAATAATGAGTTCGAGACCCGTCTATAAATACAGCTTTTTTACAATTCGCTTGCATGTATGTATTTTTCGTTAAAATCGGTGACCGATACTTCTTTGAGCATTTTTCAATATTCCTTGTAGTTCCAGATTCAGTCATCCATGTTCTTAAAAAATAAGCATGAATAGTAAATAGGTCATTTTTGACCATCTGAAAAAATAGTGTGTGTGTGTTATGTTTGTGAAGTAGAAGCTATATATGGATACTTGCTATATACTCGTAAAATAATTGAGTTAAAATGAAACTAGCTTAAATTTAACTGAACGATGCTAGGATGGGTTAGTCAGCGTTGAATACGAATCCCAGTCGAAAATATAAACAAATATGAGTATCTGTACTTTCGATGGTACATCTAAAACGAAACATTAGCGAGCCATCAGTTACAGTTTGAATCTTGATTTATGTCACGCACAATTGTACGTAATATATGGCGTATTTATTAAAACAAGTGTTTAACGATTATGGCGCGGAATTGCGGAATTAATGCCATAAATCAATGTCAGAACATGTTTACGAGCTAACAGAGTTAATTCCAGTGTGACATGACGTTTATATTCGTGAATAATTGTTGATTGCGCACCGGGGATCGTACTATCACTAAATCTTAGGTGTAACAATTATGGTCTCACTCCCACTCGTACTGTCATAATTCAAGATATTTATAGACAAGGGTGTTGTCTTAAGGACGTATATTATACGTTTTCAATATCTTATCGATTAAAGAAGCATCAAGAAAATAAAACCGATTTGTTTTGCTTGCTTATAGTAGATTTGTCTAATAGATGTTATCACTTGACTGATATCAGTCAACCTCAGTCATCTTTATTTATCTAATTTAAATCTATTTTACAGCATTACATTCTGAGTAATAAGCGATCCAAAAGTAATTATTTATGAAAGACGCATTAAGTCTAAGGATTGATCTATAAAACGAAGTTTGTAATGTATTTTAATGGCAGGTAAAAAGATCATTACTTCAGTTTTACTCTGATAATTTTAACGACAGTTCAGGTACTATTTTTACGATACTTTGAACTAATCAAGTGAGTTTTTAGTGAACTTCTTTGACAAACAAATCAATAATTAAAATAAGCTTAATATTATTAGGCAGGCTTATAATTTTATTAGGCATGCACTATAGATCCATGAGTGCACCTATCCAACAGTACGACAGATAAAATAATGTTAAAAACTAAAAAGGAATTTAGTAATAATAAATTTATGAAGGACAAGAGCCATTTTAAACTTTCAGAAGTATTTTTTGCTTGGAATCACTCTATCTAACTGTAATAGATGTAATCAACTATATCTCCTAGAGACTTTTATGATAAAAAATGTAATAATCGCACTTCAATATTGTAAACAATTGAGGCACTAATTTTTTTTGTCTTTAATACCTGTTTATGCTGAATAAAGGTTTCTTATTGATATTTAATTTTATGTATAAAAATTGTGTTCACTTTTGTACTATTTTTATGCATACATTTATCCGATTTAGTAGAAACAATGTACTGTATTTTACTTTGTACCATCAACATACCGGTAATAGGTAGCTCGAGCGTAGTATTGGATATTGTTCACAAAGAAATTTAAAGCGGCATCGCAACGCAGACAGGGCATTAGCTAGAATATAAACACTACAAGATTGTATAGTAAATATGTCCTAATTAAAGAGTTTCTCATTGGCTTTTCTCTGAAGAAATGCATCCGGTAGTATTATCACGTTCAGCATAGCATAGCATGATATTTGGAAACAGTTTAAAGGGCTCTGATTAAGAGTAGCAGAGTAATATTGTAATTAAAACTTAGGTGTTATATGAAGAGTTAAGGATTTTTTGTTAATCGCATTAATTAAAAGAACACGTAAACGTAGCGGAAGAGTAATCCGACCACATCCAAAAGCATTCTCTCTGTGCAGCTTGCAAACTTCGCCAACCCCAAATGAACGGGATACTGCCAAGCAGATGATGAGATATTCGTCAGCAATTCCACTCCATACTAAGGCAAATTGGATTATTGCTAATACGATTCCAGTCGCAAAATATTTTATACGTATTGTTAGTCAACTTTTTAACTTACTTTAATTATCTTTAATAATACTAATATTAAGCTATTGTCTACTCCTTATCGGTGTATTATGTTAATATGGTTTTTGGTTTATAAGTTTTTTATAATTTGTATTCTACCTTAATAAAATAAAATAAATGTGTTTCGATTGAACAATAAAACATTTCTGCTTTAATGACAAAATATTTTTTTATAACATTAAGAACATTATTGTATATTAAAAGGACTGAATGTAATGTATGGAACTCATCAAAAATACCGAATGAGACGCGACATTACGGGCTTATTGTATATTTATTTATTTTTATATGTATTATTGTAATATTTTTGTAGGCCAGACCAGTTGTTCATACGAATCCATATGTAACTGACACTTTTATTGTATATTTTTAACGCTGTGTTTCACTCAAAACTATTATACTTCAAGCTTGACTTAAAACTTCGATAGCAATACACGAACATTTTCTCAATTTCAGTTCGCAACAAAGTTGTTTTATTTTCCGCCAGACAAATTGTAGTAACAAAATGGAATTTCCTGAACCATAATCTTATTGTAAGGTGTGTGTTGATGTTGAAATAATAATCTAATAATCGATTTTAAAATAATAATTCTCTAATATATTATTACATAGTACGTTCGTATGTTGATAACGACATAATTGAGTTTAAAAGGGTCTAGTTATTCCTCAAATAAGTAATAAACTAGATTTCCCTTGTACATATTCGTTTTCCGTCGTAATTTACTGGTTTCAGCCCTTGGCCGGCATGTTTCAATTACGGGGTAGTTCTCCGGACGTCATTATTTCCTGCTCGTGCTGAACGCTGCAGTGCCCAATGTTTCTTCAAAAAATTCTCTTATTTCTGATTTTGACTTACTTAAAAATAATGATCGTTCTATTTTACTCCATAGGATTTTTTGAGAAAATAACGACGTTCTTTAAAACAGCGTAGAATGTTGTTTCATTTGAAATTTATTTTGAAAATAAATAAACCTATATATTTAGTACTAAGATTTTAAATAAATCCATTAAATCGGCTCATAAACGAGATAACATAGAAACAAATTGATAGCATAAACATTATAATACTATATACTACTATTTAACATATACTTACATATACATAGTATATAACACCGATGTATTAACTTGACGAGCTAGTTGGCATGGTTGGTAGAACACTTGCCTTTCACACCGAAGGCTGTGGGTTCGATTCCCACCCAGAACAGACATTTGTGTGCATGAACATGTCTGTTTATCCTGAGTCTGGGTGTAATTATCTATATAAGTATGTATTTACAAAAGAAAAGTAGTATATGTAGTATATCAGTTGTCTGGTTTCCATAGCACAAGCTTTGTACAAGCTTAATTTGGGATCAGGCCATGTGATGTGTGTGAAAAATGACCCAGGATATTATTATTATTAATTAACGCTTTTCCCTTAGAATTTTCTACTGTAGTAAAAATTATATAACAATGTATGACCGCGTCGCTAACTCTTGTACTCCGGTCCATTCCAATTATAGAACGGATGTCATTATTTCCGCTGCCCAGGGATGCCTTCTACTCTGGAACTTGTCAATGTTTTGCTGACCTCCGAAATTCTCATACTAGTCATTCCATGTGCCGTTTATACGAGAGTGGTATTTTTAATATTTGCCGAGCTCTTGTGGAAACGTCGGTCTGGGTCTTAAACGGCTATATTATTTTATAAGTATGATTTTTACAAAGTAAATGACAATATACACTAAATTTGTGCTATATTTATTTGAAACCGATATTTGGTTTTCGTTATCGTTTCAGGTGAAATATAAATAAATTTATTTAATCACATATTCTACCGCTAAACAGAATAACTTAGGATTGTTCTGTTCGGTATGAAAGATGAGTGAGCCAGTGTAACAACACTCGCAAAGGATATGACGTCTTAGTTCCCAAGGTTTGTAGCGCATTGGTGGTGTAAGGGGTGGTTAATATTTCTAACAATACCAATGTCTATGGGCTGTTTAACTATTCTAAATAAAAAAAATATTTTTATCGAATTTCCGATGACGTCTTGCCATGTCTTTTAAAACATCTAGTTCTTTTATAAACTATGTGAAAAATTAAAATATTGGTTACACCTTTGATTTCCATTATTTTTATTTTATATACTTACCACAGCCGCTTAGCATATCATTAAAACTTCACAATAGAACTATGTAATTGACCAGTATGTGTAGAGATTATACTCATTAGACATTGTTGCGGTGAAAAATTTATAATGATGACGCTCAGCGCGAAACAAAGGAACACAATGTGCGCTCGCGTATGAGTACGTCATCGTCGCGCCCATTATTGAGTTCAATGCTCATTAAAAAAAATTAAATATGATGAATGACATAAACCTTATATGCTTTGACTTTGTTCACTGTATCACAGCTATTTCAACTAAACACTAACGCAACGCTTTTATGTATTAATAGCTTGTTTACTTTCTCTTGTTGTATTAATCATGATATTATAATCAAAATGTATAAATATGTACACTCATTACACGTGTAAAGGGAAATATACATCAGAGATATTATTAATGACACGTAATTTAGAATACGATTTCTCCAGTACATATGTTTGAACAAAAATATTATTATATAGAAATTTCTGCATAGATTTTAATAGAACGCGCCATAATGTTACAGTATTATACTTTTTTTATTTTCTACGCAGAGGATATTCTCAGAAATAATTCCAGTAGACTATAGGCATTGCCAGGGATTCTTACTCCCAAAAACTCCGTGGTGATCACGTATCGTAGAGGCCAGTTGATTGTTCTAAAAATGATTATTCGTATTAGACATTCCCTTCCTGTATCTTGTTTCGCTCGTGGATCAGCGTCACTCTTCCAATTGCTGAAGAGATTGATCTCATCCCCTGTACTAATTGCTAATGTTTACGATAGTGGGATCCCACTACCATCCTCGTCAGGTTTACAATTGTATGTCCGGTTCAACATATTAACTTCTAATATTGGGAAATCAGATATTTTTAGAAAAGTAGAATTAAAGTACGTGAAGGCAGCACTGCCTTTTAATAATGCGTCAGATCCCAATTTCACAAGGGTACAATATAAAGTAACTTCCAGATATATGTGTTGTTTTATTGTAAAGATATATAAATATCTTGTCCAACAATCTTTACCAAATACAGCTCCATTATTGCCGTTAGGTCTTTGCACTGCTTATCTTCTTAAGATTTCATAAAAAGTAAATCGTTTCATCGTTTAAAAATATCAAAATCCGGACCTATTTACTATATTAGAAAAGTAAAGTATTTTACGGAAAATGCTTAATTTTATATTACGATGTATTTAATTTGGCTAAAGTATTTTTTTATTTTATGTTTAATAAAGTATATTATATGTTCTATACATGACATATAATGAGTCTATGATTATGTGAGCGCCTCATTAAAACATTCCTAAGAGAAAGCTGTAAGAAACACGACTCGGATAAGGTTGCTGGCGATATTAAAAGAAATGAAAGACTGGTTAATTAAAGGAAATATATTTTAGATTGCTCTGTGGATAGAACACCCGGATTATAGAAGATCAATGATTTCAAGCCGGTATAAGCTTAACTGTTGTTAAGTCTACATGTTAAGCACATTTGTGCTTATATTTCAGCTTGTGCGGTGAAAGAAATAAATCGTGGTAAAATCTGCATGCATGTCGGATTGTGCATGTCTATTGCAGTGTGGTTGAATGAGCTTCAGGTCAGAAAGAGTCTGGAAATAGGGCTGGAGGCCTTTTTTTATAATGAGAATAACGACATTAATATTAAACTAAATATTGATTCTTAGCGGGAAGTAATTTGCTATTTTTACTTCGGATCTGATAGTAAATGGTCCTCTTCTATAATAGAGATAAAATCATATTTATGCTCATCCCATTTCGTCTCTTCCATCCCTCCTTGAAGTTGAAAATTCTAAAAATACTTTCTTAGTGAGCGTTCTACGTTTCGAAAGGAGGAATTATGCTAAATTTCAGATCAACCGGATATATCGTTTCGGAGTTCTCATGATGAATCCGCCAATGAGTGGCAATTCGCTTGTTTTATTAGTAATTTTCTTTAGTTTTTTTACCAATAAGAACACTTACAACTAAAATTGGTATGCATCATCCGCTTAATAGTCATACTCGTAGCTTCATGTGATTTTTAAGAACGGTCGTTAACTAGGCTTGGCTTGGCTTGGTAACACCTCAGTGTCTACTGAAAATGAGTTACATTTAATTCACGTTTATTACATACGCTGCGCTATACTTCTACATTCTTTAAAGCCCTGAACTATTCTATTCCTCAGTTTCTTATTTTATAAATATAATAGAATACACAAATTTAATACTTTATTATAAAGCTGTAAAGTTTGTATGACTGTATGATCCTAAGGAACTACAAGTCTGATTTGTAATAATGTTTTTGCATCCTTATTGCATTAGATATAGCATTTATTAAGAAAGAATATAGGGCAATATTCTATATAGATTTGTGGTAGAGTACGTGTCAGATTGACGCGGTTGAAGTCATGGAGCACATCTCTCAACTGTTCAGTCTTATAATATAAATATAGCGTAGACTATATTATATTGAATTAAAAACAAACATGTCGAGACTTCACAATATCTACGCCTACTTTTACAGCTTCTGCTTTAGAACTATTTTATAATCCTTTGACAGTGCTGTGGGTATAACGAAGTCAGTCAGTATAAAGCGCTGCTGGATTTAATGACTAAGCCTTACAGGAACGATAGACAGGTAGCACTAAATCCGGAATGCGCTTTGTTCTTTTACTCGACCCTCGTTAAATATTTAAACTCGAACGAACGGCCTTTTCACAAAACTCCTGTACCGTTGCAACGGTAAATCCGCATAATTTTCTTTACCAGGAAACGTTAAAGATTATTGTAGGAAAACTTGCAATAAAACAATGTTTCGTTCAATGAAAACGTTGTTATAACGATTTAAGAATTTATTTCTCAAAAAAAAGAATAAAATGCACTATATGCAATGCACATAAATATGAGAAAACGAGATTAATAAATACTTAAATATTATATATAACACACGGACGGTACACCAAAATAAAGAACGACAATATAACGATTTATTATCTTAAAAAATACAAAAAAAAAAACTTTCAACAAGACAATAAGCATTATAACATAAATATACATTAACTATTTTTTCACATGAAACATCGTCTTTTATTCGTCGTTTTCATTCGTCGGGGTAAGATCGACATACATGAAGTGATGGCAAACGTCGTAACGCTGTTTTCAATGTGTGTATAAAGTATAAAGTGGGTATTTACTTGACTTTGCTATTGTTAATTCCAGTTCTTAGTTACGAGAGGTAAAAAAAACCTTTTGTATTAATTACTACATTATAGATATTATAACTATACCATATTCTTCACAATGATTTGTAAAAAATATGAACCCGAAAAAAAAAATTTAAACACTGGCTGTTCACTGTAGATAAAAAAGCATAGAAATGAGATCGCATACCGCGAGAGTTTCACTTTAAACCAAAGCCCTGTCGCTGGCCCCTATTTTTTTTGTGCAATGTTAAAATTTTTCGCTCTTTCTATCATATTAGGTCCTTACATATGAAATTGGCATTTTGTACGGGAGGAATATAAAGTCATTTTTTTTTGTAAAATATATTTAATTAATCAAAGTATACACCGTTGTTATCTATGCATTTTTGCCATATCATAGGTAGTTCATTGATCCCTTTACTAAAAAAAACCATGGGGGCGAGAATCAATAGATTCTTTGAAGGCGGCTTGGACTGCCGCATCGGATTTGAATTTTTTCCTTGTAAGAATTTGTCCAAATTCCGGAAAAAATGGTAATCTGTTGGAGCAAGGTCCGGGGAGTACGGTGGATGTCGCAGACATTCCAATTGTAGCTCATCTAACTTAGTGGTTGTTTGTTGTGCAGTGTGTGGTCTTGCGTTGTCGTAAAGCAGCAGTGACCTAGAGCGATTGACCAATTTCGGTTGTTTAGCAGCTAGTTCTTTCTTCATGGTTTGCAGTTGCTGATAATAGATATCTGCCGTAATCGTTTGGCCAGATTTTAGAAAGCTGTAGTGAACGACACCGGCGCTAGTCCACCAAACACTCACAAGTAACTTTTTGATTGTGGATTAATACAGTATCACTTACCCCGAAGCCTGCAGCTATCTCTGAAGTGCTTTGTGATGGATCCGCTTCCACAATAGCCTTTAATTTTTCATTTTCCACTTTGGTCTCCGGCCATCCACGGGGTTGGTTCTGAAGGTCGAAATTTCTAGAACTAAAACGTTGCAACCAAAAACGTACCGTGCTTTCTTTTGCGACACCAGCGCCGTACACATCATTAATCCTTCTAGCTGTTTCTGCAGCACTGGTGCCACGGTAAATCTCGTACTCGTAAATATACCGATATTTCATGTTTTCCATTGTGCGGTAATAAGCGACGCCAAAGAAAAAAATAATGAGGAAAAAACAAATGAATGACTGTTTTCAAAACTCAAATGTACCAGCTAAATGAATTTATAAATTTGAATTTGGAATTCCTAACCAAAGAGGAGATATTTCAGATCAAATTAGTCAGTACGACAAAACGTTAATTTTATATGTAAGGACCTAATAATTGATTTAACTTTTGTTAGAAGAAGACACAGCATTGTCTAAATAATCACTTACTAAATTAAATTATAATTAAGATCGTAAATGTTTGAAAATGACAAAAAATATGTTATTATTAAAATATGTTTTTTTATCTTGACTACTATGGAATACAGTATCATTATAATTTTCTTCAATACCATCAATAAGATCTTAATTGTAACAAGATACGAAATATTATTAAATGTATATATAACGGTAACGAAAAGGTTTCAAAGGCTGTATTGTATTCGTGGGATTATTACAAACAATATTTATTTATTTATTAGTTATCGAATAAAACTTTATTTATCCAAATATATATAGTTATAGATTCGTGTGTCTGAACATTGATTCATTTTATAAAAAAACTAACAAGGGCTGTAATATTATACATGTAGTGTTATATTTACATAACTAAATGTATCGATCATAAGGTTAATGTACTACAATTAGGGACTAAGTGGCACGTTCCTTATTCCATGTATATTGGAGCGACCTTACGAGTAAACGTGTACTAGCATTCCAATAATAGTAATAATATCACTAACAAAATTTTAACAGAACAATTGTATGTATCCAGACGAAGTAAAATTAAGGTTAAGAGTCGTTAATCGATATAGAATCGAAATTAACGTTGTTGTTGTCGTCAGTGCAGTTCATGAAACAGATAAAGACAATTTCACACATATGTAAATTAACTGAAATAATAATAATGTATTGGCATCAAATAACTTTCATAATATAGTTACAAATAATGATGACTATACACATCACCCGTACATAAAACATAACGTATTTAATCATAAAAATCTAGCATCGAAACATAGTCGAACCTGTAAGATACAAATTTTTGATGCTAGAAACAATAAATATACAGATTTCGCGCCTGTGAACTTACCAAAGTGATATACCAAAAGAATGAATGGTATATAGCCGCAAAGGAAACAAACAAATAAACGTCCATTTCAATATACCTTTATAAAATAATAACTTTAACATTAATTAAATAATAAATAACTACTATGTTTATTTTCACATCCATATTAGATATTCAGTAAATTAAGATGGTATTATAATATTTAACTTTAATAAAAGGCAGTCATGATTTACTTTTGTTATTGTTATAGATTAAAGCGATCGTTTGTTAAAAAGCTCTTTGGTGCACGATATAATGCATAATTCATTCTATGACGTATCTTCAAGGTATCTGCGATTATTTTTTTCATCTTTGGAGTTTCGTTACCTTTAATGAAATCCAGTCAAAGGGAAGAAAGAATTTAATTTAAGGCGAATCAGAAAATATTCAGCTGCCGCTCGCTAGTTATAAATCATTTGAATGCTAATAAATTCGACTAACCCCCAAGGCCCCAGGTGGAAACAGAATTTCTTCTCGCTCCATCTTTGTTTTTAAGAAAAATTGAATAATATTCTGTTTTTTATTATTAAATTCTTTCATAAAGCCAACCATGGCTTTGAGGTTTGGTTTAATATAGTAATGGAATTTCATTTGTTTTCAGATCCACGTAGTGTTGGATTATAAAAATAATTCATTATCTTTAAATAATATATTTTTATTCTTGTTAATATGTATAAAATAATAGAAAGGTTGATATTATTTATGTTCAATCAAGGAAGCATGATTAAACCATGATTAAGTAGAGAAGACATTTATAAGTAATTTGCAATTTTAAAATAAAGGAAATTCTATAGTTATAAGTGTAAAGTAGAAGAGTAAGAATTAGATATACAGCGGAGACCGAAACGATGCTTACATCTCACTGACTATGTTGTGATTGAGCTATGCAGCGGCTGGAGCGCGGCTTAGTTGCCTACGAGACCTCGCTGCGTGCACTTGTGCTACGCCGCTACGTAAGCGTAACGCGCCTACTATCGCTACGGTAATGCAAACATTATTCAGTGGTTAATGATAGTGTAATCTTTGTGAACTGTTTTTTTAAAGTTGTTCTCCTGGATTTATTGATAATAGGGACAGGTGAGATTTATTACATTTAAAGGAAGTAGAATATATAATGTTTATTTGTATTATTTTACGATCAAGATTTCCAGTTACATCATTATAAGTTAAATATACCATAGATTATTTTTTATTTATAATTAAAGTGTGTGTCAATAATTAATTAAAGATAAAATAATTTTTAATAATTTGCCTACAACAGCAAGTACGAGTAATACTTGCTACAACATACCGTTTTGAATTTTTAAATAATTTCTCATATATTTCTTTATCAATTTAGCATTTCAGATAAATTTTATGACGCACGTAGACAGCGGTAATAATTTATTAATAAAATATTTTACTATCCAACAAATCACATACACACACACATACAACAAATTAACAAAAACACCAACACACAGCTATTAATATATATGATCACAATACAATTATTTATAAAATTTTGAAGATTTTTAAACATTATCATACCACTTCTATGTTTTCGTAAGTAATAAGATATTACTTTATGTTGTTAGATCCTTTAAACGGTCGTGGTAGGTTTATTATATATTCAAAGTACAACCAGCGCACAATATTGGTAAATAAGGCACAAATATTGTTAGATGAAAAAGTTGTTGGAAATTTACATATTACGTGAGCAAATATTAATGAATAGTAAATGACGTATACATAGGTCTATTGATTTTCAATATAAAATCGATACAGCTAGTTAAGTTACTTTTTAATCGCATATCTTAAGATGATGCGTTATGTTTTTAATTTTCGGTATATGTAACGGTAGAGCAGAGGCAGCCTGTACGTATAAAACATAAGCTTATGCTCTTTTAATTAGCAAAGCATTTGCAAGCTTAATATTGCTTTGCTTATGAACTTATTTTTTCTTTATTAACTTACAAAAGATAGGGGTAATCTACCTGACTATGATCATGTGTCGACTATTATTTTAATATTTCTTTCAAATAAAAAAAAAACGTATATTTAGAATGTTTTTTTTTGTAATTGATCGTGACACATACTAAATAAAAAAAATATATCTTTAAGATCATTATAATAATAATGTAACACATTATAAATGTTTTAAGTGATTTTTTACTTACTTTTAAATTTTGTGTAAAGAATAGCATTAAAAGATCTTCTAAAGATCGGCTCAGCTTAGAGCGAAGAATCTTGATGGGAATAAAGTAGATGCGATTTATTTAAGGAAATAAATGTCAATTTAAAAATATGCGTTGTATACGCTATATATCTTTGAACATTTTTGATCATCCTCATCAGCAATTAATTATCTGCAGATAATTACATAGACTGATTTAAATGTAGGAGATTTTTTCGATAGGTATATGCATATAGTAAGAATTTTTTATTTATACTCGTAATGCTAAAAAAATGGTCAATTAATTACGTTTAAAAACAATCAGGGATTTTATAAAACCTTTTCGTTTTATTTTTGTAACGATAAAAAGCTTTTGCCGCTTACTATCTTTTCATTCCTGTCGCATGTCACATGTACTTCAAACATATATTTGTTTTTTAAATTAAACTAAGGCGCAAATGAGGATTAATTTTAATATTATAGTTAATTTTTTTAAACAATATTCTTCAGAATAATTTGTAAAATATGTGCAACATGCCAAAAATAACTAAATAGAATATTGCTGGTCGTTGTGGATAGGAAAAGCGTAGAAATAAGATCGCTCACCGAAAGGTGAGCCTGAAATTGTAGTCTGAAATTTCAGATTACATTTTCAGGCTTTATTTTTTTCGCTCCATAATCCGTAACAGCCTGTGAATGTCCCACTGCTGGGCTGAAGGCCTGCTCTCCTTTTTTGAGGAGAAGGTTCACCGTAAAACACGAGATGAATTATAATCACAAATTAAGCTTCAGTGGTGCTTGCCCGGGTTTGAACCTACGATCATCGGTTAAGATTCACGCGTTCCTACTACTGGGCCATCTGGGCTTTTTTTGGCTAACAATAAATAATTGATTGTACTTAGTAAATCATATTAATACTTAAGCATATGTTACAATTATATGTATTTTCCATTATTCTTGCATTTGATCAAAATCTATCAAGACTTGATTTTTGGAAATTATCAATTGTTCATCATCGAATATCAAAATCAAATTACATTATATTTGTTCAAAAAATAAATAAAAAAGATTAATAAAAAAATGTATAATATTTATAATATATTTTGAACTGTTGATTTGTTTCATTATATTTTATCATGTTCGATAATTCTAATATGTAGATGTTAATTATAATTGGGAATAAAATAAAGTTGTAATTTTTTTTATTTAGCAGTTTTCATACAATTTTATTTCAGATATGTGATATTATTTTCAAATTATATGAATTTCAAACATCTTATATAATACAAATAGGCAAAGACAACTTAGTTAACCTTTTTCCCTTGTTTGTTAAGCATTTTTCTTTTTGGTAACTATTGAAGAGCTATATTTATATCAATAAAAATAATTACAAATAAGAGTAAAAAAAAAATAATGAAAAAAAATCAAAATTCATGTTTTATTTGTCTCAGTTGAATATAACTTATTCGTAAGTCTTTTATATAATATGTATAAGGTTAATAACACAAGATCACAATACTCGTAGTGTGTTATAGGCTATTAATGATGTTTGATTTGCGTTATTATTGTAATCAACGTTAACGTAACAATACATTCATTATATAAAATAGAATGTTGAAAAAATTGTCTTCCTTAATTAAAAAGCAATAGAAATAATATATATTTAATATTCCCTAACGTTCGTTGTTCACAAGATCACAATTTCATCTTCCAAGTTATCATACACCCATAATATTTTTACTATATTGTGTTATAAAGTGAGATTATATTAAAGCTTTCCGAAGAAAAATAAACAATCATATAATAAAAATTAATAATGTCCCCCGAGCTAGTTTCGGCCACGGTGGCCAATCATAAGAGAGATTGCCCAACTGCGAAGGCCATATTATAGTGCATAAGTGTGTGCGCAAACACAGGTGCACTCTCTATTCCCTAACTTTCATAACTCGATGCGACGGCAATCCAATACGACTGAAAAGAGTTCAGGCGCAGGACTTCGGCTTATAATATAATATATATTATATTATAATATATATTATATTATATTATAAGCCGTTGGTCCGGCGAATATTAATAATGACCGTATGGAGTGTTGGCATGAATGCTTGCAGCATATTCCTGTTATAATATATGTAATATTTCGATCTAAGCGTCCAGAACATCTGATCATCGTCGAATCGTAGTTTAAACGAGGCTTTCCGGTGTTTCCAGGAACTTAGATATAACCAAGGTCGTGTTCAACAGGTATAAACCCTGTAACCCTGTAACAATAACGTCGAAGGGAATACACTCGAAGTTGTGTTTGTAAATAATATATACATCTGTATTAGATAATACAGTTTATTTACAATTCTTTAACCGATGCGTCATGCCTGCCAACTACTGCTACTATGGGTACTAACTGCAAGACAATTCCAAAAATGAAATGAAATCTTTATCTTTGAGCAATACATTCTGGAATAAGCTTGGTACGTATGTCCAAGTCCATATGATAGTCGTTAAAGCAGATTTGCTCTAATGGAGACCACGGATCGACAAAACAAGATGGAAGACCAGGAACTTTGATGCACCTCGCAAGATGGTTATAGCTAGCAGCACTACGAAAGGTGGAATATATGGATATATCAAAAATCATACAAGGAGTATGATTTTGCTAGTATTGGAAAATGATAAATATCCTATTATTATGATTATTTAATACGTATTACGTGTAAGTAAGGACCGCCGTTGGCGACACACATCCTTTCCCGATCACAGTTGGTGTCCACCAAGGCTCGGCCCTGAGTCCTTTTCTGTTCAGTGTAGTGCTTGACGTTGTCACAGCGAAAGCCCATGAGTCGTCTCCCTGGCTCACGATGTATGCTGATGACATGTACTGGTAAATGAGCACAAGCAGGTATTGGAGCAAAAGGTGAACCAGTGGAAGGGTGCGCTAGAGAGAGGCGGTCTGATGCTAAATGTTGCGAAGACCGAGTATATGGCCTGTGGCAGTACGGACCCCGAACCTATAAAGATAGGCGGAAAATCCGTTATCAAGACGGAAAAGTTTAAATACGACCACGACGTCAGAGCTCGAATAAACGCAGCCTGGGCCAAATGGTGGGAAGTCACCGGGGTAATCTGTGATCGCAGGATACCGGTGAAATTAAAGGGCCTTGTGTCTTCTCTCGCGAGACACGTTCAGCAACTTCACGTCGTGGAAATGAAGATGCTGCGGTGGATGTGTGGCGTTACGCGACTAGATCGCATTCGTAATGAGCACACCCGTGGTAGACTTGGCGTTTGCGATGTAGCGGATAAGTTGCAAAAAAGCCGACTGCGTTGGTTTGGCCATATTAGCCGCCGACCGCCAGACTATATCGGGAACCGATGCCTGGACTTTCTTGTCGAAGGCTCTAGATCCCGCGGCAGACCCAAGAAGCGCTAGCTCGATGTTGTGAGGAACGATATTAGAGAGCACGATATCCCTAAGGAGGACGCTTTAGATCGGGCAAAGTGGAGTGTGGTGAAGACCCCGCTATTTAGGCGTAAATTTTATAGCTTATCCAAGATTGCTCCAAGCCCGGTTGGTAATTGTACCAACTGTTTTTTTTTGCAACCACAAATAAAATGTGGTAAAAATGGATAGGATTTTTTTAAAATTAATTGTGCAAATAAGATATTACTAGCTTACTGAAGTATTATCCCTCTAGAATTTTAAGTGAGAGCGAGTATTATATCAAAAAATGATTAATAAAAGATATATATTTGTTATTTAGATTGTTTTAGTAGTGATAACCAGATAAAACAATTTATTAACAATAACATTTTACAGATTAAGTCAATTATGCATAAAGTTACAATTCGTAATTATAAATAGTCACAATGATGCGTTCCTCTTTTTTTTCTACTAGCTACAGCGCAAGAGTGCAATGTAAGTGGTAATAGTGGGGCGCGTGGATCCATGGATCCATGGATTAACTCTGTATAAGGCGAACTGTTAGAAAATATTTATTATCTTAATGATTTATGACTGTTCAAGTGTAAGTGTTGTCACGCTTACTATACAATGAAATATACAGCGAGCGTTGTTTTAGATGTATGATCTCATTACGAGTTTGTTAGTTACATGTTACCGAGTAATGATAAAACAACATCGCAAATTAATTCAAACACACTTTGTATTGTTTTGATCAAGCTTGAGTGAGCTAGTGTAATAACAGGCACATTAAGGTCATAAGATCCTAACATCGTGGTTGGCAGTGCTTTAACGATATAATTGATGATGTAATATGTAAGATGGCTTAAATTTTTTTTTTTTACCGTGCCAATATGTATGGGCGAAAAAAATATTAAAATTTAAAATTAGTGTATAATAACAATTAAGAGTAAGTAACCGATACAACATTAATTTGAAAATATTCTCTTATGAACTACAAGAATAACTTAAGCTATTTAAATTAGTAATAAGCTATTTAATCTGTTAAATTAGTAATAAGCTATTTAATCTTTTAAATTTTTTACTTTATATTTCTATTTAATCGAATTAGTAGAACTCGATTTAAACTAACGATCCACAGATCTCCGTAAGACCTATGGGTTTCAACATTGAAATTCCATTTAAGTTTCTCCTGAATACAAAAGTAAAACTTTATAAGCAATTTACTTCGTTTCCTTAAGAATAAATTACCTTTATTCCTTGAGTATTGTATATTTTGTATATGTTTTCGTTTACTTTGAAAATAAACAAGGTGCTTTTTTGCTCGGTACACTTGAACCTTTTATCTCCCGGTACCTTGTTGGTGCCTTGCTAAAAGTGCATTTGTAGTAAACAATTATTATTGGTTTTTATATAAGGTATACAAAATATGATAAGGTATATAAAGTTGTATAACAAAAATATTTGCGTCTATTTGCAAACTATAATATACTAAGACAAATAAGATTGATGTATGTATGTTTTTAAGGTATTAATTTATTTATCAGTGTTCTGTTATGCTATTGTGACAAAAATATATGCCAAAAACACAGTATCAGCCATTAATAGTTAGAACCGAGGAATGTTTCGTGGATTGCATAATAAATTAGATTTTTTTATCTTTGTATTATATGGTATTTAAGGTTTTTCAGTCGACGGTTTACTTATTCAAGTCACTATCGGTTCAATAACTTTTGAAAGGGCGCTTCCGAGTATTTCAATATATCTTACATTGCATTACAACAAGTTATTGATTTTTTTTTGTCAAAATTTCTGAGTAGCAGCCCGGAGTCTGGAAGTTGGAAGGGTGTATACTCCCGTGCCTTGAAAAGCACAAAAAGCCATTGGTCCTGCGCCTCTCTTTCCGATCGTGCCGATTGCCGTCCCGTCGGATAATGAGAGTTAGGGAATAGACAGTGCACCTTTTTTTGCGCACATAATTGTGCATTATAGTATGCCTTTCGCAGTTAGCTAATCTCCTTGAGTTTGGCCGCCGTGGCCGAAATCAGTCCGGAGGACATTATTATTGTTAGTGCTAAGAGCATATAAATACATATATGCATAATGTATACGTTCTGCGTATTTTTCCATGCGTTTATTTATTATTATTTAGTGTTGGTTCAACGTACATTCGTCCCATATTATGAAATAGATCTCTTGAAAAAGGTGCCCCGTTATTTTTTTTATTACAATAGTTCACCGCCACTCATAGACCTTGGCACTATAAAAAATATTTAGCATCCCTTACATCGCCAATGTGCCACCAACCTTGGGAACTATATTTTTATGTCCCTTGTGCCTGTAGATACACTGAATTATTCGCCCTTCAAACCGGAACACAAAAATTTTTCATTGAACACAGCGGCATTTTTTAGCTTTTTGCGTTATTATACCAGTCCTAACTTCTAAACGAAAGGTCTGATTCAAATAATTCAAATAGGAATTTACATGTATATAATGAAACTTTATTACAAAGCTATTTTATTACATTAGGATATTTTTTTTAGCCTTTTGCCGTCCACTGCTGGACGAAAGCCTCCCCCATAGAACGCCAACCATCCCAATCTTATTAGATTAATATCATCTAAATATGATACTAATGTTATCATCGATTTAACCAGTGTTTTTATTGATTAATTTGAACAAAAAACAGTTATTGTAATTTAACTATAATATTTAGATATATGGCCTTGCGGACTTTTTTGTAGGTAATAATTAGTGCTATAAATATGTAATATATTATTTTAAGGCATCATCAATATTTTTTGCAGCGCACGCCAAATAGTGACTTATATGAAAAAAGGTTCTCTATTTTTTTTTTTTAAAATTAAAATATAGCCTATATTACTCGATGATAATTAGCTGTCTGTAGGTAAAATAATTTATAAATCGGATTAGTAGTTTTTGAGTTTAACTATTAAAAACAAACATACACAAAATCTAATTTTACATCTTTATAATATTAGTACAGATAAATAATTATATTTTGCTATAGGAAAAGCTACCTAGCAAAAGGATCGTCCTGTTCTTATTTGTAATTTCTGTTTAAATGTGTGTTCTTCTATTCTTTCCTATTCGATTCTATGGCTACATTTTTTTCTCGACTCTGTTTTCGATGAAACATAGCTAAATATTGTTTTGTTATTATTGTATGAGAGTAGTTATTATCTATGATACTTTTTTTGAGTAACAACTATACGTAACGAATAACTTATATGTTTATGTAAGTGCGGCGTTAGTTTCCTA
Organism: Nymphalis io; assembly: GCF_905147045.1. Classification (NCBI taxonomy): domain Eukaryota; kingdom Metazoa; phylum Arthropoda; class Insecta; order Lepidoptera; family Nymphalidae; genus Nymphalis; species Nymphalis io. The sequence continues at coordinate 9,081,528 of NC_065892.1, read as the reverse complement.
AAAATCAATTAATTTAACATTAAGTTCATTAAATAACGTGAGCTCCGGGTAATATTAAATAATATAATATTAAAACCGTTGGAATAAGATATTTTCTTCCTGTAAAATGGAATACATCGGTGAAAACCGCATTCATTTCCATGTTAGTTTCCAGTAGTTTTTGCATGATGCGCGTACAAATATACAAACAGATGGACAAAAATTGTAAAAACTGTTGTTTTAGCTTCTGTTACTTTAATAAACCCCCATATTTTTATTTTTTCTAAACCCTTAATGTACATGCATAATATGTATAAATTTTAAATTAACTTCTTTTTTGCGGTAGATTAGTCCGTCGTGGTAAAAAAAAATTGAATCGTATTTACATAAGCCTAATAAAGTCGGAGTGGTAGTATGTACATATGTATATACCTAAAACACATATATATATATATATATATATATATATATATATAAATGGGTTGACAATAAGTTTCCACTATTAGTTTTTTTTAAGTTTAATTATCGCTCTTCATCGAACTCAATCAAAGGGCAGAACGAGGTGAGACTTTGAAGCCAAAATTTACAGTTTTTAACTTGACATATTACTCATTCTTTCAGCAATGCCATTTTCTCCATACATATCACACATGTCATCAGCAGCTTCTGAGGTTTTAGAAGTTTGTTTAAGTGCAAAAAAGGTATTGTAGAAAATTTCCCTTTTTTCCGAATTTGAATATTACAATGATCTGACAATAAACATAAAATACAGATTCCGGTAGAACAAAACATCATATTATAAAAAAAGTTTATAGTTATTATAAATGTTTTATATACCTGCAAAAGTAAACTACGCGGTACGTTAAGATGAAATGTTTTATACAACAAGTGATTAATGATAGCATAAAAAAATATTACTGACATGCACAATTTTTAACTTAAATAAAACGGCATGAATATAGTTTACAACCTAGTAATAATCATAGTAAAAAAGCAAGAATGCACCCTTGCATATAATAAAATTAAACATTTTTTTACAAAGTTTTGAAATAATAAAAATGAAAAACTAGTAATTTATTTCGCTATGTACCAAGTTGGGTCGTTGACATGCGAATGGACCAATAAACTAAAGTGTCAAGTGTGGCGACGTGTCGCTTTGACGTATCGACATCCAGCCAGGGGTCGCGGCTGCCAGCCATTTCTCTAGCTAACGATAAAACGGAGACGATGCCTCAATGTTTATGCATTCCAAGTAAGTGCTTCACTAAAAAGTGATTTATGTGGAAAGTGTTTATTGAAAATGGAATAATGTTAACTTATTTCTTTTGAATAAGTATTTATTTTTGTATAATACATATTTTGTGTAATTGATATCCAAAATATATTCTATTTTAATTTTTTCGTGAAGGTTCTTTTATAGTCAATTTGATATAAAATTTAGACTCATATATTTGAATAGAATTGTATTAGACTACGCGCATATGACGTATCTGCATTCAGTTCAATTTCAGTTATTGCACAAAAGGTTCAGTGCGGTATTTTAACTGTACTGTAACTGCTTGATAGATTGGAACTCAATCTCTTATTGATACAAAATGTAAAAAAAAATCTTCTAAAATAATGAAATATAAATTTCATATTCTGATATAATTTTCTTTTTTAAATGTTAAAATTAGTAATAATGATTTGCCTTTATTTCATTTTTTATGATTATAGTCAAAGTCCTTTTTAAAACTAATAACATTAATTATAAAAGTAATTTAAAAGTAATATATCATGTGTAATTTAAAATAATATTGTATATTAGTTCAAGTAATTTTAACAACCTGGAAAGCAGTACATTAATCTGAAATAGTTCGATAAAAATATATTCCAGAATATTATTTATTAATTCATTGCACATAAAAATATGAAGTATAGGAGTTGTTTTTCCCTATCTCGTTTCATACAAGATATAATAAAGGAAAGGTTTATGGCTTGATAATAATTACGAGACGGTGGAGGGCATGCGGAATATTCCGAGACGAGCTCGTACATGACATTAAAGCCAGCTTAATAATAGCTAACGAAAACTTTTTGCGAAAGAATGTACAACGCACATACATCGTATCTTAGATCATATTATATTATCCATTAAACTGTTGTAACAAACATTATTTAGCAAGAATAACTATAAAATTAATTATTAAAAGGATAAACTGCTTCTGTATAATACTTCCTCTTAGAATAGCGTAATATTATGGTGCTTATAACATGGAGTCTAAGGAGTAGGATTTCCGTGGTTATCCCCAAGGGAATATTGTAGCGGAACTACGGGTTAGTACGCAGCCTAACAAGACTCTCAATTAAAAAGGATCTCGCTTGCAGTTTACTGCAAAGAGTTCCATAATTAGCTGATGCTATAGTTTATTTATTTTAATTGTAATATTTCTCTGTAATGACATAATCAACGACCATAAATAAAATAATAGTTTTAAACTTACACTTATAATTATAAAATTAAAACAAAATATTAATTTTAACTAGTAATGAGTGTGATAGATAAATATTTTAATTATTTATTATTCTTATAAAATAACTTCTTAATAGGGTGTTAAAACAAAGCACGCGGAAGTTTTAAATACACTACTTCACTAGTTCTAATTGCCCACATTTATGAAGACAGCTGTGGATTTTCCAAGCTGTAAAATGCTCGGTTGAGACGGTGAATGTGTCCGCAATTGTTCCATTGAAACGTTCCCCCGGGCGCCAATAGCAAAACTTTGGAACACGAGATGCGAGTATTACAGCCGAAGAATATACGCGGTTCTTCGGAAAGCAACTTTCTTACATAACTCCTGAATATATTCAGCTCGAATAACGTTTGAAACTCAAGTGACGTAACACGATGGGTTGTATGGTTTAAAAGATATGGTTTATTTTGTTATATTTTATAAATGATTCGAAACCACCACCAGTCGATATAGACATCTCAAGCAATACAAGAAAATCTGAGAAAACTTTAAATTTCATCTTGTATTCGATGACGCAAATAACCGCCATTGAATTACGTCGCGTATAAATGTAGCATTGCAATTTTACCATTTATGGACGTATAAATTCCAAAAACTTTAACCAGACACATTTATATAGAATTTACGATATAACAAATATTTGATCTGTAATTTAATTAGCTGTTTTAAGGGCAGTACTGCAGTATGGTTTCTGAAATAACAGAAACGGTGCAATTAGTTAAGCAGCTCAGCAAATAACGCCATGTACCATCCCTCTTTGTTGACGTGCATGCAGGCTTTCAATTTAAATCTATATTCCTATTACATAAATCTGTTTCAGTCAAACCGAGCGGTTTGATTAAAGCACATTTGCATGCTGACGATATATTGAACGTGTCAATGAATTCCTTTAAAGGTACCATATTCAAATCAAACAATCCCAGGTAATAAAAGCATATTGACAGAGGTTCACTTAGTATGAATGATTTTCAAATCTATTTCAGTCGTCAAGTTATTAATAGATTTGTCGATACTCACGCTTTATTAGCTGCTATTTATAATGTCTAGACATAATTATATATTTTTTTTAAGAAAATTAATTTTTGAAATAATTAAAATTTATTGAATATTATTTTTTTTACTCTCATAATGTCGATTGAAAAGAGAAAATTATGTGTCTTTGGATTTGATTCGGGTAAAAGAATAACTTATTAAATGCTTTTATGCCTACAATAACAAATCAATTGAAGGACAATGCCAGAAGCTTTATAGAACTTTGATCCAATCAGTTTACAAGCAAGATATTATTTTATTACTCACTCGTCGTGTCATTCTTAAAGGAGAGTAGCCGTTAGCTAGGGGGTCCGAGGCAATGGAATGAAACTAATGACAACATCCCTATTTTTACCAGTTAGTGATCTGAATCCAGTATATAAAACTTACCATTTTTAACAAATAGATAACAAAAAAATGCCTGCCTTTAGGCAATTGGTTGCAGTCTCATTTGAAAACGATAACTAATTCGTTTTTTTAATGTCATTATTTTAGTATTAATAGTATTGTTGCTGTGCTTCCAATGCTATCCTAGGAGCCATTTATGTAAGAAATTGGTATTCTTACTATAAATATTATATAGATTAGGCCAGAAATAATATATAGATTAGAGCTGAAATAAATTAATGTTAAAATAATTTTTTATCAGTAAGTTTTCCAAAATAACAACTCACAGCTACAAGTCTGTTCATATGATCATTGACATTTATTGTAATCATTTTTACCAATGTTAATTAATCAAGAATACAAGTCGCTTTGATTAACTAGGCAATTCGTAATTGCCTCAAATATTTTAATATTTTAGATGAAAGATAATATAATATAAAACATCTTTGTATTCTGAAGCAAAATTTTGATGTCTGAATATATTAAAAAAAATTATTTTGCATAAAAAATGTCTACAAGGGTAACCACTCACCATGAGGTGGCCCATTTGAAAGTCTGTTTAAAAAAACACCTACATACATAATAATACAATATATCTAGTGGACATATTAACCATTGTTCATTATATATTGGGATACATATTATTATATTTAAAAACAATCTAAATTTCGAACCGGTGGTAGCTTAACGTTTTTAATTTTTGCTAATATTGTAAAATTACAATACAACAGTTTACTTGAATAAAGTGTATTTTAATTACAAACATATATATAAACGATGGTAAACTCTATACTTTAGGCTACCGTGATGTGAAAATCATGTCAGTCCGATTTCGAAAAGTATTTGCGTAAATCCCGTTAAGATAAATAAAAGAGGTGTTTTAAAAAAAACTAATTATTTTATATTCAAGAAGGCTCCTATTATTGTTGAATCGGCATGTTACATGATTAAATCGAAATTTATAATTATATTTAAATTTTAAGCTTTTTACCCATCTATATTTTTCCATCACAATGGTAACCCCTATTTGTTTGCCAAAAAAAGACCGCTATGTATTGATTGTAGTCGCCAAAGTTGTATGTTACTTTTAACTAGGTTGTTTCCATGTTTTGTAAGTTTTTAATCTTAGTGATGTACAATAAATTCAAGTAAAGTATTAGTAGTGGACCTAGCGGATCTTTATCTTGGAAATTCTCAAAACTACTCCGATTTTGATATCAAAATATGTAAATATATTTCAAAACCATTTATTAAAAATACTTCAACCTTTATAATAAAAAAAAAATACGCTCAAGACGGAAAGATAGATAAATTAAATTTTTTGCCAAAAACTTCTTAGTAATAATAAAATATTCTTATAATCAGGCTTCTCAATTTACGATAAGTTTGTTAGTAAAAAAATATATATAAGTAGCTCATTAACTTTTTGCAAACAGTTTTATAAAGGCAATTTATTAATTTCACGTTATAAATAATTATATATATTTTCACAACATATTTCTCTTATATTCATAATTATTACTTTTATGGGTATAGGTGGTGGAAAATTAGTGCTGATATTGCCATTGCAAGCCATTGTTTTGCACAGGCTTCAGTGCATTACCGGGTACATTTGCTCCCACTCCAGTGCACGTCATTATATAACAATCAAATATAACTATTTTATTATCTTATTAATTTAGTGTCCAATTAAAGTCGTCTAATAACAAAAAAAAAGCGTGCCTGAGTTCTCTCAATCTCTCTACTTTCTTCTCAAAAAAAAGGAGAGGTGACCTAGTCCAGCAATGTGACATTTACAATACTTGAATATTTGATTATTTTTAAATAGATTTCTAGTCTTTCATATAATTAGAAAATATTATTAATCAGGAAATATTTTTAATGTTCTTTGCCTAACGAATTTTTGGTAAAAAACTGTGCTATCCAGCTTTTAAGAAGTTGCAAACATGAGAACGTATTATTAAATATTATGACAACGATCCAAACTCCAAAAAAGATATCTGATATGATATACATTTTAATTAAAATTGCGCTTAGTTTGTAGTGTTTATTTTATTGATTTGTTAAAATCCTATTTTTTAAATTGAACTTAAGTAATAATATAATTTTAATAGTACATGCCTGACTCTCTTTTAACCCTTATTTGGTACTAAGTTTTCATTTTGTATCCAACAGATAACATTTTCAATTCTACCTACCTTAACATATATTAGTAAGGTAAGGCTTACATTAAACGTTTATATGGGCCAGGACCTTCACTGTCATAAGCAGAACACCCAACAAAGATTTCATCACAATCGGATGAATGGCTTAGGAATATATAGAGGACAAAAATACAAACATTAATTTTTATTTATTAAGAACGATGAACAAATCTCAAACTGATAGTCACTTAGAATTATCTTGCACTGCGATGTGGTGACTATGCGCTTTGTTCAACTCAATTATTTTGCTGAATGAATAATTACTTTGCGAATGAAACGGGAAGGTAATAATGGTAACAATATATCAATAATCGAATGTATATTTATATCTCAATACTTTTCCACTTCACAATTGTTATTTTTCTGTTGTCACGGCCACTTCATCTCATCCGTTATTTTGGTTGCCATAGCAAAATTTTTGTACAAAAATGAATGACGTTCCGAAATTAGCCGATCAGGTATTAAGTTCTGCTGTCATTCGAATGTGACGCCAGTAATGGTTACAGGCGGGTTTGGTATACAGTACCGGCTTTAACTGTCGTGGCATGACAATGCATGATAAGAGTATATCTTAAATATTTTTGTGAATTTTCTTATTCTCATCGCAAACTGTAGGATAAAAATATGGCCATGGAATAAGAAACCAACGTGAATATTTACGTTTATTTATTATTAATTTTGAGCCCGCAGCTTTTCTTTTTTCTGCGAAGAAGTATCATCCTATCATATTTAGTAGTTTAATGTATGGTACCATATATCAGTATAGTTGTATATAGCAAACCACATTTTTTTATACTCTGTGGATCACATTCCATGATTTAAAAAATACCGCATGAAATTTAATCGTAATGTGCGGCCTATAGCGTATTATTAAGATCTTAATATCCACCCATATTCTTATGGGATGTTTTATATAATAATGATGTAAGCCCTTATATGAATTGGTAATTGAATGGTTATTTTGTTAATTGACTTATAACGATGAGTAATACCTGAAAGTGTAACAAACAAAGTCACTTTTGTTATAATATTAGTTAAGATAACCTTGTAATTTATATTAAAATGAATAACGTTTACTTAATGACTGCGCAAAATAATTACAATATATTATTTAGCTTAGAAGTAAATACTTTTCTAAATGAATACAGTACTAATTAAAACTACAAATTATAAAATAAAACCCTTACAAAAATATTTGTCTTGATGTATAAATTTTGGAATACTCAACTTGAATTTATACTTAACTTAAAATGTTACAATTAATCGAAAGAGATTCTATGGTTATAAAACCGAATTAGACGTTTTAAAAAAATGATCCTTAATAAGAAGAGCTTAGTAGGACACAAGAAAAACCATCGTAATTTCCGAACAGATGAAATAGGGCCCTGCTTAAATCCAGCAAAAAGCCTTGAAATTGGAAAAAAACAGCCATTGGATAGATTAGCCGTGTTGGGGCGCGAGCGAACCATTTATTGAAAGTCGGGGGCCAACGCGTGAAGCCATTAGTCCTGGCGTTCGCTTGAAAAAGTGTCGCTTTCGCTGAAACATTACGCTGGGGCGCGCTATTCAATTGCTGAATGTATTTTATTCGGTTCCAATCGATCTTTAGACAACAGAACGCACGTTAAATGGAGTGTCTCGCGAGGCAGTAGGTAAATTGCAAATCAATGATGATATTTTACATTTTACTCTCTTATAGAAATGTTTATACACACATTAAATTAATGCTTTGACAAACTTAGGGTTATAAAAACGTACGCATTATTTATTTATTGGCTAAATTATATAAACTTATACAGGTTAAATTATATAAGATCACATAAACAACCAAAAAAACATACATATGATATAAGCGAGATGCCACTGACTAACTGACTCATCTCGAAATATGCGAAACAATATAATAATAATAATATCCTGGAACATTTTTCACACACGGCCATCTGATCCCAAATTAAGCTTGTACAAAGCTTGTACTATGGAAACCAGACAACTAATATACTACTTATACTACTTATCTTTTGTAAATACATACTTATATAGATAATTACACCCAGACTCAGAAAAAACAGACATGAAAAATAGTACAGTTACTCCTTAGCTCCTTACCTCATAGCTACGAAGATGCCCACTAAAAACTGATTTAACGCAAATCCTGTCCAAAAAAAATTTCAGTGCCTATTCGTTGAAGCCAGTACTTTATTTAATAGAATATGAAGATTGAATCTAGCAATTGTCAACGTTTGAATAAACAATTTACTGTGGTAACTTATTTTGTAAAGATCCTTTTAAGGTAATGATCCAATTCCGGTTTTACCCTCTTGGGACTTTTACGGTTATTTAATTTTAACTAGATAACTTATTTAAGAAGATTGATTTTTATAAGAGGGTTATTTTATATAAAGAATACATAGTATAACGTAATACCTATTTTGATTTTAAGTATTATTTAATATTAAAATATGACGGCCTTACTTATAAGCATGGCTTTGCGGCTGATTTCTCTCTTACTGCCATTATTGATTTGAGATACGTAAGAACAGTGTTATTTAATTAATCATCCGCTATAAAACAACTTTTACAAGTAAGGCATGTGAGTGTGTTTTTGTAAATATTTGTAAGTATGTAATTTTTATCTTGGCATTACAAAAGTAAATAAAATTTGTATAATATTAAGTAACCTGTCTTCTTACGTCCTATTAAAATGTATATACTTATAATATATTACAGACATCATTTTTTTTAGAAATATTAATAGCTTTGCCAATTTGGTATATGCGCTTCACTTTCGTATTTATAATGTTAGTATAGATGAGAATCTAAGGCTTGTTCGAGCCTAAACTTCGATTCCATTGGCGCGTCCTTTAACTACACGTAAGTCACTAATTGAACTTTGTTGATGAGTAAATTCGACAAGCGAAGATTTTAAATTTCGTTGCTCTCTTTTTTTATAGAATAGGAAAGCGGACGAGCATATGGGTAAGTGGTCACCAACGCCCATAGCCATTGGCATTGTAAGAAATGTTAACCATCGCTTACATCACCAATACATCACCAATGCGCCACCAATCTTGGGAACTAAGATGTTATGTCCCTTGTGCCTGTAATTACACTGGCTTACTCACCCTTCAAACCGGAACGTAACAATACCAAGTACTGCTGTTTTGCGGTAGAAAATCTGATGAGTGGGTGGGACCTACCCAGACGAGCTTGCACGAAAGTCTATCACCAGTATCATCCATCATTATCCTCACATAGTCTGAAGCTGCAAATAATTCAAATCTGCCAAAAATATCGCAACTGCAGTGCCATACTACAGAGCGAACCAAATATGTATCGGTCAACGCAAATATTTGCCTTATTTTATTTATTTCATTTTTAAATAAAGAACTAAAAGTGAAACACGTGTGCAAATATATATTTTGAAGAATCAAAATAAAATTTTATGACAATGTAGGCAATGTAATTACATTACAATAAAAATATGACTTTTAGCATTTAAAAAACATAACTTGCATAGACTATTCGTCTTTACTTTATAATGCTAAGCAACTTATTTACTTTATAATGTCATGCAATAAAAACAACTCTAATTATCTAAAATAATAAAGATTTGTTTTAACTGATACATCAAATATTTTTACTTTATATTCGAAGGTCAAGTGAAATTACTGTTTTTTCATCTTTTCAGTTTAGTATATTATGCATACGGATTGTCGGATAAGGGTAGCTCTCGATTTGATAAAAACAGTCCCGCAAATACTTTAAAAGTTGAAATAGACATTAATAAATAAGGCATTTTTACTGAATATATGTATAAATCTTAAAAATTGGGGAGATGATAATAGTTGTTTTTCATGCAAGTTTTATATATTGATAAATAATCTACATTTGGGAAGCTTATCTCGTAATATAGTCATTAAACTTGGTGATAAAGCTTTGCAACCCCGTCTGCATAGGTACCGGTAGGTGGCGGTAGAATATATGATTGGGTACTCATATATTCCACCGCCAAGCAGGAATACTTTGTATTTTTTGTTCCGGTTTGACGGATAACTATGGATAATAACTAGTGTAACTACAGGCACAAGGGACGTATCATCTTAGTTCCCAAAGTTAGTGGCACCCAAAGGGATAATTAATTAACATTATTAATACTTCTACTAATAAAATTGTCTAAATGGTGGTGATTACTAACCAACGGGGGACTTACTTACCAGTGCACCTAACAAATATAATGAAAATAATATTTAATTAAAATGCGCTTATAAACGGTTATTTAAATAAGTATGTTTTGATTTGATTTTAAAGCCATTTTGGAACTATAATAAATTATCATGACAGTTTTTTGCCAATCAGACTAGCAGTTTTCGCGGAAAAAATAAAATATAAAAAACTTTTTTGTTCGTAACATACACGTACACGCAGTAATTATAAAGGCGGAATAAAAGCCCTTGGGCATTCTCATCCAGCTTACCCTAGCTTGATCAGAAACATTGTTCAGAAAAAAATATTAATATGGCATGACTAAATTCATTGATATAGCTTTAAAAAATATTTTTATCTAATGAAAAAAAGTGACGTTATCCGAATTGCAATTTTACTCGTTGTGGTTTGTGTAGGTAGCTCTGAGTAGGTAGCACCACTCGCCAATTTAATTCAGATAAAGCGCATAATATACTGGATCAGATAAATAAAGACAGTGTTCTTACATATTCGTAGATGTTTATATTTCTTATAGTACCAGTGCCGATGGACGAAAATTATCAATTGCATTAAGGTGACATTTTTGCTCACATTTTGCTTTTGGTCTTTCTTATAAAAATGACAATATTTAAAAGAAAATAATCAACCATAAAGTGTTATATACTAAAATTTAAATACAAATTTAACGTTAATAACAAATATGCTTTTTTGTTACAGATTTCCATGGTCACTTGAAGAAGGAAGATGCTCACCCATAAAATACAATATATGGAATAGACTACAATAAATTATTTAGAGTATGAAACAGCATAACATATTTTAGTATTAAAAATGATGATGGTTCTAAGGAAGTCATGTGGCTGCCGTCACAGAACACTCGTGACCTAATGTGGCTGCGGTCTTCGGACAAGAAGCATGGCTTCTCAACTTGCCACGATATTATTGTGGCTTGGTGGAAGTAAGTTCATTTGTATTATCACTGTGGTCAATTTAAAAATAGTACTTGAAGTTCCTTATATATAATAGGCAAAGACAAAATAGTTTAGTTCTCTGTCGACCGATTTTTTAACTGATATTGATGAGAAGAGAAAATGTTTGGAACATGCAAAATATACGTTTTCCTCAAATTTTCGATAATTATTAAGGTCGAATTTCGACTATTGAGCGAACACTAGTCCCTTAGTTATTTAGGTTCCCTTGTAATAGTCTCTTAATTTTAAGAAGTTTATTTTGAAAGAAGGTAAATAATTTGATGTTTAGTTATGTATATTTTTGTAGTATTTATGTAATGCACGGTAGGTATCAAGTGTAGGTACTAACTGTACACACATAAACAACAATTCCAAAGACTAATTTTACGTATATAGTTTTACCAAACCTCTTACTTTAATGATAAAATCTCTTATACATTTTTTTTTTGTTTAATAAATATATTTTTGTATAAATTTTGTGCAATTGGTATTCAAATGTAACATAAATCGTATTAAAGTAAAAGATCGAACCCCGTGTAAAGGCGTTGAATTATTAAAATCACTTCGATACAATCGGGTTTCGAATCCGATCCCTAAAGAAAAGCTGATTACTGAAATACCCAAAGGTTCGTATACCAAAAAATCTCTAAAGTGCCAATCCAAATAGCACCTCAAGTTGGTGAGGGGTATTCGTTCGGATCAAACAATTCCCTCCATTTATTATGGATATGCCGCATCTGCTACATCATTTCCGTGTATATTTATCATTAAAATTCACTTTCATTTAAGTGGATCACCCGACATGCACGTAAACACTTAAGCAGAGATTTTTTTTAAACATTTTATTAAAATTCATAACGATTCGCCTTTTCAAAAAATATTCCATTAATAAGCGTGGCCTCATGACATTTTTATTATGTATACAAAACGAGCCGAGATAGAGTCAATTTCAAATCTAGTCAACAAAAAGTTTTCATGAATTTACGAATATATATATATATATATATATATATATATATATATATATATATATATGCGTGTGTATTCACCAATCCACATTGTAATAGCTTAGTAGCATAAGCCCCTAAAATATTCTTATTCATTTGGAACATTTCAAACTGATAAGACGAACTATATAGATAAATAATACTAATCAACCCTAATACGCCGTAAAGCTATGAACTATAAACCCAATATATAAAGTAAGTAAAACTCCCTGAATTATACGACTTTTTGACATTTATGGCCAACTAGAGAAAATGTATTTGGAAATTAAGTTACCAGATTACGAAGACGATTGTTGATGATACCGGATGAGCGTGCACATAAAACTATTTTTTGCGTCAGATTTATAGCGGAAGGGTTAGGGATGCTATCGATTCAATGGAAAAGTTTGGGACGTAAAAGCGAATGACGTCATCAGCACTATCGAATAATAAGAACAAAACAAAATAGTATTAAAGATTTAACTAATATATAAAAAGGATGTTTAAAAAATTTTAATTCTTAAGAAAATAATATTACTAACATTCATCTTTCGGAATATGGTATCCTTTAAAAGCGCCTGAAGCGGATATTACTCATTCATTATAATTGTTATATATTTTTATTATTGTAGTAAATGTATGCGCAATATGTATATTTATTATAAGTAATGTATTTAAAAAAATCACTGTAATTTTTACTGCATCATTTTAATTTTGATCTGTATATATTTAGAGTAGTCTTCAACAAAATAGTTGGTTTATTAATAATATTGCTTGAATCAAGTTGTTTTTACTGTTTGATACATAAATCAATTCGATACTCAAATAAATTAATGATTTCTTTCTAATTCCTGGTATACATGTATTTTATTAATCAAATCATAACAAAATCTACGTCAAAATAATACGAAGTTGTATACAAATTTATCGAAAGCAATCATGATGAAATATTATGATGTGGCAGAAATCGTAAATTGAATTTGGTTACATTGTAATGAGTTCATGCCGAGAATCGTGTACTGAGTTTGATCTTAAATTCGATCACGTACCTTTCACTTGATTTATGTATTCCGACCACCTTTAGTATTGCTGAAGGGCAAGATTTGATTACTTACGTCGAGACGGAATTCTGCTCAGCCATCCGCTAACGGATCGACCACAAAGTTGCCAAAAAAAGCGCCTTGAAAAACTTTTCTATGTAGAATTCATGTAAAATAATATTTCTGTAAGGAAGTTCGGAGTTTAGCAATAATATTATTTTAAGTATTCCATAATAAGCATAGATTCAATAAGATTTAAGATCAAAAAATAATTTTTCGTGCATAAATTAATAATAATAAGCTGAATTAATTCGAAGTGTTCTTTTTCTAATCCAATGTAATATTTCCTTATAATCCATCATTTATTTTTTCGATAACTTTTAACTAATAATTATAATATAATAGTATATTACTTACAATTAATATTTATTAAAAAATAATATTAAATAGATCCAGTTAGTAAATATGTAATATTGAAGCGTACAAAAATGTCGCAATAACATTATCTTCAACAGTCACGTTTTATAGTAAGTGCTATCAGCTGCAGTAGTAACAAACGTACTGGATAGTAATAGTATTACCAAATGTTTTCAGATAAAATGACTAAAATAACTAAATATAAAATTTCGATAACACGTAATTTACAATATATTCATAATGATTAGATTGTCAATAATTATAATTTACTAGCAACTAGCCGGTAGACGTTGGTTGTCCTACTTGTATTTATGTACAAATAGTAAAGAAGTTGATGTGCCATATAGCGGCGAGCTACATCAAATTAGCTTGTGTAAAAAAAAAATCTTAGTTAAATTATACATACTTGTGACGATTTTTAAAGCACGATTGCTTAAAACGTCAAACGGCGTTAGTCTTTTTATCATTTTTTATATTATACGTCACACATAATATCATTTTTTTATATTATATGTTAGCAAATACTCGCGACTTCTTCAGGCTGAAGTATCGTGAGTACATGTATGTAGTATCATCCCTACTGTTATGCTAAACGACCAACATTAAACCATGAAGATGTACTCAACAGTCGCGCGTAGCAGGTAAAACATTATTACCAGCTTAGAAGTAGTAAATCTAAAAATGACCATTTTTGGGCTAAAGTCTTGACTCATCTTTCGAAGAACGATTGCAGCTTATTCCACCACACTGTGGGTCGGTGTGGGTGGAAAGGGTAAATAATGAAAATAATAATGTCCTTCAGACCAATTTCGGCTATGGCGGCCAATCTCAAGAGAGATTAGCCATCTATAGTGTACAAGTGTTTGCGCAAACACATTTGCAGTCTCTATTCCCTAGCTGTCATAATCCGATGGGACGGTAATCCGACACGACCGGAAAGAGTTCAGGCTCAGGATTAACGGTTTTACGTGCTTTCCGAGGCACGGGAGTGTACACACTTCCAACTTCCAGACTCCGGGTTACTACTGAAAATTTTCTGAATCTGAACTGAACCCAGGACTTCTGGGTCTGAGGCCTTACATCTAGCCATTATAAACCAACGAGGCAGTTACGAGGTTGAAAAGGTACAAATCGTTTCACACATCGCGACGACATATAGAGATTTGAAATTATAATAAGCCATATAATATTTATTTATAATAATTAACCTGCTAAAGTATGTTTTCCACTCTTAAAACCATAGATCAATTTCACGGTAGTACATTTTGCTAGACCCTTCATTCGTATGCAAAGCTGATCGACTCGTTCGACTTGGTTTCATTGGACCGATGCTGGTTTTGGTTTAGCGGTTTAACAATATTTTGGTTAAACATGTTGGGTTTGCTCGACTCAACATCATCGTATTACATTTCCTAAATGTGTATGAGATATACATACATTATATTATCAAAGGAGGAATATTTTGTTTGTATTTTTTCGAATTTACGCAAAAATTACAAATCTGATTTAGATGATGTGAATGATACGATTGTGTACTCGATACTTATGATGTGCTACCCAGAAGAATTCTCGGATATTAGTATTATTTATGAAAAGTAAAAATATGGAATTTTCACATTAAGATAGATTATAGTTTTTTGGTGGACCAAGGCTATATATTTTGTTTACAAGTTGTACGTTTTTTTGAATAATATTGTTAAAAAAATGTACAAAAAAGTTTTTTACTTCAGACATTTAATCCTATTATAAATAAAATGTATTATAATTTAGGCTTTATATTAATTCAGTTGTTTTTTGCAGGTGCCTTCGGTCTACGAGACATTCAACTTAATGTACCAGAGGCGGTAGGGGTGGGTGCTAGTGCAACCCTCGGCTGCCGCTGGGCGCTGGACACTGGCGAGACACTATACACTGTGAAATGGTACCACGGAGCGCAGGAATTTTTCCGATTCGTACCGAAAGAATTGCCTAATACCCGTGTCTTTTCGCAAACAGGCATCAGCGTTGATGTAAGTTTAGAAAAATATTTGCAAGAAATTTAAACATTTTAATTGATCTTCTTAAACATAATTTGCACATTCTTGCTATTTTAAAACTTTTTTTATATTCAAAACATTTTACTCAGTCATATCAAATTTAAAGAATGGGAACTTCTAGAGCAAATAATTCACTTTCAGCGCGACAATAAACAACGCCACGACTGTAATTACATATGGGTCAATGGCTTTGCGACATCTTGCTAGTTCGTTAAACTGCCTTCAGCGAGTATACTGCAAAAAAATCACTTAAGAATCTCGCCGAGCGGCACGTTAAACCTTTAGCTGTTGGCACGATGCCATGAGAGAGCCATAAAATTGTGCCAAAATAATACATTAAAAACCCTTTCAGAAAATAACATATACGCAAAGTTGGCTTCGTGATGAATAGGAATATAAGTCTCGTACAATGTCTTAAATCCAATGCACTTCTTTTTTATTTAAATTATAATGTGTTTTATATTATGTAGTGGTGAACAAAATAGGATCTATATATTGGATTTTAATATGGGTGAAAGCTTTTACTACATTTTACGCCAGCTGCGAGCGCATAAGTGCGCGGCGCGCGCTGGAGACACTTTATAACAGTTATCGTTTTAGAATATTGTACGTAATTGTGATTGCTATCAGGTACTCTTTAAAAATATAAAATATTAAAATCAAATTGCGTGCATTAAGATCATATATATATAATTAAAGTAATAATCTAATGACAAGCCATAACAAATAAAATGAATTAATATGTTTAAGCATTAATATGTTTTAACATCCAGTATAGTTTTAATCTCTGATTCCTATTAAAGGTTAGGCCAATAAAAATTATTGAGTTTATCCATCAAGAAATTCTAAATAGTAGCCCTGAGGTTAAACGTTGGTTGTGTTTAAACTCTCTTGCCTTGGAAAGCCATTGATTCTGCGTCTCAACCTTTTTTCTGTTGTGTCTGATTTGCCATTCAATGGGATTATGAGAGTAAAAAAATTAAGAGTGAACTTTAGTTTGCATATACAGTTATGCACTGTGCATAATGATGATGTTTCTGTAATTGTACCATCGGTAAAAAATAATGATAATTTAGAAGAAATAAATATTAAAATCTAAATGACGTCCTCGAATGACTGTATGTAAATATATGGTATTCAGAAACAGAAAAATTACATTTAACAATTACATAGTGATATGTGATAATCAAAATATAGAACAGGTATCTACGATAAATTTCTGAGGAGTATATATGGATGAATATTATACATGGGGTCCCCATATTCATTACATATTTAATATTGCTGATCAAATCACAGCTTTATGGGTATATCATGGTATGTAGTATCTAAAATTCTGTACGGTATTTTAGTTTGGGGTAACATTTCGTAAATAAGATTTTCTTGATTCAGAAAAAGTGCATCCGGGCAAGTGGAAATAAAGGCCCAATGCACACTGAAATCATTAACGCTACTGTGCTAATACATTTACGAAGTGGCATGTTTTATGAAAAAGTATAAGAATGATTTTTTTGAGACACGTGGAAATGTTATCTAATTTAATACAGTGAATCAAAATATATTATACGATATTTAAAACTGCTCTAGGTTCAAAAAGTTTCCATCACATAATGATCGTTATTGCATTCAACAACTTTAGATTTGCCATTTAACAGATTAAAAAAAATAGTGCACGACTGGTTGGTAGACAAATGCTATTAATCTGTAAAAGGAATTCTGACAGAAAACGTATAAATACTAAATGACATTAATGTTTTTACTTGTATTATATTCAATGACAATTTTATTTCATTTTGTTATGCATACTGACTTGACATTTGGCAATAATTTAATTGTAATAATAATTATGTACCATAATTTTTAATTAATTTTTACAGTCAATATCGCTCTAAATTTTGTAATTTTATAATAAAATTAGCATGATATTTATGTTACTAGACATGTATGTGTATGTAAAACTATATACTGTTATGTTTTATGCAAATAAATTATTATTTTTTTTTCATACTAATATAATTATATTTCATCATAATTATATAAACTACATACCTATAACATATATAAAAATTCATTGATTATAAAATCTTAAAATACGTTTCTCTATTAAAATTGTGTTTTTTTAGGTGTCACGTTCAGGCGCTCAGCAAGTTGTATTGCGCGGTGCATCAAAAAGCCTAAGCGGACGGTACCGATGCGAGGTGTCAGCCGATGCACCGTTTTTTCACACTGTGTATAAAAGTGCTTATATGCGTGTCGTAGGTGGGTATATTTTTGTAAAAAGAAAGTTTTTGACCAATTTTTATGAGCTTGAATCCTTTTATTTTGTCTAGAGTCCGAAGCCATTTTATCCAAAGTCGAAGAAATTTTAGCACTAAAAATTCATTCGCTCTGCACAAACTGTCTAAAAATCTTGGACTATACTTTTGGAAATATTTCTATCTCTGTGCTGGCAGATGACAATTTTTTTTTGCCTTGCATATCTTGTTCAAAAATTAAAATATTTTCTCTGAATCAACTTATTTTGACAGGTCATTCGATTCATATTTGGATTTTGTTAAACAAAATCTTTAATCTGTAGAATAAATAAATTCAGAATAAATAATGATTTTCTGAAAATAGGATAAGACTTTCTTAATGCAATTAGTTTAGAAACTAATAAACAATGAGCGATGTTGTTTGCTTGCTCCAGAGATTGCTTGCTTACGACTTACGTAAACGTAATTTAAAGTTTGCTTGGCAATGTAGTGAACTAACTGTATAAGTAAGTCAATCAGGTTTGTAGTGATTTTCGTATCGGAAAATTAAATTTGCATCTACAAGTTGTCAAGATTAATAAATATGAATAAACCACAGGGTTCAATCAAACTACTAAACTCATTGAAATAATGGAAAGATACAACAAATGCACGGAAAACACGTCTCTTGAAATTTAAAAGATTAAATTAATATATATGGATATAAATGTAATTGTTTCTATAAAGCCTTGTTTAATGACGATGTTTCGTCGAACAGATAAATAATAGGGATAACTCTAGTGCTGTATCGTGGAATTCTAAATCGTAAATCAGAACTATTGTTCAGCAATAAATGCGGGGAACACAGGGGATGTTTGATTAAGGTTTATCTTGTTAAATTTACGGTTATTGTTGAGCAATTCGATTGCTTCAAGGTGTGTTATATTTGTGTATTAGGTGAATTTATTGTCATAAGAGAATACAGAATTATTTATTTTTGAATCACTTGTAAATTATGCAGTATAAAATTTTTAATGAATTGTAAAAATATTATTTATTTATAATACGGTTGGAACCCTTTCTCGATCAACAAACTTTTGACCAGAAACACGGTTAAAAGCAATATTGACTTTTTAATTTGTCTTTGCAGTCTAATCAAGTTCATTTAATTTTGTGTGTGCCACTTGGATCAAGATTAACAGCGATGTGTTGTTCTTATACGAACATATTTTATAGATCTCGAGGGAAAGAATGAATTAAGAAAAATATTATTTTGCACTAAGATAAAAACCAAAAATAAAAAAAAAATACATATAAACTAAAGTGCACGAGGGCGGCGTTATTGCTTGCTTCACGTAATCTCTTACTGACAACTTTTACGTAGTCATAGTCCAAAGATTATAAATATATGCCGTACCTGTAGTGACATAAAAAATAACTATAAAAAATATTCTCTTATTATAAAATACTTGCTATAATTAATACTATAAATGCAAAGTGAGATTGTTTTTTTGTAACATTTTCAAGCCTTAACTAACATCATCATTTCTGTATTCTGGTTGTCACGGGCACGGAAAAGAACATAGAGTACCGAAAGTCGCCTAAGGGCGCACCCTCGGGCGAAAACTAATTATAAATATAAAAACATTAAAATTGGAATTCAGCGACACTTGAAAATAGACTTTCACCTATTTCACTGTGAATGAATTATTATAAGTCTTCGATTTGCCAGTTAGTGAAGTAAGTAAGTAACAGTCTGTGAATGTCCCACAGCTGGGCTAATGCTTGAAAATAAATTCTTACTCTACCACGCTGCTCCATTGCGGGTTGGTGAAATACATATGTGGCAGAATTTCAGTGGAATTAAACTTTAAGCTGCAGATGTTTTCCTGCACCGTCAAGCATGAGATGAATTGTAAATACAAATTAATAACATAAGCATTCAGTGATGCTTGCTCGGGATCGAACCCACGATCATCGGTTAAAATTCACGCATTCTAACCACTAGGCCATCTCGTTCTTTGCCAGTTAGTAAATTTAAGCAATTATCATCACCTGATTCGTAATTTAATAAATAATCACAGTTCAGCTGAACACAAAATATTACCAATATTTTTATTTTAAATTTAAAAACATTTCCATATTCATATTTTATATAAAGTCGTCGAATATGTAGATATAATTCGTACGACCGTCAGTATATTTACAGAATGTTTCTGTGCAATTACGGGAACATTGTCGTTACAATGTTTCTTTGAAAGGAAACTTCTAAACTATATATATCACAATAATAACAATGTGTAGCCTGTACTTAAAGGCGAACTTTGATAACGAGGTTTGTGGGGAAGTTAGCCACAACTTTGCAATCATCCATAAGCTAAAATTGAAATGAATTACTTGTAATGTAATCAAACTGAGTACTTAACTAAAATTCATTCAAAGTGGCGTATTAAAAGTTATTTTAATAAAGTTTAGTATTTAAAATAATTAAAATAAAAGGATTTTTAGTATTTTCGCAAAAAATGATAGGTTTCAAAGATCTTATTTTAATTTCACATATTAGCAATTTAATGAAACGTCAAAATAAGTTGGTTCATTCGTAAAAAAAAATGTAGTATGAACAATTTAAATTATCAAAATGTATGTATTAAATACGTAAACATCAATGTTGGTCAATTTTCAGTATTCAAAGAAAGATATAATAATATACATACACGTATCGGAAAAAGAACCCAATAGAACTGTACTTTTTAGCCTATGTAATAAAGTTCGTTAGTTAATGACATATTATACGAGTATGTACATTAAAAAAAAAATAAGCGGTGTCGTGGGACACCGGTATATAATATCATTAAAAATAATAACTAACAATAATACTTAACGTACTTACCATAGATGGCTTCAAGTTTTTATCGAATATCAACAAAATGCGATACCAAATAATTATAATGTTAACTGACACGAAGCAATATCAATAACGTAAATGAGGAAGCTCTGATGTACAAAATAAATACGAAAACTCGAATTAACCGCGAAAACGGAGAACTTAGTGTCTCCATTAAATATAATAGATACAAAGCGAACGACAGGAATGTAAAAACTTAAAGATTTTAGTCTGCACTAAGTTTCAACGCTCCATCAGTAATGGAAAGTGTGCCGGACAGACAAAACACGTGGAGTTTCTTCGTTATGTGTTCGACGTGTTCACCGATACAAGGAAAATTCGGGCTAAAATGGAATGGACGAGTATGAAAGCTGAATATACAATGTCGACGCTCTAAAGCGTCACACCAAAAAGCGTACGGTCTCAGGTTTTTTATCGATTTATGAATGTTATTCTTTTATCTTTATCTAGTTTTTATTCTCACAACGAAATAAAGGCCTGGAATAAACCTGATTTAATTTCAATGAGTGAGCATATTTTATAATTAATCTTCACTGCTATCGCATTTGTTTTGTTAACCCGAATCGTCTTATCATCCTATTAGGCCCAAATTGCTAATTATTAAAAGATTTGTTTTAATTTTCCTTAGATGTTTGTACCATCTTTTGATACGAGGTTTTTTTCATTTATTTAATGAAGACAAAGGGTGACGTTTGCCACTGTACTGGCACTGTAAGAAGTATACACAGTTTCTAACAAATTCAATGTACCGCAAATGGGATCTAAGATGTTGTTATTCTCTTATATATCCTTAAACCAGAATATATCATTACAAGTACACGAGTAATTTTTTGTTGTAGATTACTTGGATGGGTACCACTCACCCAACCAGACATAATGCCCTGATTGCGGTAAATTAATGACCTAATGTAATTTGTAATAATCCTTTTTTTAATATTAGAATTGCCAGAGGCAATGCCTATAGTGTACTCACAGAAGAGTTGGTACACTGTGGGTGACATGCTGCGAGCTAACTGCACGTCGCCTCCCGCAGAGCCACAAGCAAACCTTACATGGCTTCTTAATGGATACGAGGTGAAAACTACTTAATATTTATATTTTCTTTATTATCAAATACGTACTTAATATTATATAGAAGCCCCTTACTAGGTAACATTTTAATTTTTTTACTTTAAGAAAGCCAACATTTACTTAAGTTATAATTCCTTTGTGTTTTATTAATATTAAAAGAAAATGTTATTGTAAATTTGTTAAAAGGTAAAAGGCCTCGATATTCCACCCCCAGACATGGCTTTTTCTCGAAGAGAGCCTGTCATTAGCGATGCTTCACTAGAAAATGCGAATAGAATTATATTCAGTCCATGGGACGCAATTTCTGGCTACGAGGAGTCTGCAACGGACGTCATAGACATTCCGGGCGACATAGATGATTCAGTTGCTTCAAACTCTTACAAGAAGTTCGAGAGTACGACGCGAATAACGCCTCGACTAGAACAAATTTCAAGCAAAAATATTAGCATTGAAGAAGATAAATCTAATAAGTCTTCCTCCTTCAGTCAACTCGTTATACGAGTGCAGACTTCGCATTTTCATAAGGTACGAAAGTACGTATTTTTGAATATGTTGAAATGTATACGAAATATTTGTGTATTTGATTTGATTTAATTATTTACGATGTAAATAATTGATTATATATAATTATTTATGTAACTAAGGTTGTTTAAAATTTATATCTATAATACATTTTTATCTATACACACATTTCGGCATAAAAATAATTTATTTCACCATTTTCAATCATAATTGGATTATTACTTTTGATCAACAAAAACTTTCCCAAGTAAGTCGTATAAGTATGGCGTACAAGCGAAACGAACTAAAATTAAAGTTAATCCCGATAACACAAAAAAAAATATTAAATACGACGCACATTTAAATTGATTTAAATAAAGGTTCTTGTTTCTGCTTTATATAACTTATATATGTATATAAAAGTTGATTTTATATATTTGCGAGGCATTGCATTCAATTTAAAATGAATTTCTGAAATGGAATTGTAATTTATTCCACACAGGGTCGGATGAATGTAACGTGCGTGGCGCGCATATTGTCAGTTTGGTCAGCGAGCACCGCACTTTTGCTAGACGAGGAGCGACCTCAAATAGCTCCCGTCATGGGTAGTCGGGACACGAACTCAGGTAAGAAAATTTGTATAATCAAAGCTAAGGTAACGCTTAATACCACATTATTTTAAAATACTATAATTAAATCGCATTAATTTATTGTAGCTAAATAAAACACATTTCGGTATAACTATAGATATAATATCAAAATGTTTTATTCAATAGGCTATTGAGCCTAAGCACTTTCAAAGTATTATGTGATGAAATCACAAAGTCAATTATGCAGTTGAAAGATGTTATAGTGTTTATAAAATTATTGTAGCTGGATTCTGTGTGTGACATAGATTATTTTTTATGGCATTTAGTTGTTTTTAATTCATATAAAATTCTGAGATATGAAGAGATCATCAACTGTAAAAAATAAAAACGTGGCAGTGGAGTCAGGTGAATCAAAATACTTTTATATACTTTTATTATATATTTGAAGAAATATGTCAGATAAAGATAATCCTTATCCGTGTGAATTTACAAAAGTGCTAACTAAGCGTATTAATTTCGTATAATTTGTAAAAGGTTTTATTAGTTTTGCTGTGTAAGCGATAACAAGTGTTTCTTAAACTCTATCTGCGCACAGAATCACTCCCACTGATTAATTAACCTAATAGAAATTTTCATTTTATTAGACTTCATCACTTGGAAATGTGATAATATAATAATTAATGATTAAAATTACTATACAATTATTATGACTCATGTAAAAAAATTGGAATAAAATCTTTGCATACATTTTAAAAGTATTTTCTAAAAGTCGTTAAATTAAAAAATATGTATGTTTGTAAGACTGATTTTTACATTGAAATATTAAAATATTTAAAATAATTTTAGCCTTTCGTGGTAAGCCTTCTGTGTGAGATGAATAAATGTGTTGTAAGAGAAAATACCAGTAATGTAATAATTACCAAATAAGATTTAGGTATTCATAATAATTTTAGTAAATATTCTTGTTCCACTTACGATATTTATCGACCGGTGAACCTACGTGTTTGCAACGCATCAGTTCCATGATGATAGAATATAGTTTCCACATTCCCGAAACATGTCAAACATTTCTCTATAAGCAACTTATGTTTTTTTTTATAGAATAGGAAGGTGGACGAGCATATGGGCCACCTGATGGTAAGTGGTCACCAAACGCCCTTAGACATTGGTATTGTAAGAAATGTCAACCATCGCTTATAGCCAATGCGCCACCAACCTTGGGAATTAAGATTTTATGTCCCTTGTGCCTGTAATTACACTGGCTCACTCACCCTTCAAACCGGAACACAACAATATCAAGTATTGCTGTTTTGCGGTAGAATATCTGATGAGTGGGTGGTACCTACCCAGACGAGCTTGCACAAAACCCTACCACCAGTAAAAACCGAAATATATATAATAACATTAATACATTGCTGCGAAGCTACATGGATCAAGTACTTAAATAAATTATTGAATTATTGAATATACTTATTTATGTTTTTATTATTTTAAAAATAAAACAAAAGAAATTAGCAATACTACAATAAATAGAATATAATATAATACTTGAAAACCTTGCTGGAAGTAAAAAGCTATTAAGTGTGTTTAGTAATTAATTAAAGTGGGTTTTTGAAATACATTCTCGTTGTTTCAGGTCCACGCTGTTCCACATCACACGTCTTGGCGCTTTTAAACTATTTACTGTTTAAGCACTGGTGAGAACTGCTCCCATTTCAAGTTTCGTGCATAAGTTATGTGCATACGAAAGCCGTTTTCACAAAGTTTTGAGAAAACAGGCAACGTGTGGCGATAAACTGAACTTAGGACGAGTTTTTCGAAATAAAAACACGCATCTCTTTTCGTTTTATACAAATCATCTTGTTCCAATTTCGAATGTTTTAAATACGAAATATTTCAATACATGTTTAATAACATGCTTCTTTAATTTCCGAATAGGAATGATTTACCTCTCTCTGCAATGTAACTTCATAATTCTGAGCTGTTCGCTAAAATTCCCTTTTTGTTTTGAATTTTAGAGCATGTGTACGAAATGTTGGCGTCATTGTTTTCAAAACGATGAATAATAGTGAAAAAAAAGTTTATACTCAGAAATAAAACATTTCGATTAAATTAATGTGTAATACATTGAATTCCAATCATAAAATCCTTATATTACATTTTAGCGCGCATTGCTCGTAAGATAATTTAAAAGTAAATCCATTTCCCGCCATAAAGAGTATCTGTCATTATTCTTGCTGACAGATTAAAAATGTAGAATATTATTGTTAAATATGAAAAATGACAGATACTGTTCAGCAGTATTTAGTAATTATACGTATTCCGTTTAATATTATATATTCCAATCTTATTGACTTTTATAATAGAGATTGTATACTAATAAAGGAACATATAAAAAAGATAGTTTTTAAAGAAGATTTTGCCATAATTATTATAATATATTGAATGTTTCATAACACAGTATAAACAAAATGCAGTTTTATAGAAGAGTAATATAAATATGAATTAAAACAAAACCATTTGATATACAACTCTTATATTTGGCATATGTAGGTATGCTGTCAGGACTTTTAACACGCTTTATTAAAATATAGTTGGCGCCTCTTTGTTACAATTGGAAAAAAATATGCAATTATGTGGGTACTAATTTGGAGCGTATAAAACATATCTTTATTTAATTTAAGAGATGGTTGATTTTTTCCTAAATAGCTTTATAAATAAGGTATTAACCTAAAAATATTTATTTTATTTATTTTCAAATACCTGTTTGCCTACCGGTAACCTCATGGTAAGTGGTTCCCAAAACTGTAAACGGTATTTACACTGTTTATCTAAAATCTATAACAGCAAAAAAACGTAAGTCTGGCATTTTTGTATCTATAACCATTGCTTATGGATTATGATGCCTTCGAATTGTCCTAGTTACTGAATAATTGGTAAAAATAGAATATACGTAAAATGATTGAAGATATTTATATTTTGAATGCCAAATACTAGTTTGAAATTGAACTAACAATATTTTAATAGGTCTGTAAAAAAATCTATTACACCTAAAAACCTGCAGAATATTCTTATTATTAATAATATTTATTATTTTTGCCTGGTACGAATATCTTCCTTGGGACTGTTTTGTTCTCTTCGAGTTTAGTTTTAGTAGAATTAACTTAAAACAAAACGTAGCCGCAGTCTTAAGGCATATATTTCGATATGATTATGGCGCAGTTGGACTAACATCAACTTCTCCATCTACATTAATGTTCTTAACGTAGATGGATAAGAAGCGGAATTGATTTAAAAGCCTTAGACCAGGAACTAAAAAAAAGATGGTCGATGATTTAAATATATCACTATCGATTCTCATCAGTATTGGCTAAATCTGCATTTTTATATACTCGTGAATGCGTTAGTACGCAGATGTAGCAGTATAATAAACGTATTGAATGCATTAAGAACAGTCAATAGTCAAATTGCCGTGGAGTACCGGCTTAGAATAGTACTCCCCCAATCTCATCCCGTGGGTGTCGTAAGAGGCGACTGAGGGACGGGGAAAAGGGGGGATGGGCAGCAGCGTCCCCCCTCCCATATACATCTTACCCCCCTACTGCGCTCGCCAACACGCCTGCCCAGCGCGGCGAGTATGGGCAAACCCCTCCCTTAATGGCAGATGCGCCCAAAAAAAAGGCCCCCAGTTACCGGCAAGCCCGCTAGGCCCGACCAAGGTAGCGGCGGCAGGGGGTGCTAAGAATCACCGGTTCACGGCAGGCTACCGTATAAAACGACTGCACATGGCAACGTATAATGGACGCTCGATGAGGCTGGACCATCACCTCGCCGAATTAGAAGTAGAGTTAAGTCATATGAACTGGCTTATACTGGGGTTATCTGAAGTCCGAAGACAGAGGGAGGACACGATAACTCTAGAGTCCGGTAACTTACTCTACTTCCGCGAAGGTGATAACCTCTCCCAGGGTGGTGTCGGTTTTCTAGTCAAAAAGGATATCATTAGCAGCATTGTGGAAATCAGTAGTGTGTCGAACCGGGTAGCGTACCTTGTCCTAAAACTTTCCGACAGGTACTCCCTGAAGGTCGTACAGGTATATGCGCCTACTTCGACATACTCTGATGATGTGGTCGAAGCGATGTACGAGGACATCGCAAAGGCCCTCAACGACACCTCGAAGGCCCACTACAATGTTGTTATGGGAGACTTCAATGCTAAAGTGGGAGTACAAGATAGCGGTGAATCGAAAGTCGGACCTTACGGCTTGGGCTGCAGAAATCACAGGGGGCAAATGCTGGTAAACTTTCTCGAAGCGCAGGGGCTTTTTTTGATGAATTCTTTCTTTCAAAAGAAGCCTCAGAGGCGGTGGACCTGGCGAAGCCCCGATAACGTGACAAGGAACGAGATAGACTTTATCATTTCGAATAAAAGGCACATATTTAGAGATGTTTCAGTGATCAACAGGTTTAATACCGGAAGTGATCACCGCTTGGTTCGAGGCACTCTAAATATCAACTTAAAAGCCGAAAGATCGAGAATGATGAGGTCTACTCTCCGACCTACCATGCTCCAAGCTGCTCAAGGCTCCGAAAAGTTCCATTTGGAACTTTTCGGAGCCAAAAAATTTTCAAAATCAATTCACCGCGTTGGAAACCATAAGCAGCATTGATGAGAGAACCGACACGCTGGTCAAAATACTGCAAAACACATCCTGCAAGTGTTTTCCGCCACAGAGAAGAGACAACGCACCAAAACTCTCTGCTGAGACACTCGAGCTCATGAGAAAACGACGAGAACTACCATCGTTTTTGTCAGATAAGGCCTTAAATCGAATAATAAAAACGCTGACGCGACGCGATCTCCGACGCTCCAATACCCGTGCCATCAAAGCTGCGATTGAGCAAAATCGGGGATCGAAAGTGTTCGCTCGCTTTGGAGTTTGGGAGGCCGCGTCTGACAAAACTTAAAACTGAAAATGGTGGGGTCGTTACCTCTAGGCCTGAGATTGTCGGAGAAGTAGAGAGGTTTTATGGGCAGTTGTTCTCTTCAAGATCGGATAAACCCGTGGGAATCAGTATTGATGACCAGCGCGCCCCTCTTATGCGCCATTACTCCGAGGAGCTCCCGGTCGTTGACCAAGGAGAGATTAGGGCGGCTCTAGAACAGCTTAAAAACAACAAAGCTCCGGGAGATGACGGAATCACAACAGAGTTGCTTAAGGCAGGCGGGACTCCGGTCCTGAAAGAGCTAGCAAGCCTCTTTAATTCCGTCATCCAACATGGCAAGACCCCGGAAACGTGGAGCGGGAGTGAGCTGGTACTGTTTTTCAAGAAAGGTGATAAAACTCTCTTGAAAAACTACAGACCAATCTCCCTCCTGAGTCACGTGTATAAGCTGTTCTCAAGAGTCGTCACGAACCGTCTCGTCAGACGACTTGACGAGTTCCAGCCCCCAGAGCAAGCCGGCTTTCGATCAGGCTACAGCACCGTGGACCACATCCATACTGTTCGGCAGATTGTGCAGAAGACCGAAGAGTACAATCAGCCGCTGTGTATGGCATTTGTGGACTACGAGAAAGCCTTCGACTCCATCGAAACCTGGGCAGTGCTCGACTCTTTGCAAAGATGTCATATCGATTGGAGATATATCGAGGTACTGAGATGTCTGTACAACGCCGCTACAATGACTGTCCACATCCAGGACTGTAAGACGAAGGCGATTCAACTGCGCAGAGGGGTGAGACAGGGGGATGTAATATCCCCGAAACTGTTCACCAACGCGTTGGAAGACGTTTTTAAAACGCTGGATTGGACTAGATATGGAGTCAATGTAAACGGCGAGTACATCTCACACCTTCGATTTGTCGACGATATCGTCATCATAGAAGAGTCGCTGGAACAACTCACCGAAATGCTGCGTAGCCTAGGCGAGTCTTCCTGGTGTGTCGGTCTCGGTATAAACTTGGACAAGACCAAGGTCATGTTCAATAGGCATCTCGTGCCGGGACCGATATACGTCGAGGAGAAACCTCTCGAAGTTGTTAGTGAATATACCTACCTAGGACAGATAATACAAGTCGGTAGGAACAACTTCGAGAAGGAAGCCGATCGAAGAATTCGCTTGGGATGGGCAGCATTAGGCAACCTTCGTCAAGTCCTCAAGTCGTCTATACCGCAATGTTTGAAGACGAAAGTCTTCAACCAATGCGTCTTACCTGCCATGACATACGGTGCCGAAACGTGGACACTAACTGCGGGACTAGTCCACAAATTCAAAGTCGCTCAGCGTGCTATGGAGCGAGCTATGCTCGGAGTATCTTTTAAGGATAAGATCAGAAATGAGATTATCCGGAAAAGAACCGGAGTCACCGACATAGCTTGCAAAATTAGCAGGCTGAAGTGGCAGTGGGCTGGTCACGTATGTCGTAGGACCGATGGCCGTTGGAGCAGACGAGTCCTAGAGTGGAGACCGCGAATCGGCAAGCGCAGCGTAGGGCGCCCTCCAGCCAGGTGGACCGACGACCTTAAGAAGGTGGCGGGCACCAACTGGATGCGGAAGGCGGAGGACAGGGAGCTTTGGCGCACCTTGGGAGAGGCCTATGTTCAGCAGTGGACAACGATTGGCTGTTGATTGAATAGTCAAATTAATCCCTCATTTAAGTACATATAATTCAATTCTAAATTTGATCTGTTTGTAAATTTTTACGGTCAATTAAAACTATTTATTATGCTCAACTCCATTAGCGAGAGAATAATAAAGCGTATCTTTTTCAATGTTATTAAAGTCTCTTAACATAAACGATATTTTAAACATCTAAGTTTAAATATGACTTTTCGTATTAGTCCCAATCAATTACTGCTTCAATAATATATTTTTTTCTTTTCAGGGCAATACGATGATGGACGGCAGGCGGATATGAATAAAAAACAAAATATTTTCTCAAATAATGTCAGTGTTAGACTACTTAATACGCCCATATTTATAGTCGAGTATATATATGTATATAATATTCTTATCTTTCTAGCAAATACATGTCATGTTCTTGTACGTACATTTAAACGTGAAATCTACCAATACTGACTACCACCAATTTTTTCAATGTACAGTACATTCGCATTTCATAAATAATTATGTTACGATATAATAATCCCATATTGTATGTTTTTTCGTATTGATGTCTCGTACTCTACTATATATTTGGGTATTAGTAAAATAAAATTGACAGGTAAAACGATTTTATCAGTGAAGTGATTTAAAGTAGTGAATTTTATACTTGTATATAAATAGTTTTAAAATTATTATACATCTAAAAAGATTAGTGACGTTCTGCTTCACAAACATTATTTAAGTAACTGTTACTACAAAATAAGGATCGTAAAATAAAATTTACCTGTTTTTAAAAACATGTTTTATTTCATACTTTACTCATAATAATAAAATATAAAAAAAAAAACTTTGTCCAAGGAGGTTTTTAAAATTTTAAAAGAATCTTTATCAAATATTGCAGGATCAAACTCGGTCAAGTACCTCTGAGATTAAGGAAGCTTGTTAAGTATAAATAAATATCAAACGAAATTCCATCAATTTATACCTACTATTTCGCACTGGAACAGCTTGGTGGAATAAGCTCCAGACCTTTAAGTATAGGTCTTTTGGTTTTCCTCTTGCTTTCTATCTATTAAATATACATACATTTTCAGTATCGTAAATTAAAAAAAAATCACAGATTAATACATTTTGTTACAAAATCAAATAAAATATCCATGGGATTTAATAAAAATTGTTAATTCGTGTTTAAAATTCATTTCTAAAAAAATGAAAACTTATTTAATGTTAAAAGCGACTTAAGCGATAAAATATTAGCTACGAAATCCATTGGGAAATATATTTAATAATTAAGTGTTACATATGGGTACTTTTAAAGAAGTTTTTAGTTACTGCTAAAGAAAAAATTTAAGTTAACATGAATTGCGCGGGTTAATTAGACTCTTTATAAACGCGTCGGGCTTGAAAATCAGACATCCCTATATTTTTGACTTAAGTTGTACTTTATACGCAGTTAGCGGTTCCAGTTAATACGAATTAAGAAAACTTTATAATTATAAAAAAATACTCTACTACATTTAGATAGTGTCAATTAAAAAAAGTTAAGTTACGTTTATAATTTACTTAATTAGTTCATTGACAAAATTATTTCTAGGGCTTCGGTTTAGAGTATTAACTAGTTTTCACTCGCGGCTACGCCCGCATGAGATGGGAGGGGCGGAGATGTTAGGTAGTCTGTGTATTAGTTATGAGACTATTATATATAATATATATAATCTTTATTCCAAATTCATCCAAACCCATTCAGTAGTTTTGCATAGAAGAATAATAAAAATCAATCCATCCTCACAAACTTTCGTGTTTATAATATTAGTATATAATATTAGGAACCCGTTGGGATTTTAGGGTAGCAGATACCGAGAACTTTAAACCTCAAATCGATCATATAAAAGTTTTGGTATCAAGAGATTCTCAGTAGGAGCCCGAATTTGGAAGTTGGCAGTCTTAATAAACCCGTGTCTTAGAAAGCCTGGTCCTAAAAGTTGGTCCTAAACCTAAAATCTCTCTAGTCATGGCAGAACTCGATCAGGAAAACATCATCGACATCCTCATCTTCATCATATTATAATGTTATAATATTTTTTTGATAAATATATTTTCAAAGATACAGGAACAACATTTTCTTCGTTATCTAAATACCGTTAGTTTTCACCGAATTCTGTGCCCATAATAATAACATGTATCGCGTTTAGTTATCTCCATTACTTGTTCGTGTAATGTACAAAACATTATCCTTGAAAATACTAAAATCGTCCGGAAAACACTTCAATAGCAGAATTAATTTGCCATGGTATTAGGTCTAAAATCATCTTTTATCAGAAGTGTTCTGCAGGTCGATGAGTGATAAAACACACGCAATACGGTTTGTAGGTAATGGAAATTTCTCGAGCGAGTAAGCTTTAATGGAGCAGACGCTATATCTTACATGAGTGCGCTTACACCTAATCCAATATTAGCTATAAACATTTCGTGTACCATAAATTATTTTAGCAATTTTTCCGAAAAAATCTGTTATCTAAACTTTATACAAACCCTTTTTTAACATAAAGTAAGATCTGTAAGAATGAAATAATAACTACTTAGAGCAAATTATGATCTCGGCCCAGCCGAGATGGTCCAGTACGCGTGAATCTTAACCGATGATCGTGAGTTCAAACTCATTAAAATTCATCTCGTGCTTTTCGGTGAAGGAAAACATCGTGAGGAAATCTGCATGTGTCTAATTTCACTGAAATTCTGCCACATGTGACCACCAAACCGCATTGGAGTAGCGTGGTGGAATAAGCTTCAAACCTTCTCCTCAAAAAGGGAGAAGAGGCCTTAGCCCATCAGTGGGACATTTACACACTGTTACCGTTAGAGATAATGATGATAGGATAAAGAAAAAAATAGGCGGTTTTTTATCCCTAATCGTGGTTAATTTTTCATTTCTATTAATTTATTTTTGACCTTGAATTTTCATTAAATATTATGAACAGTCATCTAAGATATCGAGTAATACATAGACGAGAAGGTGTGAAAATTTCTACACAAGCCAATGCTTTTTATTTGTCTAATCTTAGATTCGAATATGAGATTTAATTATATACTGCTGAACAAGCTTGTCATTATTATTACAAGACAGATCATTACTAATATATTGGCAGAATAATAAACATTCTATTTTAACATAAAATAGATACGAAAATGCTCACTATGATCTTCTATAAAGTCACGTTATGTTTTCTTTGTGAAATATTCGTCATTTTCTTTCTGAAATTGTGAACTGACAGTTTTTATAATGCACTGTTCGAGAGTCGTTATAAAGCGATTGCTGCATCCCGTCGCGATTGTTATATCTCCAGGCTCGTTTGAACCGAATCGTCTACAGTCGTTCTCGAGGAATATCGAAGCGATAAATTTTGAATATAAACAGAGAAAATGCTTAATGTTATCTATACATGTAAATAGATCTACTATTATTCATGATCGTATAATTCTGTACTATGCTTTCATATACTATTCATACAAGCAAAACCCGGGATGCGTTCCTACCTGCGTATATGTACCGATCGTTATGGTGATTAGTTGAACGGTATCTAACGCCGAGTTATAACAAAAACCATCAAAAAATGTGCCAACTTACATAGTGATTGTCCAAGCAGTGTCGAAGTCTATGTATCTCAATTATAGCATACATTTTTATGTGTAAGATGAGATTCAAAAACCGTTTTTTTTTATTTTAACAAAATGTCATATAATTTAAATATTTTAGCGGATACCTACATTTATTAATATTGAACAATTACTAACAATGACATACCGGCAAAGGATGTAGGTATCACGTTATTATTGTGAAATTTAAAATCATTATTGAAATTGATAGCGAATACGGGATTTAAAATTAATTTAACATTAACGACGTTGTCGTTTGAGGTTTAATCGTTACAATTAGATTGGAATACCAATGACGTTAATTTTAAATGTCCTATGTAGGAACGGGCATTGATAATTATAAATTAATTAAATAGTACTCTTGATATTAAAATGTATTTAATAGTTAGATATTTTATTCCACAAAAAAAGAGAAAGGCTTGCCACATGGCGTGATCCAGCGCTTATATTCTTCAATATCCTTCATACTTGTGCATAAAAAAAACAGTGCCGATACGCTTAAAAAAGAAACAATAAAAAAAAATAAAAATAAAAAAGTGAGGTGATTTTTAAATCACAATCACAAACCGAATTATACGATTAATTAATAACTATAGATAAACAATGCCTAAGACCAAGGTGTTTAACCAATGTGTTTTGCCTATACTCACCTACGGTGCCGAAACATGGACGCTTACTAAGCATAGCATGCACAAAATAAAAGTGGCACAAAGGGCGATGGAGCGTACTACGCTAGGCATCTCTCTCATTGATCGTGTACCAAACGCAGAAATCCGACGAAAGACGAAAGTCGAAGATATTGGGAAGCGTATCACGAGGTTAAAGTGGAGATGGGCTGGACACTTGTCCAGACGAGAAGACGGAAGGTGGACTAAAGTTGTCACGGAGTGGTGGCCTAGAGAAGCAAAAAGGCCAGTGGGCAGACCACCCGCCCGATGGTCAGACGATTTTAGGAAGATGGCGGGTGCTCAATAGATGCGACTAGCACAGGACCGGGAGAACTGGCGTGACTGTGAGTAGGCCTATGTCCAGCAGTGTATTAATGTGGGTTGAATATGATGATATAGATAAACAAGCTTATTCTATAATACATATTGAAACTTGACTGCCTCAATTAGAAATAAAAGGAAAAAAAATCGTAAGGAAATGTTGTGGATGAAAAACTGCAACATATATTCACCAACCCACATAGACACAACACGGTGGAGTAAACTATGAACGCTTCTCTTTAAAAAGGAGGGGAGGTCTTAGCTTAGCAGTGGGACATTTATAGGCTGTGACTTTAAAGTATTTTATTGTAGAATACTTGAAATAATTGTATACAATTTATACACACATTCTCACGATACAAAATGATTACTAGTTCTATGCAGTACTTACCTTATAAACCTGAACAGAAGTTAAGTTTTCATTTATAATATTCGATAAATTCAAACAAATATGCTACATAGAGTATATACAGCTTAAATTGATTCTGTCATAATTGATTGCTTTTCAATATACTCTAAGAAATTGACCGTTGACATAGCACACAAAGCCTAAAATAATCGGGAATAGTTGCAAAGCGATTGTACCATGTTCGGTTCCGTTGCGAGTTTGTTGCCTTACCAAACACTTCATCAGGTAAATTCGTTTCTGAAAGACCTCGGAATATACAATTTAGTAAATTGCTTGATCTTCTAATAGACTAGAAGTTTGAAGTGAAAGCTGAACAATTTTTGTTAAAACAGTACCTTATAAAACACGTACGCATTATTATGTAGAATAAAATAATAATTTATCTAACACACCACAATAAAGAGAAAACATGAATAAAAATAATAATATAAACAAAACTACGTGGTATATCTTACTAGGAAAACATAGTAAGATAATTGTGTGATTTCAAAATGGTAGACTTATGACGAATAAGAAACATTTTGAATTAGCTTTATTCTCCCTATTGTTTGTTTAGTTCTGTTTACTGACACTTGTATCAAGATATGCCAACGACCCTAGTCTTTGAAACCTCTTACCACCCTATCTCCTGTCATGCTGGACTTGATAGTTTATTTATTATGGAATATACATCTTTTATTGCTCTCAATGTATATTTAGAGAAGAATGGTAGAAAAACAAGGGGATTCGATAAGCAATACTGAGGTTGTGAAGGGTTTCGTATATTTCGAGTTACGATGATAAATATGGGGCAATATATAAATATTATCAGTCAATTAATTTGATATGTTAAAAAAATCAAACATAAAAAAATGCTTATAATATCAAAAGAGAATTATAAGCATCGATTCCTGCTACTTTGGTTTGTGCAGAGATGATGGTAAGAGACCCGATGGAGCAATATTAGTGCCATGGTCGATGGGACGTATTCTTGTGTGGGGTGCAACTTCTTAATATGAAATACTGCCAGCGTATGCGTAGATGCGTTGGCAGTATCTCATCAAAAATACGTCTCGTAAAGCCAGTGCAGCCGCTGAAGCTACTCAAATACTAAAGCGCTGGAAATATTCACTTTTATCTAACGAATATGAATTTGCGGGGCTGGGTTTTGAAACATTAGGTCCATGGTCGTATGATGTTAAAAAAATATAAAATATTTTTCTAAGAAACTAGTCCACACTTCTAGTGACCCAAGAGCCAGAGCTTATTTAGCCCAAAGGCTGAGTCTAGCGGTGCAGAGAGGCAATAGTATCAGCGTCTTGGGTACAATTCCACAAGACAATCTTTTAGAGGGCATGTTTTTTTCTATAAATTTGTAATGCATATTGTGTTTATTTATTTTAATTTTAGGTTTAGAATATATGAATAAAAATTTCTATATAGCTTAAAATAAAAAAAAATTATAACTATTATTAATTTGAAACAACATTTTATTTTCAATAACCGAGGTGGAACACAACAATAGTTACCGAAAATTGCGTGTTTGCACGGGCAAGCAACTCATCAATTTTCATTTGCTTAATTTTTTTTTATATTACAATGTTCACCATGTGAATTCAAATGCAATAAGCTCCAAACCGTCTCCTAAAAGTTTTTAAAGTTAGTTTAATTAATATCTAGTAATCTTTAAACTCTGAAATCTGATAGTCAGATATCTTTGTCTAAAGTTAAGCATTGTCTTTTAGAAGCAATTACCTAGGAAAAGTAATTATGTTTCATTTCTAAATTGATATAAAGCGAAAATTGACATTTAGCAATATATGAACTAAAAAATAAAATATTTATATAAAATATGCATTATAATTTTTTTCGTGAACATTTTTATGCTACATAGATTATTCAATTATTTTTTCAGAAAAAACAATGTTTATTAACTCTTAATTAACAAAATCGATTTCATTTTATATGTTAATTAGAATAATGAATTAAAAATAATTGAAACTGAGCTGATTTTATTTATATTAGTTAATTTATCTTTAACATGTTTATATTTAGCTTATTAACATAACGTACATAAAACGCGTTGAAAAGCCAAGTAATTAATTCAAATAACTTTTAATCATTTACAGTTGTTCTGTAATTTACATAAATTGTATGTTTAATGAATCGCATAAACGATGTTAACCACGAACTAAATTACAGCATAATTCGCGACGATAATATTTTTATTGTAATTGCTTTATGTATTGAACATATTTTGTTCGTAAGGGTAACAACTAATAAATTTCTTGTCGGTTTTATTCCATATAATCTATCTTAACTATCATTTGATAGTAGGATAGTAGTATAATTTTATGTTTAAAGTGATGATCAAAAAGTACTAGCAAAAGTTAACTTAATTACTTATATGTTATTTTTTTCTTTACAATTAAAACACTTACATTTTTTTTTTAAATATATATTTTTAATATTCATAACGAGATAGATTATAAATTTTAAGTGTTCAATATTTTAGCTTGAATTGTTAATTTATTTTATTTTATAAAATATCCACGAAGTTATACCTTAAGTATAATATAATTTATAATTCACAGTATAATTTTCAACAACGTAACATATTCAAGCACATAGTAATCGTGTCTTTAAGCCGTAGAACAGCGGTAAATTTGCTAATGCTTCGTGAAATAACATAGGACAAACAGATTTGTACTAATCCGACTCGCTTGTCCTGTTTACTCGTTGAAATCAACCCTCTAGAATTGGCAGTGATTCCGTACTTACCCAAATTACTTCGCCCACCGTCGTGCTAATTAGATTTGAAATTTTACTGAATGCTAATTGTATGGAAAGTTTCTTCAATTAATCCGATTCGCTCCTTTCTTTTGTCTTTAATTTGTCAACAGTTACTTAATTGGATTCTATACATTATTTATCAGTGTAAACGATAAAATATATTTTGTGTAATCTGTACGTGTGCACAATTCTATTTATCTATTTAAAATAACTATCACTTTGTTGTATTACAAAAATTAAGAAACCTTCTAGTATTAAAATTAAAACAATATCTTTGGCGATTAAATGATGCGACTTGTCAAACCTTTAAAACTAAAAGGATTTTTCAATAAAAAAAAAACATTAATTTTATTTTTTATTTATAATGACAGTATGACAATTTGTGACGTAATAAAGAATTACACTTGAGTGTAATAAATAATTGACGAGTACCCAAATACCAACACCGTAAATTTTGTGTTCCAGTTTGAAGGGTGAGTGAGCCAGTGTTATTGGTACAAGAGGCAGTACAGTGTTATTTAATTCCTCTAATTGGCGGCGCTTTAATCTGGACTAGAGAACTAACAGAAACATTTGTTTATTTTTACGTATTACTTACGTTGTGTTTTTTATATTTGATGTATTTTTTGAATACTCCTATATATCGACTAATATACATTGTATAATACATTTGAATAAGTATTTTCCCTTTTTTATCAAAAATATTAAAAAATCTACGTCAATTTTAATGTTCATATAATTATTTTTATTCCATTTTTTTTGGCTCGATCATTCAAAGAGAATATTTACAAGTCACTTTGCGTTGTAACTTTCAAATGGGAAACTCAATAATGTTGGTAAATTTGGTTTCAATTGGCACTTCCGTTCGTCCGTTCTCGAAGTTTGCATACAAACCTTGTCGTACTTAATAAAACTAGTTAAAACATACTATTATCATTGCTTAAAAACCAATATATATAAAAACCAATAATAATAAAACGTATATCTATAAATATTTTTTTAATGTAATTACATTAATTAAACTGTATCACTCTTGAAAATATATATATTTTTCAATTTATCTTATGGAACTACTAATCTAGACGACGGCTTAATATAATTTTTTTTGAAGCAAACTTCCTAAAATAGTCGAGTGATTCTAGAAAATAAATAAAAGGACTTGATTGTGGAACCCCACTAGTACAGTCATAATACCCGCGGGAAGGCTTTGTTTATTTAGATTTTGATTTCAAATAAAAAGAACCTACTTCGGCTCTTTTTGGACAGTATAAGTATATCGTAAGTATATAGTAAAGTCCCTTCAGATATTATCGTACACTTACCTACTCTAAAGTATTGTGTAAACGTAAATTTTACTTAATGAAAATTAATGAGCATTATACAATTACGCGTCGGATTAAATTATTTTTAAGTTAATTGCATTTAGCTTATTAAAGACATGCCAACATTATCGATTAAATAATATATTAAAAAATATCGATGAAATCAATCAAAATAATAAAATAAATATTAAAGATCCTTTAATATTTAACACATACTTCAAAAACTATTTAAGTGACTTTTATAAAAGTCATGTCGTAATAAAACTTCCAGGTTTTACAATCATTAAATCGATGCGCGCCCATTACGGTTCTGGTTAAACTGATCACCACACCACAAAGCGGTTTAACATTATTTTGTCGATAGCGGCGGAGTAAATGTTTCGAGCGTACTACTCCTGAACGAGTACGAATGATAATG
This sequence comes from Nymphalis io, assembly GCF_905147045.1. NCBI lineage: Eukaryota > Metazoa > Arthropoda > Insecta > Lepidoptera > Nymphalidae > Nymphalis > Nymphalis io. The sequence goes on along the minus strand of NC_065892.1, from coordinate 9,042,285 downwards.
AAGAATGTCGACATCGGTAAGTCCATATAAATGTAGATAGCAAATGGCAAAGCTAAATTAATACGGATTATACGTAATCTATCGGTTCTATGGCAGAAATGAAACGAGGGGCAATATTACATACATTATTCAGATGACGTAAATACGAATATGAACCAAACTATACGAAGTTTCTTTATTTAGTTATCCCTAATTGTATATTGTGTGTTGGGGATGGGATCAGGTATTAGGTATAAAAATGTAGTCCATGTCCTTGTTTCGGATAAAAACTTGCTTCATCAAAATCAGTTTAAAGGTTTAGTCGTGAAACCGTAACAGAATACAGTGCTACTTTCGCATTTATAATATAAGTATAAATTCTGCTAAGTGAAGCGTATGTATTTAAAATATATAAATTAATTATAGAGGTATGGGGTGGATGCAGGCTGGCCAAGATCGGGATGTTTGGCATTCTATGAGGCGTTCTATGGGCTTTCGTCCATCAGTGGATTAATTTATTCCTAGTCGAGAAATCTTCAACCAATCGACTTCAACAACCTTCAACAACCGAGCGACATGATTTCGACGCATCTGTTATATATAGGGATGCAAGTTTTTACCTTCTCGACGTTTTAATAAATATTGAAGTGTTTTCCGGTTTCGGGGAATATTATACTTAGTTTATTTAAAAACTGCCCAAAAGATGCCCAATGGTCGAAATTCGGCCATAATCATAATTGTACAATTAAGGAAAACATATATGAATGAAACATTTTTTCTATACATATTTGTATTTATTGACAAGAAAAAATAAAGAAAATCGATTGCTAGACATACGAGAAAAAGGCACTGAACAGTTTGTCTTTACCTATTTATATATATAGAGGATTAATTTACTTGAAAATTACTATTATTTATTTCTTTTATTACGAAAAAATGTAAACAAATCCTCAGATAATTTTATCTAAGACTAAAATTGAAACCTATGGAAGCACTCGTAAAAGACTAATAAAGTTTTAAAACTCAAATGACCACTAACGAGGGTCGTGGTCCAAAGAATTTCAGAGACTATTCAAAAATATTACAGTGAATTGTATAAAACTGCCTGTGGAAAACTAAATTACTTATTAGATTTTTTATTTACTTTTAAAGTATTCTTCACTAATATTTAGAAAGAGTATACGTCTTTCTATTCCATGCCAGTTAATTTTAAAAGTATAAAAAATAACTGTTTTAAATATATATATCTCTCATCGTTCTCTAGTTCGTTGTCCTCCTTGCTTTCATTATGGAACCAGGGAACTGACATCATTTTTGGCTAAGCCTCATATAAAAGATGTTGCAGTATACCATGCACTAGCAAACATACCTTAGTTTTAATCTATACAAAATTATCCTAAATAAGAGGAGTTGTAAGCACTGATGCTGGATTTGCTAAAATGTATTTTATATATAAGGATGGTCTAAAAATTTATCATCTAATTTTGCAAAGATACCACAAGAGGTAAGTGTAGCTAACTGAGTTCTTAAAATCTTCAACCGAAGCTTACTTTCAAAAGCTTTTTTAAATATTAATTTTAAGACTATGAAATAAAGGAATCAGTTGTAGCTAGGTCAGTTTTTAATATTTTTGTTTATAAAAATGATGGTAATGCTATTAACAAAATCCACTAAAAAAGGAATAAACCGACCAAGTTACAAGGTTAGTTATACAATGAACGGATCATATTATAACAATTAATCAACAATGAACAGTCAGTTAAATAGTAATTTTTCAAAAACAATAATATCTTAACCAACAGTATCCATTTATTTATCAATAGTAATTTACTATTATTCATCGACTAGGTTGACAGTATAATCTACATCTCAAAATGCATTGAACATATAATATAGAACACAGTCCAAATCAGTTAAACCTGGAACCTTTTATAATGTGAAAGTTCACTAGGAATATTCATTAAACTTAACTCTTTATGGTATTAGTATGACAATATCGTATAGAAATGTAATATTAAGCCTTAATATATATGCAATTAAGCTCAATGTTGTGCATCTGAATTAGATAGTTGAAAAGGTCAGTAACCGTTCCTGGAGAAGCAGATAGGTATTTTTCAGTTAAAATCGGATACGCTTCCCAGCTGCTAACTCTCAAACTTCGTAACTACTACTCATACTTTCCAATACGTGCTTAAGAATTGAATTCGGCGACTGTTGGAATGTTCTTTTCCACTACAATTATCTACATACCATACCCAGAAAATGTCTATAATATGGAAACACGGCTTTCATTTTCATATATAATAATATAAAAAAACTCATTTTTTATTAATTTAATGTATAAAATCTACCCCCCTACACTGCTTTTTGTGCTTATAAAAAAATAAATAAAAAGGGCCTTATTCTAGTGTAGTAGCAATATTTATTGCTTGAATAATAATTTCCATTCACGAACCAGGTAGAAGGATTGCTGAATTAGTAATTACGAACTTTTGACTAAGATTAATCAACTTAAAACAATTGCTTAGGAGTTATAGGATTTCGCTTACGGCTTTCCAAACTTATAATGGCTATTACCAATTGGATAAAATATCTTATATCTAAGTAACAAGCTTGTTACTTTTATTTGCTTTTACTTAATTTATTGCATCGAAATCAATTATGAATATACACTTATCTTCCTCCTATGTTAGTTTACTACCCATTAGCAAACTATACTAAATAAAAATCTTACTGGTGGTAGGGCTTTGTGCAAGCTCGTCTGGGTAGGTACCACCCACTCATCAGATATTCTACCGCAAAACAGCAATACTTGATATTGTTGTGTTCCGGTTTGAAGGGTGAGTGAGCCAGTGTAATTACAGGCACAAGGGACATAAAATCTTAGTTCCCAAGGTTGGTGGCGCATTGGCTATAAGCCATGGTTGACATTTCTTACAATGCCAATGTCTAAGGGCGTTTGGTGACCACTTAGCATCAGGTGGCCCATATGCTCGTCCACCTATATTCTATAATAAAAAAAAATCTTAAAAACTATATTTTCAATAATATGATAAATACCTGTTAATATAACGACATACGAGTATCATGCATCATCTTTTTTGGACATGCGAGCGTGTAAAAAGACCGAAACTATTGATTTCATACAAAGTTTGTTATTTAAACCACAAGATAATTAATTACAAAAATTATGGCACAGATTCCATGAGAGTTATGCACGCTGCGACCATTGAAATAAGACTGAGTGTAGTATTGGAAGATGATGCTCACTTTCTGTGAGATCACGGTTAAGCAGAAGAAAATAGTGGAGCGAGAAAGAGAGAACGACGTTCTTGCAGTTCCAATGTGTCGCAAGAGAGAAGTGCGCAGACAAGGTAATGTCAACTATCTGGCCCCTTGAAGTAGGACCTTTGAGCAACGGATGCGGGGAATCTGTTGCATAGAAGACACGGGCTTCGAGGTTGGACAGCATGCCGAGTGTTCCAAGTATGTAGTCTGAGGAGTGTCTTTAAAATAGAAAGGGTTAATGATACGAAAGGCCGAAAGCTTTTAAGATTAATTATAAAATATTAAAAATACATTTTTATACTTCTAAAAATAAAAAATACATCGTACATATTGTTGCTATTTTCAAGGAGATGTTTAAAAGAACAAAAAGTAAATTTTAAGATGCCGTATTTACACATCTTAACCGATTTCAAAAAAAGGCGAGATTCTCAATTCGGTTGTATTTTTTTATCACAGCGCCGTCATTTATGAATCGATTTAGAAAATTCTTTTTTTGATCAGGATAATATATTTGCCGTTTGGCACAATTTAAATTTAAGAAAAATACCATCTTGAAGGGCGAAAAAACGAAGGATAACTTTTTTATGAGGTACAATTTTATTTGAAGTCGGGTTTTATTGTTAAGCAAATTCATTATTTAACTACAGTTGGCAAGGCTGATTGGATCTGGAGTGTGAGATCGAATGAAAAACTATTTATAAATTTAAATTTTCTATGCATTATTTGGGTAAAAATTTAATATTTCTATTTAATTACCCACAATAATTTAAAAACTCGTCTCTCAGGTAATAAATTTGTGTGTATATTCGACAATTGCGTTCGCGTATAAAATGGAGTGACTCAATAGAGTTAAGAGTAAATTGGAGCGACGTATTATATTAAAGTAATAAAGAGCTACAACTTAGATAACACAGCTTTGGCACTCAAGTAAATTTACAAGTTCAGTGAACGTTGGATTACGAATGGAATAAATTAAAATTCTCTCAATACACTCGCGATATTCGTCTGAAAGGTTTTTGGTTAAATTCCCATCATAACACCATGACTAATCAATTATATTGTAATTGTATAATCGTCTAAAATATTTTAGTACTAATATGTATATATGTACGTCTAATATGTATGTATCTAAATAAGAACACTATCTATCTTTATAGGTAGCATATATACATGACAAAACGCGTACTTATTTTATATATGATTTGTATATATATATATATATATATATATATATATATATATATATATATATGCATTGGACAGAACTCGGCGATTGTCGAAAATTCATCAAATAAAGGCATGCTGTCATCACTGTAAAAATTGACAACCGGTTTTAGCTTCAGGGAAGTATGCGCTTGAAATGTCGATTAAAAACTGTGGTACGAGATTTTCAAACAAACGAATTCATAGATTTTTTTTTTATTATATACATATAAAAAAAATTAGACACTACAGTACTTTATATGCATTGTATAATATATTATTTGATGAATTGAAGTTTCGGAATATTAAATGTACAGTTGTATTAAGAGTATTTATATGCTGTATTCAACTCTCTCGAAATAGGGTTGCACAAAGTTAATACCTAGTTATTTGTCTTCGAGAGCAGGTAATTACAAAGCAAATAAATTATTCTACCCTCATCGAGTGATTCAACGCACACGAAGCCCCTTGGAGGTCGGCTATGTCATTCGGTCTGAACGTAATTGCGTTGGAAATAATAGCTACTTCTAGATAAATGGGAAGCACAGATGCGATGAAAGCTTTTAACGAATCGCGCAATGTTTATTATCATTGGATATTTGTGTGATAATGAAGCACTTTGTAAGTAACAGTCAAGTACTTGATTTCGAAATCCATTATTTTATTCTTAGAGGTGTAAGTAAGCGGTTGATTTTGTCACTTAAAATGTCGATTGCTACTTTTTATTAAAAATAATTTAAGAATTAATTATTTACTCCAATATATCTTATAATTAAGGCGAAATAAAGTGAAGCAAGTACGAATAGATAAGTTGCTGACTTACGTAATGTATACCTACAAATGAAACCCGCATGATTTGGAGGATTCTAAGATTAATCATTCGCCTATCTGTAGTAGAGCAACATGACGGATTAAGATCGAATTTTTTTCAATAGATGGGAAGCGTTTTGCAAATGAAATTTTACGACAAATTTTTACTAAACAACTATTTAATAAACTTTCGTTTGGTGATAGTCACATTGGGATTGAATACCTACGGAACAATAGATACTTCTATTTGGTGAAGTTTATGATACTCCGTTACTAGTATGATGTTATATCAACTTATATTAATTAATCAGTTATATAAAACTTCATATAATTCTGGAAGTTTACATAATGTTTACTGTACCAATATATTTGGATTCAAATCCCAGGTCGAGCCAATAAAAAGTAATTGGGTTTTACTTTCTGACATTATTTTTATTATATAAAATATAGTTTTTAATATTAAAAAAATAACTGAGACCGAAAACAAGTATAACAGTGAATTATTAAATGTATCACATTTTTATTCAAAATATAAAACAATATGAACTTATAAATATAAACCAAAATATCAATTTAAACTGTAATTTCTTCTAAGAATATATTTTCAGAGCCAGTGCAGCGAGCTTATCTAAACGAGACACTTTGGCCTTTCTTCTCGCCTTTGGAATATTATTAAAAAACGATATCGTGTAGCGCGGTGCGGCATACTTTACTATACACAATTTATATATTACAAAACTACAATTGTCATGTTTTGTTAAAATATAAACGTTCTAATATTTACATTCATGAAATTGTTATATCAAAATGGATTACTGCTCGAAATTGTTTGTTAACTTATTGAATATAATTCGTTTTATCGAAACAAGCATACGCATAACATACGCAATAAAATTCCAAACGCCATTACTTGTAACGTCGCACGGTTAGGTAGAAGATATTTTGCCTTACCGGAGCTATTAGTCACCGCTAGGCGGGTCTGATCTTGACTTCAGAACACATTAATTCCAAGAGAAAAATGTTTTATGGCAACCTATTTTTGACTCGAGTTACAAAAAAGACTGCTAAAAGTTAATCTATGTATAACTTTTGTAACGTATTTTATTGAGAACATTTTTTCAATTCAGAATCAATTTTTCAATCAACAATTTCTTTAAATTCTTAATTAAATGTATTTAACTTCAATTTGTTTAATAAAAAGTGATTAATAAAAATGAGTAATTACTGATTTGCTTATTGGTTCTAGTAGGTAGAATATACATACCGAATCGATAATTGCTTTAATGTAACTTATCTTATAAAATGATGAAAGTGCTTGTAGTAAGAGTATACTCTTAAAGTTCCGAAATAAATCTCAAGTTTTTAAAGTAAAGTTAATTTGAGTTTTAGATATAATGTACTTGTTTCTATGTATTTGTAAAAAATCGTCAATATATAGATACATAGACTCTTTGTTATGAGACGTGACGTGACGTGAGCGGTGTTTACCTATAATTAGTTGTTACGCTATTCTATGTATATACTTTTTAAATGTAATAAATAAATAAATATAAACGTTGCATATAACATTTAATAACTAAATACTGATTTATCTCCAAAAAAAAACGAAGTTCTGAAATATAAAAAATAATTAAACAACTCGCGTATTTAGCTTTATGACTTTAATTTACTTAAAGGCTATGAGTACGTTGAAATATTTTAAATTTATACTAATAATATAAATAGCTAGCAGCTATAAACAAATATTGAATTATGTGAATCAAGCACTCGTTGATTTCCATGCAAGATAAATAATAACTCAATTGTATTACATGTAAATAACTAATTCTATTGTTGAATAATTACGTTAATTTTTATTTTATTTAATTGTCGTAAAAAACTAGCTACTGAGGTTCTTTTCGGTCCTGTTCGATAGAATTCACATTCCAAACCATGGTGACTTTAAATTTTACATTGTAAAATTGACGCTTCAAAAATGCTTGTGCTTAAACTTGAGCCTACTTTACTGAAATTTAATTTAACTTGGAAAAAATAACGGTCTGTGTGGATTTCAGGTGTAAAGGAGTGGGTTTGTAACTCCACGAACCCAGATTAATCATAGATCACATAAATAAAATTATAATAAATGCTCTGGCAATATATACGATATCCTTGCTGTGACTAAATAAAATTCGGGGGGTCCTGAATGTAATTTGCATTATTGAATGTAAATTGAATTAGTTTTACATCTGCAGTAAATTATAATTCTATTTTACTTGGTGGTAGGGTTTTCAAGCCCGTCTGGGTAGGTACCACCCAGTCATCATATATTCTACCGGCATACAGCAATACTTAGATGCTTATTATTATTATGTTCTGGTATAAAAAGTGAGTAAACCAATGCAATTATAGGCACAAGGGACATAACATCTTAGGTCTCAAGTTTGGTAGCGCATTGGCCATGTAAGGGATTAACCATCCCTATATTTCTTATAATGCCTTTAGCATTTATAAGCAGTGATGACACTATAGTAAAAAACAAATGCATAAGCATGCAAAGTATGCCAAAAATGTCTGACGGGTTTTGTTTGTTATTCTAGTTACTATTTATATCGAAATAACCAGTGGCACTTTCATAAAATCACATTATTCTGTCAACATCTGAATTCCAATGTCTCGGCGTTGTTCATTTTGATTAATGTCGACGCTGTTCCACCATTGCCAAGTTTTCTTGCATTTGAAATTTTCATTTCTCTACCTCGATGGGACTTAAACGATAAAATATCATTGTCAACGTTTTTGTATGGTTTGAGAGATTTGAGAAAGATATAGTTAATAATCAATATTCAAATAATAAGTATAATATAAATTTGAAGCATGAAAAAGGTGAAAACATGTATTCCTGCACATTTCTGTAAAAAATTGCTACAGTTGTTTCCAAAGTGAATTTAATTTTTTTATTAATTGTTAGTACTGTCATTTACGAAGCAACGACTGATTGTAAAATAGAAAATAGTTATAATATATACGCACTTAATGTAATATCCAGAAAATTTATTTAAACTCACATTACTGTATAACTAACAGGAATATTTAATAATATCACACAATTTTAATGTGTTAAATGTTTTAAAAGCATTTTTGGTACATTAATAACAACTAGTGGTCACCCAGTGGTCGAAATTCGACCATAATTTATTAAAATTTTAAGTTTCCTTTTTTATAGAAATGTTTGAATGTTATTGAGGTTCTGTTGTCAAATACTAAATAAAATCACTGACTTCGCCAAGGCTACACATTTAATTATCGTAACTTTTCCAAACAAATGATGTGTTATTTAAATAAAAAACAAACCCCAAAAAAATGACTGAAATAAAAAAGAATTATGTTTTATTGAAACAAAAAATAAGGCGATTAAATGTTGTCCATTGAACTTGACATACATTTTTCGAAAAGCTATTTAGGGATTATATATGGTAGACCAGTGTAATTACAGGCACAAGGGACATAAAAACTTAGTTCCCAAAGTTGGTGGCGCATTGGCTATGTAAGCAATGGTTGACATTGATAAAAAAAAATTATAATCTATGTTTATTGCGAATATACTATGATAGCAGAAATTAAAAAAAAAATGTAATCTTTTTGGTACTTTTAGAGATAATTGCGAAATTGATATCGTTCAACGTCTACGCTAGATGAAAATCTATCATTTTTAACACCAAAATATGAATACGTATTTGTAACTGGTGACATAAACATTGATTTAAATTCGCATGGTATTTCTCAAAATGAATTTTTAACGTTAATAGCGGAATATAAATTGAATCAAATAGTTAATAAATCTACTCGAGTCACGAATACATCTAGCTCTCTAATAAATGTTATCTGTTGTAATGATAGCTTAAATATAAATGAAATTAATGTTCAATATAACGATGATTTGAGTGATCGTGCTTTTAATACGGCAATTATACCTCTGGAAGTAAATAAACCAATTCCAAAAGTTATTCAGTACAGACCATTTAATAATTTTGATCTTGATACATACCAGTTCGCTTCATCTATTACACCTTGGGATATGATATTACAGTATGACCATGTCGATGCTATGGTAGAGTGTTTTAATTTTTTAATTCTGAGCCTTTTCCTTTGAAAACTAAGCGTTTCAAATACCCCCCTTCCCCATGGATTACAGATACCATTAAAACAATGATGATAGACAGAGATGAGGCATGTAATATTGCTAAAAAAACGAACTCTGATCGTGATATAAATTCATACAAACAATTTATAACGCTGTATTTGAGGTAACTCAAAAAGAAAAATCTTTTTATTTCACAAATAAAATTAATAAATTCATTAATAATCCGAAAAAAATGCACGGTGAACTTAAAAAGTTTGACTTTGACTCGGTACCTAGTGTTTCACATAATAGTAACATTATAAATAAATATAACAAAGTGATTTATTCTGGATGTGATTTTACAGAACTTTCCGCCGAGAACATCTTAAAAATAATTAATTCTGTAGTCTCTAATGCCGTAGGTACTGATGACATTTCTATCAAAATGGTAAAACTTACCCTCCCATACTCGTTAGTTGCTATTACACATATAATAAATACTTCATTACGCACGGGATACTTCCCAATATCTTGGAAAACTACAATTATTAAACCTCTTCCGAAAAAGAAAAATGTAGACTCAGTGAAAGACTTACGACCAATTGGAATATTGCCTGTTTTATCAAAGGTTTTGGAAAAGGTGGTAAATCAACAAATTGCTTCCTATTTTGTAAAACATTGCATTATTCCAAAATGCCAATCCGGTTTTAGAAAGTCACACAGTTCCACTACAGCGTTTTTATACTATTAGATTATAGCATTTTAATACTATTAGACTACAGCAGAGCATTTGACTGTCTCAATACAGATTTACTTCTTGCCAAATTGAAAAATTTATAGTTGCTCTGATCTCATATGTAAGTGGTTTTCCAGTTATTTCAAAGATAGATTACAAATAGTAGAAGTTTCTGGCATGAATGGAAGGCCTACAAGATCTAGCGCTATAAAAGTTAATAGAGGTGTTATCCAAGGTTCTATACTTGGACTTATTTTGCACTCAATTTATACGGCAAATCTTCACGAATGGATCAAAACTAGTTTAGTCCACATGTACGCAGATGATACACAGTTATTATTGAACATCAATCCAATATATCAATAATGATAAAATTATCCAAAATGTTAATGATGATCTTTCTCAAATTTTTAGTTGGTCGAAGAATCATGACCTGTCATTAAATCCACAAAAATGTACTTACATAATTTTTGGTACTAGGCAACAAATGGTATCGCTTGGTCAAATGTGTCATAGGATTTTTATAGATTCATTCCTTAGTTGAGTCTAAGCTAGCGAAGAATCTTAGCGTGAAGTTGGATGGGTCATTACGTTTTGAAGAACACATATCATCTGTTACTTCGAAGCGTTACGCTTTACTCAAAATAATTTATAAGTTTAGACAATTTTTTAATGAATCAGCGCGATCAAACCTTGTAGAATCCTTGGTTCTATCTCAGTTTGACTACTGTGATGTCCTTTAAGGCCCTGCGTTTATAAAAAGACTGAAAAGAAAATACAGAGGATACAAAATTCTTGTCTAAGATTTTGTTACAATATATATCGATATTCGCATATTACACCTTATTTAAATTCCAAGAATATATTAAATATGAAAAATCGTCGTACACTTAAATTAAAAAATATCACTTTCACCTTAAAATATCGTAAAATTCGCAATTATTTGGCGGATAAACTTAAATGGTCTGAAACAAATGAATCCAATTGTAGATTGCCGAAGTTCCGCGACTAGTACTGCTTAGACCACATTTGCAAGCATTTAGAGGTAGCTTTCGTTTCGTTGCTTCTAAGTGTTGGAACGATATCCCACCTCCGATTAAAAACAGTACATCTCAAAATAAGTTTAAGGCACAATGCAAGCAATGGCTTCTATCTATGCAAAAGACGCAATGTATCTGGACAAATGTGTGTAGGAAACAGCCTGTGAATGTCCCACTGCTGGGCTAAAGGCCTCCTCTCCTCATTTTGAGGAGAAGGTTTGGAGCTTATTCCACCACGCTGCTCCAATGCGGGTTGGTGGAATACACATGTGACAGAATTTCAGTGAAATTAGACACATGCAGATTTCCTCAAGATTTTTTCCTTGTTAATTGTTATTTTGATTGTAATTTATTAAATCATATATCTCTATTTGTTTAAACATTTTAAATATTATTATTATTATTTTATTTTCATTTTTTTATTCAATATGAAATATTTTCCTTTTTCTAGAATTTAACAAAAAAAAAAGTAATGCTTGCATGTTTTTTTATTTTTATTTTAGCCTATTGGGCGTGTTATAAAATTGTATTAACTTTTATTATTTAAGTAATTTTATCTTCTTTTACCTTTTACTGCACTGAATGTAGCGTTTGTGTTGGCAGCATATGTACAAGGAGTAGACTGAAAAGCAGCCTAGCTGGCACTACGACCTTTTCACCAAATTATGAAATATGATATTGTTAACTTTTTTTTTATGGTTTTGTAACTTAATTTTTTTTTGTCTTTGTTTCTTTTTGGTAAATAAAGTTATTTATTATTATTAATATGGTTTTGTACCTTAATTTTTTTTTGTCTTTGTTTCTTTTTGGTGAATAAAGTTATTTATTATTATTAATTGCGTATGTGTGTGTCAAATTAATGGTAGTGTGTATAATGTTTTATTTTATTAATTTAAGGTATTTCAAATACATATTGTACAAAAATTTTAACTTCCTGCAATCCTTCTTCATTCACGCAATTGTCGGGAAAAGTGATACAAAGTTTTTGCTACACGTATTTATATTATAGATAGATAAAAAAAAAAATTAAGCAAAAAGATGATATTAAGCAATCAACGAGTGTATATATTTTATTACAAGCAACACTAGTAATAAAATTTGTAACAAAAATAATTTTACAACACGCAATTATTCCACCACGCACTTATCACACAATGATAAGATTTCGTTACAAAGTTGAGCTTAGAATCTGAAATCCTTGGTATTAAGTACAATACCCTTATCTAACAAATGGCGTCTGACATTCGTCAATATTATTTAGCACTTTTAGTTTATCTCAGTCACAAAAAGGTCTCACAATAACATTTATATACTAAAATAAATCTAATTGAAATATCTTAGAAAGACTCGATATTTGTGAGAGACTATTTATAAGAGTTGAGTAACAAGTAAAAATCAAAACAAAATAAAATAATCATTGTATTTATGATATATGGTATATTTCTTGGAATTTACACAAAATATACCATCGAAAATCATTGTCGGGTTTTCAAATGTTTCAATGTGATACGGATCACGATGACGGACGATTGCAATAATTATGTTGTTATTATATAGAGATATAGATGTTCATTTTTTTATGAAAATCAATAAATATTTAGGTATGTATTTCAAATTCAACCTTTTTCAGAACACTTAATTTTTTCATTACAAATGGAAAATAAAATTTAAAAAAAAGTGATTACTGTAATATTTATTCGAATATATACAGAATTTATCGAATTTAGTTAAATTACTTAATAAGCTATAAAGAACTTTTGTCTGAGATAAATCAATTTAATGTAATTGTAATTCGAAGCTTAAAAGATTACTCTTAAGTTTCTCTAACTCATAATGGCTGCAGACAAAATATATACGAAATTTTAGTCGGACAAATTCTCACGAATAAAGAAGTTTTTTCAACGAAATTATAAATAAAATATTAAATATGAAAAACAAAGATAATATATAAATAGGCAATGTCACAATATTATATAAAAAGACACTATAAATTTTGTTTGATTTTATTATGTTTTTTTGCTGAAACACCATAATATTAAATTTAGGACAAATTAAAGTAATATAAAAATTGATGATCTGAAAGATCATTAATTTTATTATTATTATTTTTTACCTGCATATCATTTACATGGCGTGATGACAAAATATATTTCAAATCTGACAGATCCTGAGATTAGCGCGTTCAAACAAACAAACTCATCAGCTTTATAACATTAGTATACGAGTAGACATCCAGTTAAGCTCAATGTCCAAAGACTGAGTTAAATTGGTCGGTAACAGTTTCTTAAGTGGCAGATATTTTTCATTTGAAATCGGATACATCTCCCAGCTATTAAACCTTAACTTCCTAGGAATTAATGCTTCGTTTTCGCATAAATCTCGAAAACGATATTAGTAATATAAAAATGTTGGCTTTCGACGAGCCGGTTGGCGTGGTTGGTGGATGCTTGCCTTTCACGCCGAAGGTTGTGGGTTCGGAGACTATCTGTGGAACTTTGTGTTAATATTATTAAATAAAAAAATGGTTAGTGTATCGTAATAATAGTTGGTTGCATAATATATACTACACATATATATGTATACATAATATACATGTCTGAAACAACTAGAGCCTCAAGTAACATTTAGTATTCGGCAACTAAGCTTAAAACATTAACTGCACGGACGATTTAGGGGCGTGTCGCGAGTTATAATAATTTAACATAATGAAATTATAATCCAGAAGGTGCATGAAATATTAAGGTGTGTTTTCACTAATGTCGGAATAAATAATAAACTTATTTCAATTATTCCCAAATTATTCTGTTCGTAGATGAAAACAAGAAAGACGAAATGAAGTCACTTACACCCGAGGGGAGAAGAATAATGAGTCGGTTCTCGTACTCATTACTTATCTACATCTAGAATACCTAAATTTTTTATACTTCAAATTAACTTATTAATAAAATTAGTATAGATATTTAAAGCTAAATCTCAAAGTGAATATTTGTGATGAATAAATATCACTTAAATAATTTTAAATAAATGTGTATGCTAGCTGATTAATACGTAGATAGTAAAGTAAAGATTATACAAGTTAATTTTATATTACAATATTATATACAAGTGAATATTAAGTAGGTTACTACTTTTTAGCATCATGATATAATATTTCGTCGTTGACGGCAAAAACATTCTTACTTTATAATATGGCAAGAAAATCAAAATATGAATCGGTTGTAAGTACGAGCGCGCGCGCGCACGTGTGTGTGTGTGTGTCTGTCTTTATTTATTTCTAGGCGTAGCAATATGAAAGATAAAGAGTGTAACATTTAATAATACAAATTACAACAATAATAATTATAGTTTGACTTAAGTTCATTCAAAAATCCAAAAAGACTTACGGAGTCTATAAGAAGATGCATTTAACGAGAAGGCTGATAAAAAGCTATGGCAGTCAATTTTGCTTACCGAAATTGCATGAAGTATCGGCATGTCGCTCTGGTGTGTTCTGTGTTCAGCTATATTGAGATAATATTTTATATAACGCTAGAAATGTACCTATGTTTTAAACATTGTAAAAAGCTGTTTTAAAAACAGAAAAATAAAATAAAGCATATGCAAGAGAGTTTATATCATATTTTCATATTTAATGTATCAAAGAAAACATGAGTAGGAAACTACGAGATGCTTACATACGTACTCTAAAAGTAAATGTGTACAAACTTGAGCACCTCTGTGGTAAGTTTAAGCTTCTAAACGTACGCTTGAGAGGGTCTTTGTTTGTAGTAGTTGATATCTCAGATTGTTGAAGAACTATCACTTATATATAATGGAAGTCGTTTGACATATTATTACAATACAATAAGCGATAAGATAAATATTACAGATGCGAAAATAATTGTTTTTTTTTTACTATTAATAGGCCAGCGTTTGACCGTTGACTTGCCTGATGTTAAGCATCGACACGGTCTAAGATGTAGCACGCTTGCCTATAAGAAACCTGTTTACTCTGGATTTGAAGACACCAACATTGTACCTATCGGGAAATACGGACTCAGGAAAAGCATTCCATAGTTTCGCAGTGCGAATGATGAATGTAGACTCAAAGTGCTTCGTACGTAGGCGGGGAATTTCCACTGTGTACCTATGGCGCTTTGGTCGCGTTTGCCTGGCCGTTCGATAGTAAAAAGGGGGTAATCCAATCTTTGAACTCGGACGATTCTTCAGAGGCCTATATGATATGTATTATATACACCAACTTCGATAAAAAGACACAAATCTAAACAGATATTTCTCAGTATAATTGTAAATGTAAAGTGAATTTAAACAATGAATACATACATATATATTCTTAAAAAAATTATGGATGAATAAAAAGGCAAAAAATAATAGTAAGTCAAAAGGCAAAAAATAGTAGTATCTGTTCGTTCACAGTATGTGGTTTTATCAGTCTGGATACATACGATCTGCGAATATTACAATAAGCGGTAGGATAGCGCGGTAGTCGACAACATTTCCTATCTGCCGCTACATAGCGGCGCACTTAGCCCTCGACGCTCGCGTATAAAATGTTATTGAACTTCCACTGCGATGATATTGGACTTCAAACGCTGATATTCTACTTTAAGTGCGCCGATTCAGAATATTAGATTGAATTGAATATTCATTTTCGTACACTGCATATTTAAACTCATATTCATTGAAACGTTTCTGTAATATTTTAACAATGATTATAATGGATTAAGAATTTACAAATATAAAAATAATATAGGTAGCAGATAACAAATTGATCAACGTTTCTTTGAAGTATTGAATTTTGATGTGTTTAATTTGTGTTTATAATAAATTCATGTAATGCATGGCGGCGAATGAAAACATAATGAAATGCGGATTTAATTTTGCCATAGGTGTATTCATGAACCCATACAAGAGGGTACTGGAAAACAGCTAAATCTATATAAAATTAACTTCTTATATATTATAAGAAGAGACCTTTGCCCAGTAGTAGGCCATTTAGTGGGCTGCTATGACAAGCTTTTATTTAAATTTTACCTGAAATTGAAATTTTACCTACGGGTTCAGTTTCAATGACAATGTTGTTTTGATGGTAAGCATTTTTTTTGTTATATTCCGGGAGGGCAAATGATTCTACTCCACCTGATGGTAAGTGGTAGTAGAGTCCAAACACGACGACGGCCAGTACAGTCGAGAAGAATGTTCTGCACTAGCCGCCCCCGCCTTGCCGGCTCGCAAGATGCCTCTTCACGCCTCGTTTTAAGGAACTTGGGTTGTAAGAGGAGGGGAAAAAGTGAGCTGATAAGAAATTTCATTTTTCGGAAGTGCGAAAGAAAGGATTTGCCAAATTTCTTTGTGTGCGATGGAATTGATGTCACAGTTAGGTTAAGATAAATTAATTAAGCATAACACCGAATCAGCGTGTTTCTACAACAAGGATTGGCTCCAGACGGAGGAATTCTCCAGGAGAAAAAAGACACATGCAGGTTTCCTCACGATGTTTTCCTTCACCGTAAAGCACGGGTTGAATTATAATCACAAATTAAACACATGAAAATTCAGCGGTGCTTGCCCGGGTTTGAACCCACGATCATCGGTTAAGATTCACGCGTTCTATCCACCACTGGGCCATCCATACTAATTTAATAGAATTAATTCTAAATAACATGTACCACTATCATCACATAGGCTCTATTAATACGATTACCGACCTGGTAAAGTTATTTACATGTTTCGACACAATAGTGTTACCAATTAATTTCATACGGCATCCTTAACGCATATATTTATATACATATGAATATGAATAGGGGCTATTTATAAATTGTATTCAAAATTGAATCGATTCCTGTAAACGAGAAACGATAAAGGAACTACCATTGCCGTTGCTTTATACTTCTAGCAATCATATTATATGTTGTAAATGGGTTACACGTGTTATATTATTCACGAGGTAATATTCATGAAACAAAATTAATGTGTTACGTTTTCTGTAGTTAGAAAACTGTTATTCGATACCAACAGCAATAAAACATCAACAATGTCACCAACCTGTACTTATATTTTTATGGATAAATAATCACGGCTGATTACAACTTACTTACAAACCAGCGATAACCTTTTCATCATAGTTAAATGCTACCATGACGGCTAAATAACTGACCTGTCTAATAATATATAAATATAATAATATCTCGAAGGTACCTAAGGATCCGCATGTATATCCACCAATCCGCACTGCAGCATAATTTTATAATAAGCGCCAACCAGTCTTATTACATAACAATAAACCTCAATCCAGTCGTGAGACATTTTTTTTAAATAAATAAATACGAATGCTTTCGGTTCATATTAAAAGCACGTGTACTTTCAAAAGGGTATTTTATAATAATACATGAAGAACTTGTGAACACGAAATCTTAATTTCAAGGTGTCTTTGATGCAACAAAGATAAACTTGGCGATAGAGGGACTGCAGTATGATCGTTTACGATTAACTACTACGATGTGCACAAGCCTAAGTGCCAAGATGGCGTATTTAAGGTAAAGTTGTGAGTTTGCGCAACTTGTGAGGACCCTTGTCGGCTCACGACTATTATCACAGGCACTTGGCGAAGTAAGACATTTCTCTGTTGAGTAAACTCGCTCGCTCTTCATAAGCGAGAGAAATTTTGTGAAATAAATAAACCAAATTTAAATAAAATACCTTGTTTTATAATGGTTTATGTAAACAATAAAATTTTGATGTGTCAATAAATTACAACAGTCGAGTATAATTGTTACTTAATTATTGACTTTGGTTTATATAGTATTATAATATATAATTATAACACTGGTTTCCCTCAGCGGATTTGTCTGCATATTTCGGGTTTACACCATGTCCTTTTCTCTCTCACAATAAATAAACAAACAAAGAAACTTTCACATTTATAATATTAGTAAGGACAATATTTTTACAGCGTACATTATCGACGTCTAAAAATTTATATTTATATTGTTGGTAGAAATACTGACCCCATAGACAAACTTTTTCATATAATCTTTCAATAGAAGGGCTTTTATTATTAACCGAAGAATTCAAAAAGGTTTTAATCCTCAAAATCCATTAAAAGTTCCATACTTTTCAACACCTATTAATAAAGAAAATAATGTTTTTGCAATATATAAAAGGATATTTTAGCTTTGAGCCCCTGAATTATTTTCACTTGACACTTTATCTCGCTGTCACAGCTGAAACAACACGTCCCTGTTGGTGACCTCTACATTTCCCATTCATCTTAAATGTCATTCTCTTTATTAAAAACATATCATTCACATTTTGCTTCCAGTCACAAGTTTCGCGTAATTTAAATAAGTTTTAATATTTTGCTATTGACATCTTGCGAGTTACTATTTATTTTAAGCAAAGATTTATATTACAGCAATAATTATATAATCTTTTTTGTGAAACAAAACAAAAAAAAACAAATGACATAACCTACAAATACTTCTAAATTTTCAAAATTTTGAGAAAAATCAATTACTTTTCTATCAGCAGACCCATAGTATAAGCAGCCAAGCTAGTTATAAGTCTAATAAGATAGTTGACTGAAACGACCTAAGTAGGACCAATAAGAATTATGAGTAATATAAAAGTATAACTTAAAAAATGTTTTATATTTATGCTTAATGTCTATTACGATATGGAATATATAAATGATAAGTAAAACAGAATTTTTGCTATTTTCATGAATTTAAACATCGTGAGAGATATTTATTAGCTTTTGAATCTCGGGGTCTGAACGTAAAAGGAAGTCATAAATATGCATAGCGTCCTACATCCCCTTAAACTTTACTCACTATATTCTGCTTAAATTCACGCTATGGCACTTTCCACAAGTAAACAAAGGTTATAATAATGTTGTTATTTATATCTGTTTGAATAGAAAATAAAAGTAACATATATTTATTAAAATATTTTCTAGTTACCTGTTAAGTCGTTAGTTTTATAAGTAACTAAGGAAATATAACTTCAAACTTGTACCAAAAATAATGGAATAGATATAATGTCTAAATAAAAGAAAAAACAAAAGACGACGATCCCTAAATTCACACAACGGGAATTGTACAAATTATTTACAATAATTACTTACTAAACCGAAATTATACTGTTCGGAGGAAATGGGAACGACAAAACGGAGACAGAAAAGGGCGAAAGAATAATGACTCTTGGCTCGCAAGCGCGTCGTAACTTACACTTCCGAAAATTATTTCACCGAATTTCTTTCTACCTGAGAATTGAAAAAATGTTTTCCGTTCCCAATAAAAGTTAAATTACATTAAAAAAAACCTTAATTTTTGTATTTTATTAGTTCAATGGAATATTTACGATTTTAAACGTAATTTTTTTGAAGTATAACACTAATTAACTGTATAAATTTTTTATCTATCAAATTATGAAAACTTAGATTTTAAAACAAGTAGAATATTTAAGAAATTATCGTATATGTGTGTTAAGCGAATATTTTTTTATTTAGAAATCCTTAGTTAATATTTATAAAAACAATACAATCAAAATGTAGCATTTTCGATGAATTTTCTAATGAACGCTTGTTAGTAGTCGTAAATATGTTGCGGGCAATTGTGATAAATCTCAAAGCGCGCCTCAGAGACAAAGCAAGCGACAAAACCAATCAAAGTATTATAGAGACCTCAGCACCTCGTTATATTTGTTCTACTTTTCATCCAAGGCGAACACTTACAAATAAAATATGAATTCTGGCATTAAATATAATGATTTCATATGTTATATATAAATTATTTAATGTATTATATTTTACACATTATATATATGGTGATCATTTGTATATTATAACATAACGTAGGATTATCATTTACTTCAATTTGATAGCGCAAATACAACACAACAAAGCGATGAGCATTATTATACATGGTGAAAAGTTTAAATATAAATAAATGTATGACAATAGCATGTTAAGTAAACAGTTATCGAAGTATAAAACAGATTTTATAGCGCAATCCGAACGAGCTGTGTTTGCTTTTGTTTCTTTGTGATTGTGTGTGCTGTCCGGTACGTAAGCGTCCGGTATAATAATAGTTGTCTCGTAACGAGCCACACAGATGTTGCCGTTTAATTAAAACTTCTTCACCATTATACTTCGACATTATTGAACCCTTTATATGACACTTTAAATTGACAAACTTTTCACTATAACCAAAGATATACCTACTCTTATTTTACTGGATATGCTTACTAAAGTTCAATACATTAGTCGCATGTTTTATGTAACGCGAAAAGCGTTAATTTATTTTCATTTTAAAAAGTAACAAAATAAAAAAGGTTTCACAGAACTTCATTAATATTAATTTAGCATGATTAACAAGAAACTGAAATAATAAAGACTTTTGTAATCTTTAATTAAATATTTTACATAGACCGCCGCCGAAACGTGTAGCGGTAATCGCGGGATTAACATTTTGTTTGCTATTCATCCCGGTTTTGAACTCGAACGCAAAATGCTCACATATTTTGCCTATCAAATTAAGAGCAATTCAGATCGAGCGATTTTCGTCGTTGGACACTACGTGGTACGACAATCCAATTAATAAGCAAACCTTTCGTATCCACTGTGAATATCAAATGTTTACACAGCGGTGAATTGGTATACAAATGAAATATTTATATAATAACATTGTCATATGTGATTGCTACACATGATAGACGTTCATGGCGCTCGAATAAAAATTGTCATCGTAAATTTCGTTCAAATATAAACATATATATTTATATGGTGTGCATATATGTACATATAAAGTTGTATGTATGTATGCAAAATTGGTTAAATACACACACAATGCAATTATTATTGTAGCGTTTATAAAGTAATGTTATATTTTATATTTATGAAACATCACACAGCTAAGGAAAAAAGGTAATTTATTTTGTGTCATATTTATCTTTTATGAAATAAATGAGATCTGCTTAAATAGATGCGGGTCTTTCAAATTCATGAGGACATTATGCTGTATGTCTATAGGACAAGTTTAGGCTCACTTCAGACCTTGGAATACATGTAAATGAATTATTTTTAGGGCTTTTTGTGTATACTTCATCTTAAACAATAAATAAATTTGAATGTCATATTAAATAGGTTTAATACATGAATAGATGATGAAGAGGTGTGGAGTTAATATTCGTTGATCAATTCGTACAGGATAAATAACAGTGAAATTATATGAAAGACTAGCTAATCGTCCCGTCTTCGCACGGGTAGATAAGAAGAAAAATGTATTTTAGGTAGGATTTGCGTAAAATCTGCTTTCAGTGAGCGTCTACGTCGGGGAAGGAGTACTATGACACAAATTTCAAGTCAAGCTTAGGATCTCGTGATGAGTGGTATTTCGCTTTTTTTTATAGAATAGGAAGGCGGAGGAACATATGGGCCACCTGATGGTAAGTGGTCACCAACGCCCATGAACATTGACATTATAAGAAATGTTAACCATCACTTACATCGCCAATGCGCCACCAACCTTGGGAACTAAGATGTTATGTCCCTTGTGCCTGTAATTACACTGACTCACTCACCCTTCAAACCGGAACACAACAATACCAAGTACTGCTGTTTTGCGGTAGAATATCTGATGAGTGGGTGGTACCTACCCAGACGAGCTTGCAAAAAGCTCTACCACACATATATATATATATATATATATATATATATATATATATATATATGCAACTGCCTGTCTTTCTGTTTTTTTCTCGGTAGAATGTACATTCCGTACCGTTCGTAACTTTAAATTTAATTTAATCTTGTAAAATCAATCGATTCAAAAGTGCTTCAAGTTTAGTGTCATCATTTGATTTGTCGAACAAAGTAAAAAATATCGATTTATAAATACTTTGTTTCAATAATTAATTGACGTCACTCACTGACTAACATTAATTATATAATAATTCAGGGAAATAATCTCCTCTTTTGAAAATCATATTTCATCTTAATAAAATATGTAGATAATATAATATGTGGCGTTGAACCTATCAATAGTATTTTGGCCATCGCTCGAACTTGACCTATTTATTTGCAGTCATTAGTCTTTCAGTAAGAGGCGCTCGCGCAGCTTGTCCTCTAATAATAATTGTAATAGTTTTTTTTTTATATTGTCAGTCCTAAATATGGTATGTAGCGATTGTGAAAGCAGTGCACATGCATAACCAGCAAATTAAACTTTTATTAAATAGTAACAAGTTGCAATTTTACAAATTAGATGATCACAAACAATAGTGTGATGGTCAATAGTTTGGTGTTTTTTTACGGTACTTAGAATTATAAAAGATTCAGGTAATTTCATGCTAATTAGTTAGCGATAGTTAGCTAGTTTCCGAACTATATTTGTGATTCACAAATCACGGAAGACTTGACGAAACTGCTCCCTATGGTGTTTGTAATATAGTCCTGCGAGCTTAACGTTTTACAAAATATTAAAACAAAAAAATATTTATTAATATGTATTCGTTGTGTAACTTTTATAGTGCTTATACGTTTGTTACTGCCGCATCTTATTCGAAGATTCCCTTGGAGAGATTGCTCTCTCAGAGATAAGATCGTTTTGTACATTCTTTTTTAATAAGAGTTATTTATGTGTTATTAATTTAGTACAGTGTGATATTTTTATTGGTATTATTAAAACATATTTTATTTTAACATTACAAATATAAAAAAAAAATTTAAGAATTATAATAATTTTATATTTGATACTAGTAAAACCAAAACGTAATTCCTCGTAACTGAATTCAGAATTAAAACCTCAAAAATAATATTCCTTTCAAACAACATTTACCTAAGTTTTTAATTACACGTTGTCTCATATACAAGATTAATTGTATTTCAAACAATCAAATCATTTGTTGTAATATATTAAACATTTAGTAAAACATTTAGTGCATGAAAAGTCCAACTTTTCCTGCTCGTATTCAACTGTAACAACTTTACTTTTTACTCTCCCGGCAAATGCATATCTAAATATTTTATTCCCAGTTGCATGCATTACCTGAACAAGCCGCTCAGGCGAACAAAAAACCGCTTTTTATTGTAGCCTGTGATAAATGCGCAACTTTTTCTTTCTCTTTATTTTAATGCATAGTTTCATCTGGATTTAACAGATATTTTATAATTCAAAAAAGGTTTTGAAGATAATTTTTAAGCTTCATAAAAAATAAAAAATGTAAATAAAATCCTCAAAACCATGATTATTTTTATTTTAAGAAAAAAAAATAAGGGAGAAAAATGTAATTAATGTATAATTAAAAAACATCCACGCTAAAACGTGGACGTTAAGCTAATTTGCGGAAATATCTCGTTATTTATGGTAAGTATATGTCAAGTTTTAGAGTTTTAATTAAGGGTGAATTCTAGTTCAAATTTAAAAATAAAATATTGTGTGTATAACTATATCATATTTTCATGAGTTGTGTTTGATTAGAAACATAAAATAATACAATTTTCTTGACTAAAAAAATCTTTTCAATTTTCTTAGTTAGTCATAATAAAATTATTGAGACAAAAATGAATATTTAATATAATGTAAAGCTGTCTTTTGTAAAAACCTTTGTTTTATTTTAACGATTAATAGCTTTTGACGCTTACTACATTTTCTTTTCGCGAAAAATCCATCTCATACTTAGATACATATTTCTTTCATTAAATAAGTCGCTGCGGCGCAGTTGAGAAAAAAAATTGACAGCATATAAATAATTATTTTCTAAAAATATATAGGCAACAAAAATACAATACTACCGGTTGTAGATAGAAAAAGCATAGAAATTGATTGCGTATCGGGATGGGCGTGTAAGGGACTCGCGGGGAAAATCTGAAATTTTGATAACTTTAGGTGCGCTCTTAAACTACTATGAAACTCATGTCTTGATCAAATTGACAAATATGTTGCATAAAATCATTTAGCAGGTGAAGCAAAATGTGCCATAAATTGTACAACCTTATTTCTTACTTTAAAATCAGTTGAGCTTAACCATTTGTACGTATGTATTTAAAATGTCAATAACCGCTAAGTGAGATGAAAATGTAGATTGTAAAATTTAATGGGTATCTCAAGTGTAATGACACTAGAGGGTGCTATTATTGCCTTTTCTACAACATTAAACGAGTGAGAGGTCGTCGAGGCGAACCATTGGGAATTCTTATGTAAATTTGTACAAATGTCAGCTATTTACTTTAAAAAAACAACGCAACTGTAATTGCTATATAATATGTATAATAGCTAAATCCATCCTTAGTATACATTTAAGCCATAGATAACTAGCTAACTTTCTGACGGATAAAATTAAGGTTTTACCTAGAGCCTAACTAATAATAATAATAAATAAGGCTCAGCTAACCGACCTAGAGACCTACAACTTAACTACATAATATATTCACATGAAAAGAATAAACTTATAAAAATATTTTTATCCGATCGATTTAGCACACGACGCATATATGCGTCGGAGGAGGTCGACTGAGTATACTTATTTCACTCAACCATCTTTAAGTAAAAACTTTACTTTACTAACCCTCTAGTATTGTATAGCGTCTTACACACGCATTCTGATCTATTATAGTGTAGCTATATTTTTGTATATTAATATATTGCTTTTACTTACCGTAATTAGTTATGTTTACCAAATGAATAAATAAATTATTTTTGTTCAGCTATATGCTCATGTCTTGTTTTAGAATTTCTCCTAAAGCATATTCAGCCATACATTTTTTTTCAACTTTAACTATTCACGGAGCGCTCACCATGGAAGCATTCAAGATGCACAAAATTTTCCCACTTAGTTAATGAATGTCATAACTTAATGCTATTTACACATACTATATGCCAAAATATGAAAAATTCTTTCACCGTTTGAAAGGTACTCTAGATGGAATTTGTTTATAAATATATATAATATGCGATGCGGTGGGGACTTCAGTTTATATACGTTGTGATTGTATATTTAGTATATTTGTTTTCTTAAATTTGATACAATAACGATCATTGTTTGCATAATCTTATGTAATTATTTTTCTATTTAAAGTTTTTGTAACTTTTGAAAAGGCCACACAACCCAAGCTCAATTTTCTGTTGAAAATACTCAGTAGCAACCCGGATTCTGAAAGTTGGAAGTGTGTACACTCCCGTTTCTTGAAAAGCACGTAAAGCAGTTGATCCTGTGCCTGAACTCTCTCCGGTCGTGTCGATTTGCTACCCCATCAGATTATAAGAATCATTGAATAAAGAGTGCATCTGTGTTTGCACGCACAAACTTGTGCACTATATCGTTCGCAGTTATCTCTCTTGAGATTAGAAGCCGTGAACGAAACCAGTCAGGAAAACAGCATCAT
Source organism: Nymphalis io (assembly GCF_905147045.1). Lineage (NCBI taxonomy): Eukaryota > Metazoa > Arthropoda > Insecta > Lepidoptera > Nymphalidae > Nymphalis > Nymphalis io. The sequence goes on along the minus strand of NC_065892.1, from coordinate 9,016,741 downwards.
CATCGTTAGAAATACTTATAGCGATCATTAATTTTATTAATAAAACATATCAACTCAGATAGAATAATTTACTACCCTCAAAATCTATCACAAAAATTTACACGTTAATCAACTCACTATTATCGTGATTATCGTGTTCAAAACGAACATTATACGTTGTATTATTCTATTCTATAACAATGAGTTAAATTTCTCAAGCAAATAATAATAAATAAATACTTACAGTCATAACTTTGTTGGCGTCACTAGATAGAATGAAACATCGAAATCAATTGTAAGTATTTCATTCTTGAAGATCACAGCTTCAAGAAGAGCGGTTGATAGGTTGAACCACCGCGTATAAGCTAAAGCGCTCTGACGTGGTAAGTAACACAGGGCTTTTATCATTTAGCGTGACTTTTAAAGTGCCTTTTAACTGCGTTCTTTTGTTTTACTTCGATATTTGCTAAAGAAACTTTGAAAAATAAAAAATATATTTTCACAGTACTTTGACCTACACTTAGGGAGTTCCGGATGATAACTGTCACAACAATAATGTAATAATAAAACTTTTTTACTCAGATAATATATGAATGTCTCAAAGCATGAAGACAATAGAAGTAAATGCTTAATCAGCGGAATGTAAGTCATTGTGTCATTCCATGCTTTGGGATCATATGTCTTGGAAAACTATTTGTAAAAAAGGAAAGAACATTCGACTAGAGCATAAACCTCTTTTCAGTCGTCTCAATTTTAATAATAATTAAATATTTTAAAATTCAAATATTATATATTTTTTAAAAAAGTCTGTCTTGCTCCCTTAAACTGATCTATATTGTAGCTATTTGTTTTATGTATGTTTATTAAGCAATAATATCACAGAAACTTAGCCTTCTATTTCAGTTGTGTACTATGTGTACGAATTGTAAGTTCTGTAACTTAAATGTTTGTCCAAATTTGAAACATTTATAAGAAGTTTTTACAATATATATTTTCTATTATAATCAATTAATTCGCTGTATTTTTTAAGTTCAATATTCAAAAATGTTATCCACTTAATAAACGAAAATAATTACGATTCGTTTCCATGGACTTGGATTATGCCGCAAAAAGCATATATTACTTAAAAAATTGAAAGAAGTCGGTATACACGGCGATTTACTTCGGTGGATAAGTTCATACCTTCGAAACCGTAGCCAGGCTGTGACAATCAAAGGTTATTGCTCATCCTTCTTTCCTGTCTCTTCAGGTGTACCTCAGGGATCTCACCTTGGCCCCCTGCTTTTCAATTTATATATTAATGACGTCAATGGCATAATTAAAAACTCATGTATTCTGTTATACGCAGACGATATGAAAATTTGTAGAGAGATTGCGACTCCGTTGGATTGCTCACTTTTGCAAGAGGATCTAGACAGATTGTGTCTATATTGTAAACACAATTCTCTATATTTAAAAATAAATAAATGTAGCGTCATTCCTTTTTCACGGAAACGCGATCTTACTATATATGATTATCGTCTAGACGGTGTTGAGATTAATAGAGTGACCGAGGTGAGAGACCTGGGTATACATCTGGACAATAAGTTGACCTTCGGTTTGCATATAAGTAAGACAGTGGCTAAAGCTTGTCGAATGCTTGGTTTTGTGTTTAGAACGTCGAAAGATTTCAAGAAAACTAGTACCCTAACTCTTCTATATAATTCCTTTGTACGACCTATCCTCGAATACGCTTCCACTGTTTGGAATCCGCATTACAAAACATACATACACCGATTGGAAAGAGTCCAAAATAAATTTATAAGATTTGTGCGTTTTAAGGAATTTATACATAATAATGAATGCTTAAATGCGTTATCACTCGCTGACAGAAGAGCGATCAGAGATCAAATATTCTCATTTAAATTAATTAATAATTTGGTTGATTCCCCGTTTCTCTTAGGTTGTATTAGTTTCCGATGCTCTCGAATCACCACGCGTAAGTGCTTACTTTTTAATCCGTCACTCACCCGAAGCAAGTATGCGCAAAATATATTTGTATACAGAGCCTGCACCGATTACAATAAACGATTTAGCGAAATTGATTTTTTTACAACAGAGAATGTTAATAAAATAAGAAAATTATTGAAAGAATACTTGTTTAATAAATAATTAATAAAATTAATATTTTTTTGTAAATTAATAATGTATATGTATATTGAATCAATTACTTGCCATAAATTGATGATTTATGATGTTACTTTAATTGTTGAAATCAAATTTAAATATTTTTAATGACATTGTTTATATTTATGTTCATTAATATTATTGTAATTTAACTTCTTGACTTTTTTTTTTTAACTTTGTAATTAGTCGATTTGATTGTACTCGTAGATTGCATTGTATTTTTGTCTCTTTCTGTTGTCTTTTTTACACGCATACTCTAACATTTGTACTATTTTTAAGTGGAAACTTTATTGGTTTATGATTTAGTAATAATTCCTTAATTCTATGTAATAACACACTGTATGTTTCCCAAATATAAATAAAATAAAATAAATAAATAAATATTCTTAATTTTGAAGTTTGTAATACTTATCAGTTCAGAGAAAGTGACACCAATGTATTTCCCTAAGCCTATTACTTTAACCCGCGGAGCTAGCAAAGAGCTTAACAACTTTTCTACACAAACTATTCTGAATGCTACATCAACAATATTTTCTTTAAAAGTGATGACATAAAACAAACAGATGATTTTATATTTATTGTATCGGTATGACAAGAATATAAATTAGTTTTAAAAATACATTTGAAGTGAAGATATCGCTAGAATTGCGGTTGACTTCTTATCCTCATTGAGGTAATCTAGAGGGAAATCAAGAAAACGCGACCGAGCGATCAGTTATATCTACAGGCTATGTATGTATCCTAAGTCACCAAGGCTTCATAAGATAATAAGATGAAATGCAACTTATTATACAATAGCAATTTTTAAATTAGCCCGGTATTTGCCACTGATCTCAAAAACCCAATATATCAAAGTGTTAAATTGAAATATATAAATAGTTTACTTATTACATAATAAAAAAATTGTATAGTTGGTAAATAGGACTTTTCAGAACGAGATTATTTCCGTAGTCGCGTGTTAGTTTTTAAACTTTCTTTTTTTAAACATATTTAAAGCGCTTTTAATCAAAGGTGCAGTCAACTTATTGGCCATTTTTTCTGTAGTTTGTCACATTGCCTTTAATTGAACAATTCTAGTCGGCCATGCCTCCAAGAAAAGTCAAATCTGTCTGTCTCTTCAATTTTAGTTTTCATTATCAATGTCAATCTCAGAGATAAATATGTGTGAACAAATTGTATAGCACCTATTTTTTAACAAATTCAATGTTTTGTCAATGTCATTGCCATTATATTATTGATATGAGCGAATCAAATAAAAATAATAATTCGCCAGCTCTGTAGCCAATACTTGCTCGAAATCATAAGTATTATAAATGTTAATTTTGACTAATTTATAGGCCCGATATCCTATTATTTTGGTAATATCGTCTTTGTAATCGAAAACTATCTTATACGCTGACTTTTATGTTTTTTATAATAAAAATATATTTTACCTCAGAAATAGGCTTACTCTTAATACCAATTAAAAAACAACAACAATTTATTTACATCAAAATGTTACTAATAATATTTTATCGTTGTAACTTAGGAACTCATAACTTTGTACATAACATGTTAGTATTATAAATATTGTTAAAAATCGTTACACTGAGAGTTCAACTATCTTTTGCATCCAACCTTTTTACAAATAAAAATATAGATTTACCAGTACATTTATTATAGAAATTTACATTTGTTGATTATTATCAGTAAATATAATATTTCCTAATGTTCAAACTTTCAAAATTACATTAGGAATAGTTATCTTAAAGTTGGATTCGTATGAAACGCATTATACATCTTTTTTTTATTATCAATTAAATATTTAGAGTTTCATATATAAACTTGTAATAAATTAGCCACTTTTATGACATATAATGAAATAATGTTGCCATGAACTAAAAAGATTGCAAAGATTGCGTTAAAGTCCTTACTCTAATTGAGGCAATCTTCTGGGAAATCAAGATGAAGCGATTTAACTATTTATATCCCCGACAACATAATATTTCTAGTAAGATATTTCATATCGTACCTGCTATTCCGTTAATTTTTATATTTTTATATCAGTGGACTTAACATAACAGTAACAGTAACAGCCTGTTAATGTCCCACTGCTGGGCAAAGGCCTCCTCTCCCTTTTGAGGAGAAGGCTTGGAGCTTATTCCACCACGCTGCTCGAATGCGGGTTGGTAGAATACACATGTGGCATAATTTCAATGAAATTATATACATGCAGGTTTCCTCACGATGTTTTCCTTCACCGTCGAGCACGAGATAAATTATAATCATATGAAAATTCAGTGGTACTTGCTCGAGCTTGAATCCCCGATCATCGGTTAAGATTCACGCGTTCTAACCACTAGGCCGTCTCGGCTTTTTTTAACATTAACATAATCTTAATACAAAAAATTATAAAACAAAGTATTTTTAAGAAATATTTCAATAAAAGTTATAAGAGTATATTATATTATTTAAATGGAAGAACTTTTATCTTGCAAGAATTCTTTACTACCAACTTTACGAAACCTGAAACAGACAACCTTTGAACAGAATCCATTGTCTGATTGAAGTTACAACAAAAAAAGTGTTAAAATGATTCATATTTAAATTGGAATAACAAGCTTGCCGAGTACAATCATTTGATATTTGCCATGCGAATGCGAATGGTTTGCTTAACAATCGAATTGTCGTACCACGAGGTGTTCAACGGGCAATCACTCGGTCGGAATTACGATTAATTCAACAGATAAAATACAGGAAGCTTTTTGAATTGACCGCGTGAAATATAAATTCATTTAGTCAAATCATTTATAATTAAAAGAGTATTTTAATTATAAGGGTATTGTTCTACTATATAGAGCGAAACGAGTAAATAATAAAATATGTGTAGTTTTTACATTCTTTATATTATTATCATAATTTTTTTACGAAAAAGCTAGTAAATGTTCTAAACTGCTTCCGCCTTATCTTCTTTTAAGAACGTTTGGAGCTTATTTAGGCTTAGAACTCTTAAGAGCAGTGTGGTGTTACACATGTGTCAAAATTTCATCCGACATATTATATAGGATTTCTCATTATGTTTTCCTTTGTATCCGAGAATGAGATGAATTATAAATAACAATTAAGCACATGAAAATTGCGGTTCTTTTGTAGATTAAAACTGACAATCATCATCAAGGTTCACAGTTATTGCAAGTATATAAAATTTGAATGAAAATACAATTGTTTAGTACATTAAGCTATAATGGATAAACCCCTGGGATTGGTAGTGGAAGAGATGAGTTACTGGTTTCGCATACAGACAACTCTTTAGTTTTTTTAACAATAATTTAAATTTTTAATATACAATGTACTAGACTTACAATAACTAAATTCTAAATTCTTCCGGCACAAATGTAACTGAAACTAATGGACTTTAGCCAAATATACAAAATGAAGTGTCGTTTTTTTGTAATATTTTTGCTTTTGCTGCTTAATTTTTGTTAAAGTTATTCACAACAAAATCGTAATTATCCAGTTTATTGTTCATCAGACTAAATGAATATTAAAAAGAAAGTAATGGCGAGGTCCAACCTTTTACATTTTTAATACTTGTACTCAAGTTTATATAAAAACTTTACGATAATTACAGTAAATATTGTCTAATCTCGAAACATTGCAATTTTAATAAAGATTAATTTGTTTATTTAAGTATCTTTAAGATCATTTTACAATACTAAAACATTGTTAATAAAAGTTAAAAAGTTGTACACATTTAAAAATATTCAAAAACTACATCACACACTGAATTCCAACTCTATTATACATTGTACCACTACACCAATTATTTATTATTATGTTTTTTATCCTTTTTAAACTTAAGATTATTTTTCGTTTCCCATAAGAATTGAAATGACAGGGATTTTTATTTAGATTTTCCTCTTAGCTTGAAGCCCTATATTCCAAATTTTTCAAACGATGTACTTATAGCTAGTATATTTATAAACATTTATGTATATGGCATATAATAAAAGTATTTTTAAGACCTTCATGTGACCTTAGCTTGTATTTCAAAATCAACCTCGGGCTTCCGGTTTCTTTTATTTACACTACACATCAGATTGGATAGCGAACTCTAAATGAGCACCAAAGAAATAAGACGACAATTTATAGAATCTTAGGGTTGATATGATAAGTTATTCCTACTTAAAACAACAATATTCGCATTTAGAAATTAATTGTTTTTGCTGCGAAAGTGTTTGCTCAATAGTAGCTACATATAATAGTGGTCTTTCTAAACTTATGAGAATATAGAGTTTTTATTGAAATAACTATTAATAGCCCAGATGGCCTAGTGTTTCGAACGCGTGAATCTTAACCGATGATCGTGGGTTCAAACCCGGGCAAGCACCACTGAATTTTCATGTGCTTAATTTGTGTTTATAATTCATCTCGTGCTTGACGGTGAAGGAAAACATCATGAGGAAACCTGCATGTGTCTAATTTCATCGAAAGCCTGCCACATGTGTATTCTATCAACCCGCATTGGAGCGTGGAATAAGCTCCAAACCTTCTCCTCAAAAGGGAGAGGAGGCCTTAGCCCAGCAGTGGGACATTAACAGGCTGTTACTGTTTCTGTACTGTATTGAAATAACGTGTTAAATAATAATAGTTTTCAAAAATACTGTAAAATAAGTTGATCAATATTACTTTTATTTTTTTATATTGTTCACTTAAACCAATATTATTTTTTTTCGAAATTTACGGCTAATTTTGTGCAATGTATGGTTTAAAAATTTCAGTTTTTATCGTCTTGGAGTATTATGGATAAACAAATTTATGCCCAATGTAAAAGTCATGGAGAGGTCCAATATTACCGAAGGGTAACGATGGTTCAAACTTTTAATGAAACAGCATCTGTGAGACTCGTTACACAAGGATTATTATTACGAAGGCACACTCACCGTCATTTTTATCAATGTCAATCTTATGATTGTAATTAGTGTCTTGTGATTGTTAAATCTTCTGATTTTTATTAAATTACTGTTTGTTTAACTGTTACTGTTGTTTTCTAATCAAAACAAAAAAGGTTTTAAATAAGTCATTAGACCATTTTAAGTCGTATAATTTTTTTTATATAAACTAAATATCTCGTTAACTTCACATGGATATATCATATTTCAGTAAAGTTCATCTTACCTTTACTAGACCGCCGGGCCACGCTGTGAAAATCGCCACAATTGCCCACAACATTTCCGCGGCTAACGAACGGAAACGCTGAGGACGAGCCCAATTGCCCTATAAATGCATTGCAATTGCTATATTGTGGCTGTATTTTTCTCTCTAATGTTACTTCAGCTTTTGAAAGCTACGTTTTTGATGTTGAAATCAGTGCCTTTTAAAATAAAATTATTACTTTTACCGCATACAACGTCGTATTGTTTCGTCGTTAATATTTATTTATTGGATGAAAATGATTAATTGCTCACTCTAATTATCTCAAACATTATTTTATACAACAACATAAAGCGCTGCAGTTTGAGTTGAAAATTGGAAGTCTTCACACATAGCTTTGTTTTACTCGTCTGCATATACGTCTGAAAAAAAAATTAAGTCGTAACAAGTTGCACACAATCCTCGGAGAACTTTGTATAAATATCTGATTAAAGTTTTTTGTAACTTATCGAGCAGCAGAGCGTAGATAATTTTGAACGGATTCCAAATTCAAATTTACGGCTACATTAAATTTTTCATACAAACTAGGATCGAAAAATTTAAATATGTAGTGCACATATTTATAAAAAAATTAAAGCATCAGAAATTACGAATCCAACATAAAAAAACAAAAATGTAATTGCGTTAGATTTACCGTTTATAGACAAAGGTTATTTAACTTTATATTAGAAGTCTAAGGAGCGGAACAGTTAGGTAAGTCACCAATCTAGCAAACTAAAGCTACTCATATTTAAATAATGAGAGCTTATAAATCAAATATATGTATGAAACAGGCATTTAAAGACTAAATTAAACGCGATGAATCCAAGGGAAAAACACTCTAATTCAATATTGACATTACAAAAATATTATATCGTTCTAACGTAAAAACGAGAAAAGAAAGCAAAAACCCTCATTCTCGTCTTATTCCTTCAGTGGCTCTTGAAAAATTGGAATGAAATGTGAGCACATTACGTTTGGTCGTTACTTAGGTCCTCGAGTCAGGTCTCGGCTACGGTCCGTCTGCTCGCCCGCGGTGACTAATGGCGGCGTACGTTGAAATATGTTACGTAAATGCGCGACATAATAACGTAACGGCCCAAGTGTGTTCTGGAACGTTCCATGCTTGTTCCATGCTTCATTGAAAACTGATTGTTTTGAGCAAACTTATGTCTAAATTAATTTATTTCAACTAGCAAGCTTTAATGCTGTTTTATAAGAGCTAAATCCTTACTAATTTTATAAATGCGAAAGTCAGTTTGTTTGTTAAGCTTCCACATCTAAAATACTTAACAGATCATTATGAACATTTGAAAACACGTTGTCAGGGATAACGAAAAGGACACAGCTTACCTTAAGCCTGCACCGTCACACACACACTGCGCTTGTGTAAGTAGACAGAAGTTTCAAATAAAATTACTTAATAATAACGGCTAACTTCATTTTTCTTTAATTTGTATATCGTTTAATAAATCTTCAGCAATACCATATCAGCTACATATATTTTATTTCAGTGTCATACAATACAAATTTATGCAACAATTTGATCACGAAGATGACACAAGATACAATATTCAATACAAACATACAAGAAAATATAATTCAGTCTAAAAATATGCATCAAAATAATTTTAAAAATTGTACTCCTGAGCAGAGTTGCACGTTTGCAAATCGTATTCATTATTCTTCTAGTCTTCACCTGTTACTGCATTCTGTCATTTTCATTTCCTTTCCTCGATCAAGTTATTATTGCTATTATTATTACTTTTGAAGACATAAATTAGACAGACAGAATATATCAAGACAGAATATATCAAGGTGAAGGTATTTTATTAAAAAAAACCATTTTAATTAATTGATTCGAACTTGTGGTAGCCTTTACATTTAACATAATCTTTTGAATCGGACGTTAAAAAGTTCTGCTAAAGATTACTGAATTGTTTTTTTTTCATTTGAGTGAATGAATGTTAACAACATAGTTTTTTTTTATAGAATAGGAAGGTGGACGAGCATATGGGCCACCTGATGGTGGTCACCAAACGCCCTTAGACATTGGCATTGTAAGAAATGTCAACCATCGCTTATAGCCAATGTGCCACCAACCTTGGGAACTAAGATTTTATGTCCCTTGTGCCTGTAATTACACTGGCTCACTCACCCTACAAACCGGAACACAACAATATCAAGTATTGCTGTTTTGCGGTAGAATATCTGATGAGTGGGTGGTACCTACCAAGAGGAGCTTGCACAAAGCCCTATCACCACCAGTTAGCTGAAGGATAGGCCCCAGGAGGGCGTGTCTTTAACTGTGACGTCAGAGTGGCGTGATTTCGGTTCAAGGTGAAGAGAGGAATGCAAGCGGGCGAGTGGAGACACCGGCAGGCGCTAGTTTTTGCACTTCTGTTTGGACTCTCGGTTGTGGAGGATATCTCATAAATAATATTTCAGTTGCTCGGTTTTGATTCTTTTGTTCTATTTTCGTGTCTAAATTGTAGGTCGATATACGTTTACTTTATTGTTTTATAGTTGTTTTGATTTATCTTTTAAAAAACCAATTTCCATCTAGATTCCTAAAAATATATAATTAAGTTATTATACAGTGAGATGACCTCACTGCATTCTGTAATATGTAATTATGTTGTTAAGATTAATATCTATGAACACTCAATAGGTTTAGAGCCGGCTTTTATTAAATCAAAGGTTTAAGCGTATAATACATAGCAATATTAATATTGATCGTACAATATATAGCATTTACGTATAACGCAATATTCGGACTATACATTATTCAACACACCTATAGCCTAAATAATCAATGATAATAAAATAGAAATTTAGTTTTGTGACCAGGAGCTCAGCGTGTAACCCTCACTATCTCTAACTTTACTCGATCATCTCACTCAACATAAATAATTCATAAGACAAATAATAAATGTAATCATATACGTTTTTGAGATTAGATGAACGTGACTCACGGAAAAAGCGCTTTATATGTAAATCATTTGGTCATACATCTTTGGTATTTGAAAATCGTAAAACGTTAAACAAATTCGGTCCATTATGGATGAGTTGTACGGTGAAACAGTCAACGCTACGATAAAGCGGCCACGGAAGAATCTAACAGGTGCTACGTAACGGCGGTCTGGACCAATTTTATAACAGCTAAACATTTTGAGGCTTCGTCACGATAATAAGCTAGCCTTTAACTGATAGGAAAAAGGTGAAAAGATAACATTTTCACAATTACCTGTATGATGCTTAAAACAGTCACTTAGAAAAATTGAATTTTATCAGCCTACTACTGTTTTAATGCACTAAAATATTTTCTCGTAGACGAAAACTCCATTAAGGCAAACACTTATAATGCTTTAAGCGTATCAAGTCTATATAATAGTCTGGACTCGATATCATCCTTTGAAATATTCAATTGTAGTATTCCTATAAAGTTTATATTTATATTTAAAGGAAGTTTACGTATAATCAAGCTTCTTATAATAATTACCTTTGCTAGCAATCCAAGTTTGAATTTAATTTATACATTAAAAATATATTAATAAAGCATGACTATCGTTGCTTCATGAAGACACGATGATATTACTATCTGGGGAAAGTGAAAAGATAATATAGATTACCATCACCTGTAAGACAGCAGTGCATACCAAGCCACTCATACATCTTCTCAGTTCTGGAAAAATAAAAGGAACTCCCCGAATACCATAAAGTCACTCCCACAGTCTGCTAATCAAAGAATTCCTTGTCCAATCTTATAGCATTACAGTTCGAAATGGTCAGTAAGTACTCCAAAGAGACCTAACCAAGCCTAGGATGCACTACATGGAAGGGAAGCTGCACCCCAGGCTGTGGACCGATCTCAACCTTTCTTTCCATTTTATTACATTTTACTACAATAGAAGCTGGTATTGGTGTAAATTCTAATTAAATAAAAAAACAATAAAAAAAAGATATATGATTAAAAAAATATTTTTTTTTATAGAATAGGAAGGCGGACGAGCGTATGGGCCACCTGATGGTAAGTGGTCACCAACGCCCATAGACATTGGCATTGTAAGAAATGTTAACCATCGCTTACATCATCAATTCACCACCAACCTTGAGAACTAAGATGTTATGTCCCTTGTACCTGTAATTACACTGGCTCACTCACCCTTCAAACCGGAACACAACAATACCAAGTACTGCTGTTTTGCGGTAAAATATCTGATGAGTGGGTGATACCTACCCAGACGAGCTTGCACAAAGCTCTACCACCAGTAATAATTTTATATTAAACCGAACAAAATAATATTATTTCTATTTGCAATTGTAGTTATTTTAAAATGCTCGTTGCTTTCAAAACAATAAACAAAACTATAAACAACAAACCCAGTTTTGCAACAGTTTTTAATACCACTTAAGCCTCACAACACCATGCCCAATTAAAAAAGGACGTATCTGACAGTTTTTCAAATAATGCTTGTGTTTATTCGAAATCAGAAAGAAAAGGCGCAGCTGGTAGCTATTTTATTTTGCCCACTGGCTCTCTTAAGTGTAGGTTGACTCAAAAGACTAAGCTTACATATTATTCTAGAAATTTTAAGTAATTTTAAAAACATTTTGATGTTCTTACTAAGACGTAAATGACGCGTTTACACACATTTGGTTGCTAAGCCGATTATGTAATTCATTTGAATCAAAATAAATACCTAAGATTGTTTTGTAAAGGTTTTGTTACCTTTGAAGTTATAATACAAGGGAGAAAGTCAGTAATAATTACCAAATTAGAAACGTGTCTAAAAACCGCAGGTTGTTCTGGGAAAATATTCCAGTTGGCGACAACGCCTTCGCGAAACGATTCGTAATATAAAGAGTACGCAAGTAGTAATTAATAAAATAATTGCTTTTTTAATCAGTATAATATTTTAGTGACAATTCGAATTGGGGACAAAGGTTACTTGATGAAAGGTTATAATGAGTTTTACTACTTATAACCAAAGTAAATTTGGTAAAAAATCAAGAATGTTAATTTAGAGAAAGATTAAACTATATTTTCGCCATTTTACATTATTTTATAGGACTTATTTGACTGCCTCGTTGGTCTAGTGGCTTAATGTAAGGCCGCAGACCCGGAGGTCCCGGGTTCAATTCCCAGGTCGGGCCAATAAAAAGTTATTGGGTTTTTCTGTCAGAAAATTCTCAGTAGCAGCCCGGAGTCTGGAAGTTGGAAGTGTTTTCACTCCCGTGCCTCGGAAAGTACGTAAAGGCGTTGGTCCTGCGCCTGAACTCTTTCCGGTCGTGTCGGATTGCCGTCCCATCGGATTATGAGAGTTAGGGAATAGAGAGAGCACTTGTGTTTGCGCACATACTTGTGCACTATAATATCTCCTGCGTAGTTGGTTAATTTTTAATAATATAATAATATACTGGGACATTTTACACACACGGCCATCTGATCCCAAATTAAGCTTGTACAAAGCTTGTGCTATGGAAACCAGACAACTGATATACTACATATACTACTTTTCTTTTGTAAATACATACTTATATAGATAATTACACCCAGACTCAGGACAAACAGACATGTTCATGCACACAAATGTCTGTCCTGGGTGGGAATCGAACCCACAACCTTCGGCGTGAAAGGCAAGTGTTCTACCAACCACGCCAACCGGCTCGTCAAATCTCTCTTGAGATTGGCTGCCGTGGCCGAAATCGGTCTGAAGGACATTATTATTATTATTATTATTATTTTATAGGGTAGAGGTTGAATAAAAAATTAAAAAATCCGACTCATAAACGTGTTGTATAAATTCTTTTGATTTCATACGATTTGAGTTTATCCGTAGTTTGACTTTGTATTATGATATAAATATTTTCTTTTTATGATAAACTTGACTTTTTGAAAGTGTGCGCTTAAGGGGATTTTTTACTGAATTTAAGTCTTATAAATGTATTTAAAAAAATATGGAAAACATAACGAATAATGTTATTGTTCTTTATATTATTGATATTTTGTATAAATTTATGTTTAACTATGCTATTACGCTCTCTTAAAATAACAATGATTTTTGTGACGTAAATTGGGAGGTAAAATAACAAATTTATTTAAAGAAGAAAGGCAGGAAATATTCGTCCATGAAAGACTCCTCCTAAAAACATATGGTAAAAAATATCTGCAAGAAATTTTCGCTTAATTTTGTTTTATTTTTTAACAATTTATCGGTAAGAAATGTTCAAAGCGATTACCTGATTTTGTGTACATAAGTAATAACTCTTACAGCAAAATTACGTGTTTATAATTTTGCTGTAAGAGTTATTACTTATGTACACAAAATCTTATAGGGTTTAAAAAGAGCAATCTCGTCTAGCATCGGACACAGCTTTCACTGACACTGATTTCAGTATGTTTATTTATTGAATTTGTTATTGGTCCCTTTTCCTTACAACGGCATAAAAAAAGAAGTGAGTTACCAAAAACAACTCATAATCTCGTTTATTACAATGGTTTATTTTAACGTATTTTGCCACAAATAATTAAGGGTAAAGGTAGATAATTAAGTCAAAAATCAAAACAAGTAATTATGATGGCAGATAAATGCCAGATTAGTTAGTTACCTTTGCAACAACTTAAAAAAAATAACCTTACAATTTCGAATACATAAGAAAATAAGTAATTTAATCAAACTACTGTTGGCTTTATGAATATAAATGAATTCAAACATTTTTTTCAGGTTGTCAGCAGCGAAACAACAACAAAAAAAAAGAAGTAAATCGATTGACAAAGAAAAAAAATATACAGAACCGTTTTGCCTTTGCTTATTTACATTTATATAGATTTTAATATAAATACACCTGTTGATACAATTTACATTTTTACTGATATTTTTTAGCAGATTTATCTTTTTAAATTATTTATATTGTCTATTATTATATGATTACTTGAAGGACATATATAACTAAACAACGACATTAAAGTTTTACGATCAAATCTTAAAGTTAATTACCTAATTATAATTGCTTCAAGTAGATAGTTCGTTAATAAATTATTTTCTGGTCTCAACTCAGTCAACAGTGATGTCAATAACCTCGGGTTATAGGCTGTTCTAATTTGGAGTCCTTTGTGAGATAAAAGGATTTTGGAGACCTCCGCTGCTTCACTTTCATCCACAAAGTGCGGAATCGTAATTTAATCGTATCTGGCTTAATTATGAAGCTGAAGTATCTCTTTCCAATCTATTTTGATTTCTTTATTAAATTGAATATAAAAATAAATTTAACTTAATAGTCTGAAAGGGTCTATTCTGCATATAAAACTAAATATTTATATTTATACATATATTATAAAATTGCTTCAATTAAAATACTATAATTGTTTCATTGAATAATGTCATAGTAATACAATAAATAAAAATATTAAGCTTTATTTATCCACGGCCTAAAACAAATAAATTTTGTACAGTCATTTTTATTGCACCAAAAGCCGAGATGGCCCAGTGGTTAGAACGCGTGAATCTTAATCGATGATCGTGGGTTCAAAACCAGACAAGTACCACTGGGTTTTCATGTGTTTATATTCATCTCGTGCTTGACCCTGAAACCTGAATGTGTCTATTTTCACTGAAATTTAGCCACATGTGTATTCCATCAACCCGCATTGGAGCAGCGATGTGGAATAAAGCTCCATACCTGCTCCTCGAGGAGATGAGGCCTTAGCCTCACAGGCTAGGAGGACATTCACAGGCTAGTACTGTACTGTGTGCACCAAAAGGTGCCCAATGATTGGCAAGGTTAGATGCATGCATACTAACAGGCAAAATATAGCTAATATTATAAGTTATTTATAGATAATTGACTGGAATTATTTATGTGATTAAATTTACATATATCTACATATTAAAAAAAATAAGTACGGGAGCCGTTTTACTTGATGATTTGTAGTTCTAAAAATGTCGGAGTTATTAAGCTAAAATCGTTTTATTAAGCCAGTATAGGAGTCTTGTTAAAAATGACAAATAAGTTACTCTGTCAACTTTTTTAACTACTCAGCTTAGTTGTCGCTCTGGATTATGCACAAGATTCAACTACTTTTTAATTGACAAGCCCCACAGATTGCGAACGGCAAGTGCACTTTGGCTTAATTAAATTTACTCTTTAACCAACGAAACTACAGAATTTCAAACAGAGAAAATCATTCGCATACAAATTTATTTTCGCGGTACTACCCGTTAATAGGTCAGACTGAACGGTCCTAATGAATAAAATAGAAAAAAATATGCTTTGCTTATATTATGTAAATTTTAAATAAAAATATTTAGTCTTAGTAAAGGAAGTATAACAATTTCAAATATTATCTAAAGTTACATTTACGTTTATTATGGATCTTACAAATAATATTTGATACTCTTGAGAGGGTTAATGTTCTAATGACCGGAAGGAGCGTAATCCATTTCAGTCACAAGAATTTCAATATTAACAAACCAAATGTGATGAAAACGGTTCAAAATATTATAAGAAGTATTTTAAAGTTTTTATTAACTCCAGTAGAATGATAATAATGTTGATAAAATAAAAATAAAAACACAATCTGACTTTGACATTTAAATTTATTTAAATAAATAATGATGATATAACAAATTATTTGATCACCAAAATTATATTTTATATTAAACAAGCCTGACACTATGTATTGAAACAATTAATAAAGTTCCACATATTTATATCACTAAAATATTGTTGTCATCAATATTATTTAATAACTCGCTTTTCAATCTACTTTTAAGCGTTCGGTTATATTGATATTTGAAATTGATAATTAAAAGAGCAGACGTCTATAATTTCATTAATCTCTTATATAGTTCTCTACATGTCAGTTCTGGACAGTAACGTCTTCTCCGGAACATACCAAGCTAATTATTATATGCCGAGCGCAAATAAGCTCCTAAGTTTCCGAAAGAACCTATTCGTTCTCAAGCAAACCACGGTGGCGGTAACGACGGGATATAGTGTACTAAGAATCACCCCACTGCAGCTAGCGATACATAACGGTTACCCTCAAATATTTATTTTTTATTATCCTATAATATTAAAATAATATTTCAGACAAATGATGTGTCTTTTCAATATGGTTTTCAAAGAATTACTTTAAAAAAATAGCATCGTCATCACTTTGCTTAATGTGTGTTGTCAATTCGTAAACATTCAAAAACATTGTGATTTGTGAAGTATTCGGCGGCATTCCCATTTGAAACAAATTAAGCACATTTAAATTTGGTAGTGCTTGCCTGAGTTTGCCTACTAAGGCCTTCTCTCCTATTAAGGAGAAGATTTGTGCTTCTTTCACCACGCTTCTCCATTGTGAATTATAAATAAATATATAGAAGAAAATTCTTTATAAGCAGTGTAATATACGAATGCGAAGTAAGAAGGCAATCGATAGAACAGTTTAACGATCCATAAATACAAATGATGAAATTTTATAAGAATAAGTACCCGAATAGGATTTAAGAATAATTAAAAAAATTGCCTTTGTAGTACACATTAAAAAAAACAAAAATTCGAAAAAAATATTGTAACATTATTCCTAGCTATACTGAAGATATTTATATCTAAAAAATGTTGACCGCTATTACGAATTTCGGGTAAGTAAAAGATTATACGAATTTCATCTTTTATGAATTATTTATGTGGCTTGAGACATTATAAAGGAAATGAAAAGAATTCATTGAGAGAAGCTTATCGTGGGCATTTGTTATTTTTATATATATGAAAATAACAAATATATATATATATATATATATATATATATATATATATATATATACATATTATATATATATGCATATATAGTAAGTTGTAACCACTGCCTATATATCTATCAACAATGCTAAGAATTGCTGTTTAGCGGCAGAATATATGGTGATACCCACCCAGACGGGCCTGCACAAAGTTCTACCACCAGGTAATTTTTATGCAAATGACTTTTTTTATAATTTGATTTCGATATTTAATAATAATAAAAATAATAAATACCATTTTCTTTACCTATATCGTATTTATTTTACTTCATACTTATTTATTGGTTTTCTTTAATTATAAATAGGTTTAATAGGCGATAAAAAACATGAACCTCAGGTTGTTTTGAGCAATAATATTTTTATGTTAATACTATTATATTTCAATAAAATAATTTAATAGGTCGAAGAGGAAATGCTAAAAATAGATACAAAAATGAAATGAGATTGCTGAATAGTGCCGTTAACGATGTATTCAAACATTTTCACAAAATGCGCCTAATTAAACCTATTCATATAGTTTGTCTAATGTAAGCATCGTTTAAGGTTTCCACAAAGATAATTTTATCACAGAATTTTGTTTTCTATTAATAAAATTAAAAAAAAAATTAAGTCTGGCTTAAAATATTACTCAGTTCGTTATACTCCTTATATGTATAAATTACGCAAGCATTATGCACAAACACAGGACTCAAAAATGTATAAAAAAATTTGATCTATTAGACTTTTTATTATATTAGCAAAAGTTAGTTGCAGAAGCGTTTTTGAGAATTCACTCTCTAACGGGGTCAAAAGGGAGTGAAAATTTATTTGAAACTTCGTAATTTTTGTACTTAGAAACGTGGATGCTCTGTGCTTTTAAATTTATATTTGCTTAAGCTGCACTAACTTATTGCTGCGGCCTGGATCCATAAAGTAAAAAAGAGGATATATATACATACATACATAGCCGAAATATGATGATGATAAAATAAAAATGACTGTGCAAAAAAATATTAAGTCCGTTACTTTACAAATTGTGAACAAATACTGTATAAAAAATAACAAAAAGAACCACAATCCCGCCGACTTTATTTCGACGTTTCTTCTGAATTCTAAGGTATTTCTTATTCTGAACCGTTGGAATTTTTCTGACATTCAGTAAATAAGTGCTTCTGTGCTGAATAAGGAACTTGATTCTTGCTATTTTCTTTTACTTTTATAATACGAAATTAGAGTTTTTGAAGTTCTGACAACCTTTTCATTTTACGATATAAATATACCTAGGTTATTTGATTTTGATTATTATTTATACAATTTAAATTTGCAAGGTTTTCAAGGCTCAGTTGGTAGGGCTTTGTGCAAGCTCGTCTGGGTAGGTACCACCCACTCATCAGATATTCTACCGCAAAACAGCAATACTTGATATTGTTGTGTACCGGTTTGAAGGGTGAGTGAGCCAGTGTAATTACAGGCACAAGGGACATAAAATCTTGGTTCCCAAGGTTGGTGGCGCATTGGCTATAAGCGATGGTTGACATTTCTTACAATGCCAATGTCTAAGGGCGTTTGGTGACCACTTACCATCAGGTGGCCCATATGCTCGTCCGCCTTCCTATTCTATAAAAAAATATATATATATATAGATAGATCTTAAATCTTAATAAAAAAATAGATCTTAAAGGGATGTGTGACTGTTCTATAATTATGTCGTTTTTGTTTTCTCAGACAACCTCCTCCATTTTAAATAATATTATATATACTACTATAATCTTCTTTAAACATAATTATTATTTTATTATCACTACATATTATTAAAGGCCCCCGTGACTGTCTGACAGCCTTAACGCGCTTTCACCATTAGACGGAGTGATATTTGAGAAATGTTTAGGCGTATAATTCATTAAAGTTTTGTGTAAATTCGGATGATGAGCCGAGAAGGCCCAGTGGTAAGAACTCGTGAATCTTAACCGATGATCGTGGGTTCAAACCCGGGCAAGCACCACTGAATTTTCATGTGCTTAATTTGTGATTATAATTCATCTCGTGCTTTACGGTGAAGGAAAACATCGTAAGGAAACCTGCATGTGTCTAATTTCACTGAAATTCTGCCACATGTGTATTCCACCAACCCGCACTAGAGCAGCGTGGTGGAATAAGCTCCAAACCTTCTTCTCAAAAAAGGGAGAGAAGGCCTTTAGCCCAACAGTGGGGCATTCATACCGTTACGGTACGGTAAATTTGGATCAAGCACGATGATGTCAGAAAAAAACATGCCGACTCGGAGCTTTACTGGCGTGTGTGGAGTTAACTATTTTAAGTTATATATATTGTAATACAAGTCTTTGTCTTTGTTATACCCTTATTCTACCAGTTCGAAGTTGCGATTGGTAGCAAATAGTAATGTCAAATTATTATAAATACTAATTTACTGAAACTAAAAATAGTAAAGTAATTTTATGGGTACAAATAATGTAGATGAATTAAATAATTCTAGCATGAACAAGTCTAATGTAAGTAAGATGACCTCATAATCTCAATCCGTAGCATATAACAAAGAGACTATCTGTGATGCTAGAACCAACCAACGTCATTAATGCGAAATTCAATGACTCAGTTTGTAAAATTTTTATTACATTAAAAATGTTCAGCACTGTTTGAAGTTTGTTTGGAAATTATTAAAGGTAAAGTTTGTGTAAATGTCAGTTTTTTTATAATTTATAGTGACCCAAAAAATTTTAACTAACCCTCGATAGTTACAATACATTACAACATCCACATTCTAATAACTTCTAATATTATAAAAGCAAACAAACAAATGAACAAATAAATGTTTACTTGTTTGTTTGCTTGTTACGCTTTTACTTGTTAACTACTTAACCGATCAGCATGATTTTTTGCGTTCACTTTTGTCAGGGGTAAAGAAAAGCCGGCCCCCCTCACGGGCCGCGATCCGCGGGTGGAAACTAGTAAATAAAAATGTGAAAAACAGTCGACAAGAATATAAAAACTATAAACGTAAAGACTCCTTTCATGATCATCACATTCGTATCTATCTTAATAAAGCTTACTCAGCACATGACATTGTACGAGTGCTAAAGAGAATGCACCTACTTAATTATGTTCTTGATGTACGACATACGAGCTCGGTGAACTTTGAAATACGTTGATATACAACTTCGACTGATGACGACATATCATTGTATATAAATACTGTTTTGGAAGTAAACATTTCGCCATGTCTTATGTAACGCATTACAAAAACTAAAGGTACATAAAACTGCACTCTCTGTAAGGTAATTACGTTCTTAAAGGATTTCAAAAGAAATATGCTATTGCGAGAACCTTACAATAGTTTTATAGTTCTTTAAGAGCGTAGGTACTTAGTTCTTGAGGAGTAGCATAAATTGTATTTTACTTCAAACAAAACAGTGAATTCATAGTTTTTTTTTAGCTAGTCGAATATTTTTATTCTTGAAAAATATTTAAAAAAAATGTAAATGACTTGAGCATGACGATACAATTAAATATAATTATTTTTATTATTTAACGGCAGTAAAGATTTTGTAGGTTAAATATCAATCAATATCTTACCGACACGAACCGAAACAGTACTTATCAAAATGATAATTAAATTAAAAAAAAGTTTTATTTCCTAAGTATACCGCTAAAGAAAAATTATATAAACAGTTCGTTTTTCTTATTCACATAAATCAATTCAAATAATTTAAAAATTAAATATTGAGATCTGAGATTTATTTCATTCTTAAATTCTGGCGTTTGTGTATATCTCTCTCCACACAAAAAAAGTCAATTAAAGTGACTTACAAATTAATTGACTTGGTCAAAGTGAAATCACCAACCCGCATTAGAGCAGCGTGGTGGAATAAGCTCTAAACCTTCTCCTCAAAAAGGGAGAGGAGGCCTTAGCCCAGCAGTGGGACATTAACAGGCTGTTACTGTACTGTACAAATTAATTTTGTCCAATAGCATTAATTTTAAATCTTATACTTATATCTGTGAGTCATAAATAAGGAAATAATCCGTACCGTACCGTAACCGTAACAGCCTGTGAATGTCCCACTGCTGGGCTAAAGGCCTCCTCTCCTCTTTTTGAGGAGTAGGTTTGGAGCTTATTCCACCACGCTGCTCCAATGCGGGTTGGTGGAATACACATGTGGCAGAATTTCCGTGAAATTAGACACATGCAGGTTTCCTCACGATGTTTTCCTTCACCGTAAAGCACGAGATGAATTATAATCACAAATTAAGCACATGAAAATTCAGTGGTGCTTGCCCGGGTTTGAACCCACGATCATCGGTTAAGATTCACGCGTTCTTACCACTGGGCCATCTCGGCTCAAAGGAAATAATCATCAAAATGAAAAGTGTCTTGATAAACAGTCGAGGTCGTTGAACGCAGCTTTGTTAGTCGATTAATGCAGGAATGTAAAGCAGAAAGAGTCCTGACACAAAAGAAAAGCTGTAAACTATGTTTGAAGTTAAATCTCGTCTAGATCTTTTCTTCTATTTTTTAACTGAATTATTAGTAAGAACTTTTTATAATTAAAGTAATTTTTAAATATAACTGTTCATCATATACATAGTCTATAGAATAGTAGAATAAAAAGTCTGCCTTTCTTGAAAATGGCAGTCTTGGCAAAAACGACCAGGGACATCATCATCATTGAATACAGATATTAACCGCAGTTCATTTCGCTTTATACTACTTAAATATTATGGCAATTAAGATTTTAAGAATCTATGCAGATTCTTAATAATTTTTTTCGTATAAGTAAAAATTCGGGATGAATTTATAAGAAACTAGATGAGATAATCATGTCCACCATTCGTTATAAAGTGGTCGCATTACCGCAGTTGAATGAAGAAATAAAATAGCGGTCTTTGTTCGTACTAAAAGAAATACAATTCATGCAGTCGTGGTGCGAGCGACTATCATTCTACACAAGCAATAATTCTATTGTAAAACTTCAATACAATATAATTCTTTTGAACTATTCCAACGGGTCGTTGTCTCAGTAATCATTTTTATTATTCCATCAATATTAAAATATATCTCTGGCAAATTAAACATTTAGAGAATAAAAGAAATACGAAAAAATTGCGTTTACCATTTGCTCAGAGTATAATTGATATATACATACCTACAAAAGGGGGCAGTGTCGAATGACAATTGCAAATTGATTGACAATAAAGTAAAAGGCCGGCGTATTATAGTACGGTAACCCTTGTTATTGTATACGTAAATGCAGCCCCGGGTTTATGGCTAGACATAGAAGTTACCGGCCTAAGGCCCGGCCAGCCCAGCTAATTATAATATAATTTTACTCTAACCTTCGCAATGGGGAGAGGCCTCAAATGTCAAAATGCCTGATTCTCGAAATCCGGGCCTGCGTAAGCAATTAGTATTCAATGTATGTATTGGCCATTATTTTTATAATTTCCATTTAAATTGTAATTTAAATAATAAATATACTTTAAAATAATTTTTTACCGAAAAGGGATTGCATTTTCCTCAAATAAAATTCACGATAAGACTTTCAGTGAACTATTTAAATAACCTAATCCACTATTAAAAAATTTATTACGGTGATCGGACATCATTGGTGTTCAGAACAAAGAGACCCGCGCTTTACAACATCCGATGAGATATGCAAGCCGCGTGGTGAGGCTTCGGATATTTAGATATTTCCAAGCATAATTTATCCATTGTGTATGATCACACGATTATCAACGATAGATTCTTTAATATCTACAACGATTACTTCATAAATTTTATATTTTATTTAAAATGGAGCATAGCCATATGTACAGTGTTATACTCGTATCTAACTTTCTGCCACGCTACACTGGCAATCGTAAGAATCTTAATTTTTATATCAAGAAAGTTAAGTTTTGTTAAATAAATGACAAGTTAAAACTTCAGACTTTCTAATATTTAACTTTTTTTTAGATATTTAACTTAATTAAAAAACTCAATAGCTTTTTATAGGCCAGACTCAGAGTTTGAACCCAGGACTTTGTTCAAGTCATAAATATTGTTAATTAATTAATTTATACAAATATTTAAAATGTGAAAGATATAATACACAATCTAAGAATCAGAATACCATCATCTCTTCCCGTTACCTTACAAGCGGGTGAAACCGCGGGCGAACACTAGTTGTTAATAAAAAACCCATAGCGAGCAGGAAAACATATCCCTGATCTCTTTTTATGTTCTTATTGTTGATTGTTCCCTTCTATTAATCAATAATTTTAATTTTATCCTTCTAGCTTAAATAGATATAAAATAACCAATACTCAAGATGAACACTTTCTTGTTGTTTAATGAATTGACATTTTAATATTAAACTTTAAAATATTTATAACAGATCATTTTTTTTAATAACAAATAAACGAATTAAAGTTTTTGGTAGTTTTAATTTCTGAAGCAATAAAACAAAAACCTTTCCAAGCTTTCTTCAAAATCTACAAATCAGGCTAGAATTAAAAAAAAGATAATAAATGGCTTACTTAGTGATAGGGTATTGTGCAAGCCAGCCTGGTTAGGTGCCACCCACTCCTCACATTTTCTATCGCCAAGCAGCAAAACTTAAAATTGTTGTGTTCCTATATGAAGGATATACCATCACATGGCCCTTGGCAACCTTATTTAAATAAAAGTAATT
Source organism: Nymphalis io (assembly GCF_905147045.1). NCBI lineage: Eukaryota > Metazoa > Arthropoda > Insecta > Lepidoptera > Nymphalidae > Nymphalis > Nymphalis io. The sequence continues at coordinate 8,992,965 of NC_065892.1, read as the reverse complement.
ATTTTCATAAATATTCTACAATCACGAAATCTTTATATAAAACGAAACCTTAAACTAACTTCGGATATTGCTTATGAAACTACGAAGTTTAATTCGAAGTAATTTTATTATTAAGCTCTATTGTTTCAAGTTCGGTATATTGAACTAAACGCTAATTAATTATAACGAAACGAACGATACAATATCGTCAATTTAATTAAAAACAATGTAAACAATTAGTCAAGACAGAACATGTTAATATTAATCGGAAATCTGGGGTTCAAACCCGGGAAAGTACATTGGTTAAACTAAGTTCTCTCTTGTTTAATTTGTGTTTTAATCATCTCGTGCGCATTGTTGAAAGATAACGGAATCGTGAAAGAACTTGCACATATACCGAAAGATATGCGACCACATTTACATATATCACCAACCCGCAGCAGAGCAACATCCTATCCTTCTTATTGGGAGAGGAGGTTCAGCAGTTTTACACTAATATTCATCCTGGAAAAACTAACTTATAACTATCAACTAAAATGTATAATATTAATACATATATACATATTATAAACAATAATATTGTATTACACTGTAAAAGATATTCACTCTGTTCTAAATAGACAAGCTTCACAGATTGAAAACGTTGAGTGCACTTTGATATAATTAAATTTACTCTTTAACCAACGAAACAACGAGTACGTTTGCTTTGTTTACAGTTTTTCTGTTAACAAGATCGTAATAATTATATTCTACTATTTCACGCAAAATACATACTTTTTATTTTATAACTATAAATTAACCAAAATAAAGAAACATTTAAAATTAATATTTTATATTTTTATCTTGTCTAATACTCATCGTTTGTATTATTTTAAGACAACAATTCGAAATTGCACATAATATCCACCCAATGATTTGTTTTACTAATAATGAAGAATAAATCCGGCTGATTTATGAAGTTGATTCAGACTATAGAAATAATAAGATTAGTGTAATGATACACATTATAATACAATTAGTGTCTCAAATATGTCTCTTTTGTATAATCTTATGCGAGTGTTAACCACGATCATTCAACTTTTTTATTTTCCTGTTTCCAATAAGGATCAAGGCAAATTAACTTGTCAAAAATTTAACATGGATAATATATTTTTTAAACAATATTTTAATTAAAAAATAAATATATAAAAATTTCAACGAACTTCATAACATATTTGATAGACTTGACAGGATTCTCATTTTATTAAGGAGTCGGAAGCCCCTTGTCTCCAATCCAAAGATTTTCAATATTCCCAAATCTTTTATAATGAAAACGTATCAAGTCTTCTTAAGACAATTTAAACACAAATTTAATTATGTATTTTGTCTAAGTAAAATATCCGCTAAAATGCTAAATTTACGTTCATAATGTTTACATTTTCAAAATTTACTAGGTAGTGGAGAATTATCCAAACCCCGGTGACTTTTGTCGCGGTTTTAGGGCGAGCAACTTCATTGCTATACAATATACATACAATCTCAAGAAATACTGCTTACTCTATTCGTGTATACACGAAACACTAACACGCTCTAAGGACACCATACTTCCTACTCATAAAACCGAGTCGTACGAGAGGAAATACAATAAAAGCCCGTAACAGCATATATCTTTTATGACTTAGTGTCTGTTAAGTGCGGGGTTTATGTTTAAAAAAGTAAAAAAAACGCTAAAGCGTTTTTTACTTTAAATATAATAGTCGCTTTAAGCATTTCTTTCCAGAAAATCACTTTGTTAGTGATAATTATTTGACTGTACTAGATTATTTTAGAATATATAAATTATAACTTCATCAAAAAACACCAATTGCACCTGTGTGAAAATTAATAATCTCATTAAATTTCGCTACTAAATAAAATATTGATGAAATATATTGTTTACATACATAGCTTGACTATCATAGCAATACTTTTTACTGTTTATTTAAGCTATTTTAAAACCTTGGGGTGGACTCTTTAGCAATGAAAGGAATGGCGATAAATAATATTTTCTATGTGCTGAGCTGACCACGTACTTGGTATCCATTATTATTGTAATACTAGTAGAGATTTTCTGGGTAAAATAAAGATTTTTCTGGATTCACGCAAAAATAATAAGAAATTGTGAGGAAAAACAGAATAGTGTTAGAAATACTTATTTATGTACTTCATTTTATATATTTAAAAATTATATATTTCTATATTATATTTCATTTAATAAAAATATCATCGGTTTCAGAACGTCATTGGTATTGTTTGGTAAAAAAGTTTAAAAAATAGTTTCCTGCGCATATATAAAAAAGAGAACTGAACGACTGTCATCGAATTAACAATATATGATATTTTGTTTTAATTTAATTTAAAATATCTCATAAGCTATTATGTTAAAGATATTAAAATTAACAAATAATAAAATTTATTACTTCTACTGGTGTATTTATTAATAGTAACTTTAAATTTCGTTTCTTTGGATACAGAGCAACGTCAAGTTTATTTATTTCTAATCCTTAAAATAATAAAATAATATTAAAAATCATAATAAAAATCTAGCTTATAAAACGATATTTTTGTTTATTTGTTCTAAGCAAGGACATCAAACATGGAGCTACTTAATTTTGAATTTGCAATTTTACCATCAAGCGACGGAAAAACGAATATTTATTGTATAACCTCAACATCTACGCATGAGGGTAAAGTATACGCTATTCCAGATAAGTTTCAACCTGTTGGTTATCACAAAAAGGTAATTAAAACGGCTACCTATACAAAGGTAAAAAACAGTCTAAAGAAAAGATATCAGACACGAAGGGTTTGGATAGCAATGACAGAAGAACTTAAAAAAATCTATGTAGATGAAGATGGTAATTTACAATTTGGAAGCCAATATCTGGAGGAGGTGAATCAAAAACAAACTGTGACTGCACAATATGAATATATAACAGGCATACTTGAAAAAATATTTGAAAAATTGGAAAGTACTAAGCAATTTGAAACATAGCATAGAGGTTAGTGATTGAAAAGTTTAAAAATAAATATTCAAATGTGAACCAATGGATAAACACTTTTGAAACAGAATGCCTTCGTTTTAATGTAATAAATGATGAGAAAAAAATTGAAATAGATTATTTATGGATAAAAGTTGTATAGACTGGTACAGTTCTGTGATGATAAAACTGACTATGGATTCCAAGTGGTCAATATGGAAGGAATAATTCTGTGCATCGTTTACAAACAAAGGTTGGAATCAAGTTACGTATGCTTTATCATTTAATAATAATATCCTAATATCCTGGGACATTTTTCACACACGGCCATCTGATCCCAAATTAAGCTTGTACAAAGCTTGTGCTATGGAAACCAGACAACTGATATACTACATATACTACTTTTCTTTTGTAAATACATACTTATATAGATAATTACACCCAGACTCAAGACAAACAGACATGTTCATGCACACAAATGTCTGTCCTGGGTGGGAATCGAACCCATAACCTTCGGCGTGAAAGGCAAGTGTCTACCAACCACGCCAACCGGCTCGTCATTTAAATGTAAAGATGGATTATTAATAGATTATGCTTTAAAGAAAGAAAAATTGCTACTTAATATGAGAAACTCAATTGATACAGGGACATTGATAGATCTTATTGTTGCTGGTTTAACAGAATTTATACTTACTAAGATCGATAGAGATTTATTGAAAGATACGGTTGACTTATTCAATGAGGTGAGCAAATATGAACATATGGTAATTAAAAAGAATAGTTCAATATACACAAAATATAGAAATCCAAGAAGCAGTAATCTAAATAAAGACAAAATCCCATGTAAAATTTGTAAAACATTAGGAAAAGGAACGCGCTATCACCCTGAATCTTTATGTTTGTTTAAAAAAAAGAAGATGATGAAATAAAAGGAAAAAACATTAAACATATTAACAACTCAGTAATAGAAGCTGAATTAAATTAAACAAATAAAAAAAACTAATAGTGACACCATTTATACAAGTCAAACTGCTATTAAGGAATATATTACAATTATATGGAATCTATGACTCAGGTTTAAATGTTTCTCTTATTAATTCTAAGTTATTGAATCTAAAAGGAAAAGGAAACAGATTTTCAATGTTTGTATATTTTCTTTAACTTCGCTCATCATCATCATCATCATGTCAGAGAAAAGACGTCCACTGATGGATAAAGGACTCCCTCAAGAATTTCCATGTTGGCCAGTCTTGCGCTGCCCGCATCCAGAGGATTCTCGTGGCTCTTTTTACTTCGCTACTTAAGATTAAAACGAAATATATACCTGATTGTATTTCTCATTTTTCATTTATCCTTTCATTTCATATGCTTTATAATGCTCTTAATTTTTTTTAATTTAATTTATTTCGCATCCCAGAGTTAAGCCCTAAAATGGTAAATTCCTATGATTCAGCAAAATTGTCAATGTATTTTAACTGTAACTTAATATGACTTGGTCGACTTTATTTTTGTTATAAAAAATATGCCCGCTACGTTCAGACCACTACAATGTACTACTTATAATAAAGTCAAATACTTCCTAGCTAGATGTTACTCTGTTTTTTAAAAGATACGAATTACAGAGGTACAAAATGCATCTTTTGTTTGCGATAAGACGAATGCATTTTATGCAACAGTCAGCACGCGTAGTTTCAATTTCGTACAAGTAATCATTCTATTGTGAAAGAAATTTAACAGACTTTGCCTTGTAAACTTTCTATGGAGTATTTGGAAGATTTGATTAAAAAATATTTTTTTATATCAAAATATGTTTCACATTGTATTCTGTTATTCATGATATTTAAAATCTATGAGATTAAGGCAGAAAAGTTACAATCATTCGCAAAAGTTGTATAATTGTTTTCTTAAAATTTCGTGGTGCTGTCTGGAAGTAGGAAAATGCAGGTACATAGAACTACTAAACGATAAAAACTACGAATCAAATAATAAGAAGACGCACAGCATGTCTGTAAATATTTAAAAGATTAGTGATAGCTTTAAATTTAATTTTATCTTGGAAATTAAAAGTGCTCGCAAGAGCCTACTTGAATCAAATATTTTTTTTTTTAAAATATTAAGTATTTGATTTGATTTAAAAAAAAACCCTTTGAAAAGCAGCTTAACAATGTTCAATTGATTTTAACAAAGTTTAAAAAAATACGTAAATAAATTTCCAATCTTGTTTTAAATTTTAAAGTTATAGCCGTTTCAAGTACCTATTTATCGTAACATACATCTGATTAGTTCGTAATTTATGTCTTATTTTTACATAAAAGAAATATTAGGGTTGGATGGCAGTTGTCACTATCAATAGCATGTTTTATATAGAACATTATACACGTTAAGCCGCATCGTCGACTCGATTCCACGCTCGCTGTCCCATGAAATTAAATCTGAATTTGTTTACGAAATTTTAAATTAGTTCACAATCACAGAAATGTGGTGGTTTCTGAACTGGACCACAGCACATGTGGTTTTGTGCTGATTGTACCAACAATATTTATACCATAAATTCTTTGCCTAATCTTATCAAATTTAAATACCAAATAAATTTATTAAGCAAATAATATCATTGAAGAAAACTAACCTTTAAAAAAAACAAATAAATTAATATGTTGACATTTTTGTAAAATCAATAAAGAATTACATAAATATGATGATGATCTCTTTAATTATTTCAGTCACGATGTTGTTCTCAACGAAGATTCAGTCTGAAGACCAACTCCGCAAAAAAAAGATTATAGAACACATTTGTTTGTGCAAAAACAGGTGTACTCTTACTTCCATTTCATAATCCGATGAAACGGCGTTCCGATACGACTGGCTAGTGATTAGGCACAGGACAAATGGCTTTACGGGCTTTCGAAGCAAGGAAGTTTAAGCACTGCCTAAAACGCGTAAATTCCGGGTTACTGTAATAATTTCTTGGCAAAAAACTCAATGCTATTTTAACTCAATATTATCGATGTCACCATCAAGCGTTAAATTTATTGAATCAATTAAATAGATTTGGCCATAAAATCAACCTAAACGTCTATAAATGCAATAAATCATGGCTGTTCCACTAAAAGCAGTGTGAAGATGATGCGACATTTAATTTAGGTAAATTAGCTAATATGTTATTTTTCGAAATATACATTTTTTATATTATAGTATAGGCGGACACTCCAAAAGGGCCACCTGGTGATAAGTGGTCACCAACGCCCATAGATATGGGCTATGTAAGAAATACCAATCATCGCTTACATCGCCAATGCGCCACCAACCTTGGAAACTCTGTTATGTCCCTTATGCCTGTAATTACACTAGCTTACTCACCCTTCAAACCGGAACACAACAATACTAAGTACCGCTGTTTTGCGGTAGAATATCTGATGAGTGGGTGGTACCTACCCAGACGAGCTTGCACAAAGCCCTACCACCAGTGAAACATATAAATATACACAATACAACATATAACCTATTTCCTTATAATATTTAATCAATAAAATTTTACGATTCATTTTGTAGAAATGCAAGGCTGTTTTTTTTCTTTGTCTATATTAAAATAAGACTTAAAACGCATGATTTTAACGATCATAAATTCACAAATAATAATTTTATTATAAGTCTAAACCTCAGATATTATTTTTAATTTCAATCTTCAATAATCACACTTTGTATTGCCAACAATTCGATAGTTTCCGACACGCGATATTAAGCCACAATCTATCAGTTGGAGTCAATGGCTTGATATTGCTTTTACGAGCTCACTAGCTATGTTGTTGGTTGTCTTGCCTTTGCGTTACACTGAACATTTATATAATTACAAATAAAGCCGTAAAGGTTATAACGTGAATCTTATTTATTTAATGATATATCACAAACAAGTAAATTAAATACCCCAATAAGGCTACGTTCTAAAGCAGTCCATAATTACTGACAAACAGTATTTAATGACACTGAAACGTTGGGAGCAGAAGCAACGTGACATATGCAAATCAAAATTTCATAATATATTAAATATATTTATACTTTAGGTATGAACACAATAATTTATTGGTTTCTAGAAATATGAAGTTAGTCTTTATAGCAAATTTTTATTATTAACCATTAAACATATACAGGATCTAGTTAATAGAAAAAAATTATCGTCTGGCTCTATAGTTTTATAAAACAGTCAATGAATTTCATAAAATTCAAAATATATATCACAATATATTTTCTTTGTTCAAGAGACTATCAAAAAGAAAAAAATTCAAAGCCATTAGCAACAGATATATTTAAATAACAACCATTTTAATAAATTATATCTTCAGTAAGCACGCCTTTTATTATCAACAATCGAACCCCGGAAAATCTTATTCTTAGTAAAAAGTAAATAAAGCTTAGAAGCGGGGACCTTAACATCAATATCCGTTTTGCTGGAGGTTTATTATTATAAAGGCAGTTTCTGTCAAGCTTCGAAATTATTTAAAAAGTCAATGGAAACGGATGATTTCAGGTTTTTTGACTAAATAAATAATAACAATAAATTTTAGAATGAAAAAAAATCGACCTTAAATGAATTTTTATATAAAAAATCGTAACAATATTTACACTCATTATCGTACATCTTGTGCGACTAAAAATTATTATTTTCTTTTCCGGAGTTTGAGTTTGACGAACACTAAAGAGCTTTTAAATCCTGCCAATTGTCAACACAGCTTTTGCTTGAGTCTCGTGGACTTTGTTAGTAACGTTGTTAACATCTCAGAAATACTAGAATAATATTTTGTGTGGAATTGTCATTATTATAATAAAAATTCAGTCGCTAATATGTTTACGCTACTCGCAAAAATAACACGGTGTTGTTTTAAGATAGGTGTCGCTAAGCTTTTTAGCATAAGGGCCGGAATTGATTCTCCGCTTATTAATTAATATCCAACTTAGCCAACTTAAATTCTAACATATAATTCTTCTGTTCGGTCTTTCTTACTATCTTGTGGTAGTTTCTTTCTTTATTTAAAACTTACGATGAAACCTAATGATTGTTGCAATCATTATTCATTAACTTTACGATATACGCATAATACACACACTAATATAAACAACACATGTACACTTACACGCTCTGTCATATATATACACTATATACACTCATCCCTACACTGGTACACGATATGTTTAACTAATATGTTTGCAATTAAAACGTCACTGTGACTTGTAACCCTAATATAAAAACACGATTTATTTGCATCCCAAAGGGATACGGCAGTGCTTGTCCTTATTAAAGGTTATTCTGTAACCTTAGGAGGACCTCCCGTTAAAGTATTGTATTAAGTATTTTAAATTTACTATGTGTTCATGAAATTATGTTACAGCACCTCTTTTAAAATAAATTGGTTATTATTATTATAGCTTAGTAAGTAATGATGAAGCGTGAATACTCAAATTGTTTTCACGCTTTTTTATTTTTCGGTTATCGTAGCACCAAAAATAGATGTTGATGTAGTGTAGGTTGATGTATTAAAATTATACTGTAGTAAAAGCGACAGTACGAATATTTTGAACTAACATCTATTTAACTGGAAGTTGTTCCAAATTCTAAGAGCATAGTTCAAATGGCACAAAGCTAGTGTTCTCTAAATTTCATCTGCAGGAGTAGAGATAACAATAATGTTGCAACTTGCAACCTAAATAAATACTTTAGAAACCGTAAACTTTGCAAAATGTTTCATACTATGTATTAAGTAAAAACTCAATTATTTAACGTCACCCCTGTTTTTCACATCGTTGAATTATCTCTGTCATCAAGCAATCAAGGTTTTGAATAAACTTAATAATACACCCAGTATATACGTAAGATCCGAAAAAATGTTTCGTAACGCCTCAAAATATTTTATTTTTCTCTTATATAAATAACCTGCCATTAATCTTAAAGAAGCAATAAATAAAACCCGTATTTATTAATGTCAGATCTTGGTGATGCCTTCCTTCGGTTACAGTTTGTGAGGAACACGACTTTTTACTAATTACTTTTGATGTTTGGCATTTACTATACAAAAATATTTTTTTATCAATGTTATATGTTAAATATGTCTTTATCGTCTTTATGTATTATTTAATATATATTAAAATATTAATAGAATACTTTATTCTGAGATATTATAGAGGTAACAGGATTTCGCCAGTAAAATGTAGTTTCGTATATAAAACAAGCGTTCAAAGTGCTTGTCGTTGTGTTCCAACAGAACATATAGTAAAAAATGTTTTTTTTTTTTATTTTATCTAGTAAACAAGCAGTAAAAGATAAAACATTTTGATAAGGAATATAAAATTAAAACATCGACCAATAAAGTTTCCACAATTACATAATTCATTACAAAATATTAATAACCTTCTCCTCAAAAGGGAGAAGAGGCCTTATTCCAGCAGTGGGACATTAACAGGCTGTTACTGTTACAAAATATTATATTTCAATATTTATTTCATTTGAGAAAAAGACTATTTACTTTCTTGTCGTTGCTTCTCGGTAATAACTACATTACAAACAGGTAGAAACTTTATATTTAATTTAATACCGTGACATGACATTTGAAAAGTGTAGTGATATTAAGCCTCATTTAGTCTTTATTCTTTTATAATGTCATTTATCATTTATTTACTTATTATGTGGAATAAAACCTTCAAGTTAAGGATGTTGATCCCTCCTATAGTTCCGCAGCGAAACATTGGGAATATTGGAGAAGAACATTTGAAAGCTTTCTAACGTCTTCTGATTTACTTCACACGACTGAAAAGGTACTCACTTCTCATAAAAAAATTGGATTTACTAATTAACCATGTTTCATCAAATATATTTACCTATATAAGTGAATGTTCTACATATGAAACGGCACTGGCCATATTGGATAAACTATTTATAAAACCAAAAAATATAATTTTCGCCAGACACGCTCTAGCTACGAGAAAACAGCAAATTGAAGAGTCGATAGTCAACTATTTACAAGCTTTAAAACAATTAGCGAAGGAATGTGATTTTAAAAATGTTGATGCAGTAACAAATAAAAATGATAATATACGTGACGCATTTATTTCCGCAATTCAGTCCAATAAAATAAGACAACGTCTACTTGAAAATTTAAACTTATCACTCGATGACGCTTACAATCAAGCATTGTCTCTAGAAGTAGCTGAAGTTAGTTCGCAAAAGTATAATATCAGCGTAAATGCTAGTCAAAATAATAATCCTAAAGCGACCAGAAACATCTGAATATATATATGTACAAATAGTAATAAAAGAGTATTTTTTTTTATTGTTGATTATACATTAACTCGTGAGGGAGATGTGTTTTTAGGTGATTTTCCATTAATGACGCAAAAAGGAATATTTATTATTAATGGAAGTGAGAAGCTTGTTGTTTCACAATTAGTTCGTTCACCAGATGCATATTTTAAAATTGAAATTGATCCAAAAACTGGATTATATAAATTTTTGGGTGATTTAATTGCATCACGTGGAACTTGATTAGAATTTGAAACTGATTCTAAACGTAATAAATTAGTTCGTAAAAGGTGCATGTTTAGTACCTTTAAAAACATCAATCAATGATAATGAGCCAAAACATTATGTGCAATTAATTAAAGTTTATATTTATGTTGGAATTAATCTTAAATGTAAAGAAGTAATTATTACAAACGAACAAGAGTAATTAATTTTAAACGGCAATGCTTTTTCTGTGGCGTTCATCTTCGTAAAAATTGTTCAGCACTTGATGTAATTTGCCAAATGTGTGGAAAAAAGGTCATTTCGCTAATGTTTGTCGAAGTAAAAGATATAGTAATGCGGCAACGACTGAGCAATGTGAATCGTCCGCATGCATAACAGCTGCTTCTCCAAGCTCATTAAAAAAAGCAACTCTGCCTGCCTACATAAAAGGAATAAGAGCACACGCTCTAATCGATACTGGGAGCTCAGTTAACTTTATTGATGAGAATTTCTTTAAACGTTGTGGTTTGAAAAATCGGCCTAGTATTAAAAGTATTTCAATAGCATCAACTGATTTCACATCAGTAGTTAAGCGTGAAATTACTGTACCAGGTAGAATAGGAGATTACAATCATGAACCTTCATAGATTTAAATTTACTTATTGTAAAAAATCTGTGTTGATTTAATAATAAGTCACGATATTCTGGAAAAACATACCGATACAAACGATAAAAGTTTGTAATCTAGCACAAGCATCAATCCCTGCAGTTCCTTTATTTGCAAATATATCTCCCGAATGCAGGCCAATAGCAATTAAATCTCGCCGATTTAGTCAAGATGATAAACATTTTATTGTTCAAGAAATTCGAAAGCTTTCAGCTGATGGTATAATTGAAGAGAGTACTTCGCATTGGCGAGCTCAAGTCTTAATAAAAAAAAATAAAAATCATAAAAAACGTCTTGTTATAGACTATTCACAAACAATAAATAAATATAAACTATAAACAAACAATTGGATACATACCCGCTTGCATATATAGAAGAAATGATTTCTCAAATATCAAAGTATTTTGTCTTTAGCACAATAGACTTGCAAAGTGCCTATCACCAAGTACCGGTACTAGCTAAAGAAAAACTATACACAGCATTCGAAGCAGATGAAAATCTGTATCAATTCTGACGTATTTTTTAGATAGTTATAATTTAGTTGGTACTAGAAAGTATGGCCTCACTATTAAAAAGATAAAAGTAAGATCTCTCAAACTACAATAAATATTTTAGGCTATAATATTAAAGACCAAGTTATTAGACCCAATCCAGATCGTCTTTGACCTCTAACGTCCTTAACGCCACCAAAAGACTTATCGTCTCTACGAAGAATCGTTTGTATGTTTGGACACTACAGTCGATGGATACCTAATTTCATACCAAGATTTCAATCACTTAAAACAGATATAATGAAATCTGCTTTGCATGCGATTGATTATAGTCTTCCTTTAACTGTCAAGACAGACGCCTCTGATCATTCTATTGCTGCTGTCTTATCGAAAGATGTGTCGACCTGTCGCTTTTTTTCTAAAACACTAAATGTAACAGAACAAAATCATTCAGCCATTGAAAAAGAAGCTTATGCGATCGTAAAAGCTTTAAAAATATTTAGACATTATCTAATTGGTAAATCTTTTCGATTAATAACTGATCAAAGATCTGTATCATTTATGATTAATAATAAATTGACAAACAAAATTTAAATACAGCGATGGCATTTACAGATTCCTAAGGTTGGTGGCGCATTGGCTATGTAAGCGATGGTTAACATTTCTTACAATGCCAATGTCTAAGGGCGTTTGGTGACCACTTACCATCAGGTGGCCCATATGCTCGTCCGCCTTCCTATTCCCCAAAAAAAAAATCTCGTTTTGGTATGCCATGTTTTATACATTCTGATCGTGGTAAAGCATTCATGTCTTCCAATTTAAAATGATTCCTATATAATCGTGGTATTGCCACGAGTCAAACTACACCATATAATCCTCAAGGGAATGGTCAAGTAGAACTCCTTAACGCTACTGTATGGAAAGCTGTGAAACTAGCATTGCGCTCGAAGAACATGTCTATTCAGAATTGGGAATTAGCCCTGCCTCAAGCATTACAACAGCAATTAGCATTTGAACAGCTACAAATTACACGCCGCATGAAACAATGTTTGTGCACACTAGAAGATCAGCAAATGGTGTATCTGTGCCGAGCTGATTAATATATTATTAGTATATAAATTGATTCAGATCATGCTCTTATGCGAAGATTCAATCGCACCAGTAATTATCAACTAGTCGAAGAGGTGGAACTGCTTCACGTAAATCCTGATTATTCTCACTTTCGTACGTCAGATGGTAGAGAAACTACCGTGTCAAATAGCAATTTAGTACCTTTAGGTGAAAATAATGGAGAAATTGATATAGACACTGATGATAATTCCAATGAAATATCGAGTGATGTAGAAAATCATTCAGCAAGGGAAGATAATACATACGATTCTATTGATTCTTCTTCACCTGAAAGTAAAGCTTATGAATCTACAGAAGAGCAACCAACTACAGTAGGTCACTCTCGTGTAACAGAAGAGGAATCAAATTTACGTAGATCAAATAGAAAGCGCAGACTTCCCATTCGCTTGCAAGACTATGTTTTAAATTAAAGTGTGGGTGAATGTAGTGATATTAAACCTCATTTAGTCTTTATTCTTTTATAATGTCATTTGACATTTATTTACTTATTATGTGGAATAAAAACTTCAAGTCAAGGTTTTGTCTTATTACAAAAAGTTCGTACTTATCTAATGCAATGAAAAAACCTGAATTATGATGCAATGAAAATGATGTTTAAGTTTGAGACGGCAAAAAACAAGTACAAACATATCTTCCCACATCCATAATAAATCATAGAATATTATAAAATAAATGCATTTTAGTTTTAATCTGTAAGGACAAATTAAATAAGATTTCTATCAAAATAAAAAACAACGAACAGGAAATGATAGAGTTGCGGTGGGCCGGAGAGGAAATTTAATTAAGACAAGCGGATACTTGACTTTTACAGTCTGAGGCCCGCCAACAGCCTGCCAATTAAAAAGTAGCTGAGATTTGTACGCTATCCGCTGCAGAATAACTCAGAACTGAAGTTGGTGGTGCTTGAAAGTTAAACGAGGAGCGCTTTTAGTCTTGATTTTTATAAAACTCTCAATAAAAATATCCTGAATATAGACTCCTTATTTATATAAGGACGACATTACTTGTCATTTAACATTTTTGTTTTATTAATTGTTTGTGCAAATTCAACCACACAGACACTAAAGATTTTGATCATTATTTTATTTATAAAGTATTATGTAACATTACTATTTCAGGGTTTCAATACTATATAGAAATAACTTCACTTTGCTTAATTTTATATTAAAAAAACAGCTCAAAGCTTTGTGAAATAGCGTTTATTAAATGAACCACAAATATTTCGCAATATTTTCATACTGCAAACTCATACATCAGATTTTATATTAATTAATATGAATCCATACAAATTACGCTTAATGAAAACAATAAGGATATTAAGAATATATAAATTAAAATTTTATGTAATTTGGATAATATTAACAACTAGTTAAGTTATATAAGTAGATACTGACGTTTCTTGGTACGTACTTACACGAAGAACCTTTTATAAAGCTAAATAATGATGCTTAACCATATTTTTTAATTTCAAATATTTTCAAAGAAAAGTTGGCATTTTATCTATTTTTTTTTTTTGACTGTACATATATAGGTATAATTATACATGTTACAGACAAAATGAGTTTGTCTTAAGCCAATTCGGTTTTTCTATCGAGATAATTTTTAGGGGTCACGTTTTCACAATTTATAGGCATTAGTATATTCCCAACTAGACTATATATATACGTTTACTATATGACTTGATATAAGGCCGCAGACTCTGAGGTCCTGGGTTCAATTCCCAGGTTGGGCCAATAAAAAATTATTAGGTTTTTCTATTAGAAAATTCTCAGTGGCAGCCCGGAATTAATTAGAAGTTGGAAGTGTGTACACTGTCATGCCTGGAAAAGCACGTAAAGCCGTTGGTCCTGCGTCTGAACTCTTTCCGGTCTTGTCGGTTTGCCGTCCCATCGGATTATAAGAGTAAGGGAAAAGAGAGTGCACCTGTGTTTGAGCACACACTTGTGCACTATAATATCTCCTGCGTAGTTGGCTAATCTCTCTTGAGATTGGCCGCCGTGGCCGAAATCGGACTGGAGGACATTATTATTATTATTATTATTATAAAGTGATTATTTACTGTAATTGCTCGATCAAACGAACTTAAGGTTGTATTGATTTATTCAACTAAATAGGCTTTATTAAAAATAAAATTAAAAGTTTGTAAAATCGTCTAGCGAAATTACGACTTGTGTTTGGAACTTACGACGACTTACGACTTACGAAATTATAGGATGAATAGATTCTGATTACTCGTATGTGTCAAATAGAAAAGTTTAGGCAACACAGTAACAGGTTCATTATTAGGTATTCAAGTTATCCATTATTACTTCTAAAAATTGAAGCGTTTTCATTTGCCTTGTCTTGTGCGTTGCGACTTACAATATTATTTTTATTTTACTTTGTTCTGAGATATTCGAAATATTTGATTACGAAAAGTTACATTTTGAGCTGTTTCATATAAAAGTAACGCGGAAAGATAAAAAATAGTGTTATTTTTTATATGATAGGTAGGCGGACGGACAAATGAGCCATATTGTAAGTGGTCACCAACGCCCACAGACAATGGCAATGAAGAAATATTAACCTTTCCTTACATCGTTAATGCGCCTCCAACTTAGCTTAGCTGTAGAGTATCCAACCGCGAGTATAAAGCCGTACCAGTAAATTACCTTACTACTTTCTGACTACGCTGTGCAAATCATTGACCAGCAGAAAGTTGCTAACTTAAGACATATTCTTAGAAATTAAAGTTACCGACTTATGAATCAACAAATTAATGTTTTTATTAAATTATCAATTGACAATGACCATGTAAAGAAGAAAGAATGACCTGAAAGATGAAAGAAGTTTCGACCGCGAAACATAAGAGATCGGATCGAAATTTCTAGCACTAGATTAAGACGAGTTGGTGAAACTAATGACCAAAAATTAACTAACAATAAAAAAATATCGATAAATAATTTTAATTTACTTCAACACGTAACGCAATTATTGGTATTTCTCAAATAAATTAACTCTATTGTTTAAAATCTCTATTTCTAAAACAGCAAAATGATAAGTTATCTAATTTTGTAACAACAGCGCAATGTACATTGTTTCCCGTGAGGTTCGAAAACTATAATCAATTACAGCAACAACAATTTCTAGAAGCATTTATTCCTACATTCCTTTATGTACAATTACTATATAATATATAAACTATCTAATTGACCCTTGTAATTAAAATGGTTAATTGAGAAATGTTTAGCTCCAAGTAAACTTATTCCGTGATTTTTTCTTTAAATGATCATATAAAATGATTATAAAAAATAACCTCATATAAGGTAATCTTAATCGTAATCACTTAAATTGTTTTCAAAATACTGGAATATATAATATACTAATACTGCAAATAACACCGTCGAAAAACATGTAACAAATCAACATAACATTAATCCCTGGTACCCTTGCTTTTTATGAGATTTGATCATTCGATTGAATATAATATTATATACTAATGTCGTTCCTTTAATATAAAAAACATGTGTTATATAATTATATAAATATCAGGGTTATAGAAAAGATTATAGTGTACTTCTTCTCCCTATTATTTTTTATATATATTTTTACCCCCTTTGGTGTCTAGTATATTTATATTTTTAATTGTTATGAAAACTTTCTCAGGATCTCAAATGTTAATTATAAGAGACCTACAAGCTCACGTTGTATGTTCTAAAAAGAAAAGCGACTTCTACTCTAAAAAAATATGTCAGCAGTAGGCTCTGAAAACGGTTGTCAAAGAATGATATAAGAGCCCCTTTCAGGGCGCGGGCCTGCTTTATCGACATCTGTGACGGCGTTCGAACACGACTTCATCGCTCTTCTTTAAGCCTCTCTAGTTAACGTTACCTTCTACCATACGTTTACTATAATCAACGATATCGCACAATATTATTATAAATTGCGGGAAAGCAATTCTAAAATATTTTAAATTTAATTCAAATGTCATCATTACATATTTTTTATGCAACATTAATTATAATTATGATTTTACAATGCAATAATAATCATAACATATAATCAATGTTCATGTACTTGTTTATACAACATCATTAATCAAAAAAATTAATGATTTTTCCGACGAAACCGAAATAAAATGTTAAAATAAATGTTATTTAGTTTTAGTTATATGAAAATCGTATAGTTTATTTTTATAATTGTGTTGTATTCTTTATTTCAAAAGCTTAAAATGTGTATATTTTCGGAAAGAATGGCTTTATAGTTTTGTATACGCTTTCATACAGTGGAGTGGAGTGGATAGGAAGCCTAATTAAGTTTGGTTATTTATATCATCCTTTAAATTCGATTACTACTAAGTTTATCGAACATTATAGAAAATAAATGTTTTTAAAAGCTTATTTTATTACCACGCGCAAATAGTTTTTAACAATTTTTCAGTACTAAATTTTAAGTATTTTTGTAGTATTAAGTTACATTATTTGTCGGAACAAATACGTGAAAATTTATCTAATTAAACGTTTGTCACTCCTAATAATCAAATCGCAATTCCAGTCTAGTAACTTTAAGAAATTTAATTATTCCGTACACGTATAATTCACTTCCAATTGTAGCAATCTAAAATGTTAAATCCTTTATTCCTGAAATTACACTAGCTCACTCACCCAAAGCAACACAACAACTTACTGATGTGTTGATATAGAATAACCGATGAATTATCAATAAATGTCGGCAAAACTTAAGAGTTAACAAACACGTGAAAAATAAAAAACACAAAGGATTACAACAACTAACAGTCCACGCATACTTCTAGAAATATTATATGAAGTGAATATCGTATGAGTGGTCATATTTTGACAACTGCTGTACAGGTTTAATTAATTGTATGTATGTGACTGCACGGCTATCTTAAATCACACGGGAAAAACATAATACAATTGAAAACAATTGCTTGTAGTAAAAATAATAAATTATTTTTACTACAAGCAATTGTTTTTAAATATATTTGTTTTAATATAATATCAATGATCAACCTTTCGCTAAAATTTAATGTCGTTGCAAACAATTATGCCTTATATTACGAGGAAAAACGCTGTTTGGTATTACTATGCTAATATTTCAGAAAAACAGCCATAGGGACTGCCGATAGAAGTGATAACTTGAAACTGTTAAATATACTTGCATGACAAATGTTGACAAATGATACAGGTAATAATTCTACCCCTTTTTATTATTATAAAATACACTGTGTATTATAAAATACACAGTACAAAATATTAATACAGCTTAATTTAAATAAATAATAGTTAAAATACACTTATTAAAATTCAAAAATAAACCGAAATTGTAGTACCTGCGCAAAATCGCGAAATATGGCTAATAATAAAATAGAACTTGAAAGCGGTTTCAAATTCTTTCATCTTTACGCACGGATTATTTGTAAGACTTGAATTAATTTTCTACGCGAAATTTTGTTCACGAAAAAATTCAAGAATTTGAATTTCATCTAAATTCAATTTTGTGAATTTTAAGAAAGAAAAGAATATAAATTATAGGTCATTTAAATCGAAAAAAGAATCAATTTATATAAATTTCAAAAAGTCAAAAAAATATTATATAATGTGTATATGATGCCTAGAAGCTACAAGTACTACAAGTTTCATGTTTCATCATCTGTACTTACTTGATTTTGTGTCCTAGGTTTTCTATGTCTAAATACCACACGTGACTATTTCCCAAAATTAAATACAGCCGTTCTCTGATAATAATTCAATTCAATATTTATTCAGTAATATGAATAATAATTAAATTGACATTACCTGGAACAAGTTAATAGTTAATACAACACATTAATAACGAGCTTACATCGTTGCGGTTAAACACTAATTTATTGCACCGAAAAGTATCCCACAAATGCGTTCCCTTCACACAACAACAAACTTAATGTTGCGGTATCTTCCCTCTGTGGTTAGCTCCAGCGTATTGGCAACTTCGTACACTTCCGTCAGCTCCTGGAAAGGGCTCATGTAACTGCGTTGAAGTGTTACATAATATAACTAACTAAATGTGTGATGTCATTTAACTTTTGTATTTCATAATTTTTTTAATCACACGTACTCAAAAAATATTTTTGTATATTACATACAAAATATGCTTAAAAGTTGTTTTGTGAATTAATTTTTAGAATAAATATTTAACACTAAATTTCAATAGGTTGATTTATAAAATATTTTTTCCTAGAATATCAAAAAGAGTTGGAAATAAATTTTATTTTGCGCAGAAATTATATTATAAATAATGAAAATTAAATATTTCTTATATAAAGCAGGCAAACAGATATAAATGTAGTAATGGTATTTCTTTTTTATTAACTTAATTCAAACTATAATGATATGTACTAGTGTCGTTGTTGTTCCCACAACCTGTGGGAAATAACGACTATTATTTCATATATTATATTGTTAACGCCAAGCTTCAAAACTCAGGCAAAGCATAAAATGTGTGTATTTGCTTAATATTAGCTATCAGGCGTAATATTTTATATATGACGTTCACTCTGTATAACTCAGTTGTCATTTGCAACTTGTAAGATCAACATCGAAATAAACTGACTAAACTATTTTGAAGAGTTTCATTGAAATTCCATATGTACACGAAGGCACATAAATTTGGCGACCGTGACAGGACCAAATTTATGTATCTTTAATTTTAAATTAGGACTTTCTTTAATAGTGACGAGTTGTAGTAGCTTTCAAAATATAAATAGGCTAATAGTAATTGTAATCACCATCCATCACCCATAAAAGGTAAAACTTAAATATAGCTAAATTTTAATACCTATATTTTTTCTCAAGTAAGTGAGTATTAGGACATAATTAAGCCAGCTGTAGTCAATATGCTTAAAGTTTTATAAAGTAATTAACATTTGATTACATCTAGTTTACAGAAAACCCAAAAACATTACCGTAGTAATGTTTAACAATATAGCTAAGGTCGTATATAAAAAAATTGCTAATCTTAGAATTGATTTTGCATAAGTGCTAGTTCAAAGTTAAAAATAAAATATACACGGATACAAACGTATACATGGGATATATACATATAAATGGGTTGTGTTTGATCAGAAACAAAAAAAAATCTCTATTTGTTTTAATGTCCTCTAATTTTTACATTTCTTATTTATACAGTAGATAGAATAAGCAATGAGCATGAAAATGAGATTCATACCGAGAGGAGCGTGAAATGATCGCACAGGTGAAATCTGAAAATTTGCTGGCTTTAGGCTTTTATTGTTCACATTATGTGCTAACCAATTGAAACAAATTTCAATAGACTAATGAAATACTACATAATATGTTTTTTAGGTATTTTATAAACGTTCAGTTACATTATATATAATCCATTTTGACGTAGTATGAATGATTCGGTCAACGGGACATAATTTGTCTGGCAATAATTGACGGCGGCTGTCACGATGAAGTTCCATATTATATTACTTTATTGAAAATTGCTAACTTTATACGTGATAAATTGTGACGGTCGAATTGCACGGAGCTACTATTAACGAACGACAATTTCATAAAATGCTCCGCTTTATCGGCATACAATGTACTTTAGTACGAATCACAATCGCGAATGGTTCGATTTAACGCGTCGTAAAACTCGAATATAATATTGGTATATTTTTTAAATTTGGTATTGCAATCAAAAATTGTTTTATAATTTTAATGCTTTACCGATTTTTAGTCCTTTCAGACCTCCTAAGGCGACGTAATAATGTTTTAATATATTATAATCAATAATAACATATCCTTAGAGAGCATTAAGAGATGTGTTGATCTTGTTAAAAGATTTGTGGTCAAATTTCATAGCCTATGTGCCCTTACCCGTGCACGTTTGCTTCAATATTGAATAAGAAAATTTAAATCAATGAGTCTATTGTAAATGAGACTTAAGATACCATGTTTTCATTCGGTTTCATATTGAATCCATCATTATTATTTCTTCATTCAATTAATTCATTGAAAATTTAGCAATCGGTTCGATTTTTAAAAGTAAAATTTTGTAAAAGCTCTTTAAGGTCGATGGTTTTTTTTTTAAAGTATATCTGATAATATTTTTACGTATTGTCATACCCATAGTTTTTAATTCAACAATAAGGAGAAGAATCATACAAATTTTCATGAAGGTCTAACAATCGATTCGATTGACTGACCTCAATCCACTGATCACTGGATTAGTATTGTATTGAATGGGCTTCTACTAGGAGTAGAATATTTATGGATGGGTTCGTAAACATTTACTTCGTAAGAATAAATTTTAACATGGATATTAAATGCACATTATAACACGTGATAAACTCACCAAAGTTTCCGTACGCTACCAATAATTGTATTAACTGTAAAAGAATAACCGAAATATGAAAGAATGACGCAATGAGTGTTCATCTGCATTCCTGTTATAAATAAATTTAATATAAAACCTATTCATTGAAATATGTATTCATCCGTAAACGCTCAAGTTTTTAATATAACATTAAAAGTAAAAAATGTAAAAAGATAATTCAATTAAATACTTATGAAAAATTGTGACTAAATCATAAAATTATAAAAGCTTAATGAACTTATTATGGTAATAAATATGCCTTCATGAATAACACATATATTCCGAAAATTTCGTTGTTCGTGTTTTATCAGGCATCTAATTTGCATTGTACGCACTAAGATCACCATTTCGAGACTACGGATTGAAAATAATTGTAAACTTTAATATACGACGTTTTTAAATAGATAGAACGTATATCTGTGAAATGTACTGTTATAAAATGTTACTTAAAAGCTATATTATTTATTGATTACATTTAATTTATTATGATATCACACAAATGTAATTCTTTATATTTTAAGATTAGTTAAAACGTTGAATTATAAATATTATTTATATTTAAAATGAATAACAAGTATATATAATATTCGTGTAGTATTAGTTTAATTATGTTAAACTCAACACATCACATTCTTTATCGTAATTCTTGGTTAGTATTTTATATCTAAAACTATGTAAACTGAATAATATACTTACTCTTTGTTTTTGTTTAATATTTGTTTAACTATTGTTGTTCTGTTCGCTCAAATCATTCGGAAATAATATTTAAAGCATACATTGATTTTTTAAATTGATTTGATTGTGTTTTATAACGTAAATAGCGCCGCACCCGGCTGATGTCGTCATCCCACAGTCATTTTTTAATTTAGTGGCAAACCTGCGCCACCTTATTACTGGTGGTAGGGCTTTGTGTAAGCTCGCCTGGGTAGGTACCACCCATTAATCAGATATTCTACCACAACACAGCAGTACTTGGTATTGTTGTGTTCCGGTTTGAAGGGTGAGTGAGCCAGTGTAATTACAGGCACAAGGGACATAACATCTTAGTTCCTACGGTTGGTGGCACCATTGGTGATGTAAGCGATGGTTAACATTTCTTACAATGCCAATGTCTATGGGCGTTAGTGACCACTTACCATCAGGTGGCACATATGCTCGTCCGCCTTCCTATTGTATAAAAAAAAACCTAACTGGTCCAACTGTATCTTTAAACCATCCAATACCTCTTTGAAATATGCACACAAAATTTCAACTAAATCGCTTCGCTAAACGCTTTCAAACGAATAAACAAACAAACGATTCAGCTTTATGTTTGTGCCGTCAGCACATCGCCTTTTTAGTTGTACTCCATATTTGGCACGACGAAATCATAACAATTTATTATTAGATTATTATAATACACTAATCAATCAGTCAGTACAGGGTACTCAAACAATTGTGATGTGTCGTAAATAAATATATATTATTCCTTCGGTCTTTGAGTATTGGCTAGCCTAATACCTGGATCCGTCTCTCAATATTATATGCCTCAGTATCTCAAGATAGCCCACACGCTAAATGTTCTTATTAGTATAGTTTGGAATTAATATAGTCAACAACTGTAAGGCTTCTATGCTCAATAAAATCTATAAATATTTTTTATTAAGAAATCTTGTTCATTATGTACATTATTAAAATAAAATAAATAGTACTGGGCACTTTTATTATACCTTTCATTATTTACTTATAGAATCCGGACGAAAGACGTCCAAGAATTGAAACAACATTGAGTATTTTCAGCAAGCATCTGCGCTCCAAGTGTTTCGGTCATATTATGTAGAAGTGAGCTGAATAAGCCGCACTATGTTACAAATCCCGCACTCGGGTTGGATTTGCCGGTGTCCGTTTTGTGCTTGTTATTCCGGCGTTCTGAGACCGGTGCAGGCTTAAGTGAGCGCACACACTGGGGACGCAAATGGAACCTTCTAACGACTGTCTCTAAGCAAACTAGCCGAGATCCACATGTGTAATGTACTCATTTTATTAGATACTATAAAAGTTTAAACTAAATTATAAAAACTAATTTGACATGAAAGTAGATAGTTTAAATTCCAATTCGTTTCATTTAAATATTTGTTTCACTTCCGAAACTAAGCATTCAACTTTTTGCAGAAATGAATATACAGTGGCTCAAGGAACGTTCGAAAAAATCTACAGAACGAAACTTCGGAAATAGAACCGAACAGAAACACTTCAATATATGAATTGCTATTTTTTATATATACTATTTTTATAATCTTGGTAGTTGTGTAACATTATTGAGTGTCAGAGTCGAGATGGCCTAGTGGTTAGAACGCGTGAATCTTAACCGATGATCGTGGGTTCAAACTTCGGGCAATCACTCTGAATTTTCATGTGCTTAATTCGTGTTTATAATTCATCTCGTGCTTGACGATGAAGGAAAACATCGTGAGGAAACCTGCATGTGTCTAATTTCATTGAAATTCTGCCACATGTGTATTCTTCCAACCCGCATTGGAGCAGCGTGGTGGAATAAGCTCCAAAACCTTCTCCTCAAAAAAAGGGAGAGGAGGCCTTAGCCCAGCAGTGGGACATTAACAGGCTGTTACTGTGACATTGTCTTGGAATGGGTAGGTAAACAATGTTTATTTTTGTGCATCGTATCAAAGGTTCTAGTAGTTCTTGTGAACAACACATGTGTTGGAGTTCTCCATACCACTTCAAGGCACGGATATGAGCGCATATTTCTTTCATTGAGCCCAGATGAGTATAATCGGCTTATTTTATTATTGGAACATAATAAAATACCATCGAAGCATCATCATCGCTAACAGACATTCTAACAACGACATGGTGCAGCCGGTCTGTTTCTAACTAACTAACCGTTCGGATATCACTTCATTGTGTTTGCCGCAATTCTTGCACAGCTCCTTTTTTTTCCAGGTAATGAGCGGTAATTTCCTGTCTATCACAGTAGCGACTGCGAGTAGCCGATAAGTGCAAGTCATGCTAGTCATCTGTCTTCTACATCCGTGATATTTTATGGTGTTTACGGTCAACAGATAAACGCAAGTGTCTTTTCCCCTTGTGTTTCTAGAGAGCGTGTGATTTCATGTTGGGTACGACCAGCCGACAAACGCAACATACATTCTTCATATTTTTCTACAGAACGCGAGATTTCGTAGCAACTGTATTCAGTTGGCAGACGTAACTCTCTTTCTTCATGTGTTTCTAGAGACCGTTACATTTTGTGATTTGTGAAGGTTGCAAGTCATTAGCTAAACGCTGTTTTCTTTCGGAATTCTTCTCTACAGATTACGAAATCTCATGGCGCCTATGATCAGGGCTTAATCAAATCTCACATTCTTCCCGAGTTTCCGCAATTCATACTTTAGTGTGGCGAGACTAGTCTGCACTTAATCGACTTTCACGTTGTACGCCACTCTCTCACATCGTGACGCGGCGTTATGGTGTCTATAAGCATTTGGACACGATCCGCGTTCAGAAAAAGTCTCTCGAGATCAAGACGCAGCACTTCTAGGCCACGATGCTAGACGCTCTTCTGACTCCTGTTGACTTTCTATTAATATTCTCAATCATACTCGTTTGGCTTGAGCAGAAGCCAACGAAAGGTAAGACCGTTTTTGGGAAGGTATTATTTTAAATATGTAACACAGTAATTTCCAAATTACTTTTTTTCCTATATTTTTCTAAAATGATGTATTTGAAGTTATAATGCGAAATAAATAATTATATCATGCTACTGAAAAAGCCACCTAGCAACAGTTTGGCCTTTTTGTTTATATTATTTGTAATTTCTGTTTAACTTTGTGTGTCCTTCTATTCCCTTCTATTAAATTCCTATGGATACATTTTTTTTTCGATTTCTGCTTTCGATGAAACAAAGCTAAATATTGTTTTGTTTTCTATTTTTATATAAAGTTGAACAGTTGTTATCGGTTGAGATAAACTTATAAAATGATAAACGCCATCTATGTTTTTTTTTTGAGTAACAACTACGCAGAACCACTAACTTATCTGTATCATGTAAGTGCGGCGCTAGTTTCGTCATAATCTGTTAATTTAGTATTAAGTTCATTAAATAACGCGAGTTCCGAGCTATACTAAATTTAAAACGATCAGTTTTAAATTTATTATTTATTTTATTTATTATTTTTTATTTCCTGCGGTAAACTGGAGTCTGTATTTTAAGCTAGACCTCTAGAATACATCGGTGAAAACTGCATTCAATTCTATGCAGTAGTTTTTCCGTAATGCGGTTGCAAACACACAGACAGACAGACAAAAATTCTAAAAACTGTTGTTTTGGCTTCTGTTGCTCTAATAAAGACTTTTTTTTCAATATCTTTAATGTACAGACATCGACCTGTTACAATTATATTATAAGTATAGATTTGTAGTTGCCTTCACTTACCTCTCGGACCTCGAAACCTTCGAGTAACATATCTGGTGTCATGGTCTAAGCCTTTAGTTCAAGGAACTATTGACTGTGGCTTCTCTCGCTTGGAATAAGATACTCGTCGTGTTGGAGTGATATAAACTAAATATGGTCTATGAATAATTGTCTACACAATATAGATATATGTGTGTATTTCGACAGCCTCGTTGGCCTAGTGGTTAGATATAAGGCTGCAGATCCTGGGTTCAAGCCGCAGGTCGGACAAAAAAAAAGCTATAGGGTTTTTTAGTCGAAAATTGACAGTAGCAACCCAATCTGGAAGTATGTACACTCTCGAGCCCCGTTCACCACGTAAAGCCGTTGGTCCTGCGCCTAAGCTCTTTACACTCGTGTCGGATTGCCGTCTTATCAGCTTATGAGATTGGGGGAATAGAAAGTACATCTCTGTTTGCGCACACACACTTGTACTCTATAATATGTCCTGCACAGTTGGCTAATTTCGCTTGAAATTGGCCGCCATGACAGAAATCATTCAGGAGGACATCATCATCATCGTCAAATGTGTATAATAAATGAAAGAGTCTATTAATAAGTATTCCTTAGTCACAATTTTACTAAAATTTTTAGAGATAAAGCCTATATCCGAATTGTAGCTTATATTTGACGAATCATTCTAACTACACTTAACTACATACATTGAAACGTATTACGTGTCTTCATTAATATTCTTTTCACTCTTCGGCTGACTGACGAATATTTCATTTAAATGGTAAAAACGGACCGTGAAAAGGAAACTCGCTGACTCGAGGGGAAAAAATAAAATGAGTAGTATGTCCTAACGACCGTCAAGGGATGTCATTAGCTGATTTCCACGGCCGCATGACTTAAATTAGTTCCTACAAAGACAACATTAGGATTAGTATTCCTACCCCACGGACTTGCCTATAAAATTATTACCAGTTACTCGTAAAACTAATCTAATCCCTAATCTTAAGTAGCTAATATTTTGACATCATTCACGGGTAGGTACGTAAAATATTATTTATTGACTATTAGGATTGATTGGAATTAAAATAAGACATTATAGTGTACTGTAACTGATCAGATTATTTTATAATCTTTAGACATTGTATTATGTGTCTGAGGTTTTCATCATGTACTAGTAGTATTTATTTTTATTTATCGGAATGTAATGCTTACATAAATTGTATTAGAATATACTCATCGCAGTTTGTTTTACAGTTCAATTTCACAAGAAAAAAGATAATTTTATTAAATTGATTAAAATTAAGGTACCATCCTGTAATTGAAGGTTGGAGGTTTATTCTACTAGTAATGCGGGTTGGGGGATAAGTTGTGGAATATTTTGTTCATTTTCATTCATGATATGCAAATATAATAGTTTTTAATAATTAACATACCTATGTAATTTCATTAGCGAAAAAATAGCTAGGTACTAAATTTTACCTTTTCTTCTCCGTAAAACTAAATTTCGAAACCGTAGTTGCTATCCATTTAATATAATATAGTTTACATAAAACATATTTTAATACCATAAAAAAATGAATTTTATATGTATATCTATCACAAACGGTTTCATTTGAGAAATTGCTGTAGCCCAAAACAACGAATTTTGTATGGCATGTCTTGGCACAATTCCAACGCACACCGTGACGACCTTGAAAAGTTTTAATTACCTATAGTCTATTCCAAGCACAAGAGAAGTAAAACCGAATAAACAACATTAACACCGATATCACAGATCAAGATCTTGAATAATCTATGATATTCACTATGGATTCGCGAAAAAATGGCTTGT
The DNA here is from genome assembly GCF_905147045.1 of Nymphalis io. Taxonomy (NCBI): domain Eukaryota; kingdom Metazoa; phylum Arthropoda; class Insecta; order Lepidoptera; family Nymphalidae; genus Nymphalis; species Nymphalis io. Next base: position 8,965,606 of record NC_065892.1, on the reverse strand, counting down.
TCAGTGTCCGCAAAGTTGTAATCGGAACTTCGGAAGTTAAATTAATGTGTGTGTGTGAATATTGTTGTATTATAAATATAGGTAATTAAGAACTGTTTATAGTGCATAATGCAGCAGAACAATTAAAAAATCGCATGCAATTTGTAAAACTACGGTTTGTGTACCTTTACTCCTACTTCGATTGGAATAGGGCATAGACCACTCTGGCAATTAGGATGTTTTATTTAGTTACTAGAATACACGTATTTGATTAAATACACGCAGGTTATGTACACATACTTAAATTTTAAATAAATATTGTTAGATACGCGTTATTTTATTTAAGGTCTTAAGTAAATCATAAATATATTATTTATATAAAAACGAAAATACATAGTGGCATGAATACAACAAGCATCCTTATTCTCCCCGTTAATCTCTATTCAATAGGTGTATATAAATATATTTACTAATATTATATAGTGAGTTTGTTTGAATACTTGTGTATTCTACTACCATAATTTTAAAAAAATATCTGAAAAAAACTGAAAGTGATATCTTATACAAGAAATTATATATGTAAAGATTACTTCACGTTACGACCCTAAAGAAGTGCAACAGTAACCATAAACGTGGACCAACCTGGCAAACTAGAGGCAAGTTCGCGTAGCGAGAACAACGACAGACGACACGGTTACTGCGACACATTAAGTGGGTAGGTACCTATTTACTTAATGAGATGCACTTCGTTATGTATTCATTACTGTGTGTAAAGTAGGTATGTGTAATCTTAATTCAATGTAACTGTAACGAGGGTGAACTTGCGGGGTTAAGTAAGTATTATCTACATATATTTTACAAACAAACATAGGGGCAAATATAACAATGACTTAACGCAATAGTAAGCTCAAAGCACTGAAACACAAGAATATCAAATACCAACTAAGATGGACCAGAGCAAAGCTACTATCACCAATATTATCACCAATTTGTCTATATTTAGTTGATTCGCATCCGCCTTAGAAGAGATTAAATGAAATCCTTCTATGAATAAGGGCAGAATTTATTATTGTTATTATTATTATATTATAAACATGACATTGTATTGTATATAAACAATAACTTGCAAAAATAAAAATAAGATAGTCTACTGACATTTTGATCCGTTTTAGAGGAACTAGGGGACAGTTCGTTGTTAAAGCATTCAATTTCGACACTGACCAACTTCAACCGTCGGACCAAAGGTGCCTTTGTTGATTAGTTCTCTTTGTTTCTACGTCCTGCCGCCATTCCAATGTCTGTTAACAATTTATTGAAGACGTATTCCTTTGAAATGCAATCCATTTATTTGATACAATTTCAAAGGATTGTATTCTTACGATCCACCTTTGAATTTATTCGTGAATTATTTGATTAATTATCTGACACATTCGACACAGTATCACATAAGAGCACATGATAAATATCATGTCCTTGAGTAGAACACCAGAACGTAAAGAAAATGTAAATGTCCCTTTGTTGAGTTAATGCTTTCAATCCCTTTGAGACATTATAAATTTGTAGATATTCTACGCAACAACGTGCATCGGTTGGACGTGTTTTTATAGGTCCGGCGCAATTAAATTTTGCCTAGTATTTGGTAGGCATGCTTTGTAAGGGGTGCATGTCAGTCACCTCCACGTGGTGCACCCTGGGCAAAGGGGTCGACCAGCAATCCGATGTTTTTCCGGATTGCTTGTCGATCGCGGCTGAGACTGACGCGGCGAAAATGTCGCGGGCCACTCCTGGTACTTCTCTGTTGCGCAGAGTGGACCAGCGAGCGGCTTCGTGGCAAGTAGGAGGACTCCGGGGTCCTTTTGGGCCGCCGGAGAGAGAGAGGAGGAGTTGGTCTGCGGAGACCTTTCGGGCTGCCGAAGACAGGAGGAGGAGTAGAAGGAGGAGGGAGAGGCGGGTTCGCCCAGTTTCGTTGTCGATGCTGGGTGGACAGACTTCGGTCACCGCCTTCTCAAACTCGTTTCCCCATCCAGGCGCCATCCTGTGGTGGGACCGAGGGCCTTGCCTTCACCGGCCGGGCCAAGAGGAGAAAACCTCAATAAAAAACAAAAAAAAAGTATATAAGCGACTTCTACCATTCGGATCAATGATTTCAATGACATTAATATAATTGTAAACTTAACCTTAATATAAAAGTTTGATATCAAACGGATTAGTAGTTTTGAATAAAAAACAATAAACCCAGATATTATCTATATATTACCTAACTCCGACGGAAAAGATCTACAAGGAAACTAAATTAATGACACTATCACAAATATATAAATATAAAACATGCATATTCCACCCAGGACAGACATTTGTGTGCATGAACATGTCTGTTTGTCCTGAGTCTGGGTGTAATTTTCTATATAATTATGTATTTACAAAAGAAAAGTAGTATATGTAGTATATCACTTGTCTGGTTCCCATAGCACAAGCTTTGTACAAGCTTAATTTGGGATCAGATGGCCTTGTGTGAAAAATGTCCCAGGATATTATTATTTTTTTTTTCTATTTAACTTTTAAAGTTTCTCTTCTTTCGAAGGGTTTAAACCTAAAACGCGGACTGCAGCCAAGCGTTAAGGAGTGTTGCTTATATTAAAAACGTTGATGATAAAGTGATGATATAAACTTTCGGGTGATACAGCAGGTGTTAAGGATTTTGGCTTTTTGAAGTATATGGAGGATATACGCTGGCATTTGTAAGGTGTTCAGACTTTGTGTCAAGGATTTTGGCACGATACCTGTGGATGATAGGACTATTGGGACTATATGTATTGTTTGTGCTTTCCATTGCGTTTTAATTTCTATGGCGAGATCTTGATATTTACTTAACTTTTCAGATATTCTGGTTTGTATGTTATGTGAATTAGGAACGGCTGTATCGATAAGATAAACGATTCTATTGATTTTATCATGAACGGTAATATCTGGTCTATTATAACAGATAGTTTTGTCAGTTATTATTGTTCTATCCCAGTAGATTTTGTGGTTTCTATTGTCTAATACACTTTCCGGTTTATATTTGTAATATGGATTCATTTTTGTTATAAGTTTATTTTTGTATGCTAAATGTTGGTGTAGGATTGCAGCCACTTGATCATGTCGATGCTTATAATCGGTCTGTGCGAGAGATTTGCAAGCCCCCGTTATGTGCTGAATAGTTTCAGAGGCTGCGTTACATTGTCTACATAAGTCAGTAGGTTGATTATTATCCTTCATTATGTACTTCCTATAGTTACGAGTTGCTATTATTTGGTCTTGAATGGCGAGCATAAAACCTTCGGTCTCAGGGAACAGTTCACCTCGTTTGAGCCAATCGTTCGACTTCTCTTTGTCGACGTGGGGTTGGTTCAAATAGAGTCGGTGCCTCCCATGCAGTGTTTTTTCAGCCCATGCCAACATTTGTTGTTGTGTACTTATGATATGTTCGTTTACTTGAGTGTTTTTGTCATGTAGGTTTAATGGTGTAAGCTTTTTGTCTATTTCTGTGGCGTGTCTATGTAGAGGTGAGTGTTCGGATTTATCATGGAAGTATGCTCTGAGTGAGAGTATCTGCTTATTGTGTAAATTGTTTATGTCTTTTATTCCCCTTCCTCCTTCTTTTTTTTGAATATTAGATTTTGGATGATGTTTCCTATATTTAGTGAAGTGAGTGCTTATAGTTCGCTGCAATTTTTTTATGTCACTTTTTGACCATTGTATTATTCCGAAAGAGTACGTAAGTAAGGGTATGGCAAATGCGTTAATAGCTTTTATTGTGTTTTTAGAGTTAAGGTGTGTCTTTAATACGAGATTTAATCGGTGCGAGAATTTTGTAAGCAGTTCTTGTTTTGTCGTAGTTTGTAATATTTGCCTAGATTGTTTAAAACCAAGGTATTTATATGCGCTTAGTTCATCCATTGGTTCAATTTGTTCACCAGTTTCGAGTGTGTAGCTATTATTAAGGATTTTTCCTTTCGAGATTGACAGAATTTTGCACTTGTCAACTCCGAATTTCATATGAATATTTTTTGAGAACTGTTCCGTAATGCTTGCTAACTCAAGCAGCGTGTTTTTTGTCAGTGGAGTAGAGTTTTATATCGTCCATTTACATGAGGTGTGATAAGTTATATTGGGTGTTATTACCGTAAAGTGTGAATCCTGTATTGGTTTTATTTAACAAGAGTGAAAGAGGATTAAAGACCACCAAAACCAGAGGGGACTCAGAGCGTCTCCTTGAAAAATTCCTCGTTGGATACGGATTGGTTCAGTAGTTAGAGATTTCATGGACGATTGTTTTATTTTTAGTACAGTTTGCCAGTTTTGTATCGAATTTTTAAGAAATGATATGAGGGTTGGCTTTATTTTATACAATTTTAAGACATACAATAACCAGCTATGCGGGACTGAATCAAAGGCTTTTTGATAATCAATAAACATAGTATGGATTTTTGGTTTTCGATTTTACCGCACTACTTAAAATGATCAAAAGTAAGCTGTTCCTTACAACCTTGGCTATTTTTTCTACATCCCTTTTGCTGTTCGGCTAATATATTATGTTTAGTTAAATGTTTGTATATTTCTTCACATATGCAAGCTGATAAAATTTTATATATGGTTTGTAAGCAAGTTATTGGTCTGTATTTATCTGGATTTGTGTTATTATGTTTATCTTTAGGTACTAAGTATGTGATTCCATGAGTTATATATTTCGATAGTAAATGTGATGATTGAATGAATGTATTTAAGTACTTATGTATGTATGAGTGTGTGCTACTAAATTTCTTGTACCAATAGTTGTGAATATTATCTGAGCCTGGAGATTTCCAATTGTGCATTCGTTTGATGACATCTATAAATGTTTCTATTGGTATGAAGTTGAACTCCATCTCTGGAATATGGGTAGTTATTTCGTTAACCCAGTCTGCATGTTCATTATGTTCTATGGGGTTTTCCCATGTCTTAGCCCAGAATTGTCGAAATATTTCAGGGGGAGGTATTTCTAGATTTTGCTCATTATCTTTGCAGTTAGATATTAAATTTCTATAGAAGATTTTTTCATTGTTAGCAAATGTTTTGTTTTCTATTTTACGGGCAGTACACGTCAAATATCTCTTAAGTCTACTAGCTGCTGCATTGAGTTTCTGTTTTAAGGTATCTAAGAAGTGTTCTATATGCGTGTTTGTATTTTCATATTGTGCGTGTGATTGATATTGTGTCTTTATGAGTTCTATTGCAGCTACTACTTTTCGGTTTCTATTTCCTCTAATAAATTGTGTTAACCTGCCTATATTGACTCGCAACTTCCTTATTTTATTTTCTATCTTCTTTGCCAGCTAGGTTTTCTGTATGATTTGTTTTGATGGTTGTTTTGTGTTAAGAATGTCATTCTTGCCCCATTACATTTAGCTGCTGTCCATGCTGCACAGTAAATTATTGTCTGTAGAGTGATAAAATCAGTATCAGTGTTTACAAATTTTGTCAGTATCATCGTATCCATGTATTTCATTACTAACGAAAACTTTTTAGAAGTCCTTTGTTTAGGAATGTATGATCTGCTAGTTGGTTCAGTATCACAAAAATGTTCTAGAGCATGAACGAATGTGTTTTCTATTTCAGTGTTTACTTCTAAGGTCATATCATAATCGTGGGTGACACTTTCTATGTTTTGTTCATCGATAGGGGTTGAAGTAACGGAATCAGTGCATGTAACTGTAGTGTTTTGCATTTTCCTAGCTTGTGAGTTTGTTTCTGAATTCGATTTGAATGCATCGTAGTGTGTAATATTACTTTGTTCTGTTGTTTGTAAATGTTCATTATCTGTGTCTTCCGTTAGTTTGTATGTATAATGTAATTCATCTGCTACTTGTTGTTTAGTCAGTGTTAATCCATCTTGCTTAATATATTTATTATTTATTATTGCCCTTCGTTGATCCGCTAATCTTTGCTCTGTAATGTGTGTAAACTCTGGGTATAAGTTTATAAACTCTTCATACAAACGTTTTCTATAAGCGGTCTTATTAGTCTCTAATTGTGTTATTTTGAAATAAATCCTAATAATTGCTTCATTGCATTCATTTGTCCATTTCATACGTTTTCCTATTAGTGTGTTAAGGGATGTTTTAAGATTTGTGGCGTTTTGTTGTATCTGAGTTTGGATTACTTGCAATTCTGTTCTAACTTCATCGTAAATCTGATCAATGGTTTCTTGCGATAATAATTTCTTTCGTATAATAGCTCTACGTTGGTCACCAATTCTCTGTCTGCTTACTTCCATATGCGGACGTTTATCTATAAATTTTATATGTAATGAATAAAGATATGAATTTGTGTCCGATTCTAAATTTGTAAGATATAGGTAGGTACGTAGGATGAATTTATTCATTTCCATACTCCATTTTTTACGTTTTTTTACGCCACTGGTGGTGGGCACAGGTTCACTGACAACATTTGTCTCCTGTGCAACATCCGCCAGTTTAGCACCGGTTGATGATGAATTTGGTGAAGATGCATACACAATTGGTGATGAAGAGGGATTGATGGGAATAAAGATTTGGAGGATGAATTAGAAGTCTGCGTGGACTCTTCTTCTAACGATGGCACGTTCGCCTGTATATATTTTTTAGTTTTAGACCTAGTTATCATATTATTCCCACGAGTAGCTAGGGACATAAAAGTCAATCACAGCAGAGCCCTGCATTCACTGTGATAAGGGTAAATTAAATTAGAGGTCCCCTTGTCTCTAAAGTTCACATACTAACGACTAAGCACCCCCTTAGTCATGGAGCCCTCGGCGTTCGCTGTTCTACCTTGGCTTTGGTTGTATCTCTCTTGGTCTGTCTTCTCATCTTAGGCCAATCCAACATGAGTAGCTCTATTGGCCTAAGAATAGCCCTAAGAATCATTGAAGCGCACAAGCCCCACCACGTCGGCAGCGTAAAGATACGTCGGTGGGGTTATTATTATTATTATATTAATACATAAACTATTAAATAAAAATATTGAATCTAAATTAACACTTACAAGAAAAGGACAAACACAAAAACGTATAACTAGAAGTAAGAACAATATGTGCTTAAGACCGCCCCGAACTACCTACCGAAGAAACAATATATATATTGTTATACGAAGGAGCTGAACTATATAACAAATTACCTAACGATATTAAAAAAATCCAGTCCTTTACCTTATATAAAAAAACAATAAAACACTACATATCGAAAAAATTCTCTAAATTTTAAATAAATAATTATTTAGGAATAAAAGGTATGTATATATTACATATATAAACACATATGTATATATATCAAGTGAAACAATTTTGTAGTATATACAATAGAAATAAATATGTAATAGCCGTAGACTTGCTATGTAAACGATACGTAATAGTAGCCTTACTTTTTCCTTTTACCCACCTACAACAATGTTAAATTATAACGAACTAGTTTAAGAAATTACTAATACCCACTTGTTCAATATTTTTTTGTATTTACTTATATGATTAACGTGTATTTCTCATATTAAGTGAATTGTATTCTTTTTTAAGAAAAATGACTTAAATCATTATAATAATTTAAGCATGATTTCGTTATCACAACCTAATAAATCTATTTAACAACAGAATATAAGTAAACGTGATACGAAATTATTTACGTTAAGGCCTTAAGAATACTTAAATATAAATAAAAAATAGCTAGTAATCATTACAATTATAAAATAGAATATAATAAAAATAGTAATCATATTTTTATACGAAAATAGTAGTCATTATGAAACACGGCAGATATATTATGGAGTGAAAAACAATGCATGAATTATTGTTTTAATAAAAGTTTTTGATAATTTTAGTTGTAGCATCTGTTGCCTTTCCAAAATAAGACCCGTATTTTATTCTTCGTACGTTCGTTTTATTAAGTTCATTCTAAGTTATTGCAGATGATAAATAAAGCATTTAATCGTGTGATGTAATTTTAAAAGAAAATAGTATCGTTATTCGTTTTCTGCCCATATTAATTACTTTAATTTAGTAAACACCAATTTTAATTTATAATTTCACTACCAATATTTATTAAATGTAACTATTAGCGCCATCTAGTACAATCACATCGCAACTCTAAAGATATTTCTATCTTAGTTAAGGTTTATATAGGTGGTTGTTACTTTGTTTGATTTTGTTATATAAGTGTTGTATATATACCTAACTCTTATATAACCACCCTTACGTGACGCGCTTTAGTGTTACATAATATTGTTATAAATTCTTGTTTTACAGCCTTCAAAATTATATAAATACCCACATATCATAAAATCAAATGAAAATATCATATAATTTATATTTTAAAACTATTGTAGACTATTGGAGAAAAATGAAAACAATTCATGCAGTTACACATATATTTATATAGTAAACATTGATGTATTTAAAAAGATAAGAAATAGAGAAGAATTTGGTGCAAGAATTGGTATTGGGGCCCCAAGTTGCCTTAACCTATACACTAAAATACAACAAAGAGAAATACATTTATTTATCAATCTTTACTTTGCTCTTCTCCCTGAGATATGTCAGCCTTAAACTTCTTAGCTTCTGTCTCTCCAGAATCATCGCACACCTCTTCTTTGCATATTTCATGTAAATTATACTTTTTATATGAATAGTAATTATCCACAATACTTAATAAGCAAATGCCTTTTATTATCTCCACTATTATACAGAGGCCTGGATTTTTCAAATCTGCCTTGTTTCCACCATTCTTCAGTACTATTAAGTCAGCGAGTTCTTTAATGATAAGATCTCGAGAGGCACTACTATTTAATCGTTTGTTAAAAATAATTGCAAATGTTGAAGGTTCCTTCAAAAAGTATTTATCAAAGAGTTTCCCTGCAGATTCCATTATATCGGGCAAGTTTGCTTTGCAAGTTGCCATTATGGGTAGCAAACGTAATACGTGTCGTGTTTTCTGCACTTTTGTCGTAGTCAAGTCTTTTATGATTGCTGTTGTCAATTCTTCAGGACTGGGTAAATTAGTTTTGATAAAAATACAGTTTGATACTCCTGTCTCTACGACCTGAAATCTCTTATGCTTGAGAGATTTTTGAGAATCTTTTCTCATCGAATCCACTTCACGCCTAAGCATATCTCCAATATCAGTCTCATTGTCTGTATCAGTATCAGATCGCTCGTCGGAATCAACAGTTGTTGGCTTAGTGCCGTAGTCTTCAGTGTACAATTTACCCGCATACTCATTTAATAAATTATACATCTCCTTTACACAATCTTTCTCCCTGAAGTTACATGTGCAGAAGAAGCCTCTAAAGCCGGGTTCCAGGAAATATTTATTTCTTCGTTTACGAAAGTAGAATTTTTTCTTCTTTCTGTTGTCGCCCATTGTATTTCCAGCAATTTCCACCTTATTTCAGGCGTATTTCAGAGGATAAGATGTGATATAACTATTATTACGTGAATTGAATTATGAAATCAAAATAACACCGCTAAGATACACCCATGCTAACATAGTTGTCAAATGTGACTTCAATTTAATGACAGTTGAGTTTAGAATGGCGATTGGCGACTCAGGAGCTATGTTACTAGCCTAAAATAAATTTAAAGCTACGGATATTTTAACTCTTGTAATAAAAAAAAATAATTGGCTTTTTTAAGCACTTTGTACATTACAGTTTTCCGATATTACCATGCGAATAACACATTTTGTCGCTCATTTAGAGGTCCGTGTCATCCTTTCGTGCTCTCTCACCTGGTAGTATCGCTTAATGTGCTGCTAGAAAAAAAATCGGTGAAATGCTCTACTCGGCACTTTGTCAAATGAGCCATGATAAACGCCAGATACCCTTTCTTACAACAACGTTAAATAAAAAAACTTACAATATAACTTGATTATTAATTGAGACATGACTTTTTTTTATTATTTCTTATGTTTATTATTATTAAGAAAAATAATATGAGAATTAAGTACTTTTTAATAAAAAAATAAAATGGATTCTATTGTGTGGTTTATTGTAGTTTTATGAAGTAGCAATACTTTGCATCAGTACTAAAAACTAAGAATAATATCCATAAAGAACAAAACAAAACCATTATTATCAGTAATTTTATTGCTGGAACTACATACTTATAATAATTTATATTAAATATTAAATTACTTCTAATTATGTACATTTCATATTTTAGTTTGTAATTCATTGAATAAAAGTTCTATAACAAAAATAAATCTTAATTAATAAAAATACTATTACAATACTTTAAATTTTCGCTATTGCGTTACAGAAGGCGTCTCTCTAAAAATATTTCCAATCGAAATGTCTGGATAATTATTTTCCAAAAACGCAATACTTGGTTTTCATAACTGTTGGAAGATTCGTAACTACTGGTTTCTTCAGTTTCGGGCATACAGTGATACTGAAAGATAGAATATAAAAATAAATCTTAGAAATTTAGCTCAATTAAGGAATTGACATTATAAATATATGTAATTTGAGGACTCATACTAATTTTAATTATTTGATAAATTTAGCGGTCGAGGTATTGGCAGGGCAGGGGGTGCTAAGATAAATTTAGCAATTTTTTTTTCTTTAAATAAACATATCCTTTAGTTTAAAATGCTTATTTACATTGCACCTATAGAGCAAAGTATCAAAAGACGTATAAGTCAATATGTGCAAATAGATAAATCTTAAAATAAATAAACATACATAGTGTTATATTCGATTGATGTAAATTTTATGTATTCAACATAAATGCTAGATGATTTGAGTAATCTCCAGGTCATCGGGTTAAGGAGGTTCGTTTCATATTTCCATTCAACAATAACCGATAGCGGCGGGTGTCCAGTGTCCTTGAATGACATCAATTTTGTATCCAAATCTCCGGGTTTATAGTACTTTCTATAACAAAAAAAATTATCACTTTATCTTTATCATAGCAAATTAATAAATTTTATATGAACCTAATCTACGTAAACTAAGCAATACTTATGCTACAAGCTTTTACTTAATTTATAAACGTGCAAAATTTAAATCTCTTGGGTAAAATACCTAAATGCAACTCACATAAATCATTTAAACTTGCTAATTGTTATAGAATGTGCATATATATAGTAAACTGTATATGTATACATACAAAATTATATATGAATGTGAGTATTGATTACCTATAAACCTTGACAAGTAGATATGGTTTTAAATCTAAATATGTAACTGTTTTACTAACGGTACAAACAAAGTTATTAAAAATTATGCTTTATCTAAATTACGTTTGATAAAAAAACATATAAAGTATCATATTAGGAAAACAGTTACGGTTCAATAATAATTATTATTATTTATACATTTGATAGTAATGTATTTAGGCAAAAAAAAATTGTATATAAAAGTTCTCTGAACGTACATTGATTGACGTCATATTAATTAATTTTATCAATACATCGCAAAGTTACAACTCATTTACTACACAGTGTCAAACAAAAATCAATATTATATAAACAGAGATAAAAGAGTTCCGTGTGCACGCATTCTACCTACAGCATTTATATAAATATTAAAAAATATTATTAAATAAACAAATAAGACTGAGTTTCTTGTCGGAACCGGTGGTAGCTTAACAATTTTTTTTAGTTGTTCTTTGACCATTCTAAAACCCTTGGAGTATAGTCGAATAAACTGTATTTAGATTTAAAGTAAAATTAAATATTATAAGATATACATATTTAAAATAATATATTATGCAGTGAAATCACTGAATTTATTGATGAAACTCTACAACTAAAAACATTATAAAAAAAAACAAGATGATGCAAAAACTCGGATCCTCGGAATGAGTCGCGAAAGTAAAAATATATGAAATAAAATATGATGAAAATATTATAAGTAATTATTCTATGAGGCAATAAAAACAACTTACTGTTCATCATTCATAAACTTGTGATCACTTTTATTATTATTCCTATCAACGAGAGTAATAGAAACTCTACCAACGTCTGGACCGTGGATCCTGCTCTCAGTTGAATTGGACACCTTCAATGTGACCTCGTAATGTACTCCTGAAAAAAAGAAATCAACTATATAGCTAGATATATAAATTAAGTAAGTAACAGCCTGTAAATGTCCCACTGCTGGGCTAAGGCCTCCTCTCCCTATTTTGAGGAGAAGGTTTGGAGCTTATTCCACCACGCTGCTCCAATGCGGGTTGGTGGAATACACATGTGGCAGAATTTTGATGAAATTAGACACATGTTTCCTCACGATGTTTTCCTTCACCGAAAAGCACGAGATGAATTATAAACAGAAATTAAGCACATGAAAATTCAGAAGTGCTTGCCCGGGCTTGAACCCACGTTCATCGGTTAAGATTCACGCGTTCTTACTACTGGGCCATCTCGACTATATCGGGGATCCTGGTCTCCTCGGTAAGTCGTAAATACGTGTAAAAACGTAGGCACGACATGAGATGAATTCGACTTTGACCAAATCATATAAAGTAAATTATATAGATAAACTATGATATATGATATTACTTACTGCAAAATGGTTTTGAACTTCCAGTTAATGAAAACAAGGCGATATTACTGTTCGAGTCCACGAGCCCTCCGGTTTGTAGTTGTTTATACGCATTTTGGGAGTGTAAACCAATCGGCACGCATAAATGCTTGTGGTCACACGTTGTACAATTTCCTTCTAAGAATGCCTGTAATTTAACAAAATCTTACACATTTCTAATTACAAACAAATCACTGTCTACCAACATTAGAGCCGACATGCCCAAATGCCCAAGTGGCTAGGACGCGTAATTCTCAACCAAGAAAAACTCAACGCTGAGTTTTCTCGTGCCTTATTTGTAATAATTTATCAAAGCATAATTTAAACAGTACTAGTTTACGCACGCGTTTCGAGTCGGCAGGTGCTATAGATATATATATATAAAGCCTATGTCCTTCCCTGTGGTTCAAGCTTGCTTTATACCAAATTTTATCAAAATCGGTTCAGTGATTTTGCCGTGAAAGTGTAACACAGACAGAGTTAGTTTTCTATTTATAATTTTGGTAGATTTAATTCGATTTTAAGGTTAGTTGAGTAGTTAAGTTTCCAAGTTAACAAAGTATGATTGTTAAAACATTAAACATATAATTAATTAGTTTTTAAACAACTACTAATTTACCACTCCAAAAATATCAAGTATGTGTTAGCGGAGACGACAACAGCCCAAGGGGTCAATAACTAAAACGGACCCTAAAATGTCGAGCATATTAATATAACCAAGCCGACATAGCTCACCTCATACGATTTACATTGGATAGCCATGAATGGACAAGGTGGCGCAACACTCTCTGTGAACAGTTCGTAACTTCTCTCGTGGTTGCAGCTCACGTACTTGACGACTTGCTTGTACATGTCGTTGTCCATGCCCTGGTAGGTCGGAGCGTCGTTTTTGCAGCCCGGCTGGATCGAACCGCCGTTCGGATAGAAGTCCACGTGACCGATTGGTTCCGATATACCGAAACCTGGAAACGTTTACAAAAGTTTAAATAAAATTCCCATTAAATAGCAATATAATCGTAAAGCCAAGTACAGCCGTCTACATTTCCTAGGTAAATTAAAACGAAACACAATTTCGTGATATGTACATTCTGTTGGATACCTATATAAAAAATATTATCTGTATTTATGTTTATTGAAAAATAACATGATAAAAAATATACTTCCATTTTAAGAATTGAAGAGAAGGCTACTACGGTAAGGTGTGGATTTTAGGACGGCAAATTTACGGAGCAAAACTTGGTTAATGAGAGAAAACTAACGAACATTTAATTTTTACTACGATGACGGGTACGACAGTCTTCCACAGGCTCGCTTCGTATCTCACTCGTGACATGTTGAGAAACGCACTTACAGTGAAACGCTATTATTATGCGTATTATCATTATTATAATTAATGTCGAGTATCACATACAAAATAATTTCGCAGACCTAAATTCAGATAAATTAATTTCCATAGGCATCGATCAAAAATACGATAACCTTAAAACAAAAGTGAGCGAATAATTGTATAATAATATATGACAATTACCTGAAAAGTATAAGGGCATGGCATTACTGTGAATGATATCTACGTAGCTAGCATCGGATCTATCTAAACGTACTAAAGTCACAGTATTACTAAAATATGGCGCAGCAGGATCTAAGCCCGTTATCCTTCCCAATTTGAGACTAAATTTCTGAAAAAGTAAAAACAAATTTAGAATCAAGTTACCTTTCAGACTTTATTGTATTGTTATTATTTGATCGAGAGATTCCTCACCTTTTGTAACGTGTGACCGCAATATCCTCCCAAATGTGCTCCCAATGAATGGCCAATAAAGTGAAAATTGTCCAAATCTGATAACTGTAGTACATCCTATGACATACATTATTATGAATTAGTTGTATTAGAAAGAATAATGTAATGGAATACTAAGTGTTAACTAATGATAATAATATGTACTACATATCTGGATTATTTCTTTTTACTTACATATATGTTATGTATGAGGTAAGCGGTCATGGCACCAACTAGTCTGATGTTAGCCACTGCTTGGCCGTATGGTGGTTGTGAACCTCTACGCCAATCAACTACAACTACGGTCGCTGCATTATTTCCTTGTAAATTTAAAAGGGCATCCGCCATATTTTGAATCTAGAAGAATTTACAGTTAAATTATTAAACTACTTCTATTTTTTTACGAATCTATTACAGTATAAAAGACAAAATATACTTAATTAAAATAGGCTAACAGATTAAATATAAAGCTACTACTTGCACTTATAATATGCAACTAGAAGTATTTATAATATGCAAATAAATATATAAATATTCTTATCAATGAATACTGACTCCAAACTTTTTCAGCATCTATGTATATGATATTGGACAGATTAAAATACTTTATTTATTAATATATTATTAACAAGAGCTTTAAATTGATTTATTATTAAATGTTAAATAATATTTCATTGATAATATAATTTAATTCTAACCCAGTGCTTATGTCCGCCTTCCAAAAATCCGTGAGAAATAAAATAAAAGGGGCCCCTCGAATCCAGATTAGCGTTTCGAATTTTAGCCGTATCCTTCGCTTGCAATAACACGGGTATCTTTCGATTCCGTCTCGTAAACACGGCATATCTGCAACAATTGAATAATATTAAAGAGTTACTATTAAAATATAAAAATCCGAAAGTCGCTAACAAATTTATTGTTATCTTCATTGACGCTATAAACCTATATTCAATCAATTGCAAAACTTAATGTTTTGATAGTCAGCTTTGATAAAAGCTTTAAATGGCTCGTCAATATTATTTTAAAGTATAATTTCGTTATCTTCGACCAACGACAAACCCTGCAGAGTCCAAAGGTCTACACCCTTTCAATATGATACACGTTACAAATGACCAACTTATTTATTTATTGATAATACGTCACAATGCAATTGAAATGAGACGGATAAGTGTTTTGTCTCTGAACGATGTCACGGACGAGCCCCCGTCTTATCACAATGAACTGTACTATTATATTTTTAATTAGGTAACACTGTACTTAGAACGTTTTAGGGGCAAAGAAAAGTCATAAATATATTTATATAAGAATCGAATTATTATTAACTCGTATAAAATCAGTGTTCTAATACCTGTGAAACGTGTTGCTGCGTGCACGTATTATTTTACATAGATTTGTGGACCGAGAGTACTACGAATATAATAATACATATGTGGCGATTAAGAACGTTCAAAGATTATTGTTAATTATTGCGTTTCATAAACAAAACTATAACAGAAAAATACGATATTCTGGACTAGTTATGTCATTAAACCTATAAGGTACAAAATTTATTTTAAAATAGCAACGAAGCATGCAACACGTTTGTAATAACTTATAATAATTAAATAAGTTCGTCATATGTTTTTTTATAAATTTGTAAACTGCAAAAAAAAATCATAGACAATACTCATAAGTAATTACCTATTTTTATAATTATGACGGCATACTTCATTTATTTATAAGCATAAATGAAAAAATATAATAATTGTATTTATCATCGAATATGATGCGCATGTTGCATCGTATGAAATGATTACTTGAACGATACCTAATTAAAAAGGTCTTATCAATCTTCGTACGATTGACTGCGAGTCTAAAATAAACAAAACTTATCTTTACACGTTTAATGACATCATAAAGTAAAGGACACACCCTCGACTATCAACAAGTAACAAAAGTATTTCGAATATAATATTAGTTTAGAAAAGATTTATATTATCAAATTTCTCCAAAAAGAAACAAATTGGGATTCGTCGAATGCGATTGAAGCGATAAGGCATTATTTGTTTATTTTTTGGGATTCTTTTTTTTAATCGTATAGGTAGGCGGACGAGCATATGGGCAACCTGATGGTAAGTAGTCACCAACGCTCATAAAAATTGGCATCGTAAGAAATGTTAACCGTCACCAATGCGCCACCAACCTTGGGAACTAAGATATTGTGTCCCTTGTGCCTGTAATTACACTGGCTAACTCACAATAGTAATTACTGCTGCTTTGCGGTAGAATATCTGATGAGTAGGTGGTACCTTCCCAGACGAGCTCGCACAAAGCCTTACCACCAGTTCTTTCTTTCACCAAACTTTCTTAATAATAGTTTTATATAATGGTGTATACCTATTCTCCGAAAGCTTCAATCAACTTGATAAAAGTAATGTAGAATAAATAAAAAGGAAGAAAAAAAACAATATTAATTACAATAAGAGTCAACTAAACGAATATTTATTCAAAATATTATTAAAATTTTATTTCAGTCCTACCTCCTATCTGTTTTAAGTTTGTTAAGTTATATTTATACATCATCATCAATATAATATAGTTCATTATATCTATGTCTAATTACGAATGAAATCATAACTGATTTCGTGTCTTAGTGTTTGTGACACGCAAAAACTACACAAATGAAAAACATATTTGTTTACATTATACTGTGTTATGATAAGGGCAAATTATTAAGAAAGATTGTATGCAGATACTGATAATTATTCTAGAAATCATATACGAGGGGTTTAAAATTCGGTCAAATAGATAAAACTAGGCGCAAACTAATATTAGAAGATTCAAGTGCGATGACACATTTATATTCTATAAATAAATATTTGTATACGCACAACCCAACCGACTATCACGAGTATAAATGCAATGTATATGATATACTGTAAAGATAATAATAAAACATTACAGAAATAAACGGTGAAAAATAATTAATAAAACAAAGAGAAACCTCGGAAATTATTGTATAATGCGTTACATTTTTTTTTTAGAATTAAGCACCATGGACCAATTCATAGAGCCTAGGGACAAAAAAAGCTTTAATTAATGTTTTACATTATACATTTTATTGTTACATTATTAATACTGCGACATCTAAAGATAATGACAAATATGTCTTCCGAATTTTTATTTAGAATTTTAGAAATCTACAAATAATCTTAATAATCATAATAGAGTTTTAATACATTGTAGTTTGTTCAACGTTCGACAGCAAATTGGCCGAAACGATTTTTTTCCACTCGGCTAACTAAACCTTGACATTACATAGCTACATATTAAAAAACATAGAACAAATTAAAGACTTGCCTTTTAACTGAATATATTGTCACGTCAATTTCATCGTAGTAACTAGCTATCATTTCTATAAATAGGTACTTATATTGGTTTATAGATAGGCCTAACCCCAGCAGTAGGGACATTTATAGGTTGTTACTTTACTGGTTAATATCGTTGACGTTAACGTTTCGCTAGCGTTAAGTCTCAGCGTTTTTTTTTTGACAAATTTTTAAATTCTTACTCTCGCCGTAATGTCTCCGGAATTTTTTGTAATAGTTCAAAATTTTATACATATAAAAAAAATGTTCCGTTGTTGGTGCGGTATGCGTTCCTAATCTTTTCAAGCCGATTGAGTTGAAACTTTGTTTAGTTGTGTGAAAGTTTCTTGACAATTGTTAACATAAAAGAAAGAGGCTTTGTTAGTTTATGATAAAAATCTACATTTAAGGAAGAGAGACGGATGAATACTTGAATGGAATCTGCACTAATCTCTAAACAACTGGGATCTTTTTCTATTATGAGTTTTTGTCGTTCACACATTGTGAAAATATTATCTAAGTATTTAAATAATACTTGAGGTAAAAGTTACTCTAAAACAATGAACCAGCATAGAAACTACAACATAGCACTCACCGCACACCCAGCGATTCAGGAGACACGGGGAAATAGTTGTCAGGACGGTGTTCCGTCCATGGATAGCCCTTCGAGAAGCAACCATAAGGATTGTAGCATCGCTCCAACTCCGCATCCTCTTATAATACAATAAAAATTATTAGTATATTTGTTATAATACTTTAAAAATATATTAGCATCTTAATAACATTACAAATTTAGGCAATCAAAACGAAAAGAGAAAAAAATATATTTATTGTTTTGTCTAGGGATAACAATAAAACCGGTTCATCATCGAGCCATAATTTTTTTCTAATTTATATTATCATAAAATGAACTAACCATAGAACGTGCTAGGAAAGTTGGTGACACCTGTCGAATTCTGTTTTTCCATCAACACCATAATAGTTTGCAACATCAAAGTCGCGCTCGTTTTGTTAAGCATTTTGAAACGACAACCCAACGACCGTATTAACGAAACAATGTTATATGAACCCGAAATTCGACCTACGTGCCTGTGTCACTGTACTTTATCAGTAATGAAATTTAATTCCTGTGTATCGTTAAGCCGTACAACTATTAACTCGTCTGAGTTTGAAATGAATTGTTTTCAAGGCGTATCTTGTTTATATAGTTCATAATTGCACTGAATACAACCTCCTTCGGTACGTATCATGGACTAATAGATCCGCATTGCTGGTAGTTCGCAGACGTTCCGGGATATGCCGATAAGAGGGGTTACGACGTTATCAATACTCGATTATTTGTTAAATGCTATTGACGCACGAACAGTCTGCTCGATTGTGAATACAGTAATTAATGATTAGGAACAGTATACCACGATTTGTATGTAATGATTACTAAGCTGATTTTATCTACCCTCTAATAAACGTCTAGACGGGATGACGCTGTGTAGGGGAAAATCAACTGAATGTTTATTAAGCAATGTTTTATAAGCAAGGAAAGATATTTATAGCAACTCTTTTTTAAATATTTAAAATCCATTCGCAGTTATTAAAAAGGATCTTGTAATTAGGTACCTACTTTATTTGTTCATAATACTTTTTTACTGTGAGTACCTATCAAATGTTATATCCGGCACTGACGTTTCAATGTTTGTTTTTAAGTTTCCCATTTATAATAAATATCCAATTTAAAAACACACTTATGTAGTAAATAATGATAGCCTTTATAATTAACTCAACAAATGGACTTTGTAACACGATAAATTCTTAAAAAAATATAATTTCGTGAACTTTACACAAACAACTGAATCATTATTATAATAAACAAAAGTAAATTCCTTTAATGGCCACAATTTGTTTTGATAGACGTGAACAGCTAAGGTTAATTAAAATCTGACAAGAGATAAATGGAATGCGCGGGAAACATGAGACGTGACAAGACGCAGATGTATAATAATCACACACTTACATCGTTGTTTACTTATATAGTAAAAACAACTAATAAATATTGTATTACAATAGCAATCATCTTCAAGAATCTAAATCATATATAATAAAACTAGATCGGGGCCATTTCTGTTCATATAATATTAGGCTTAAGTGACATACACATATGTATAAATATATTTTTTTATATAGACTGTATTTTTTTTTTTTTTTTTATAGAAAAGGAAGGCGGACGAGCATATGGGCCACCTGATGGTAAGTGGTCACCAACGCTCTTAGACATTGGCATTGTAAGAAATGTCAACCATCGCTTACATATCCAATGCGCCACCAACCTTGGGAACTAAGATTTTATGTCCCTTGTACCTGTAATTACACTGGCTCACTCACCCTTCAAACCGGAACACAACAATATCAAGTATTGCTGTTTTGCGGTAGAATATCTGATGAGTGGGTGGTACCTACCCAGACGAGCTTGCACAAAGCCCTACCACCAGTATGTATGTTGATTGTGTAACTTGCAAAACAGTCCAGTCAAATTAGACATCGAAGGTTACAATAATTCCCATAGAGCCAAAAAATGTTTGAAATACTATTATAAACTAATTGTGAAAAGTTGCAAAACATCGATACTCCTTGCAAAAAACTTTGTTCATAAAAAAGGTAGCGAAAATGGTTTTTTCCTTTTTCTGCTAAACTATGAGTTTTACAGCAAACATAGCTCAGATAAAAAATGTAGATCATTTACACTTTACTAAAAATGTATCTACACTTTTTTTCAAAGAATTTAAAAAATATTTCTTCGTAATACGGAGACCTAATTGTAACTTAGATTTGAAGGACCTATGCCGAACAGCACTCATAATACCATGGCTAATGTTTGTGTATACTAATTTTAAATGCTCTAAACTGATGCATTTATTTTTCACAATAACTTGCTCCAAAAATAAGTCAGTGACTCTGGAATGATAGTGTGTATGTCTTTAAACATATTACCTGGTGGAGGATAATTAGAATCACCCTTCGAGGCCAGGACGTGGAACTTCAGTTTGCTACTTGGGGTGTCACTTCGATCGCAAGCTGCGCAACGTCGATAAGGTGGTGAATCATACCGCGGCCGCCTGGTCGAAGCTGCTTTTTCGATCTTTTCACATGCCGACTAGCACTGAAGACCAAACCGTGGAACTACGGAGCCTACGTTCGCTCGCGCCTGAAGTATGCGCACCAGAAACGGCGGTTGTAGATCTAGCAAAACTGTGAATGATAGTAGAAGCCCTGAGGTATGTCAGAAGCGACGTGATGCATCGAGACAACAGTACAACTACTATCACCTGACATCTGCCCCGTTGCAGGCTTCGATAGCAGCGACGATTAGGGCCACTAATGGCAGTAGGATGACAAACCACCGGAGTTGACAATTTCACAGATTAGACACACCTTTTAAGAGAAAAAAGAACACCACATAACGAAGACAGACACCGGGTTAAGTATGACCCTTTCAGGCCTAGGGATTACCTCGGCAAGATAATCTTACTGGGGAGGACTAGTCCGGGTAAAGGGGCAACCTCGGGCCACATACCCAGACTGGCTTTTAGTCCAGTCAGGACAAAAGCCCACTCACTAACTAGTTTTAAGAAACACAAACAACAAAAAAGGGGTGAAAACTGCCCAAGAAAGTAATAATTTCAAGCTTTATAATCGAACTTGTATCTTGCGCACCACGAACAGGTTCTTAAACCTAATGTAATCTTTAGTTTTAAAAATAAAAATAACAATTGGTACATATGCTTTTCAAATCAAATTTTAAAATATATCATTATTAAAACAAACAAAAGAATGAAATAAAAAAAAATCTTAGTTTTCAGTCTCTTATTTTTATTAAATGCCTCTTTACCTGAGTAAACACACGATTTCAAATATAATTATTTCATGCAATGTTCCTAGGTAGCAATCAATTATTTTTAAATTATATAACTTTATATTTTTAATAACATAATTTAACTAAAAAAAATCCACAATAATGGATTCTAGTCAAAACATACCAATCTTATTGTATACATACCCAAACTAATAAATGCTTATAAAATTCATATTACGTTAAAATTAACCACAGAGTTGAAGAAATAGTGAAACACTACGAGTTAGCTTTACGCGATTTGTTTTTTGAAGGTGTTGATGAAAAATTACAGTTAAAGGTCAAGTCTTCAGTGAAAATGTCAGACATTGATGTGGCATCATTTTTATTCGGGGTCTGTAAGAGATATCTATCAAATTCCTCAATATTCTCCTTATCCTGCATTTTCACTTCTGAAAATCGATATGTTGACTTCTTGTTTGAACTTTCACTGGTTGGATAGAACTGCATACTATCGGTTGAAGTTTCGTCTTTGAAACCACTATCGACCCTCATCCAATTTACATTTGATATTTCTTTTAAAGCTGCCTTACTAGTGTTCATTTTAGTTACAGTCAACTCTGAAGGTTTTATGGCACTTTCGTAGTAACTAGAAGCGTTTGCGTAGAATGTATTCTCATTAAACCCACTATCAACTCTTTTGAAACTGGTCGAACTGTCTCCGGTTTTTGTACTATTCGTATTGTAGTCCAACTGAGATACATTATCAGTCAAAAATTTGAGATCAACATTATTAAAATCTATCTTCTTATCCTCCATACTTAATGGAATATCAAAATTATCTAAGCTACTATCTAAGGACATTTGCAATGGGCTAAGTGCGACTGGTGCACGAATTTTACTAATCTCATGAGATAAAACATTTGTTTTGCGTTTACTCTTAATAGGAGTATCATCTAATAAATTAACACTAAGTATTTTAGTGGAAGACTGTACTTCATGTGACTGCTTATTTATAGATTCAGTTTGTACAAATTGGTGGATGCTGGTATCCTCTTCTATAGACCATACAACTTTTTTACTAACTGGTGAGCTCTCGGAATCCACTGAAATATATATCATAAATATGAGAATAGTTATAACATGGGTAAATAAAAATAATTAAGATCCTAATTTACAAATAATCTAATATATCTATATCATGATATATACATCACAGCCCAACATCCAAATTTGTCAAAATCAGACTTATTTTCAAGTCAATAATATTGAAAAGTATTTTCATTAATAAAGAAATAACGAACACTACAGAATTAGAAAAACAAAACACTTTAAAAAAAAATAACCAACAACGTCTAACAGAAATAAATGTCATTCTAATAATTATAACATAGAAGTTCTGTTCCTCTTAAACATTTTATCGCTAACAACTTGCAAATACTTCTCGAATAAGAGAGACATGTAGTATATTTCATATTTGTTCATTAACTAAAAGATAATAAATCTTTTAAATACTTAAAAACTAATAACTAGTTGTCAGTTTTATTTTTAGTCTTAAAGTAATCCAAAATAAATTACCTTGTGAATTATTATGAATGGAACTATCAATACTCATGTCTCTACTGAAGTCGAGTTTTTGAACTGACCGACTTCTAGACAAACTTGATAAGCTAACACTGCGCTTTTCCAGAAAGGATCCACTCCTTGTTTTGTGTGGAGAATCTTTTAGTGAAGTACTTCTTTTCAAAATCGAATTATTTGGTGTTACTTTACAAAAACAAGTTCCTTTCTTCTCACTCTCTGGCTCAGATACAATGCAATCAAGGCAAGTTGCCATTGTTTCAGATTCAGGAGATGTGAAATTATTTTTCTAGAAAAATACATAAATATGACATTAAAAAAACATTGTTTTATTCATTTGAAATATGTAAATTAAACATAAATGAATGAACATAAGACCTATGTTGCAATATGTTGAAAACATAGCACAGCTACTGAAGCAAACTACTTAACCAATCTCGTTAAGATTTGAAGCAATGTTGATTCTCAGGGAAGGACATTAGCTACTTGTTTCTATCTAACACCAATTAAATATAACACATAGGCGAAAATTTTACTTCTAAGTGGTATGTTATACAGATACATAGCAATGCTTTTTCTCATCATCATATGCATGATGGTTGAGGTATAGTCAAGGTCAATTAGTCAGAGAAACTAAAGATGAATGATTATCAAATGAATATTAAAACGAGTGTAGAAATAATTTTAAATCTTACTTCATCATCACTGGAGGTAGCTTTGGCGACAGGCGATATAGAGGCACTTGCTAACGATGAAGGGGTTTTTGACTCCTGGTTACTGCGCTTCGGCGTCCTGAACTCAATTGGGCTAAAACAGGGCTCACCAAAATCGACAACATCAAGTATTTTGTTACGGTAACATGGTTTGTTACTTATTTGACTTTTGTGGAGTGGGGTGCCAAATGTCCTTTTCATACCTTTGGCTACTAAGTCACGACTCTGTAAAATTAAATATAGTTGTATTTAATATAGAGATAGATTTAATAAAAGCACTAGTAAATAAAGTCTGAGAAATTTGTTTTATATTAGTTTATACGTTAGGAGACTACAAATATTGGACCATCCCTAGACAGTATTGATTTCTATAGTATACTACATTTTGACCTAGGAAGTAAACCAGTTTTTTAAAGCCATACAGTGATCTTCCCACAGAATATATATGCACAGCTTGCGTCACCATCAACAAATCCAGGTAATAATGAATAAAAATGTGTAAATTAATTTGACATTTTCATTTGAATCTGAAAGTCAAATTCCAATAAGAAGAAACACAAAAAAAAGTAATTTACTTTTTATGTAACTGAAACTGCATAATATAAATATTCATATCTCTATTCTAAGGTATAATCGTTCAATTCCCACTTTATCGTTCCTATAGCCATATTCCAAGATGTGTGAAGACAAATAAACAACTTTGACATTGAATTAATGTGAATAACCTATGATATTTATTATTAGGATTATTAGGATTATGTAAGGAACATATGAAATTAGCGTTTTGTCGTACTGACCACTTTGGTCTGAAATATCTCCTCTTTGGTTAAGAATTCCAAATTCAAATTTATAAATTCATTTAGCTGGTACATTTGAATTTTGAAAACAGTCATTCATTTGTTTTTTCTTCATTATTTTTTTTCTTTGGCGTCGCTTATTACCGCACAATGGAAAACATGAAATATCAGTATATTTACTAGTACGAGTTCTACCGTGGCACCAGTTCTGCAGAAACAACTCGAAGGATTAATGATGTGTACGGCGCTGGTGTCGCAAAAGAAAGCACACAAGCGTTTTTGGTTTCAACGTTTTCGTTCTGGAAGTTTCGACCTTCGGAACCAACCCCGTGGACAGCCGGAGACCGAAGTGTAAAATGAAGAATTAAAGGCTATTGTGGTAACGGATCCATCACAAAACACTTCAGAGATAGCTGCAGGCTTCGGGGTAAGTGATAAAACTGTATTAATCTACTTGAAGCAAATCGGGAAAGTAAAAAAACTTGAACAATGGGTACCACATGAATTTAGTGAATCGAACTTGCAAACACGCGTCGACTGCTGTGTTACTTTGCTCAACCGACACAATAATGAAGGGATTTTAAATCGAATCATTACTTGTAATGAAAAGTGGATACTGTACGATAATCGGAAGCGCTCGTCGCAATGGCCGAACCCTAGAGACCCAGCCAAAACCTGCCCTAAACGAAAATTGACTCAGAAAAAGTTACTTGTGAGTGTTTGGTGGACTAGCGCCGGTGTCATTCACTACAGCTTTCTAAAATCTGGCCAAACGATTACGGCAGATATCTATTGTCAGCAACTGCAAACCATGAAGGAAGAACTAGCTGCTAAACAACCGAGATTGGTCAATCGCTCTAGGCCACTGCTCCTTCACGACAACGCAAGACCACACACTGCACAACAAACAACCAGTAAGTTAGATGAGCTACAATTGGAATGTCTGCGACAACCACCGTACTCCCCAGACCTTGCTCCAACAGATTACCATTTTTTCTAGAATTTGGACAACTTCTTACAAGGAAAAAAATTCAATTCCGATGCGACAGTCCAAAGAGTTTATTGATTCTCGTCCCAATGGTTTTTTTAGTAAAGGGATCAATGAGCTACCTATGAGATGGCAAAAGCGCATAGATAACAACGGTGCATACTTTGATTAATGAAATATATTTTACAAAACAAAATTGACTTTATATTCCACCCGTACAAAACGCCAATTTCATATGTAAGGACCTAATATTTACTATGGGTTCTTGAAAAAATTGTCATCATTATGAGTAAATAAATAAAAAAACAGTTAAAAAAAGTAACAGCCTGTAAATGTCCCACTGCTGGGCTAAGACCTCCTCTCCCTATTTGAGGAGAAGGTTTGGAGCTTATTCCACCATGCTGCTCCAATGCAGGTTGGTGGAATACACATGTGGCAGAATTTCGATGAAATTAGACACATGCAGGTTTTCCTCACGATGTTTTCCTTCACCGAAAAGCACGAAATGAATTATAAACAGAAATTAAGCACAAGAAAATTCAGAGGTGCTTGCCCGGGTTCGAACCCACGTTCATCAATTAAGATTCACGCGTTCGTACCACTGTGCCATCTCGACTTTTAAAAGTCGAAGAAAACAGGTATATTGCAAATATTACCAAATCAGGACTAAATAACACAGGCGTATGAGCCTCATAGCTAGAAAGAGGACGCTGTTCTATGTTTATCTCATCATCAGTTTGTTCGGATTCGTCATGTTCCATATCACTGTGTTCCTCAAAAAATAACTTCCGTCTTAATGAACCATTTGCTGTCATTTCATATTCACCATATATATCCTGTTCCTGAAATTTTAATGTTATCTATATTGTTTGAAAAATCTATCTCATTATTAAAATATAATTATTTATATCTAAAATCAAAATTAAATTATTATTTTATTTTTTAATGATTACATAACTTATGTTAGTTAAATAGTTCAAAATCATAATAACAAACCTGTGTATAAGTACAGAATGGTTGTAAGATGTTTTCTATCTCAGGTGGAAGATTTGGTGGTAATGTCAGCATAGTTTGAGCAGCAGCTAATGCAAAATAAGAGTAAATCAGACAGTGTAAATTTTCAGGTCTTACATTTATAAATATTTATTGTAAATTGGTTCATTCAAGTTTTTACAATAACTTATATATAGTGGAGATAAAATATTCAGCTAAATGTTTGAATTCAGTGAATGTCATTTACAGAAGAAAAGAATTTTTTTAAAAAAAAATTTGGATCCAATTACTGCTTTGTCTAGTTATAGTTAGTTATTAAGGAAAATGTAATGGAAATATAATTATGGAATAGTTTTAACAATTAAACTATATGATAAGTTTTTATCTAATAGATATAGAAAAAGCACCTTCTCTAACTATAGTAGTTTTTTCACTAACAAAGCTAGTGATGATAAGACTATTACTATCAGCAGATGTTTGCAGTGGTTTTATTTTTTTGGAAATTTCCAGTGGACTAGGCATCACCATCTCTTGTGAGAAAAATCTGAAAAAAGAAACAGTAATATCACATTACATACATTTATCTCATAATCATCAAATATTTATGGTAAATTTGTTGACTATATAGATGAATCATTGTTAATTAATACAGAACATGATTTAATGAAAATGTATCTAAAATTTAAACTTATGCAAAAATAAAGTTGCTACTTTTTATTATAATGCATAGCTTTTTATATATGCAAAATATTGCAATATTAAAATGTATACTTCTCGTTTGCTTCCTCTGCTATCTTTTCTAACACGGGATCAGGTGATGGTTCAAACTGACTATTGCAAGCTACGATGTCGGCGGGTACCAAGGTACATGCTTGATCTATATCCCATTTGAATGATCCATTGCTAGACGCTTTGTACATTTTACACATACCAGGACTAAAAAAAATAGTTCGTTAATTTCCAAAAAATTATATAAATTTTATTAATAATTAAGAAATTAAATATACGTACCTGCATATTGGTTTGTGTAAGCTTTCAATTAAAACTTTATCAAAGGGATTGCGAACCTTACTACTCGTTGGAGGTGTAGATTTTTTATTATTACTAGAATTATCATTTTTATCACTCATTTCGAAAATAGCATAAACTTTACATTACCTAAACAACAATAACTATTCGCGTGGATCCATATAAAAATAATAATTTACAGTTCCGGAGAGTTTAAATACGAAAATTTGATGAATCCACTGGTAAAACCGAATAAAATTATATGAAGATAAGTATTAGGCACTTAGGTAGCTTCTCACAGCTACAAATGTTTTTTAAAGCTACTGAGTACTGACAATAATGACAGTTACATTTTAAGGATAACTCATAGAGAACTATTACTATAGGGACAACTCGATGAGACGATCATTGCACAGGTAATAAATTATAATCACTATTTAAAACTCGATGGAAGTAGGTCAGTGCTGCCAGATGCAAAAACTTACTTATCTAATCGCTATAATGGTGCAAAAAGCTTTAAATTGTATTCACTAAAAATTATTGTTTTAAAAGCTCGTATTTTTGCATTTTTTATGTATATCTGTTGCGAGTCCGTTACATAAATTACATAAAGTACATTACATACATTTTTATTTCTACATTTTTTTTAAACGCTAGCTTAAAATAACAGCACTTCCAAAATAACAGTTTTTTCTTAAAAAGTTTGTCGCGATTATTATTAAATTAAACATAATGACATAAATATTAAACGCAAATAATGGACATGTTTCAAATTCCACTTATAAACCTGAAAGTAAAAAAAATATGTAAGTATTACATTAATGCGTTTTATTGTTTTACAGTACCTATTATTGTGAGGTACAATACATATTTTTTTTATTTTTATGAATGTTTTTATATATATATATATATATATATATATTGCTAAAATAATTATATATATATATTGCTAAAATATTACATTTTACTATGAAATCACATGAATAATAAAATATTAAATAATTAACATAATATGATTAAAAACCAACCTTAAGTATTATTATGAAATTGCGATTTCGATAATACTTTTATAAATCTAAATGTGTACCCACAAAACATTGTGTGACAATGTGAGTGTTGTAATTTTGGTAATACCGCATTTTTACTTACATTTCTTTATTTTCAAAAAGCGCAACCTACTACGCAATCGTAGAGATCATTTGTAAATAAAACTTTTTTTTATTAAATATTCAAGTTACAATAATTGGTTGGGTGCCAAATTGATTTCCTTACATATTTTTTGAAATTAAAAAGTTTAATTGATTTTGACTGATGACATTGACATGGACATAAAAGTTCGTTTCTTTATAAATAGAAATAATAATCTAAAGTTACTAATCACCATTATCTCTAAGATAATATTATAGTATAACTTATAAGAGGAAATAGTTTATTGATAAATATAAAAGTGTAAAATGAAATTATGCGATTACGAATACGTAAAACTCGTATTTATTTTATGTAGGTACCTCTCTTATTGAAGTCAACAGAGAACAAAATATATTCAAAAAGAACTATCAAAACCCTTGGACAGATACCAACTTGCTTAGTTAGATGTTTAAAACTTCTCTATTTGATCTCCAATAATTGTTAGTTTTATATGAAAAATTGGTTGATATAAATTATGGATGATAGTGAAGTAAGCTATGAGCCAATGGATGTAGACTTGAGTTCTCATTCTATAAGTGCAATGGAGATTTCATATGTGGATCGAAATTTTGAACATTCACCAATAATCATAAAAAAGGAAAAAGATGAAGATGTTGTTGAACAAGAGAAATATATTAACATAAAGCCTCTGACTATTAATAACTTAATTGAAAATCATACATTAACTCATAAAAGAAATCGTGCCTATTCAAAATTTATGATAAAATTTATTGTGTGTGTAATTGTGGTACTGTTTTCTGCTGTTACTTATCAAATAGTGTATTTTAGATGTAACGACAGCCTTGATCTAAATGTAATTAGCAATACTTTAGTAACTAAAGTATATGGACAAACCAAAGCAACGTCATCATTATTAAAGGCACTTGAAAATGAAACAGCGAACAAAATTATAATATTATTTGGAGGTACAGGAGTTGGTAAGACATATACAGTGTCATTAATACTTGATAACATACTTAATTATGGAAACATTTATCACTATACAATGCCAGGATTTTCACAGACATCATCAGATTTTATGTTGGGTCTAATATATTGCGAGTCATCTGTAATAGTGGTGGATGATTTAAATAAAAATGATATTTTAACTGTACAAGATCACATAAAGAGTTTGGTTAATAAAAGCATAAAGTATGCCAAAACATTAACCATTATTTTGATCTATAATTGTGATACTATGGGTGATCAATTTTACCGAAGATGTGATGATACATTTCTATACAATTTAAAACATAGTTTAGCAACTATTGAAGCTGAAAAATTTTTCATTAAATTTGAATCTTTGACCGAAGAACATTTGAGAAAATGTATTGAAAGTGAACTGACAAACAAAAAGCTTAGTGATTCAGATCTTGTTGAAATTATCAAAAACTTTAATGTTACAATTGATGGTTGCAAAGGTGTCTACCAAAAGATGAAATACTTAAGCATAATTTAATTGTAAGGTATGTCATTGATAAAAATAAATTTGTGATTTGTTTATAGATCTGTAGTTTTACTTGTAGATTGTAAGGATTGAAATGTAGTTAAGTAACTAAAAAAACCTGTATTTACTTAAGTGAGGTAGATAGAATCTTAATTAGAATTCTTATGATCAAAACGCTCAGCCATATTCCAGTATTAAATAATATTTTGGCATAAATAAATTGCATTATAATCTAAAAAAAGAAAGATTTTAGATCAAAAAAACTTTATTTTAGATAATGTTACATGATAATCGGCAATGCAGAGGTTTAAGAAATTATGTCAAATAGAAATATACTGACAAATGTTTAATACACCTACACTTCCACAATTTTCAATTTATCCTACACAAACATCGCCATCTTGATAATAAAGAGCAAATTTTAAACAATTTAGTGGTGCATTAAAGTATGAATTACTTTGGTTACCCTAACTATGACACAAAACAATCTCAATGTAACTAGATAGGGGTGCCATATTATAATTCAAACTAAATAGTACTAATTCACTCAATTTAAGTACACCTATATAGTTTCAATATAAAGATCATAGGCTTTACAAATACTCTAACATATAACGCTCCATTAGTACAATACCAATTCTAGCTGAATGGTCAAAATATTCTTATTTAATTAAAAGCAATGAACTAGCTAATGGAGAAAAGATTTCATTTATAACAGGATTGAAACTGTCTTTGTTAAAATAATTATAATTATGCCATATTGCACTGCACCCATATTAATGATTTACATAATTAAAATTGTTGAAGCACATAGAGTGAATACAATATTCCTCATGTAATACTAAACTTTAATTAAATCACAAATAAAAAAATATAACATAAAATTACTTAATGAAATTATTTAATGAATCTATAAACAATAGTGAACATTTAAATGGTAACTTGAATTACTGATAATTAAGCAAATATTTTCTCATAAACTAATTTTCTATTAATTAATTATCATAACAAGTTTGCGAATAGATAAACATTATTATTTCAATTAGTTTAATATTTAAAAAAGCTCTCCTAAATACTTTAAAGCCAGTAGGTTAGTGCATGCAATCAGGAAAAAGTGCTTTAACAATGAGAGAGAGAAAGAGAGCTGTCTTTTTAAATTTTTATAGTTAAATTCTGTTGTAAGTTATCTTAATTATGTAATTGAAATAATTTGGAACACTGTTGAGGGAAGACAGTACCATGTTAAGAATGTCATTCCTAAATATACTCAGTTGTAGTATTGGTAAAAAAAATTTATACCATCCATAATATGTACATATTTTGTGCAATTCTGGTTTGTTTTGGTGTTCTGAATAATTTTATTTGTTATGATATTTACTAAAAAAATGATGAAATTTTTTTGTGATTGTTTCAACAATTTTTTTAAGTAATAGCTATTTTAACATAATCTTATGTTGGAGAACACATGTTTTGGACTGAAATATTTTAATTACTTAGTGGTATAATGATGAACATTAAAATATGTTTCAATACAATCACTTCGAGCTCATGAATACATAAATGTTTTTATGATAATATTAATATTTAAGTTAGTAACAAACAAAATCTTTAACAATGTATTTTGCGATAGTAATGATGTAAATTTATGAAAATTATTTAAAATCAAATACTTCAATTTAACCATTCAGTTAGTTAAACAGACATGGACGAGGTATCAAGAAATACTTTTATCCTTAATGTAAGTCTAGTCTATCTAGGTGTGATGCTTGAAAAAATTAAAAAATATCCTGATTCCAAATAGTAATACTATTTGCCAATTATCAAAATCGACAATAAATAAATTAGAAATTTAATGTCTTACTTATTACAAAAAAATTAAATTACACAAAAAATTAAACAAAAAATTAAATTACAAAAAAAAAATATATTGACAATTTATTTAGGTATTATCATGGGAGAGCCCATAAAATAAATTAAAATTCAACAAGTATAAAAGAAAAATATAAAAAAATAAAAGTACTAAGTAAATAATTTTAGATGTTATCAACTTTTGAACATGTGGTGTGCAAATCATATCTATTTACATGTAAGTATTTAGTTCTGTATAATTTTCCAAATTAATTAAAACATTGATTAAATACTAATATGCGTAACAATAAAGACTAGAATACATTTTATATTGTACAGTTATTGGCACTAATTTCAATGATAATGGCACGACTATGTACTCTTCAATATTGGAAATATCACCATGATCACAAATCAGTTATCTACGATGCGATTTACATTACAATTCCAAACACATTTTAAAGTATATTTTTAAAAATTAGGTTTTCCTAACTATTTTACATTTACAAAATTGTAAAAACATTGGGTAATGTTGTTTATATCTAATTTTAATTCTAGAAAATACTGAATTTTTTGCAGACTTAACATTAGCACATTTCATAAGTGAAACTGTGCAACTATTACTATTACTATGCATATGCATAAGCAATTACCATACCTACGCATTACACATATAATATCACTCTACAAGCTCCTCTCACATTAGTTAGTTTGAAACAACAGTCCGCCCCTTGCACAGTTCACTATAGAATTGTTATAATATATTAAATTTTTTGATTTTAAAATTATGTGAATTAAAATTTTTTAACCTTTGCAAATAATAATATAATAACATTTTCAAAATACATTTCTGATTAATTAAAGCAAAAGCACAGTAAAGTTAACAATATTTAAATCTAAAATTGACAAAATTGATATAATTCACTTAAAACATTATAATATTAAAAATCAATACTAGACTTAATAGTCTATGAATTTGAAAATAAGTTACAAATTGTACATATTTTATTATAGTAAACATATTTTAAAAATACAAATTGCAATTTTCAGTGGTTTAAGTATATAGTGCCAATAACTGCATTAATTTTAATCTTACTAGCTAGGTATTCAATAACAAATAGAACACCATATTTAAGCACGACAAAACATTTATAGTTAAAAATGTAGAGAGACTTATTGAGAAATGTGCTA
Organism: Nymphalis io; assembly: GCF_905147045.1. Lineage (NCBI taxonomy): Eukaryota > Metazoa > Arthropoda > Insecta > Lepidoptera > Nymphalidae > Nymphalis > Nymphalis io. Next base: position 8,932,341 of record NC_065892.1, on the reverse strand, counting down.
ATAACTCTAAATCTTGAAAATGTCTGGAGATTTTTTATTAAGTTATGTTACTTGGTAATGATTAAGATTCATTTGTATCAGATCTGTAAATGTTTGAGATTTTTTTGAATGCAGTTTTCATAAACGCTTGCATTAAATATTCGTTGACATTCGATTGTGGCAGAGATCATTTTTTTATTTATTGATATCTAGCGTGAAGCATTGGATATTTCTCAGTATCACATTTTAGCCACAAATTATTTTTGGTTTATTCTGATAACTATTACGGAAACGAAATAGCATTTCTTGCTTATATTGATTGATTACCTATAATTAAATAACTTAATTCTTTGAGATTACAAAGAATTACTAGTAAAATTCGTGTAATTTTAGCAGAATTAGATATAAATATATTTTGTTAGCCAAGGATTTGTTTGTAATGGTCTCGCTTATTTATGAAAGGATACAATGGTTTTAATAATATCGCCATTACACAAATCTTGTTTCTTGAGACCAAATTCCGCTGGCTTGCTGTAGCCTTTAAGAGAAGGGACTAGTTAGGAGCGATGGAAGTGAACTGCAGTCCACTTGTTGAAGCGTTTGTGCCAAATACGTGTTTCTTGAGTCTGGTTTGTAGATCGTCGCCCTTCTCCATCCACACTCTGCGTAACACACACATACGCTATAACAGCTACATCATCTCCAAGTAGGTGTACTCTGGGATTTAAAATTGTAGTATTTGTTTTTACGTGCGTTGGTGTGTTATCAATGAAGAATTTATGGAACTCTACGCCTTCTATGAGATTTCCTAGTGCGTCAGGATCAAATGCAGTGACAGTAGGATCACATAATTTAGAGTATGTTTCATAGTCTCCATTATTAATGGCATCGATCAGAACTTCAGTAGCTTTGATTACTTCTGCTCGGCGCAGAGAAGCATTACTGTCACCGCGGGCTTTTCCGAACGAGTCCGCTTTTGTCAGACTCTCTTCATCGTGCTCTTTAGAGATGACTGTACAAGCTCTGTCAACTCCCTTTTTATCCTTGTCCAAATCATCATCTTCTAAGGTAGTACTACTATCAGTTGACTCTTTTACTTGGGAACCATCTCCTTTCTTATTGACCATGGATTTTCCAGAAAAGTTGCGAGTAGCGAGCATAGTGGTTAAAATGGCGCCCTTCAACTTGCGGCGCGCATTGAATTTCTTCAAACAGTCCACTGTCTCTTGTCTATGCATAACCGATGCAACACGCTCACGGTGGCAGATCCATGGGTGTTTCAAAGCTTCAGAAGCAGTTATTCTCTTGCTCGGGTTAACCGTCAACATTTGGTTGATTAGACTTTTAGCTTCGGGTGTCACAGTGTCCCATTCGGGAGATGGGTAATCATAAGCACCAGCTTTAATTTGACCGTATAATCGATGTTGATCTTCATCCCAAAATGGTGGGTATCCCACTAACAAAATATACAATATAACGCCACATGCCCATATATCCACTGGCTTGCCGTAAGGTTCTTTTTTAAGCACTTCTGGAGACAGATATCCAGGAGTACCGGCGAATCCAAACCATGCTTGTTGATCACCTTGGACTTCAATAGCGAGTCCGAAATCAGCTAATTTCACAGCGGCTCCTTTGGCTTTGCTGGCAAGTAACAAATTTTCGGGTTTGAGGTCTCTATGAACCACTCCATTATGATGGCAATGATGCACGGATTCCAAAATTTGTTGAATACAGTGAGATGCATCTGCTTCAGAATAAAACTCTCGTGCTACTATATCTTCAAATAATTCACCACCAGTCACTAAATCAAACACGAGATAGTGAAAATGTTCCTCTTGAATAGAGTCATGTAATCTAACGATATTGGGATGTTGTAATTTTCGACAAATTCGAGCTTCTCTTTCTAATTTTTGAAAGTCTCTAGCCGAGAGTTTCTTAGTATTGATTATTTTGGCAGCAAACTCGTACCCAGTTGATTTTTGAACAGCGCGTCTTACTATTGAAAATGCCCCCTTCCCTAATTCTTCTTTGAGGTCATAATTATCCGAGAAGCGAGTACTAACACTTTCACGATTTGGATTCGCCATATTTTATTAAAAATGCTAACGTTACCTGTCTTGAAGGAGGAGTGCAACTTACTCTTCAACCTTGAGTGCGGATTTCTTCTGTTCTAAGTACAATTAATCTGAAACAAGTTAATAGTCTAATTTACTACAAAGATCTTATTAGAGGTATTTTTTTATTAAATGAAAATAATTTAACGATTGTTCTCAAAATTAAAATAAAGTAATTTATAGATTACTAGTTCCTCTGATCATCAATTGTTAGAAATTATTTGTCTTTTTAATTAAAAATGTAAAGGTATAATAATAAAATCATTACAGTCAAGATAAAATAATAAAAAAATATGCCAAATACTTATTTAAAGCATATCATAACATGATATTTTATTTGATATTGATTAGAGATACTATTTTTGTCATCCAAGCTAAAATGAAATTTCCAAGCTGAATATAAAACACGTAGATGCCTAGACAAAAGTTATCATGATCACAAACATAGACTTCTAATATTAACACTACGGTACCGGGATGACATTTCGTTAGCGCAAAATAATCGATACACCATTGTCTCAACACATTCACAAAATCTGGACTGGATTTAAAATATTTATTTTAAAAATATCATTAATCATACACAAATAACTTGAATATAATGTATAAAAGTCCGTACTATTTTTCATTAATAACACTCAATTACATTTTAATAAGCTGATCAGTGCGCAACTTTCGACGATATTCTTAGCAGTTGTAACTCGTATAGACTACTCGCGATGTATTTTTAATGACGAAAATAATGTCAAGCAAATTAAATAAGATAATTGACCGCAACATGTTTCGAAATTAAAAAAGTTATTTACCTATTATGTGCCCATTTTACACAATATTAGCGAGATGAAGACCGAAAGCTAAGGGCCTGGCCCTACACCACACTCTCCTTCTGCTCGGGACACGAGCTTCGGGGTCAAACTCATAGACATTTATGTGTTGCTACAACGGTGTTACTTGATTAATCTATTAAAAACCTTTCATTTCAAAAATACGTTTTCCTTAGTATTTTGCTTGGTTTTTGATTAGATAATAGATATAAAACTGAAATATACACAAAAATCATTTCTACGGCTAGAAAGAAGCGAGTTTAATAAATTTTAGTTATTCATTTTTTGAGATGTAAACACCACGCAGCAAACAAAATCGATGGACTAGCGCAGCGCTAAACCAAAGAGAATATTCTACAATATCTTAAACTAGCGCCATCTGTCAATGTGATATGAAGTTTGAATAACTAAAAATATATGACTGTGTTACTGTTCGTTTTTTTTTTAAATAGAATTTTTTCAATAAATATGTATATATAGCAAGCATGTAAGCTTCAAATGAAATGAATTAAAGAATTACGAATGTCATTTAAAGCGAAATATGCTATGAAAAGTATGCATATTAAAAATGAAATTGTCATTCTATATATTTTACCTACTTACCTATTCAACATCCTACATCTAACCGCACTTGGTTTTTTGTTATGCAATGTTTCAAATTATTGTTGTCTTTTTAACTATTTTTATATGCCGAAATGTATAACATATTTTGTTATATCTATAATATTGTTTTTATCATATATCAGCAACGTCTGTATATACATGTAGGTACGTATGATGTTAAGTACAGTTAAGTCTTTCAATATATTCATATATTGTTTGTCGAGCCGTTTGGGTACCACCCACGTTTATCAGTTATTCTAAAACCATACATCAATAATCCATATTTTTGTGTTCCGGATTGAGTCACTTGCGCCTCGACCACTTAATTATATATATTATAGACTAGACTGACACACATTTAATACAAAATAAGAAACCAAATAATAATAAAAAAACTGAAATCATTTAAACCGGTAGTCTACTAACGTAGTCCTTTAGCATGAAATACGTATATCTATTTATACAATATTAATTTGAACATTTTTTAATTCCCACGAAGACATAAGTCAGCCTTCGTCATAGATATAAGATATAAGACGTCGAGGATAGTAAATTTGATATAATTTATCTTGAGTAAGAGTTTTCAATTATTATTTTAACAAAAAATTTATCACGCAAAAAAACTCCCAAAATTAATTGGCAAATTATAATAATATAATAATATTAATATAAGTTCCGTTTCATTTATTCAGATCTACATGAAATCTACTGAACTGATTGAAATAGAACTATTATATTATGATAGTTTATAAGTAGTTTCAGAACGTATATGGTTATATTTTTCATATTTTTTGAGTTATAGCGTATAGTTGACGATTTAATTGCCGTTTCGGAGGCTTGCGAAGCGAACGCTGCCAAAACTATAAAATATACATGAAACTGTATGAGAAATTTCTAGAAAATATCTACATAAAAATGTTAGCGAACATATATCTATATACATTTTATAGTTAACTCATACAACAATTTTATATTTAAAACAAATGTTAAAGATAGACAATTACTTCAGTTTAAATTATTTGTCACACTATAATAATTATAATCTTTCAAAAGTAGTTTTTGAATTTAAAGCTGTATTAGTACAATACAAAATATAGATCAATAGACTAGAGGGTACTACTGATTAAACGAGATACGTACTAAATATTCTTTTAGGATATGTCTTTCCATCTCATTAATAAAAAGTAAAATCGATGGGGTAAAATCTTAATTATAGTTGAGACGTGTATTTAGTTATTTGCATTTATTAGAGGATTGGATTTATTAGGGGATTTGACAGTCGCTTCGGGTCATACTTGGCACAAAGGTTGTCCATTGCCATACAACGCGGAAATGCGGCCTGCATTATGGGCAGCTTTGCGTCGGGTGGGAATCGGGAGGGACTATTTTAAAAATTGACTAAAATAATAAAAATTAATAATCTAAATTTAAATCAAACCCTATGTAATGATCATGATTTCTGTAATATAAAAGAAAAATATTATTATAATCATATACACAATTAGAATTATCATTGTAATATTGACAATATTTTGTAAATTACTAAATTATAATATTATAAAATTATAATTTGCATTTTGTATGTTGTAAGTTATTATAATATGTATAATTTATTTAAAACTTTTAACTTTTAAATAAATTATACATATTAACAGTGTGGTTTATATACGATCAATGTCTTATATTTGTAATAATGCTATATTTTTATGTACACACTCGTAATACTGTGGCTTTTTCCATGTTGATCCATTGAACTTAATCAAGTGATCAAAAACTAATTCGCTTATTATAAAATAACTACCATGCGATACGAACGAAATTTACTTATTTTTTAACTAAAATAGCAGATAACTTATTGTTCATGATTCTTAAAAACAAACCATGAGAAATATATAATATTTATTTAAATTTAAAAAATAGGTATAAATATGTAAAATAATTATTATTTATTCGATTTCGATTAATTTTTTTATTTTATAAAATATTCGCTACATTTTTGAATTATAAGCATTTTAATTATTAATTTGAATAATAATATATATAAACAAAGTGTTTTAGTGGTTCCACACAATAAAACGTATCGTGCTATGTTTAACATTTCATTTTGTTTGTTTAAAACATTGATTTAATTTTGATTATTCGTAATAATTATTTAAACATACTTAAACAATTCCAATAATCAGACTAACGGTCCAGCCCAATAAAGAGGCGCCAGTAAACGGTTAAATCCCCAGTTATATTCATAAAAATCAAAACGGGTTCGCATCTTGCGCAAGTGCAGGGGGGCCAAACAAGGGCTTTCGCAGCGGGCCCTTCCGAAATTCGCCGGTGCACAATGCACCCTTCGTACCATCCCCACGCGGGTTCTCTTATTATTACGCGACTCCTGTTCCTGTCCCCACATTGATCATATTATTTTTATATTTGGACTCGCTCGACGCGTTTCTAAGTTTATCTTAGTTTTTAACCGACTAAAATCGGCTTCGTTCGAAGTTTGAAATGTAGCTAATATCATTTCGTAATAATATATCAGTTCCTGAGAACAAATGTGCTGTGCGAAAATTACGCGAAGTTATTCGAACGGATTCCTCGGTTCTGTCACCTAATATTTGCAGCGAAGGGAAGTATTAAGGTTTCGAACGCTGCGGTCGTCTCAAGTTGCTTTTCTCATGAGTGGACGTGTTTGTAAAATAATAACTTGAGAGTAATATGTGGGTAGGAGCCGTCGGATGAACGGCGTTCTGCGTGCAGCGTCCGCAGGGCCGGGCACTGAACGAATATATCGATCGCGCGCCTCGCTATCCTTACAATATTCTGTGTACGTGGTGATCGTTTCAATTTGGCGGGAGCCGGGACGCCACGCTGCTTTTTGGCAAAACACTTGAAAACTAGTTTGGTAAGTTAACAATGTTAGTATGTTACGTTGCATTTACAACATATTTATTTTTGTGCGTTTTTTGTAAACTTTTCAGATACTAAATTTATCCTGGATTTATTGTTAAAATTAAACTGTTCTGTTAAGTTAAATTAGTTACATCATTTGTGTGGGTATTTTTAACGTCACAAAATTAATTTTCTGTACTACCATATAACATCTATTCATCAAACTATAATTTATAATCACTTAAAATATTTAAAAATGTATAATATGTGATTATACATTTTTATTGGCGACAAAGGTATTCAATAAAATACTGTAATAAATTAAAACGTACAAGACTAATGCAAATAGTAAATAGGTACTTCATTACGTTACTAACAAAAGCGTTACGAGTATGATTATTTTGATCGGTATATTATATAGGTTTATCAAATATTTGACAAAAACGACCAATCACTTAGTTCTTTTGTCAAAATATTTAACAGACATACGATCCATCAAATATTAGTCGTGAAAAAGCTTCGCTGGCGACGAATAAATCGAAACAGTACGTGTATTACCGAAAACCAAAACAAAATTATTATGTAATATGAAAGAAATAGGTCAGTGACAAAAAATATTTTATTCAATAACGTGGTGTTTGTATTTCAATACAATCAAGTTAATTACAAAATCGAGCTTAACAAATGAACGACGTCGATAATTACTTTACCGATTCAAATTTAATTTAAACGTCATTTTACTGTTTTTAATTAGGTTATACTGAAACTTTACTTAAGACCACTCGAGAAACGGAAGTCGTATGTACTTAATGTTATATGAAATCGTGCGAGCGCCACGTGACCCAACCGCGCAGGACAGCTTTGACGTCATCACTTCTGTGAACATTTTCAACTGCCCTATATATGTATATTTATATTATTAGTAGGATATGTTACTTAAATATAATTTGTAGAAAAAAGCACTAACCATTTATGTATTTATTACATATTGCTAATGTAATACTCGTAATTTTGCAAGACACATGACGAGACGAGATGTTCAACGAGAAGTTAACACCCGTGGCCGCGCGACGGTCTCCTATAATATGAGTTTTACAGAACATTGTTGCTCAGTACGTAATATTTCAATTATTAAATGAATTATTATTTGTATACAAATTAAAAGACACGGGATTTAAAATACATGGTTTTTCGATATTATCCTGTATTAATACTGGCCTTTTGCTTTTAATGCTTTTTACTATAAGTTAATGTCGCTGTTCGGTAAGGGCCTCCTCTTTTCTGTAGCAGAAAATTTGGACCTCAATTCACATCGCTGCTTCAATGCGGATTCGTGGATACATGTGATAGAATTTTTTTCGGCACGAGATGAATTATGAAGATAGTTTTTTAAATTAAGCATATAAAAAACTCGGTCGTGCATATGTTATCACCACTGAGCTTAATTTGGGTATATCTTTTAGTCAAGTGTACGAAATTTACTTTTATTAAACTTTGGAGGTATCCATATATAAAAATTGTGTGATCGAAAATGGTTAAAAAAAACGTGATAAAGATTTTTTGTCAGGCTATGTGTCATTTTTATATTTATCAAGCATGCTCTTTTGTAGCACATTCATACCATATATATGTAAACTAGTGGCTTACATTAATTTAGTGACAGATTTTTTATTTACTAGTGAAAATATGACATATGAATACGTTTAATAATACTTTTCATTTATTATATATTAACTATGATTAGTCACAAGTATACGTCCAGTATTGGACTAAGGGATTGTTAGATGACGATGACAGTGTTATACAAGAACAAATATTATCAGAAAAATCAACATATGACTTATAATATCTTAATCAGTAATATATTTTTTCATGATTTATCATATTTCGAATGAAAAGTAATAGTGATGATGGGAAATTAACTACTCGTTACGTTAATACGTTACAGACAACTAATTATAAGGCAGTTGAAAGCTTCGATGACAGTTGCTTATCTCATAATACTCCTGGAAGCCTTACGTGACATGACGAGACTATATAGTGACAGACTACAAATTCACCCATTTGTTCCACAATCCATACGTTAGATACAAAATTACATATATGTATATTATAATACGGTCGGCTGGCGAGCTATGGCCAATATAAATGCTAATTTTACACGGTATAAACTACGTCTTAATAAATAAAAGCAATATAACCATGCACTAGGGGATAGTTTTAATATTTTCTTTATATATGTATCTTTCTATATAAATAAAACATATATTTACAAAGACAATTACAGACGTTAGTAACAATAATTTTCATACATTTGCTGTTTTTAATTATCGTTCGACTTATCGAGACATGTATCAAAGAACATTTCACTTAATATGAAAGGAATTTGCCTTTCTTTTGATAAAGGACGAATAATTTATCATTTATAATTGATATATCATTGGTTATTTTTATATAAATGGTAATCTATGTCTGTGCCTGTTTTAATTCGCCTATGTGATGTTTCAACGACGATATGAATTAACACAGACTTAATATAATAATATTAGTGATTAGTATTATATATTGGCATCAGGCTGATTTGAAGCTATATAAAAAAACACGACAAAAATATCGTTTTTTAATCGGTTAACATAATACGGTATACAGTTATGAATATAAAATGCTTGTTTAAGATTGTCTGAATGATATGAAAATTAAGGATAATAATTGTATGAAACAATTTAATACATTGTAGTGAGATTCTTAATAAATTCATTAGATTTATAATAAACCGATAACTTGATATGTACAAATGCGAATTAATATCTGTAGGACGCAATATTATGAGAATGGAGTTTGAAAACCCGATACTATGTATTCGGTTTCACTCATTTACTGCAGTTGCGTCTAGGCAACCAGTGATTTTAAATATTGTACAGAAATATAATTATTTCCAATAAATATTGACAATAATTTGACTATCAAACTGAGTAGATATTATTTTAACCATGGAGGTAGAACCTTATTGTAGTAGTGATGTGTTTTTATTTCGGCTTGGATTTAACACATATCAGGCAACAAACGAACGCATTGCGTCTGATTGGGCACTAAAACAAAGCTTCGTATTATTTATTCTTTTTCAGTGGTATGATAAAAAATATTCCGCTTCCTTTATCAGTAAAAGTATGACTGTGTTTTGATTATACGCAGAAATGAATTGTCGCTTGAATAAGGGTCAGTAATATCTTTGTGTCATGCCCAATGTCTGCGGCTTGTGGTTGTGAACAACCACGTTGCGATTGAGGTTGATTTCCAATTTCTGCTGAGTTATATTTAGGTCAAAATTACCATACTATATAAGAATGAATTTTATGAAGTTTTCTTTGTCTTTCTTTATTATAACATTATAATTTTTTCTATTCGAAATATAGTACCTAACAACGCAATAATCTTTCGATGATAATAATAGTCGTAATTGCGTTTAATTAAGCGCAGTGCGCAAAAGTATGAAACTTTGAGTGTTAAATATTTCATCGTAAACAGCTTTTAGTACGAAAATTTACAGCCATGAATATCAATTTGTTACGGCTAAGCTCACCACGTGTTTTTTCTTTGATGTTCCTGATTTCTATTTGTACGCCTTGTAATAATTAATTTGTATATCAAATGCTCTGCGACAATAAAGAAAAAAATAGTTGTTTTTCTTTGGGTTACGTATCTATTGACAAACAACAAAGACCGCTTTTGGCTGCAAATTTTTCATTAATGTGAAAATAACACGCATTCTTACTTTGATATAGCTATGTTTGATGTTATTACAAGGTAGTGTAGTACATTTAATTGCTAGCAGAAACCTTATTACTTTTAAAGTTTCATTAGGTTAAATTCTTCATGAAAGTATTTTATCTATGGCTCCCTTAATTGAAAACGTGTGCATTCGCAAGTCCCGGCTCAAAAGTTTTCGATCTTGGGGTCTTATTAAAACTACTACTAATACTATAAAACTGATAATGCTTACTACTTTAAATTCCTGATAAAGAAAATATACTTGATTTTTTAAAATATTGTAGGAATTGAGAAACGGGAAATACCTTCCGGAAATTCAGAAATTGCAGAGCGCGATTGCTATTTCCAATGGCAAGCCGTCAAAGCGGACACCTAATTTGAATGCGGTTTCAAAATGTCTAGGCTTTCGGCATATTTACAATCGAAATGTGCTATGGTAGCTAATTAAACCATAAGCGACGGTATATTTAGTTAAAACGTATATTTACGTTAAGACACAATTTTTGATGGGGAACGATAAAAAATAAGTTACAAAGTATGAATATAAAAGAGAATTAGGTTAAGTAAATAAAGGCTCGAAATGTTGAGGTGGTGAAATTCGCAGTAGCGGTTATGCGTGCCTTATCTTACAACGTGACGCTCGGGGCGTACAGCGAACTTTTGTACTTCCCCTTCTCCACTTTAAAAACGAATAATAAGTCAATCAAGATATTTAAATTTTTGTATATTTAAAACTTACATGTATGTAAAAGTTTTCTATGTACCAAATTAATATATAAAATTCAAAGTCAGAAGGTATAGACTGTTACCGAAACATCCAATTTGTACAAGCGGACCAAAAGGTGAAGCAATTACAATTTCTACAGGAAATGTGAAATGTCAGGTCGCGAGCGTCGATCCACTTGCTGAAATTGTATTAAAATTGAGTTCGGTGCTTATAATTTAGAAAAAAATGTACTTACGTTTTGATAAATTGTCTATTTCTTGTTAATGTGTATTTCTTTCTTAGTGTTAGAATTATATTACAATATTAAGCATATTATGTGTTTAATATGATTGGCTCAGAAGTATTGAATTATATTTTCCACTAACAATATACCGAGTTCTATTGTTGAAATAAATTAAGCAAATAAAAAAAAATAAGTATATATTTTATGGGTGCTCCGTATATACAGAAATAAATAACAGGCTGGAGAAGAGCACTGGGACAGACAGTATGACGCTGAGGCCATGCCCGCCCTCCGCATATTGAAGCGTAATAAAACTTAACTAACGGCTCAGTGTGAGATATTCATGCAGATTACCACTTTTACATAATTTATTGCGACATAAACCTAGTTTGAGGCTTAATCAATATGAGACGTATTTAAATGCCTGTTTACTAGAGAAGAATGATGTTGCCATGCAAAATGAAATCACGAAATATTGATTTGTTGTTTAAATGTACATTGTTTTTTTAGCATCAAATCGAACAATTTTATATGAAACTAATATAATAAGATGAACGAGGTTTATTTATTATTAGTAAATATGCATAAAATCTGTTCTATAGGTATTAGTTGACACATTTCTGTGTAGCTCTAAAGCTTTGTTGGAACAAGCTGCGATCGAGATCTCGTAATTACTACCGATCGTTCCTATCGTAGCAGCTACGAATTCAATTAGCAAAGCGGCTTTTGTTCAATGTCGGTCCGATCATCGACTTTTACTCGAAAAATAAAACATTTAATGATTATGACGCAGTTTCGAATACTACTTTTTTTATTATAACAAAATGATAAAAACTGTAAAGGTTAAAAAAGTTTTTATTGCGGTTTGTATAAATTGTTCAAGAATTATATCTATCAAAGAAACTCGTGTTGATTATATAAGCTTCCAGCGACGCAACGGATCATAAAGGATTTAGTTTCAAATCCTCTATTTTTAAGTGCAAATGCATTTCTAGCAAGTAGGGTATTATAACTTTTTTTTTGTTTTTGATAACAGAGTTACTACCTATTTTTATAAAATAATTGTAAAAAGGTAAATTAATTCTACTTTTCTCAATATTGTTTTTGTATAACAGTATTTTCAGATCATATCGATGTAAAACTTTGGAGCTTGAAACGAGTAGAGCCATGAGGGCGTTGTCGGTTAGGTCGATAAAAGTTATTTAATATTGAGACACTCAGCCTCCGGCGCTAGAGACCCTACTAAATGTGTTTTGACTCGTCTTCTTAAACCTTAGATAATTTGTTTATCTCAGCAACATCATTTGAGATGTTGCTCTAAATAAACTTAGCGCGACTTTTGAATATAAGTAATAAAAATACTTGTAGCTGTATAATAGCTAGGAATTATTTTAGCCGTGAAAATTAATTAGCCAAGATTATTGTCTTGCTACCTGTACTCGCTAAAAATTACATATTTCACCACTAAAACTTTTTGCATAAATTTTTTTTTTTTGCAAGTCCCTTGTTGGTCTAGTAGCTAGTTTATAAGGCAGCAAAACGGATTCTGGGTTCAAGTTTCCGGTTATGGTATTTTCGTCTACTCAGATTATAAATTTGAGGGAATGGAGAGGGCCAATCGAATCGAAACGTAATCGTTGTAAATTTTTTTTCTTATCTTGGCTTTATCCATAAAAGCATTTTAATTGATTATTCTCAGTTTTAAGAATAGAATAGAAAAGAAAAAATCTTAGAATGAAACTGAATATATAATAGTTACTATTTTTGTTGCCTTACTATGTAACAGAATAAATTCAATTCTAAAAAAAATTAAAATATTGATCGAATATGTGATTAAATCGTGAAAGCTAATATTCACTCCATAATAATAGCAACTGAACACCCTATTGGAAGGTTATAACTCGTAACCTAAATTCCAAAAAAGCTTTCAGCAATGCTTTGCAGATGAATACGTAAAAGCCTTTGCAATATTCGCAGTTATATTGCTCGATCCGTTTTCTTGGTATCGGTTTCTTGGAAGTAAACAGCAGGGTTCCTACTATGCTTACTCTAGCTACTATAAAACAAGAATATTACTGGCTGAAGCGTCTCGCTAACATAACGCTCGCGTGTAACATTGTATCATTTAAGACGTCTACCAGATCTCTCATATAAAGTTTTCGTATTTCTGTACAGGTTTACTAGCATTCGCCAAAAGCGTTAACAACTAAAGTACAATATTTAATATTATTTTCGTTTCTTTTTAAATAAATTAAAAACTTCACCATCACAACCAGAATTACTTTGTAACGGCGAAAATACATTGGAATAATATACTTCGTACCTAATATACAGGTACGGTCTTGCATTGAATATTGCTCGCACCTTTGGGATGGCTCCGCTAAGTACCTAATGGAGGCCTTGGACCGGTAGCAGCGACGTGCAGTACGCATTATTAGCGACGTAAAGGTCACAAACACCCTTGAACCTTTACAATTGCGTCGCGAGATAGCAGCACTGAGCGCTTTCTATCGTCTGTATCACGGCGAGTGCTCTGAGGAATTATTCTCTCTAATTCCTGCTTCCCCCTTCCTTCTTAAGTCCACGCGAGCTGGTTCTCGATGTCACCGCCTAACTGTGACATCAATTCCATCGCGCACAAAGAAATTTGGCAACTCCTTTATTTGTCGCACTACCAAAAAATGGAATTCCTTACCAGCTCACGTGTTCCCCTCCTCTTACAACCCGGGTTCCTTCAAACGAGGCGTGAAGAGGCATCTTGCGGGCTGGCAAGGCGGGGGCGGCTAGTACAGAACATTCTTCCCGACTGTACTGGCCGTCGTCGCGTTTGGATTCTACTACCACTTACCATCAGGTGGAGTAGAGTCATTTGCCATCCCGGGGATATAAAAAAAAAAAATAATAATGAATATGAAAATTAAATCACAACCGTCGCATTTAACATTGAGATTCATATCAAAAGTATATTTTCCTGTATAAGTGTACCAATATCAATATAAAAAGGCTTGCACAATTAAACGGAATAGTTCAGACTCGGGAGGCGAGATCCCCAGTAGGCTATAGTATGTCGAAAGTTTACAAATCCAATTTAAATTCGAATACCATATTATTGGTGATGCCAGATTTGAGAGGTAGGTATTTAAGTTTATCGGTTAATTTTTGTCACTTTATTGAACATGTTGCATATAAAATCAAATAAAATGTTTCTTTTTTTGTATTAAAAAGCATAAAATCAAACCAGCATAAAATCATTAAAAGATTAGTTATCCATAAAATCATACATTTTTTTAAGTACCAAATAAGCGTAGGTATAGCTAATGTAGTTTTGTTTCAAACATGACGCATTTGCTACCATTTCCAACGTTCTTGGTGGTTGGTTGAGACCAAAATAATATTGCAACTATATATACATTTCGACATCGCACTGGTAAAATTAGGTTTCACCCTATGTCGCCATGTCGGCCGTCTATGCCGGCGTTCTGTGATCCATGACACTGTACGGAGCGCCATTATATTGGACGATCTCGCTACTCGCAATAGGACCTGCTTGCAGAGATCGTAAAGGGGCAAGGGACGATACGGGGCTACCGTATTGTCTCATTAAAGGCTGCCACGTTTCTCGCGAATAAAATCCGCCCTGAGAACTCAAGACGTATGTACTCGTAGAAGTATATACATATATTCCATTATAACGGATATGGTATCGCTGGTTCTGTTGTGGTTAATGCAAATTTATCATTAAATAACTTATTTAGCGATACAATTTTATTCAATAACTAGCTGTTGCCTGTGGCTTCGCTTATTAGCTTTAGCAGTCAGTGATTTTCACTCACTCACTAATTTTTTTTTATTGATCATTAATTATAATCGAAGCACCTCTTTGCAAACGGTGGTAGGGCATTGTGCAAGCCCGTCTGGGTAAGTACCACCCACTCATCAGATAGCCTTTTTTTTAACGCTGGAAAAACGCATTACGCTTTTCCCCCACGGGAACAGTGGGGGGGTATGTGGGACTCGCCGGTGTCCAAGGCGCCGAGTGCGCCCCGAAAATCGGGATACCCACTAAAAAACCAGCGGTATCCTTTCAGTCTTAACGAGGAGCGCCACGGGATCGCTTTCGCATGCTACTGTGGCGCTCTGACGGCTGGCCCGCCTATGCGGGCCTCCATTCTCTAGGGAGGGTTCCTAGGGTACTGTGAACCCCCCCTAACTCATCCGATAGCCTACCGCTAATCAGCAATACTTAGTATTGTTCCGTTCCGATTTGAAGGACGAGTGAGCCAGTGTAACTACAGCCACAAGGGTCTAGCGATGTAAGAAATAGTTAATATTTCTATGGGCGGTGGTGATCACTTAATATCAGGTGGCGCATTTGCTCGTCCTATAACATAAAATAAACGCCGTTTGCGTTTGTGTGATCCTTTTGGGGCTAGCTCACTGTGGAGTATGCAACATAAAAACTGTCCATAGTTGTTTCACATACGAATGATTTATTCTCATGGATTCTTGGAATGAAAACTACCTCTCCTCGAGCACATCCTAAAATAAATCTGTAGGAATTGAGGGTCATGGTACACCTGACAATACTAAAAATACTTTTTCTTTATACAAACTTCACTATCATAATTAAGTTTGTATAAAAAAGTATTACTTGCACTACCTGACGAGTTTCCATACAATCGTTCATTGCTTGTTTTAAACCTTAGGGGCGGAATTTTCAGAAGTCCTTCCTTAGTGGGTGTTTACATCATAAAATGTATCAACTGTAAAAATTTCAAGTTTCTAACCCCTGTGGCTTAGGCTCTGCGTTGATGAATCAATCAGGAAAAATCCTTATATACGTATAGATAACGACAAAAATACGTATGTTTTTATAACTTTGATACGCAACCGATTTGACGAAATAAAGACTAAACGGAACCTTGAAATACTTCTTATAAAATAATATTCAGTCATTTCAATTTGTACTTTTTAGTCGTTTCAAAAATAAGCTTGGACAAACAGATAAAAATTAAAAAAATGGTAGTTTTGGTTTTGGTAAATCTCAAATAGACATACTAACTTTAAAAGAGGCAGTTATTATCACAGACAGACACTTCAATTTTATTTATATGTATAGATAGTACTTATTAGTGTCACGGAACATGGATGGAACACCGGCTTTAATTTGTAGAAAAGTGGCTATTTGATACATCTCAAGTCGGGAAACTCGTATTGAATGCCTTTAAGCCAAATTAATCTTATCCTTTCATTGCTTAAATTCTCAAAATTAAATGTTTAATCTTATCATGTCTTATACCGTTTAGATAATAAAAATATTAGATTTTGTTATTTTTTATTTATATCATATTGTCAAAATTATAACTTCCTATTATTTTCTTCTTTATTTATTCAATGTTGATCTCGATGTTGTTAATACTTGGTAATAGCTAACTAAACCACGCGTATAAGCGATGTAAGTTTAATGGATGTCAGATACCTCAGTGATGTCGGTCGAGTAACTTAGGTTGGACGGATAACTCAACCGCATAATTAATTATTTTTATTGATTTTAAAAAGACAGAAGAGCAATTATTTTAAAGTGGTCAGATTCACGCTCTTAGATACTGGCACAGTAAGAAAATACGACGTCGTCCATCATGAATCTTTAACGCTAATCATGGGATTCAAGATATTATGTAACCCTCATCCTTGGGATAATTATATAATTATTGCATCATTAATTTGTTACTATTGTACCCACTTGGAGTTTTATAACAATTTTAATTCATTTAGTTAACAAAAATAGGTTGGAAAATTCCGCAACCCCCGCACAAGTGGGTCAATGACAGAACCGCTGAGAATAGAACTGACGCCTGAGGGGTAGATTCTATTGTTGACTATGCATTGGCGAGAAGTAAAGACAGTATTATCAGTGATTCTCTGAAATTATGAATATTTTCTCACAATCTTTGTTATAAGTAACGCTATTGTTTCATAGCGTATGATTGTGACGTGACGTTTGCAAGCTTAACAATGAAAACGAGATTAATCATTTATTTTGTGTTCGAGTTGTCATGGTGATCTGAAGTGTATTTAACCTTAAAAAAGTTTATTGTTTTTTTTGGCACGCATCTTTATAAATACTGACCAAGATTTTGAGTGCGATATATATTTCCAGAGACGTAGCGCATACTTAGCTTACCCATATTCTAACAAAACTTCTTATTTTATTGATATTAAATAAAAATCCTTTTTATGTTAATAATACGAGCTTATATGTAAACACATTTTGCATTTGAAATAAATTTGCTCTTGTTATCTTAATTTACATATAATACAAATTGTCTTTTCACATATTTTTTAAAATAATTTTTATATTCATACTAAGTAAATAATTACTAGGTAGAAATGTAAATAGGTATTCATAAGATAATCTTGTTGTATTTCGTCTAGCAAATCTGAGACCAACTTCGTTTGAACTTCTAATCACCTCGACAAGGTCACTCTACGTAACGTCTAAGAAAATTTACAGAGCCGTATAAAACTGTAAAAATATAAAGCCGTATAAAATGGAAATTGTACAAAATGTATACGAGTTTTTATACATATTTATATAAAATATAGAAGACAAATTAAAACTAAAAATCATCCTAATCAATCGTCTTAGTATTTTATATATGTATATATAATAATGTCATATTTATTATAAATTAATAGGATTCAAAAGGATTTGTTATTTATTCTCACATATATTCTTTTTTAGATATAACCAACGATCTTATTGTTAGCCGGTAAAACTACAAGCTGTTGGAAACGAGATCCATTTACTTTTATTATTTTAAGATAATTTTATTTATTAAACGAGCTCCGAGCTACAGCGAACGGCTCACTTAAGTAATTAAATTGTTAGTGTTTGTATCGTAGTTGTATCGTAGTTAACGTGCCACGGGAGGCTTAGGTTAGGTTAGGTTATATATTTTTGTATACTATACTAACGTTGACTTTTCAAGGTGACCCCAATTTGTTCGATATGCAAATTAATGGACCTTTCTTGGGACTAAACATTATTGTTCCTTATACCTACATTTTTACAAGAAAAATCGCTGAGTATATTAACGTAAACGTTTAAGCTATTTTGTTAAATATCATATATAAAATGAGAGAATAATATTAGTCATTCAATATTACCAGGTCGACTATATTATATCTTAAGAGGCTTGAATGGAACCCGTATCTATCACATTGCTAGTTGAGCCGTGTTGAATCTCGATCTAAGCGAACTAATATTGTAGATATAAACTATATATATACATTTATGTAAAATATATCTTGATACGTAATAATATTTTTCTGATAGAAATTGAATCATTCGATTTCACGTCAAGCCTTCGGAAACTTTGTAATATTCTTATGAAATCATATTTAATATTCATTTCCACGCGACTTTTTTATCATAATAGCTGTCCATGACAGTAGGAAAAATGAAAATGAAATATTTTATTTTATCGAACAATCTCATTTACCTATTTCATGTTAATTAAGATCGAAATAATAAACGTTTCATACATTATAATACAGGTTTGTTAGTTCTTATTTATTTATTTATTAGGCCGAGATGGCCCTGTGGTAAGAACACGTGAATCTTAACCGATGATCGTGGGTTCAAACCCGGGCAAGCACCACTGAATTTTCATGTGCTTAATTTGTGATTATAATTCATCTCGTGCTTTACGGTGAAGGAAAACATCGTGAGGAAACCTGCATGTGTCTAATTTCACTGAAGTTCTGCCACATGTGAATTCTACCAACCCGCATTGGAGCAGCGTGGTGGAATAAGCTCCAAACCTTCTCCTCAAAAAGAGGAGAGGAGGCCTTTAGCCCAGCAGTGGGACATTCACAGACTGTTACGGTAGTTCTTATCAAATTAGTTACGACGAAACTAAATTTTACCCACGTAGCGAACATAGCGAAAACTTTTAATATGTTTTACGCCGAAGTGATATCATATTCTCAAAGCCTGAGCGAGTTAACTCATAAAACTTTATTAAATTCAAGTATGCACAAGATATATGTATGTACTATTCGATTTTAACGTTTAGATATGTATAAGAAATTACGAAACTAGTATTTTAAGTTTTTTTTTTCTATTCTGTAATTTTTACGAGAAATTTATACAAAAAATAATAATTTATTTTCTTATACTGAAATGGCCCAGTGGTAAGAACGCGTGAATCTTAACCGATGATCGTGGGTTCAAACCCGGGCAAGCACCACTGAATTTTCATGTGCTTAATTTGTGATTATAATTCATCTCGTGCTTTACGGTGAAGGAAAACATCGTGAGGAAACCTGCATGTGTCTAATTTCACTGAAATTCTGCCACATGTGAATTCTACCAACCCGCATTGGAGCAGCGTGGTGGAATAAGCTCCAAACCTTCTCCTCAAAAAGAGGAGAGGAGGCCTATAGCCCAGCAGTGGGACATTCACAGGCTGTTACGGTTACGGATTATACTGAAATTACTTTGTAGTTCTCGTTAGTCTATTTACAAAAATTGCTGTCTACGGTAGCAAAATTCAACCTTAATTATTAATATTCACACATAAAAGGATGACGTGAGCGACAATCACAGTATTTCATATTCAGTAGGTCGCATTACGAAGGCGTGTCTAACTGGCGGCGAGGCGAGCCCCAGCCAAGGCTGTTGAGAAGTTCAGGTTTCACTCCTATAGAAATCTAGCCTACCTAAAGTGTAGAACATCCTAATTACACACATAGCGTAATAACATACTCTGTGGTGTTGTTAACATAAAATAAATCTTAGTATATTAAGCAACTGGTTATTCGCTTTTGCTTAAAGTATCGTGTTGTATAATTACCTACAACAAAGCTATTTCTTAATTCCATATCCAAAATTATTATTCATGAAGCATATAACGTGACCAATATTAAATACGATAAATGTTATTTATTATTCCTCTCGAGAAATATTTAAATTAACGAAGATTTAAATAACCACTTGTATAAGTCAATCCTTTATTATCAAAATGAAAATCAGAAAAAGTTTGCATTTAAAAATATAAACCTGATAAAAAAATATATTTGAATGCAGCGCATTTAAAGCTACAGTTAAAAACACTCAATTAAACTATACCTGTGAGTTTTAAACGAAGCGTATTAATGACTTGCTCTATAAATTAAAATAAACTAAATATGAAATGAAAACGAAAACTCAACGTACTGACAGTACTCACGGTAAATGTCGTTATAACAATATAATACTCGTTTAATTGGATACAATTTATTACGTAACGAATTTTTACAATTTCGTTTTTGTGAAAGCTGACTCGCAATTACCCCGACCCGCTTCAGCGAGCAAGTTACAAAGAGATAGGTCTTCAGCAGTGTAAAATTTGCATAAGTATATGTAAAGGTTTCAATCAACGCTGCTACGATTTTTCAGATTGGCTTTGTATATATTATTGGGTAATCCTTTGCGTAGTGAATATTCAAGCGGATTTTCAAATTAACTCTTTCTTTTTGTAGGTGATTCGATTTTTAGAAAACATTTTATATTTTAATTATATATATGGCTAATATTTTGTATAAAATATGTCCTTTCTGTTTAATGGATTAATAATGTATCGTAACCTAATTTATACTATAGAGGCGACTGTTGCCAAGTCATTCTTTGACGTTATTAGTTATCCTTATTATATTTATGAATATTTTACAGTGTCAGACATGCTAAATCATTCCCAGCTTACCTTATTGTCACTCTGTTTCAAAAGAAAGATGAGTGTACATGAAAACTTATAAATGTAAAAATATATAAAAATGCTTTTAATACGTACAAAGTATTAAAAGCATCTGTTGATAAATGTATGAAAAACACTCGACTAAGTTAATTTAGAATTGTATATTATATATATTTCTAAAAAAATCCCGCCCGAATAAGAGAATAGTAAATCTTAAGCCCTTTGAAAGTGTTTTTTTTTTTTACGTTATAGGTAGACTGACGGGACAAATGGGCCACCTGATGTTAAGTGGTCACCACTGCCCATAGACATTGGCGATGTTAGAAGTATTAACCAAGAATGGTTAATACTGTGGTAATATGGCCATGTCTATTTCGCCAATGCACCACCAACCTTGGGAACGATGATGTTACGTCCCTTGTGCCTGTAGTTACACTTATCCTTCGAACCGGAACGCAACAATACTAAGTATTGTTATTGTATGTGTAATTTTTTAGGAAGCAGTGAGACATGAAAAGATGCAAACTAATAAATTTGTGCTCTGTTAAAGATACAGCGGCACTGCAACTAATTAAACTAACTGACTTGCCTGCATTAGAGATCGACTTCGAAAAATGTTACATAAACTATTCGATAATTTAGATTTAAAGAGTGATCTAAATTCATATTGTACTTTAATCTTTCTATAAAACCAGTGATTGTTTTGGGTCTATTTTTATAAACAAAATATTTGTAAAATTGCAGACAAATTGCAGGCAGACCATTGTCGCTAATTCTATTTTCGTCTGAAAAAGATAATGTCCAAGAGAAGAGAGCTGTGAGTAAGACAAGGATAACGTTAACTAACTAGGTTTCTAAAAACGAGGGCGTAATTTGATTATAGATTTTTCGCAAAATTTAGTTTATTGTTCTTTCAATGATGTGATCGGTCACCACCGCCCATATAAATTATGGAGCTGTAAGAAATATTACCCATCCCTTAGCGCCAATGCGATACCAACCTTGGGAACTATGATGCTATGTCCCTTGTGTCTGTAGTTATATACGTTTAAGATTAATTGACCGTTTAAGTAATCGGTCAAACGGTCGACCGTTTGACTGATTACCACGAAAGTTGGCACCTTTCTATTTTTTAAGTAGGAGATTTTAAAAAGTGTCCTCTTTGTGTAACTTCGCAATAACTTCTATACTTACCTTTCAACCGATCGCCACAATTACTATGTATATATACACAGGAAACACAAAGTCTTCCTGGTTTTGCTGGTATTATATAAAAGAAATATTCGTTCTTGTTCGTATTATATGCGTTAACACATCGTTTATCAGACTGAGTTGTATCGTTTTACAGTTATTGTTGGCTTTTGTGGGAAGGCTTCTGGCATAGTACCACAAACATAAAATAAGAAACGGCCGATCAGTTTCGAAAAATTGTTAAAAAAAATTAAGTGCAACGCATTCCAAACCAAGGCATAAACAAACAAATATTTTATCATGTCTTTGAATGCAACGCAATGCGTATAATATTGAAAATCTAAAGCACGCGGTTCCAATGAAAAGTTAAATTTCCATGTACATCCCACACATCTTTACTCTACGAGTACATGTAAGAAAATTCAGGCATCTTTCATCAATCTTCGCTTAAAATAATTTTAATGTTCCCTGGAGTCCAATGTTAACTTCTAAGAGAGCTCTTAAACGTTTCTATTATGAAAGCTTAAAATGCACTGAAGTACGGAAGCGTGGAGTGAAAAGTTCCGTTTTAAAGAGTTCGTTATTATTCTGCGGTCACTTCTGAATTAAATGACATTATTGTGGCTCTTTTTAGTGATACCGTTTAACTTATTGTTTTCAAAACATAAATTAAGCGATCCAATCATTTGAAAAATATATAAATTTTCATCAGTAACAGCAAATTTATTAAAATGAATATTCCCTACAAATAATATAAGTATGAAAGAAAAATATATATTATTTTTGTTAGCACAAGTAATTTATCATTTTAGCTTATTATTTATTTGCTATAAGAATGTAATTCAATAAAAGTCTAAGTATATTATGATGTCACTTGAAACTACCAGATATCGGATGACATTCTAAGATTGAAGTTATTGATCAACTGATACAATTTTCTTTACTACAAATGTACATGTTAACAGATTTTATTTTTCAATATATAAAAGAACACAATAAACTAAAAAAAAAAAAACATTTTTTCTTTTGTTATAAGTAAAAAGGTTAATTTAATTAACAAGGCACTATTTGAGTCGTTCTTTACTAACAACCTTGCGAAATTTTATTTTAAAAATACACTACAATGTCTGCTTCTTTATGATATTCAGCCGCTTATTTTACTAGGTCACACACTGGCCGGTGGTATTTGAACACCCTGCCACTTTTATTAGAGATATGAGGAAAATAAATTAAGCAAATATCGTTTCTATTACTAAGAATTTAGCGCTAATATTCCTTGCTCGTAGCATAGTAGAATTTGTAGTTTTGCTTGGACGTTATTCCGTAGTCGATAAGGGGTGGTTATATTTCACACTTGTCTAAGCCGTAATACTATTCAGGCTTAGTACTGTAAAACGTTCTATTACGTAATTACGTCAGTCGTACCGTGTATTTATATAATCCTATTTTATTCAATGTAAATTGTATTTTAATTACTATAATCGCTTTTTACTCAAAATTATTAGCCCGCAACTTTTTTAATTATAAAATTATGGAGAAGATTTTCTTATACATTATTTTTATTATTATTAATTATTATTTTTATTGTATTAATTATAAGCATACTTGTAGTAGGAACTAATAATTATTGTAAACTTTTTTCTTCGTCTCATAAGCTATTTTTATAAAACAAATTAAAACTAATATTTCGTTAAAATTGAAAACTTGAAAATTGAATATATTTAATTCATTAGGCACTAAACAAACAACAGACGAGGAGACTCTTCAGCGACGTGGCCACATTATCTATAAACAATATTTATTTTAAACATTTTCTAATCAGGAAGTATTAAGTGCCGGAACCGAATAAGTTTAAGTCCATTTAAATACCATACTAATATTAAACATTTAAAAATAATAATTAAACAGTGAAAAAGAAATGATAAATAATTTAGAGGTATAAAAAATTGCAAGCATTTAAAGTTTTTAAAACTAGGAAATATATTTTTTTGCGAGGTGTTTTGTAATTTTTCCGTAAAGGAAAATATTGGTCAGGTAGTTCGCCACAGACATTAAAAGGCCGTCAATCTTCTGATTTCGTACCTGAGTAACCTCGAATGGAAAGAGATATCCCGGGGTTCAGTAAATATAGGCGTTCTGGTAGGGATTTATTCCCGAACGATGTCTAATTATCTATCATATATAAAAAAAATCTTTCTGACAAATATGAGATACTAGAGTTGCCTGAACTCCTTAATCACTTCTTATATAATGATGCAAAAATTACCTAAATACTTTTGACATAAATTACTCATTAATTGTGTTAATATATTTCTGTTAATTGTATAAAATATAAATGCTTGAAATTTTTTGGTAATTTCTGTGGGAAAAATAAGACTCGGAATTGATGTGGCTACGCTCACTGAATGCATTTAATATTATTAAGAGTAAATAATCTTAATAATATTTTACAGCCACATAACATTTTCGTTCCCGCGGTTGGTGGCGCATTAGCGATGTAAGGAATGGTTAATTCTATTTTTTACGGTACCTCCGGTTTCTACAGGTCTATAGGTGGTCAATCAATCAATCAATCAACAGCCTTTCGTAATCCACTGCTGGACATAGGCCTCTCCCAAGGTGCGCCAAAGCTCCCGATCCTCCGCATTCCGCATCCAGTCGGTCGGTGGTGGTGACTACTAACTACCATGTGGCCCATTTCCCTGTTGGCCTTTCCAGTTTATAAATAAAAAAAACAGGAACGTTCTACCTATTACGTTACGAAAATCAGAAGAAATCGATTTATGAAAGTCGTAAAGCGGGTAAACGCTTCACTACACACACAGTGTACACACTTAGAATTAAAACAAAAATTACAATTTTTTACATTTTATATCACATCAGTAATTACTTTTGTTAAATAAATAAAATTAGGGTTTTTAGCAATTTTGCCTGTGACGGTTCATGCCGGGGTACTTGAGGGGCGTAAAATTGCTTAATGAATTAAGTTTTGTGTGTTTCCGAATCAATTTTTAAAACTTTTGTCTTTTGTTTAAATATTAAAAATAGGCGACGGAAGGCAGATGAGCATAATCCAAAAATTTAAAGGTTATATTTGCCCATGGTTACTGCAGACTGTAAAATAAAAACTTTAACCTACGATTCCTTATTCCTTTGTTAGATATATGCTTCTCTCCGCAAGCCATCTGCCGTTCCGGCGCCAAATTAGGCCATATTTTACTGTCAATTACTGGACCTAAGATATTATGTCTATAACACCACTTGTTCACTCATAATTCAAACCGAGGTGCTTCGTTGCAAATTTATGTTTAACATTACAAGAAATGGTAAGAGGGTAGTACCCACCTAAAAGGGTCTACAAAATGCCCTATCAAATAAGTAGGTAGGTTTAAGGAAAAGAGAGCCATACCTAATAGAGTAGATATTAATAAATTAACTAAGCAATTTAAACATGGTTTTGATTAAAACCACGTAATACAATCTTGACATAATAATATAACTTTTCCTTTATATTTTATGTATCGATTGTAAAACCGTTCGCTTATTTACGATATCGTAAGTCGAGATATAAAAGTCTCAGGCTGAACACATAAATAACACAGCAAATAAAATTATTATCTGCCATCTTCAATTTTACTTATTCTTTGCTTGATACGTTTTTATGTAGGGGCAGAATTGAATATTTGCAGACACTGTTTCGCCTACACATTTGTGATTGATAACACAGTTTATTGGTATTTAATCCCCGATTGCTTTCAATTTATATTTTCGTAGAGTAAATGGAAAAATCATGTGTATATATTATGAGAGGTTTTAATTGTGTATAACTAGTACCTACTTAATAATATCACATTAGATGAGTTTACGGCCTTATAATATATTATTCATAGTAACAGCCTCTAAATAATTCATTTATGTTAATTTATATTTTAAAGTTATATGTTATAATTTATGCGCTTCAAAATTATTCGATTAATGGTTTATGAATATCCACTGGAAATTACTTCGAGATAATAAGAACGCGGAAGTGTCATGTTCCGTTAAGAACAGACCTTAAGCAATAAATCAGTATTTTATGTTTACAATAATATTTCATAATATTCTCCTGATCGAATTTATACGAATAGCTCTATAGCTCAAAGGCTGGCTATCTGTGCAGGAGTGCAGATGCACCCTTTCTATTCCTTTAATCCCTTAAGAGACATGATACTAAGGGCAGAACAAACGCCTTTTACCGGCCTGTTATCGCGGCCATTTTTCTAACTCCGGACTAATATTGTAAATTTCTTGACAGTTAATTTTAATAATTTTAATTGGTTAGACACGAAATTTGTATAAGCTAGCCATTAGAACAGCCAGTCAGTTGTAATTTATGATTATATCACAGATAAAATATAAAACCTTTTCGTTAAGTTAAACATACTTTAAAGGCCGAATACAAATAGAATGACTGAGTGACATACAACGCATAACCTAATCTAGTGGGTCGATAAATATACAATTTTACATAGTAGTTCCTTATACAACGTTTGTGAGCAATAAAAAAGCATATTTGGAAACTTATCCCCTATAATAATAAATTATAATACGAAAGTTCGTCATTTTTGAAGTTTTCATATTTCCAGTCAACAATGGCTTAAACGTAAACCTCATGGATTTATATCTGAGATGAAAAGTATGCAAGTTTGTCATACTCAGTCGTGAAAGTTTCATGCGACAGAAGTCATAAGACACATTCTTGAAAGTTTCATGGCATATTAATTGTTTAGGCGGAACTAGCACATCCCTCTGATCAACGGGTAAAAAGGAACCAGAGCTGGTTTCTCAAAAACTAACATTTTCGAAACGTCGGTTATATCTCAGATGTTGGCGATTAGAATTCCCATCATAAAATTATATAGAAAATGCTTTGATTAACATACTTACAATGGTTTTTTTCGTAAAAAATCCTACCCAAATACCGATTTTATTATTCAGTCTTTAAATGAAATAGCTTAAGGAGTCTTATTTGATCTTCCAAGCTAATAGTTCTTGGAATTGGAAATATAAATGTATGGGTCCAATGTCTACCATACCATATAGGTAAACCATTGTTTACATATATGTTTAAAATAGTTATTTTGATATTTGAATTATAAAGGCAAATTACTAGTCAATTCATTTATTATCTTCCAGAAAAATAATAAATTAAGAAAATGGTTTGCTAAATAAACTATTAAAATATACGGATAAATCATAGAGATTTTTTTAATATTTTCAATAAGGCCTGTTTTTTTCTATTTTTACATTTTGTTTTTAATCATTATGTAAAATTTCCTTAGTCTTGGTCTTTTTTATGATTATTTCCTGCACAGTGCCTATCCCTGTTTTTTTAGTTCATATTTTTTCCTATAGTCATTGTAATTTCTAACTGCCATAATAACCTAACCTATCCAAAAGATGATCTGGTTTTACTTTATTCTCATCAAGAAAGACATTCACTAACATGAGAACATAATATTACTACAACAATTGCCAAGCGGCGCGGCAAAGCATTATGTATAAATGATATTATTAAATGATAGAAAAATACAAATTTGAAGAGGGTATCTGTGAAAACCTTGCATTATTGTCGATAGACTGGTCTTATCGCAAATACACGTATTAAGTACAGCTAGGAAGTGGTATGAGTGAGTGAGAATTTATTATTAGTATTTATTATTATTATTATTATTTTATTGCTACTTTTTATAACCGTACTTTTTATTATATAAAAAATTTTGACTACTTAAATATATTTCATTGGTTTGGGATGTAAGGGAGCACAACTATATCTAGCTGTTTCCAGCCAACCTCACCTGCACGTGGTGAATCCTCCCGATTAACAAACGAGGCTCTGGCGACCGACTAATGGCGGTATAACAATTCCATTAAGGCGTAGCTAAATACTGCAGACCGGTGACGAGCAGCAGCGTCATCTGTACGACGAACTAGGCTCTACGATCACAAACCCGCCTGCCCAGCGTGGTGACAGCGTGGTACGGGCAAAACCTTTTATCGCACACACCTATACGCAACGGCTCCTAGTTCCCGGTCGCCCCGCTGTTCCTGGCCAAGGCGGCGGTCATGATAAGGGTGGGGCTGGGGGTGCTAAGAATCCCCGGGTTACGGTAGGTCGCCAACACTGACTGACCCTGGCTACGTATAACGGACGCACGCTACGGCTCGACGAACACCTGGCACAGCTCGAAGAAGAGCTGAGGAACATAAAGTGGCATATTTTGAGGCTATGTGAAATCCGAAGAAAGGGAGAGGATACCATAACCTTAGAATCAGGCCATCTTATGTACTTCAGAGAGGGAGACCAACCATCCCAAGGTGGCGTCGGGTTCTTGATCCACAAGGCTCTCTCTGACAACATCTTACAAAT
This sequence comes from Nymphalis io, assembly GCF_905147045.1. NCBI lineage: Eukaryota > Metazoa > Arthropoda > Insecta > Lepidoptera > Nymphalidae > Nymphalis > Nymphalis io. The sequence goes on along the minus strand of NC_065892.1, from coordinate 8,903,877 downwards.
CTCCAGTGTGTCGGCAAGGGTAGCGTATCTTGTGATCAGACTCACCAAGAGGTATAGCCTCAAGGTTATCCACCGATATATATACATATATACACACCGGTTATACGCACCGACTTCGACACACTCGGATGATGAACTGGAAGAAATGTACGAAGACATTTCTAAGGCATTGCACACCACCCAAAAGGCCCACTTCAATGTTGTCATGGGGGACTTCAACGCTAAAGTGGGAGTACATACTAGCAACGAATCGGTAGTAGGACAACACGGATTTGGAAGCAGGAATCATAGGGGGCAAATGCTCGTCAACTTTTTGGAGAAAGAGGGTCTGTTCTTGATGAACTCTTTCTTTAAGAAACAGCCTCAACGGAAGTGGACGTGGCGAAGCCCAGACGCTATGATTAGAAACGAGATTGACTTTATTATGAGGCGAATATTTAGAGATGTCTCTGTGATCACAAGGTTCAATACCGGAAGTACTTGTACGAGGCACTCTAAATATTGACTACAAGCTCGAGCACACCCGTCTAATGAGGTCTACACTCCGACAAAAATTGCTCCAAGCCGTGGAGTCTAGTACATTTCAGTTAAAACTGGAAAACCGATTCGCTGCCTTGGAAACCAACACTGACATTGACATCAACCAAGACCTCTACCAAGTGGTGGGTATCCTTAGGGACGAGGGGACGAAATTATATCCAGCGCAAAACACCGGCAAGAGGTCCAAACTTTCGGGAGAGTCTCTAGAGCTAATGCGAAAACGACGTGAAAACCCTACAGTCAGTAAGACGCGACCTCCGAAACTCCAATACACGCTCTATAAAAGAAGCGATTGAGCAAAATCGGGGGTTGAAAGTCTTTGTTCAAAAACTAGGTCGCAGCCATCTGACTTAGCTGACCATTTCAAAGGGAAAAGTCGTCGCCTCTAAGCTCGAGATTCTTAGGGAAGTTCAGGACTTCTACGGTAAATTATATACATCAGTAGCGCCTCGTCCTCAACCCGACCCTGGGGATCCTAGAGCCACTTTAGCCCCCTTCACAGAAGAGTTGCCAGAAGTAAGCCAAGACGAAATCGTGATGGCCCCCCCGGGGAAGATGGAATTACGACGGAGCTACTAAAGGCAGCCGAGATGGCCCTGTGGTAAGAACGCGTGAATCTTAACCGACGATCGTGGGTTCAAACCCGGGCAAGCACCACTGAATTTTCATGTGCTTAATTTGTGATTATAATTCATCTCGTGCTTTACGGTGAAGGAAAACATCGTGAGGAAACCTGCATGTGTCTAATTTCACTGAAGTTCTGCCACATGTGAATTCTACCAACCCGCATTGGAGCAGCGTGGTGGAATAAGCTCCAAACCTTCTCCTCAAAAAGAGGAGAGGAGGCCTTTAGCCCAGCAGTGGGATATTCACAGGCTGTTACGGTTACGGTTACGGTACTAAAGGCAGCTGGAAAACCTTTACTAGCGCAGCTCCAACGAATATTTAATTCTGTCATATTCTCGGGGAGAACTCCAAAGGCATGGAGCAAGAGTGTTGTCGTAATGTTCTTCAAAAAGGGAGACAAAACCTTTGTGAAGAACTACAGACCTATTTCCCTCTTGAGCCATGTCTATAAGCTGTTTTCTAGAGTCATCACGAATCGTCTCGCGCGTAGACTTGACGAGTTTCAGCCCCCGGAACAGGCCGGATTTCGAAGAGGGTACGGAACCATAGACCACATTTACACAGTGCGGCAGATTATACAGAAGACCGAAGAGTATAATCAGCCCCTGTGCTTAGCATTTGTGGACTATGAGAAGGCTTTTGACTCTATTGAGACCTGGTCTGTTCTGGAGTCCTTACAACGGTGCCAAATCGATTGGCGATACATCCAAGTGCTGAAAGGCCTGCATGACGCTGCTGTTATGATCGTCAAAGTACAGAATCAGCAGTCTGACCCTATCCTCTTGCATCGAGGAGTGAGACAAGGGGATGTCATTTCACCGAAATTGTTCACTAATGCATTAGAGGATATGTTCAAGACGCTGCACTGGGAAGGGCGAGGCATAAACATAAACGGCGAGTACCTTTCGCACTTGAGATTTGCAGACGATATCGTCATCGTGGCAGAAACCGTGCAGGACATGCAATATATGCTGAGCAGCCTGGCTGATTCTTCTGCTCGAATTGGACTCCGGATGAACTTGGAAAAAACCAAGATAATGTTTAACGAACACGTCAGTCCGGAACCAATAGCTCTTAACGGAGTTCCTCTCGAAGTTGTTCAGGAGTATGTGTACCTTGGGCAAACTTTGCAGTTGGGTCGAAACAACTTCGAGGGGGAAGCACGAAGAAGAGTACGGCTGGGCTGGGCAGCGTATAGAAAACTCGGTCAAGTCTTTTCGTCACGAATACCGCAATGCTTAAAGACAAAAGTCTTCAAGTGCGTCTTACCGGTTATGACCTACGGAGCCGAGACGTGGACACTGACAGTGCGTTTCTCTGAAGGATCGAATCCCAAATGTGGTGATCCGACAGAGAACCAAGGTTATCGACATAGCCCAAAGGATTAGTAAGCTGAAGTGGCAGTGGGCTGGACACATATATCGTAGAACCGATGACCGTTGGAGTAGACACGTTCTGGAGTGGAGACCACGCTTTGGCAAACGTAGCCTAGGACGCTCTCCAGCTAGGTGGAGTGACGATATAACCGATAATTATTTGGATCGGATTGACTGCCTGTCTTAAATATTGGCGTGACTGGCGATTTTGAGTCTATATGGAAATGTTCCATCTTTAAGGTTTTTTGATACAGCTAGTAATTACTTCAACTACTAAGTTTGAAATACATTTTAGAGATTTAGTAGATATGCCATCTATTCCTGAACTAGTATTGGAATGTAACTTCCCTATGATCCCAGCTACTTCGCTTTCTGTAGTCGGTGTAAGTTGGGTTAGCGTGGTTGTTTTAGATGAAGGCTTACAATATATCGAATTATTACTGTGATAATGTTTAGGGATTTGATTAGCTAACGCCGAACCTACATTTGAATAAAAAGTCGTTGAAGCATTCACAGATATGTCCGTTACACATTTGTCCAATATTTGAAGTTTGTTTGGAGCTACGATTTCCTTATGTTTATTATTGTTGACTGATTATTAAATTTTGCATTTTTTTAGGTTTGTTCTTGCAATTATTAAAGGCACGAATATAGAAATTACTTTTTGTTTCTTGTATTTTTAGAGTAACTTCATTTCGATTTTTTATAAAAAGTTCTTTACATTTTTCATCATGAGGATTATTTTTGTAACTAGTTCGTAGAATGTTCCGTTGATTTATTTTATTTGCAATTTCATTATTTATTAATTCTGGTCTAGGTGGGTTCAATATTTTAGTTTTGGTTATTTTACTTTTCTTAATACTCGTAGTAATTTTTTATGTCACTTTGTTTACTTTCCATTATTTTGTACATCTCGCTATAATTAACTGCATCATATTTAATAGAAGATATTTTTTGTAGGACAAAGTCAAGTTATCTGTGCTTGAAAGGTTAAAGTTGAAGTCTCCAAAGACGATTCCTCTCTTCCTGTGATGCAGCTGGCATAAGTGTCGAGAAAGTTTTTAGCATTTGTCAATGTTGGTTTTCTGTATATAACTCCGATGTCCAGAGAATGACTCTTAAAATGTACCCAGAGGTAATGATTGTCATCCAAGCAGTTTTCTTCGATTAAATAATGATTTAGGTTCTTCTGCATAAAAAAAGAAACTCCGTAAACTCGTGCATCACACCGGCGATTGAAATAGTATACATAAACTGTTATTTGGAGTCTATTAGCTTCATAGTTTGATTTAATCCACGTTTTCGTCATAACAATTACATCCAGAGGATTTCTAAATGACTGAATTACACATTTTAGTTCATCTAATTTGGTTCACTTAACAAGGCTCCGAGCATTTGTATAAATAAAATCTAATAGATTTTTTGCTACTTAGGACACTCATAAGAATCAGTAATCTGGTAGGAGATAATGTTATCTAAAGGTGAAATATATTTATTGTTTTGATTAGCTTCTAATTTTCTTAGCTTTTTGGTGCAGAATCAATGATTTTAGGAACTCCTTTTATATATTTTATAATAAGATGCTTATTGCCTTTGTCGTGTTCGAATTTAAGTTTTTTTTTTTAAGTCTTCTAATTGTTTATGTAAAAGTGTCTGATCAGAATATATTTTTAAATCAGTTAGACTTTTCCTCTTGCGTAATAAGGTTAATTTTGTTTCTTTTGATTTAAATATTATTTTAATAGGACGGTTATATTTAGGATTATATTTTCCAACCCGGAAGATTCTTTCTGGTTCTGGAGACTCTGTAATAATTCTTTTTAAGGCTTTGCTTACTTTTGTCTTATCTTTCTCTATTTTTTCATTTTTATTGGTTGCAACTTGTTCCGGAATTCCAACAAGTATTACATTTTTACTTCTTAATTCTCGTTCATTAATTTCTGTTATTACATTTTCACTGATATTATAAGAATCTTTTTCTAAAGATGAAACTGTTTTTTCAATCAAAGATCGAAGGTTTTTATGTGTAAAAACTGAAGATGCTGTTAACTCTAAACATACGAGACTAATAAAACATAATAAGTATTCTAAGAAACCTAGACAACTTTAAGCTAGTTAAGGTACTACCCTCTCATAATTTAGTCTACCGTCAAACAACACTGGAACTTGTACTATTTTTGCTCATTATTTGCCTATGTACTCGTAAAATCTTAGTTGACATGTCGTCACTGTCCTAGCGGTGTTAGGAATTTCTTACAGCGCAAGTTTCTAAGGGTGTGGTAAACACTTACCATAACGTTACCCATTTGTCACACTGTTTCCCTTGATTAAATAATAATAAATAACAACTACTTATACAATATCTTCATGTTGTTCTAAGAGGAGTTATGAATGACGTAATATGTTATTGTTTTGTTTACCAATTCTTCGGAGGCCGGATAGTCTACTCCAGAAAATTATATTGAAGGATCTCATCATTTATATTTGTTATTGACTCGACCTTGTTTAATTGTCTCAATAAATATATCATCTATTGTCTTAATTTGTAGAGAACAAAATATTTATTCTCGTTATAAGTAATCAATATCTAGTTGATGAAGCCTGCTTGATTTCGTCGCTTAGTTGTTTGTAGTTTTAATTTGTACATTAACAAAATGTCCGGGTGCATTTATCAACGTTCCATTTGACACCCTTTGAACGAATATTAATTTATGTATATATTGGATAAATGAAAACTTATTTTTATTTCGATAATACGGTAAATAGTTTGGACAATCACTAAGCTGTTTTTGCAGGACTAAATTAAATATTTGCTATCCTTTTTGATCTTACACATGAGAAAGAGAAAAGTGATAGTAATCAATTGTCATTCGTAATCAGATTATTTGAGACAAAAGAATCGTGCAAAAAGAACAGGTAGGTATGTACCCACAGATGTAATTCTTAAATGCAGTTTAGGGTCCTCAACGAGATGATAAAATCTTCGCTGTTAAGAATTAAAATTTATTGCTAAATTCCTAATGTGAAGGTAATAATAAGATATTGCTTATATTTCGTAATAAATTACACTTGAGCTTAGGTAATGTACTACCTACATATAATTCGAAATGTTAACGTTTTCAATAAATATGAAATACCCTCATTATAATAAGGGTTTCATTATCGTCGTTACACGTCGTTTAGATTCCACTTATTAAATTTTGTACTCCTATATATCATACAGGGGCTGAATATTTGATATCGAAATATTTATTATATATGATAAAGAAAAAAATTAATTGAACGAATGAAGAATATAACAAACTAACGATAAGCTAACTACAGTTCTTTTATAATTCTCACTCTAAAATCTAAATATACGCTCTGTTTACGGCTCTGCAAGAATTATTCTACAACAACCTACTTTGGCAAACGTAGAGTTTACATTAATTAATTTCTGCACGTTTTGAAGCAAACTTCAACGGTGCTCTTTTAATGTTTACAAGCCTCGCCTATTAAAAACGAGAGAACAACATCTAATTAAAACTAATGCGCCCAACGTTCATTGTGTAAATTTTATATATCTATGGCCATATATTGATTTATATAATAATATATATAAATATTTTATTGTATAAAATACCTTTCTAAATTAACAATTAAAAATTTTCATTGCTGACCTAGCGATGTAAATTTCCAATTCAATTGTTCGAAGAATTATAAACGAAAACCTAAATTTGTTTTATGTTTTTATATTTATAATTATCACTCGCATCGCCCGCGTGTGATTAGGAGGGTAGGGGTAGTACGGTACCTTATACCCTATTCTGCACCCCTGACAACGTGTATGCAAAAAATTATGATGATCGGTTAAATAGTTAAGATAAGAAAGCGTAACAAACACACTCACTTTCGCATTTATAATATAAGCATTCCTTAAAGCCAATTTATATAATATATAATAGAGAGTAAAACCTGGCTCTTAAACGAAAATTGCGGATTCAAATCCGGGCCAACAATACTAACTTTTCATGTGGTAAAGTGTTAAATAACTACTATATTGGTATATAGCCATTCAGATAGAAATCAATGTCAATAAAATAAGGGATGTTTACTAAGGACCCATTGTGATCACTTTGTTCAACAGAAACGTGCTACTGATTAAACTTGAACACTTCCAATTTAATTCTCGTTGAAACAAAAGGTCGTATCGATTAACACTGGAAACCTTATTTATGTATTAGATATTCCATTATAGTAATTCAAGCAATATAAATCTCGACTTGTTTTTTTTTCAGATAGATAAAACATTTTTTTGCCAATATGCCACCAACCTTGGGAACTAATTGTAAGATGTTATGTCCCTAGTGCCTAATGTTACACTGGCTCACTCGCCCTTCACACCGGAACATAACAATTTTAAGTATTGCTGTTTAGCGGTACAATATATATCTGTTATTCTATATGTTCTTAACATGTATGTTTGTGTTTGCCAAACTTTTTTCTCAAATAGAACACCAACTTTCGTCGACTTGGACGTTTACTTTATTAAATAGCTGTACCATTCCTTAGTGAAGTTTCACCAACCTATTTACAGAGTGAGCCCAAGCAATGAATGTCACTTCTATTACTTTTTGCGCAATATAGTCCTCACCTTTACATAGAAGTCTGAACAAGTTTATCAGCGCAGTTTTACAGAAAACGACGGTCGTGTCTTCTTACTTTGTAAGTTAAGTTGAGAAGCAATTATAACTTTTTTGTAAAAGGATGATAAATATAATGATAACTTAGTTAAAAAAAGTGCATGCAGTATGATACAAGAAAGTAGGTTGAAGTATTATGCGTATTAAAGCAAAAATATTTACTCTAGTGTTTTGTGTTATCTTTTGGAAAATGTGTTAACATCATTTGCGAGAAAAGTATCTATTCAAGCAACACTGTTGAGATACTGAATCGACTCAGGTTCTATAGCTTGTCCAAATAGTATTTGATGATTATCTCTCCATAAACTTAAATCATGAAAGACTAGAGAATATGTTCTCATGGATCGATTCATCTCATGATTTCTCATCTTTATGGATTTATTATGAGAATCTCATGTCTTTGACAGAAATCTCGTTAAAATATTATATTATCAATCTAATTATTCGGAGATCTATAAGTCGCGATTATGTATTAACTATGTCTATCTTATACGGTGTATTTTTAATTATTATTTATTTATTTTATAAAAATATGTTATATGTATGCAACGAGCAAACTAATGTTATTTGTTATAGTTAATTTAGAAATGCAATTGCTACGTATTCCTTTACAAATTCACTCGGAATGAAAAGAAACACGATCCAGCCTAGTTTCTATACATAGCGGGTACAACGCGTGATTCTATACGTCAGCATCAAGTGTCAAGAGATACTAATATCATGCAATAGCATGCATGCATATAACAACTATCACTATGCATAATACAATCTGTTTTTACTTGAATATATTTTCTAGAGCTTTTTAAAAATAGGGTGTTTAGGTTACACGTGAAATAAAAACTTTCCCGATTTATAACATATTCCAACTTTGTTTAGTCTACTAAATGAACGACACGACAGAAACTGGACCAATCTGGTCTACCAGATTCGTCCAGTTTCTGAAATGCTGATCTAAGATAGCTTTACAAATCCGACTAAATATTGAACGTTGATATCAGTCGATGACGCAATAGGGGACCCTATTGCGTCATCGACTGATATCAACCAATTAAAATCGTATTAAAGTAAAATTAGTTAATTTTACTTTAATCGGTGTTTCGTTCTCTCATGTTTAATATATATAAATAGGACAGTGTAACAATACTTCTGGGTGGTATCGACGTAGGCGCAAGTGAAAATTGCTACCATGTCTAGAACGACTGACTCTTTAGTGGGTATTTCGGCTATTCGCCAGGAATACGTACCCCCAAAAGTGAGGGTGACAAAAATAGGTTTTATTGATCTTGATTATATAAATATTCACTGCTAGCTCCACTAAAACCAAACTAGGGACACAAGAGTCCAATCTATAAATCACCATTGTTTTGTATGTAACGTAAATTATATTCGAAGAAAATATATTCGTCTAAGAAATATATTTCTTTTGGTAAACATTTTTTTGTATAAGAATCGTTTACCTTTTCCTTCTTTGAAACAAACAACTCGATATCACTACATATTATAAAACAAGGTACCCCCGCCACGTCTGTCTGTACATAATAATATCAAAAAGTACTGAACAGATTTTTTTACAGTTCACACCAATGGACGATGTGCTTCATGATTAGACGTATGATTATGATGATGATTATTGAAGATGTCGAAAAAAATCATGCGGCGCGAGCCACGTAAACGAATAGATTTATATGCATAATATTACGATATATACGTTTTATGTTCAGGTATTATTATGCAACCCGTGCGAAGCCGGGATAGGTAGCTAGTATACATATAATATGAACGGTGAACAATACATCTCAGCTCCATAATCCAACAAGTGACACAACACTACAAACGAATAGATATTGTTAGAGGAAGTATCCTCTTACAGGCTTTGTCCCTGATGCGGTATCTAGCGATGCACCAGGCAATTGTCCTGGTTCCCTCGCCCGGAACCACTACAGCCTTTAAATAACTATGCCCGCAGGAACAGCATCAGTTCCTCGACTAACTTAAGAGTCAACTAGTGCAGTGCCGTGTTGTTGTATTTTTTAAAACGTTTTAACTTTAAGTAAATAATACTTTTTTGTTTGATAGATTTTTATAAATCAAACTTTTTTAAATTTTCATTTGTGAATAATAAAATCAACTTGGTTGGTGTTCAAGTGAGTTAAATAATCCTATAAAAATAAGTAGTAACGGACTAATGCCTTTCCGTTATGCAATGATATAATAACGTGCGTATTAACTTACCTTGTACACATAGACGACGAGGTACGGCATTTCACTCACACTTCAGCCCTTCAATTTTGTTATCCTCGCTCGAGATATAATCGAAAATAACATTCAAATTCCGTAAAATGACGTGTAATGAAAACGAAACGAAAGCAAATTACAATAATTTGATGAGCGTGGAAAGATCGGCTGAAAATATTTAAAGTTTAAAAAGATTTTATAATTAACTCGATGCGCACGTTTGCTCCGGTTATAGGAGCTATGATTACTCCAGCAATAACGAGTAACAGTACTATTGTAATAGGTAAATCACGATGTTATTGTTCATTGTGCTAGCCACGCCTTTAAGTAATGGGAAGGACAGCTACAGTTCGTGAGACAACCGCATTAGATCCACTCCACAATCATATAGCAAGAGTCTCTAGTTGCATTGCCACTGAATTAATTATAATGCTTTGAATCAAATATACGCGATTTAAAGGAAATTGTAAACAGTATAACTTTACTGAAATACTAAATACGTTATTTTTAATATTATAAAAAATGTTATTTCAAAGCAATTAAGAACTCTGCTTTTGGAACGTTGGTGTTGACAACGAACAAAGTTTCATGAATATAAAACAGGATACGAATTATTATTGGCTGATAAATTCGTTTTCAGTTTCGTTCTACTAAACTATTATCGTATTCAATTCTTGAAAATTTAATATCAGGTTAGATCAATACAAATATGTAAGGTACGCTTTAAGAGGGGAGAAAACGTATTTCATAGCTACAGTCGAGTATCCACTATATACACAAAGAGAATAGTCGACTGGAGATCGTGTTTACGATTGTGAATACATACCCAACTACACAATATCAACGACCCTTAACTAAACGTTTTTATTCTAGGTTTTATCGTTGTTTTTATATTAAAGATATATAAAAGTACTCCCCGTATTTTTATATATATAATATATGTAAGGGTATCTTTCAGATAAAATAAGGCTACCAAATACAATTAATTATCCATTTTGTAAATCCTATTCCCTCTCTCACGATTTTTACTTTTGAACTTTCATGAATAATCAATTTCTGTTTCACCTAACACAGTATCTAATAAATTCAAGAAAGCCAAGGACTAATGAAAACGGTTTCATTGCATACATAAATAAGAATTACGCTACCACCGTGAATAAAAAATTAAAAATTCAATTACATAATATTTTTTTATTGAAGTTTCAATGTAACAAATGCGATTAAAATGTAAAACTACTCAATTATTTATCGTTACTAGAAAATCGTTAAGTAAAAGGGTGACTATAAATAGGACAAGAATATATGCTCCGATAATATAATGAATTCACTAGAATTAACTACTATTGTGTTTTCGTGTAATTTGCTGTATTATTAAGCAAGAGGAACGGTTCGCGGAGCGTGGCGCGCGTCGATCGATACTCGGACAGGTTATACGAGACTCTACGTAAATAATGAAAGCGTTCATCGTTTTCCTCGCTGACTGGCATCCGTGTCGCCGATCAATCGGTGGCACGTGTACCTTTTATTTATTTTTTGTCCCTCAGCTTTATGCAATATTTGAAATCGCTTTACCGTTTTACACTTTATCGTCTTTTGTGATTTTCCTCATTATTTTTACGGACATTTTCGTTTTGATCACATTTTATTTACGTATTTACAATAAATATATCTGTAATGAATAAATAATTAGTATGTAGATAAGTGCTATGTATAAAAAATATTAATAAATATGTAAATAATTATATATACTTCATAGTAGGTTTGACTTGGTCTTAACTCAATTAAGAAATGTTTTTGTTAATTATGTCTTAGAAAAGACGATTTTTTTAATAAAAAATTTGTAATAAATAATACAACAAAATTGTATTGTAATGTAATTATACTTTTAGGGTAAACGACAATTGAGATCTATTAAGAGACAGCGGACTCTTGATTATAATCACAAACCATTTCAAATTTTTAAATAGATCATTTTATATGTTTCAGGTACGCTGAACTCAAAGAACACACATTAACGAACCAGTGGCGGATTTATACATTTTTAATTTTTCTGCAAGACATCAAAAATCAATCAAACAATTTTTTTTCGTTCTGTGTATGAAGCTGTAAATCTATTTAAGAAAATGTTCCCAAAATTTGCCGCTTTAAAAATCTGCCGCTTTAGGCTCAGACCTACTCAGACTGCTGGTAAATCCGACATTGTAACGAATGCATAAAAACAATGCACCTTTATATACATATTATGTATTTTTTACAAATAACGTAAAATGTCACAGGTATATAGTATTTAATATTGTCAATTGTATTTTCTTATGTATAATAGTTAAGTCCGCTCATTCAAGAGGAATTTTGAAGAATATGAAGCAGCTTTGACTTGAAAATTGCCAGAAGTAATACTTTTTTTTCGGACTGTGTATTGCTATTGGCCCTAATGGCCTCTACAGCGTCGCCGGGCGGGATGGGTGAGTTGAACACCACGTAAGGGGCTCAAGAGAAACGGACGTCTTAAGGGTGCCTCCTGTGAGGCCGGACCTCGGCTTAGGACTCCGTTGAAGTCGGGGGGGAAGAGAAGTAATACAACTTATAAATCCATCATTTGGCAACTGCATTCGAGTGTGTGAATAGAGTGGAAAATCATCTAGCACCATTCGAATTCAGTGCTCGAATTTGGATGATCTACGGAAGAGAAATATCGTGCAACCTTACTCATCAAGGAAGATAAATGCTGATTTATATTATATTATAATTAATAAATGTTTTCGAAGTAAAAAAAAAACTCCAAAGATAATTTTATGTGTAAACAAAATTATGATTTAATATTTATCATTATTGTAACAAGCTGTTGTACTTTATGTAAGTTTTTGACATTAGGATTTTATTTCAATAAAATATAATTTTCAATTTTAAATTTTGTTTCCAATCAAAATATTGTTGCTTTCCGACGTAAAAGTTAACGTTGTAGTATATTCGCTAGTAAATCTGCTCATAAATTCGCGAAGATGAATTTATTTCTAGACGAAATTGATTTTAAGAAAATATTATAACTGTTTTACACATACAAATGCATTTTAGGTTAATCGCTACTAGTTGAACAATTAAATTAGTGGTGGTATTACTGGTTTTAGAGCTTTTTGCAAGCTCGTCTGGGTAGGTACCACCCACTCATCAGATATTCTACCGCAAAACATCAGTACTTGGTATTGTTGTGTTCCGGTTTGAAGGGTGAGTGAGCCAGTGTAATTACAGGCACAAGGGACATAAAATCTTAGTTCCCAAGGTTGGTGGCGCATTGGTGATGTAAGTGATGGTTAACATTTCTTACAATGCCAATGTCTAAGGGCGTTTGGTGACCACTTACCATCAGGTGGCCCATATGCTCGTCCGCCTTCCTATTCAATAAAAAAAAAATTAACCAAATCAAGATTTTTATTGGTAAAAGAAGCATTACCTTTGCTTATTAATTATAAAATCTACCGCTGTTTCGGAAAGACTCTTACCGGGATTACATATTTCTTATTATAATATTTTTTTATGCCAACAAATTAAATTAACATTATAAAATAGTACCTAACTTGATTATAAAATATTGAAATTGAAGTCAAAATTTAACGTTCATTATAAATGTTGACAGCTTTAATTGGTAACTAGTGAAATAATAAATAATTTGATTACACTTCATAGGCTGGCTATTCATGTTACTGTATATTATATATTTGTTTATTCATTGATGCCAGAGGGAAGGCTTATGTATGCAACCGTTATGATTTCTATTTTTCGATAACGTCCCGTTCTGTCTATAATTTTAATATTAAAAACACTTGTGTATAATTCCACGTTGCTAAATGTCTTGCAGAATTCCAAAAATATTTTTTTTCCAAATACATCGCTTATATTTCGAATTTTCTAAGTTATACAAACTAAGAGAATCAAATCAAAACTTAAAAGAGAAAATTTTATGTTGGAAAGCATCATCGCAATTACCATTTTTCAAAGGCCTTCCTCTCGCAGCATTCGAACGGAATCGAGACGGAAATTTTCTTTGGCATTTTTCTTATTCTGTGCGATAATTCAATATGGAAACCTTAATAGAAAATAAAAATTGCTTACTTACTTGAAGGTGTAACATCTTTTTTCAACGAACAAAATTATTATAATAAATGTGTTACGTAATTTATATTCTACTCATAAATATAGACAAAGAGAATAAAATCAATCTCAAAAAAATCTTATTTAAATTAAGAACATTTATCACATATCAAATGTGATAAATGTTCTTAATTTAATATAGTTAAATATTACTATATAAGTAGGTAGGTACTTAAACTGGTTTGTGCTGTGATGCCTACATTTGTAATATTTAAATACATATTATGCGCACATCATTTCATATTTTAATTCTAATTAATATATAATAATATTGTAATATTAGAGATTTATTATAAAAAGAGATTAAATATTTATTTGTTTATCTATTTATTTAATTATTATTTTGTTAAGGTAGAGCTTTTTCCACAGAGTTCCGGGCTTTTATATTGTTTGACATGAGGTTATTGTAGATTGTTTATTGTTATGTATAACAAATGAAATGTACAACATACGCGTAAATTTTCACAAATTGTTTTTTTTTTTCAGAATTTAACCTTCAGATAGACAATTTAATAAATCGATGTGGATGTGTGCAATACCAGTATTAATTAATATGTAGATTAAATAAATAAACAATACGCATTAAATAATAGAAATATTTATTTAAACGTAACAACTGAAGTAATAACCAAATGTGTACGTAATGCTAAATGTCCCAAAAGGCATCAATTTAGAGTAGGATGTAGCTCTTCTAGTTTAAGTTTATTCTCCCACACTGTTCTACTGCAGGTTGGTAGACATACATAAGGCAGAATTTCATTTGAAACAATAAAATTAACCTTCACCTGCGAGGAAAAAAAATACAATTTAAGCAACTGAAAAATCAGTGGTGTTCCGCCCGCGTTTGTACTAGCGATCTTTCCGTCAACATATTCTGTCCAATGGGATCTTATGTTGAAATTATATTTAGAAAAAGCGTCATGAAAACAGTACGCACTACTGAGATAAAAAAAATACATATATCCAAAAAAAACTATCTCAATAATTTTAATTATTTATTTATTTTTTATTTTAGCACATTTATTTATTTTTTGTTCAATGCAAACATTAAAAACAAATATTCATACTTAGAGAGCAAAAAATTATTTATCAAATAATATGATTTAAATTATAGTACGCTTAATGTAAAATTGTTATCTTTTGCTATTAAATTTTATTTTAGTGATGAATGTTCTCTGCTTATAATGTACAAATACTTCAAAGGACATCTAGAGGTTAACAGTACTAGGTGTTTAGTACCTATTGCAAGAATTCGTCACCTTATATTGTTTGACGTCGCCATATTCGTGAGGTTTCGTCAAATTCATCAATACTTTATTAGTTCAGTGGCATAGCATGTCATAAAGTATATTGGAAATGAAAGCTAATTTTAAATTTTTTTTTTTTTTTTAAATTTAAGCAATGGTATAATCTTCAAATACGTTTGCTAGTAAACGAGAAATAAATAAAAAATATATTTGAGAAAATTATTTATGCACGTCGCATTTATATAAAGTAGTAGTAGTTTTCATTCATATTCATAAAAAAAAATACGAAAATTTATTATTATATTATTGCTGTTCAATATATTAAGTAAAGATATTATTGTACAAATTCAAATAAATAAATCTAATTTGAAGAAGCCTCATTTGTGTTGTTTTTATGTAAACCGGGTCCTTAAAATTAGGTTAATGTAGGGCTACCATGTCTCCTATTTATCCAGGATACGTCCTATTTTAATGAGCTTAGAACTAGATAGGTACGTTTATTAAACCTTCTTTTGATTATTTACCCCGAGATTCAACATTGATTTTTAAAGAATCTTTTATCACTTAAAATAAAATTATGCAATAAGAAACTAAATTCATTCATTTAAAATTTTAATTTTGTTAAAAATTTTAATGCATTTTAAGCGGCCATTGTCAGTATTAAAATGTTATTTGAGTTTTCAGTCCTAATTTTCCAATATTGATTATGGTCACCGTAGATTATGTTGACCTTTTACATATTCCGTGACAGCGTAATTACATATTTGATATGAGCTATTTATTTATTAAAATACTGAATAATATATATTTTATTATTATGTATTCATCTATCTCGTTCGTCGTGGTGACGAACGAGATAGATGAAATTTAGAAATTGTTAATTATTTTGTAATTTTCATATTAATATATATAAAAAAAATATATCATTAATTATTGTCCTGATCGAGTTTCGGCCACGGAAGCCTATGTCAAATACTAGCCATTTACGCAGGACATATGCACAAACACAGGTGCACCAGGTCCCCACCCAGTGACGCTGTCAAGGCCATTAGGGCCGACAGCAACAAGTGATTTCGAAAAAAAATAACAGATGACGTTAATCCTACAACCGGAGATGCACATCAAGCGCAGAACCAACAGCTTTACGTGCTTTCTGAGGCACGCTTCACTGCTAATATCAACTCTGACCTGCTACTGAGAATTATTTTTACAAAAACCTAAAAAGTTCTATTAGTCCGACCTTCGAACCTGGGGCTTCGGGATTTGCGCAGCCTTGTAATTAGACCAACATGACAGTGTTTAATATCGTTTGTACGACGGAAATAAATGAAACAAAATATTTTTTATCTGTGTATTTATTCTTTGACGACATTTCATCCTTAACTATGTGCATAAATAGGAAAACGTTATTTACAAATACAATTAATTTTAATTATTTAATTATAAATAATGGCAACAGCCAGCTGCCGCCGTATTTATAGTCCTGAACGATGATGTAGCAAAATCATGTATCTTTGTCGAATAACATTGAGCCATAAAAAATGTTTTATCAAAATATAAACATTACAATTTTATTACAATACATACAGTTTACAATAATTATTATTTTGTTTTAGTCGATACCATTTTTATATCGAGGTAGTATTATTTATTTAATTTTACGAGTGTACACTTTAACTTACGGGAATAATTTAATATTATACAGTAATTATTAATATTAGATACAATAAGTGGATGATGGTTATAATGTATGAGTTATTCAATATGAATTTATTACATTACAATGTAAATTAATAACGGGCAACAAAAAATATGTAAATTATTTTGTGAAAAGAGGTTACATATTTAATTACAGTCTGAGTTATTATACTCTAAATATTTTATAAACTAAAATGTTACGAGCAAAATAGACCCAATTTTTTTTTTAAACTTATATGTACAACAGTTTTTTTTCATATTTTTGAAAAACGTTTCTAATTAGTACAAAAATCTTATGAACATTATATGTAAAGGAACATTACGAGATGAGAAATTAGCGAAATACTTACATTAATACAAATATTCTACCGAATACAACAACTATTCGAATTCACTTTATTATTAAAAAAATATATTTACAAGACGTTTTAACTTAGCCTAAATAGTGAATTGTGCAAAGCGCATAAATTGAGGTAATAACTTAGCGTGTAATGGTGACTAATAATTGACTATATCAAAGAAACGATCTCGTATACCCAAAGCCTAACAGAATTGTCATGGATATCAATTGAAAAAAAAAAAAACGATAAATTCTTGCCACAATAAAGGCGACCTTTAGGTTAAACAAGTGGTAATTTATTGATACTCCAGTTAGAATCGTAAAGCCGTAAATTTTACGGAGCCGTAAACCGAACCGCCGAGTGATTAATGACGTCATTATATAACAACGCCACTCCTTGTGATGATTTTCGTGGTCTGATCTTTTTTATCGTCATCGATATTTAGTTTTGAGGATTGTATTTTTTTCCACGTGTCACCCAACGCTTTGCTGAAGTGGTCGTCTACTCCGCCTTTGGACGTTTGCTTCTCGTTGTCTTTTAATCTCGACGTTTGGATCTGACGCCACGTGTCTCCGAGGGCCTTCGCGAAGTGATCGTCTACTGATAGGCTGGCGTCGTCAACTTCCATTGCGATAATCTTTGCCGGTTTTGGGTCTTCATCGTTTTTGAACTGTATCGGGCTACTGGCTCGGTCCTTAGTGTTGGGTTTGGGACCGGGTTGGGAGTTTTCCGGGGGCGAGTTCTTTTTGAATAGATTCATATAGTCGTCGCCGAGGGAGCGTCGAAAGTGCTCGTCGATGACAGGATCACACATAGACATTGAACCTGCGAATCAAAAACTTAAATTAATGATGGTACAGTTGATAGATTAATTTGTAAAATATTAATATGTCCATAGACTAACTATACTAACGTTTATAGTTTCCTTTAATTAATTAAACTTTTTTCATTCAAATATTTTATCAATTTTTATAATTAAATTCGGTATAACGGTAAATTCTCAAACCATGAGGTTTACACCCAATATTGATAAACAAATAATACTTTAATATTGAAAATTATGAATGGTATTATTAGCTTACCGGGAGGAGAATCGTTGCTTTTTATAACTGAAGGTCTATTATAAGGAGGGGGTGCTGGTCTCGACCGCAATCGCATATCAATAGGAGCTTCGTGCTTCATTCCAGGGTATTCTGGTGGAGCTGAGAATAAAAGAAACTCTTTAATATGAAATGAAGTACTACTAATATGACAGCTCTCTTTTATAAAATGAAGTTTAAATATACGTAGCGGTACGCGGCGAATCTAAAATTATTCTTGTAAATACTTTAATACCCGTTCGTTGTGTATATATTAGCAAGAAATATTGCTTAGGTAAGGTAATTACCTAAGCAATACCTTAGGTAAGATAATAACGTTTTTTTTATTTGTATTATAAACTAATTTATTATTAGTTGTAAGCCAATTATATATCAGTAATAACGCATTGTTTTTAACGTCATAATTAGTTCGTCATCTGTTAATTTTGAAATGAATTATCGACAACAAGCAATACAACGCTATAAATTCAAGACAATTTTGATATATGACAAAAACAGAAAAAGCCAAAAATTTATCCTTGAACACCCATTATTAGGACATATCCAGCAGAATTTAAGGAAATCTTAATGAATCCTTTGACTTAAGTGTGAAGCAATGACATCAAGATCTTGTTTACCTTTTGCGCCGTAATGTTTTAGCTTATATATAATTGTTTGCTATGACTAAGTTTAATTAAAAAATATATAATGTAATCTGGCTAAAGTATATAGAATAGAAAAAGTTTACTTGGTGGCAGGGCTTTGTGCATGCATGCCCGTTTGGGTAGGTACCACCCAATCATCAGATATTCTAACACCAAACAAGCAATGTTCAGTATTGTTGTGTTCCGATTTGAAGGGTGAGTAAGCCAGTGTATCTTCAGGCACAAGGGACATAACATCTTAGTTCCCATGGTTGGTGGCGTATTGGCGATGTTAGGAATGCTTGTATTTCTTACATCGCCAATGGCAATGGGCGTTGGTGACCACTTATCATGAGCTGGCCCATTTGCCATACAGCTATTTCATTAAAAAAACCATATATATGTGATTGAAAGCGTACTGGGAATATTAATAAACTAAATGCTTTTAACGATTTTTATAAATACGGTCCTTTATAAAAATTAGAGCAATGATGAAGAATAATTGAAATTCAAAATCTTTTCAGTATAAACAATTATCCAACAGCGACTTTAACTTGTTTATACGGTCCTGATACCTATCTCAAATGTCAGACTTTATTTGTTCCTTGCATTCAAGAACAAATAATAAAATAGCTCATCAGTTGAAAATGTAATTAATATTAGTTCAAATGGCGTTGTTTTCAATTACGAAATGATCTTATCTGCGTAATGTAAATTATGTCTGTCTATTTGGTATAGTGTCTAGCTTTTAATACCACAGGCCTCGAGTTCAAATCCCGGGTTGGGCATATAGAAAGTTATTTCGTTTTTCTATCGAAACATTCTCAGTGGCAGCTTGGAGTCTGGGAAGTCGCAGTGTTATACAGTGATATACTCCCGTGCCTTGGACATTAATGTAATTTTTTTTTCCATGATTAACATTATTTAAGAGTATGTAAAATGCGTATAATAAATATTGTTAACATCTCTATTCGAATCACTTTTTTGCAAATTTCACTTTTAATTTTGCGTTGTTTATTGATAATAACAAAGCGTGGACTTTGCACGTTACATTTTATAAGATGGGGCAAGGTTATTTTGCACGTCATAAATGATCCGAGGACATACAGTATTATGTTCGACTTGTTAAGAATATAATATTTGTTTTGAACAATAATTTCAATGATTCATTTTTCCAATTACATACATAATTTTCATTTACGTATTGTAATTATTAGTTTATAAAGATATCTTAATAAGATATTAATAATACCATATATTTGTTATAAAAAAAATATCATAAGCAGAACAGTGAACTAAGTACCTTTAGATCAATATACTAATCTATGTATTTACGTAAATAGTTTCATTAATATGATCAGTGGGGTAGCTAGGCGGATGAAGGACCCGGTGCGGCGTTGCATTGATGTCATACAAAATTATATATATTGTATGAGTACCATACTCATACAAAATGTATATAGAAATTTTGATGACTTTTTTCGCACAATAAGATCATTTACTATTATTACTGCCAACAATATCTAATAAAAAAATCTTAATTGTTTTTTTTTGTATATATTGCTCCTATGATACCTCTCAGCTAAGGCTTAGTGCACCTCAACGTGTTGAGTTAAGATAGACTGACGAGCTAATGTTCTTTGGTAAATATTGATTTCACTTTTTAAGTCGCCTTCCTTTATAGATTTCTTACAGTGCCACTGATACCATCACAAATATAAACTACTACTTAAAACGTCAATTAATCGCCAATTATGAAATTAAAGATGTTATGTTTTTTTTGGGAAAAACGTTCTGCACTAGCCGCCTTCGCCTTGCCGGCCCGCAAGATGCCTCTTCACGCCTCGTTTGAAGGAACCCGGGTTGTAAGAGGAGGGGAACACGTGAGCTGGTAAGGAATTCCATTTTTTGGAAGTGCGACAAAGAAAGGAGTTGCCAAATTTCTTTGTTCGCGATGGAATTGATGTCACAGTTAGGCGGTGACATCGAGAACCAGCTCGCGTGGACTTAAGAAGCAAGGGGGATGCGGGAATTAGAGAGAATAATTCCTCACAGCACTCGCCGTGATACAGTCGATAGAAAGCGCTCAGTGCTGCTATCTCACGACGCAATTGTAAAGGTTCAAGGGTGACCTTTACGTCGCCAATAATGCGTACGGCACGTCGCTGCAACCGGTCCAAGGCCTCAAGTAGGTACTTAGCGGAGCCATCCCAAAGGTGCGAACAATATTCCACGCAAGACCGTACCTGTGTTTTGTACAGCAAGCACAGTTGTTGTGGCGTGAAAAATCGCCGCACCTTGTTCAGAACTCCGAGTTTCCGTGAAGCTGTTTTTATAACAGCCTCGATGTAATCCCTTGGACTAAGGTCGCAGCGAACGTCAATCCCCAGCATGGCGATTTTGCTTTGCATCACCAGCGGAGTACCACAGAGGGAGGGAAGAGGGGAAAATGTTGACTTTTTCGCCGTGAGAGCGCATACCTGTGTTTTCTTGGCATTAAACTCAACAAGATTATCAGAGCCCCATTTGGCGATGAGCTCTAATGTCCTATCGAGTTCAATGACAAGATTCTCCCGCCTCTCCTCAGTTTCCGCCCGCCCAGCCACTGCGCGTCCGTGGTATCCACCATGCACTGTACTATCGTCTGCATAGCAATGTATGTTCCCAAGGGAGAGCATATCATTGATATGCAAAAGAAAGAGTGTGGGAGATAGCACAGATCCCTGGGGGACCCCAGCATTCACTACATAGAATTGTGAAGCGCAACCATCTACTAAAACACGAAGGCTACGCTTGTGTAGGAAGCTGGCAATCCAGGTGCATAGCTGAGCAGGCAGACCATATGACGGTAGCTTGGAGAGAAGACTTCTGTGCCAGACCCTGTCGAAAGCCTTGGAGATATCGAGGCTGACAGCCAACGATTCTCCATGCTTGTCGATAGCTTCACCCCAGAGGTGTGTTACGTACGCTAGAAGATCACCTGTGGACCGTTTTGGTCGAAACCCGTACTGACGATCATTAATTAGACAGTGATCTTCTAGGTAATGGATCAGTTGGTTGTTTAAAATCCGTTCCATCACCTTAAAAAGTACTGAGGTGATAGCTATTGGCCGATAATTTGCCGGGTCAGACCGATCCCCTTTTTTGGGAACCGCTTGCACATTAGCTCTTCTCCAAGCCTCCGGCACACTTCCCGAAGAGAGAGAAAGTTGGAACAGGCGCGTTAACACAGGAGACAGCTCCGCTGCGCACTTCTTCAGCACTTTGGCTGGTATTCCATCGGGACCGCTAGCTTTCCGTACATCAAGTGATTGCAGCTCCGCACGCACATCACGTTGCCTGATTTTGATGTCAGGCATCGTATGGCCACATGCAGGAATTGTAGGTAGCAGTGCACTACAATCATCGATGACGGAATTGTCGGCAAAGAGTTTAGCCAGGAGATCAGCTTGCTCTTGCGGACTGTGAGCTAGCGATCCGTCCGGATTTCTGAGCGGTGGCAGCGAAGGTTGGCAGAAATTGTTTTGCACAGACTTGGTCAGACGCCAGAAGCTACGGGAGCCCCTAGGATGCGACACAAGGTCATGACCAATCTGTACAATGCGCTGTGCATCCGCTCTCGTGTATGCCTTTCTACAGGACTTGGAATTTTTATTATAGTTTGCTTTCAGTTAGTCAATGTTAGATGCCCCGCTAATACAGCCGTTGATCCACTTGCGATATGCCGCCTGCTTAGATGATACAGCATCGGCACATTCACGAGTGAACCAACGGTGTCTCTTGTGCCTGACTGGCTCACTCATCATTCAAACCGAAACAGCCAGAATATCTGGTTGAGTGGTTTGTACCTAGACGTAATTGCGTAATGTAATGCCTTACTTCAATTAAATACATGGATTGTTCATGATTTGTTTATGAAAAATAGCTCAACCTACCTTTACCATTGAGTGCTAGATTTGCAGGCGCATCATCTATTTCATCAGATAGTTCACCGTCGCTATGACGCTGCGCGCGCGCAATTGATGCTGGTACGCTACGCCGCTCGTTGAATGATTGTGACCGTAGTGCCATTTTGCCGTTCTCCCTGAAAGTTAAAACATACCTATATAATAAAAGTTAATTTTTTTTTTAATTAACGTTGATAATAGATTGCGTCTCTTAATTAGCGTGTAATTATATTAATTTATTTTTTTATAAAAGGACTGCTTACTTTGGTCTGTATTCTGGCTGGCGCACGGACCGCCGTTCCCGCCTCCACTTGCCGGTGAGCTCCTTGGTCTGCGCACGCGGCGCCTCAGGTGACAGCGTACGGTCACCCTCCGATTCGCCGCTAGAGGCCGTACTCGGGGTTTCTGAAATAATGTTTATATTAATTTAACATTCAATTCCGTTGTAATGTTAATAATTTAAAAGATAATTAAATATGTGTCTGAATTTTATAAGCGTTAAGTTGAAGAACATCACGCAAATCATCGAAACGTGGCAGTTTAGTTCATTATTATAAAAATATAACTCTAACATATTAACTTCAGTAGTTTATACTCAACTATCCGACAATTATCAAATAAAATGCAAAATATCAATATAAATAAGTGCACTACTTAACAAGCAACAAGTAAACTATAAAATCATCGTAGGTTAAAATATAACTGAACGTATTTTTTATACGATTTTTTTTTCCAATAATGTCAAGTTGGCTAATTTTTGGTCTTTTTTTTCAAATAACATTATAAATTCCGACGTTTTTCAAAGAATCATTCTGTTTCAATTTTTCTCTCCATATAAGCGTGCTGGAAGTAGAGACGGTGATAGTCCAAGTGGCTGGAATCGAACTAGCGGCTTTCATTTCAAATCGTATGCCGATGAGGATTGAGAACTTTATACATTTTATTGAATTAGATTAGTCAATGATTATTTCTGCCGTTATTTTTTGTTACGCAAATTCAAAATATTATACTTCTATCATAATCTAGTAGATAAAGTGTTTAACAGTTTTCTAATTAATTAATTTGAGTAATTATAATTGAAGTTATTATAATATTTATATTGAAGTAATTTATAGATTTATTCATAAACAAAACATTTCCTGTCAACTTTGTTATATGTATAATTATAGTGTTTGCTTTATATACTTGTTGACAAGAGGAGCCGGATATTATAATTATTTTCATAGCGGAGTACTTTGAAGTAAATATGTTTATTATTGTTGTTCGTATAAGGGTATACGATTTAGCAGGAAAATAACTGATTTAGTACACCATTGATTGTAGAGCACAAACTGCATGCAATGCACTTAGATATTGAAAAATTAAAGTAATTATACCTTTATTTGGAGACGTCATCCACGGTTGCCATAGAGGCATATTAAACTTAGGCGACTGAGGCGGTTCCATTGAACGCAATTCCAGACTACTTGAAGAAGTCCGAGCCAAAACAAATAAATAATGCGGGAGTTCCATCATCGCAACACCATAAGAACACTCAAAATCATGACATATTAAAACACCCAATTTCTACACTAAAACTTTGTACTTCAAAAAACTGCCAACAAATTAATCAATCCTTTTGGAAATTGGAGCGATTTCTATATAGACAACACATTGGCGTCCCTGCACAGGTAACACTGAAGGTCGACTGAATAAAAAACGAGCTGGAAGAGATTACATTGGAATAAATAAATGAGATGAACAAAAAATAAACCGAAAAAGAAAAAGAGCATCATGCTACATCCACGCGGCCGGACGTTGCGGCGCTTCCTTCGAACCTTGTGGTACAGGGTGTGAACAAACTGTCGATATCAAACTGATAGCAAACTTTCAAGCTTTCCTCTTTGATAACATACTTTATAATGTTCATAACGAGAGTGCACACGTATTTGAATGCCTATTGTTATGGTTACTCGGAAATATGTTGATAACTGTCATCGAGGGCACGATCTTCACGTGACCTCATCTCGTTTGCACAAAGAAACAGACGACATTACACATTTTTGTGTTATACATTCATGACCTTATTTTGTGATAGCATTGTTCTATATTGTTCTAAATAATAAAATGTCTGAGTGTTTCTTTGGTGTGTTTTATGTTAAGGTCAATTTACTGAGAGTATATACTACTCTTAGTTGATTTATAGGAATTTCTGTAGGTTCTATCATTCGGTGGTTCAAAATTGATAAGGTGTATTTACCACCAGCCTGTATAAGAATATATCAACCTGTTCGGTCCATTCATGAAAGTGCGTGAGCGCAGGGTGCGGGGATTAATGAACCCTCTTTACTCTTCGCCCTTCCTTCGCCCATACAGCCTTTCTCTATAGCAAATGCAACTTTGAACTTTATTATTTTAGCACTAAAGTAATATTTTGTTTAATATTTGGATCTATGCCAAAGAAACATTGTCATAAATCGAAAGTGAATCGTATTTAGTTTGCAGCAAAGTACAAAATGAAATGCGAAAAATACAACTAATGATCAAGTTTAAATTACGGTGGTTGTATCCTTGGAAGGTTGTTTTATTTTGATGCACGCGGGCAGGGAGTGGGGAGATGGGTGAAGTTGAACTGTGAGAAGTTGCCGCGTTGTACCATCGTATAGGCATTAGCTTTTTATTGTCTAATAGAGCGAAGGTAAAAGGCTGCCGACAGGTAGATTCAGGATGGCGCCGCTAGATTAATTAAAGTCTGGTACTAATACAATAACGCACCTAGACTTGGAATCTTCGTGTTGTACAACTGTTATTCAGGAATGCGTTTCGTTCAAATTACTCAAGTAATGTAATCAAAGATGCAATTACTAAATCGACTTATTTCATGCTTTACTTAGCATTGTTACTAGCGAACAAATAATCAACATAACTTTCGATCTGATGATAATTATATGAGATAATTCAGTGAGACAAGATAGCCCAATGGATAGAATACGTCAATAATAACAGAAGATCGCGGGTTTAATTCTGGGTAAACACGACTGATTTTTTATATGCTTAATTTTTGTTTAAAACATCGTGGTTAGTGGAAAAGGTAAACGTGAAGAAATCTGCATGTCATGAAGCAGCGTGGTGGAGTAGGTTCCAAACTTTCTTCTAAGAAGGAGAAGGCCTAATCCCAGCAGTGGGCCATTTACAGGCTTGTCTATTATATGAGATAATAATAGTTAAAAAATCACGCGACATTGTCTTTGTGTAAGAAATCTTTTGTCATCGGCGTACAATTTCTCAAGTTCCAGACATGACGCCGAAGGGAAATATATTTTAAATTGCCCGTGGAGTGTAATTAACAGACGGCTTTTTATTTCTTTCAGTTTCTTTTTATTTGGTTCGCCGCGCGCCGCTTATTCAACCGGAGCGCCAGGCTTTGGACCGGCTACCTGACTGTCATAATCTACAATAGACCGACAAATAAAATTATAAAATAGATCTATTTAACTAATAGCTGTTGATTATTTAAAATATTATTGTTTAAGTTCGAATTCTTGAATTTGGTGGAATTTTATCGATTCCAAGGTTTATCTAACATTTGAATATAACTTGAATATTAACAAACGATTGACGATAGTTGGCAGATTTGTCGATTCTAAATTGCGCCAGAACAATTTTTATTAAAATTAAAGTGGCTTTAAAAAAATACCTGAATTTAAATGCCTTACCTGCCATGTTACCTTTCTACAAGTAAAATTTTATTATTTAGTTGAGTTAGCTTACATTGTCAATAATTATTACTGTTATTTTAACATTAATATTACAATATCTTATGAGTTACAATGAGTACTACTCGTATATAAAATGAATACGTATTACGGGTAATAAAAACATGTATTTTATATAAATCTATTGTATACAGTGTAGAAGAATAACTTGCGAATTCTTGCCTTGAGAATCTTGTAATTCTCTTCCATACAATTCTTATTCCCACAGACGTGTAACTTGCTTGTACTTAAATATTGAAATATTTAATTTTATTTTTTATAATGGCGTCTGACAATAAGTACATAATATTGGCATTGCACAGTACATTCTTTTGCCAATTCGCTGTCAGCCATGGGATTCATTGATTAAAGATCAATGTTTCGTGCCTTTTATGACGTAACAATATTATATTCGTTACATCAGCGATGTGAAGGATACCTTGTAAAACTAGAAGTAGGTGGTCCCACTCAAATATCAGTTAGTCTAGTACTTTTATGTCATATTAAAAACAATTTATAATCCGTACTGCTTATTTCATTTAGTTATTTTAAGAGTGTAATATATTTACTGCTTATTTCATTTAGTTATTTTAAGAGTAATATATTTAAGACGTTGCGCTTGTCGTCTACTCTGAAGGTTAGACTAAATAATCTATAACTGATACTTTATATTGAGAAACATAACGTTTTTATGTTCAGTCGTTTAGTACATAAATTAAATCGTAAGATGAAATAACGATGTTATCATTTCTTTCACCAGTATTTACATCGTTTCATCACAACGCCACATTCAAATACTGTTTAATATCACTGGTTTCAAGAATTTGGCTCATGCGTTAATATGTCAGCGATTCAGTTGGCAAGGAAGAGATTTTAAACATCTAAAATCAAGAACAAAGAATCCATATATCAAATTGAAAGAGCTTAAGGCATTGTGCAGATGTAAAACATTTAAAAATGTAATTAAGTAAAAGATTTATCTATCGAGTTAGTAAATCAGATACAATTTTAATTTAATTCCTTAAATTATATTTCATATAGCCTGCGGCATAGCGCGGTAAGGATCGAAAGGATGCGAGTAATTCGGTGGCGGGCTGGCGAGCATGCGCATCCGACGTGCGCTGGTTGCTTAGGGCAGTTTATTTGCACGCACGCATCGATTATTTACCCGGATGGGGAAAGGGAAATTGTATTTGTTCGACGAACGAATGGGAATTTATTTATTTGATGTTTATATTATATTTACATTCGTTTGGCAAAAACTCGAATTTCTGATATATTATGCTTATAAGAAATTGTCTGGGCGAAATTATTTATCGTGGAGGCAAAATTATAAGATTTGTAAAAATTTGGACTTCGCACTTTCGAAATCGGGTCAATTACAATTAATTAGACATGCAAAAAAATTTGAATTACAAGTTTATTATTCTTATATACCTAACAAATTAAAGTCAAAACAAATTTTCTTAAAAACTTTAATGTGTGTTGTCAGAGTTGAAATTATAATTTTATCTTTATTTCCGTTTTATTTAGACCATTTACGAAACGAGATTATGCATTACACGTTCTATTCAAGACATTATAAGTGTACAGTAGAAGTTAATTGTATTCAAATTCTGCGTTGCGTGAAGGCAGTAGCCGCGTCCGCGCGTCCGTGGCCGCAGGCTAGTGCTTGGTTATTCAACATCTCAGATAACAGCCGCATTAATGCCGGTATGTAAGTATCCACGCAACACGCACGCAGTTTTAAAAGAACCACGCGAACTTGGCAATGCAGTAGCTCATATATACATTTAAAACATGACATCGTTGACTTATAAGTGACGAGCTAAAATATAGCCTTTTTCATGTTACTAGTTTAAATATATTATAAATGTGAAAGTATGTTTGAATGACGGTCATTAATCGAATCGCTGAATAAATTTTAATTAAGTCGATATGATGTGTAAAAATCGATTATAATCTTGAATAGTAAAATACATATTAATTTTATATTCACATATTAGAAAAGAACGACATAATAAAATTACATAAATTGAAGATTGATGTCTGTTTATTAAGATATAATTATCACTACATTATGAATGGAATTGAAATTAAAATATTACTAATAAACTTAATTAAAAAGTAAATTATTTTCTGTGATGTTTTTGCTATCTACTTACATATATTTATAAGGAGATCTTATAAGTTACATATATGTATTATTATTTTTTAATTTTTATTGTACAAATGTACTATTTACGATAAGATAAAGCGAAAGTTAAAAATAATACGATCCGAACTACATTCAATTAAAAGATGTAATTAATAAAAGTAAAGTAAAAGTAGATTATACAATTATTATAAAACCATTAGCAAAATTGACAAAATATAATATTGAGTATAAACTCAAAAAATAATTGCTAAACGATTCAATATCTGTTTAGGCTTTGTTTTACTTTATTTAGTGAAAGCTGTATATTATTTTGTTTTTTATACATTTAGTTTTTCTTTTTATTAGATTAGATGTGTGTGTTTTAATTATATGTATATGTTAGTTTGTCTAGAGTTTATGTTGTTAAGCCGAGATGGCCCTGTGGTAAGAACGCGTGAATCTTAACCGATGATCGTGGGTTCAAACCCGGGCAAGCAACACTGAATTTTCATGTGCTTAATTTGTGATTATAATTCATCTCGTGCTTTACGGTGAAGGAAAACATCGTGAGGAAACCTGCATGTGTCTAATTTCACTGAAGTTCTGCCACATGTGAATTCTACCAACCCGCATTGGAGCAGCGTGGTGGAATAAGCTCCAAACCTTCTCCTCAAAAAGAGGAGAGGAGGCCTTTAGCCCAGCAGTGGGACATTCACAGGCTGTTACGGTTACGGTTATGTTTGTTAGTTTAACGCAACACAAGGCCATGGGTGTCACGATTAAAAATTAATATTTTGTTTTTACTAAATAAATAAATGTCCCACTGCCTGGCTAAGGCCTCCTCTCATTTTGAGGAAAAGGTTTGGAACTTATTCCACCACACTACTTGAATGCGGATTGTGTCGCAGATTAATATGAGAGACATGCAGGTTTCCTCACGATGTTTTCCTTCACCGCCTACCACGAGTTGAATTATAAACTCAAATTAAGCATATGAGAATTCAATGGTGCCCGCCTGGGCTTAAACTCATTCATCAATCATTTCGGTTAAGCTTCACGTGTTCTAACTACTGAGCCATATCGGCTTATATATTAAATTTATTCTAAAATAACACTGTTGAAATTTTAAAAGCTTATCAACGATTATATAAATTCGTATTTACGTTTGAAAAAACGACAGAAATTATGTACAACGACAAAACAATTGATAAGTATTTATAATGTATTCTATCGAGTGTTCATCGGTTGACACATCTGACATCTGTTTACGTCGCGAAGTAATATTATTATAAGGAAGGCGGATGCAAGCAGCGAAAGTGCGGGAAGCGCTCAAAACAATTCCGCATTCCGTAATTTAGTATATGTATATGTACGTGTGAACAGTAAGACCTACTTTGTTTTATATGTCTATGTCTAAGACACAATCAAGGACAGTTATGACAATATGAGCCCGCCATGTGTATTCTTGCCTACCAAGATCAGCGTTATTGTTAATCGGTGCTGATCGTTATTCTAAGCTCATTTGACTGGACTAAAAATATGTATAATAAATAGATAGCTCTTGCTGATGTTTCGAGTGCTAAAATAATAGCAGTCAAATAACAGTTGAGTTTAGAGGTTGGTAAAACAGAATGAGCAGTATTATTGAATTGCTAATCGTATGTTGTATCGTTCCTTTATTTTTAAAATTATATTTGAACTACATATTAACGAGTTCTAAGCATTTTTCTGTAATGTTTTATTGTACATTGTTGATACAGTATAAGTACATAAATAAATATAATTCAATTTCAATAGTT
This sequence comes from Nymphalis io, assembly GCF_905147045.1. Lineage (NCBI taxonomy): Eukaryota > Metazoa > Arthropoda > Insecta > Lepidoptera > Nymphalidae > Nymphalis > Nymphalis io. The sequence goes on along the minus strand of NC_065892.1, from coordinate 8,873,645 downwards.
TAGTATGGAGGTATAATTTTATTAAAGCAATCATTTAACATACACCTAGAGCCATCTGTTATAAAATTTTAAAGATTTATTTTTGTGTCTACAGCGCCATCTATAATAAAAAACATACCTTTATAACTTGACTCATGTTTCCCACAGAGGGAAGCACAGTCGATCGCGTTTCTAATTTCAGTATCTATAGAAACCTTGTTTGACCAGCAAAAAGTATGCTTAAAATATGTGAAGGCTTTTACGTGACTTGATGATCTAAAGGAATCATAAGATTAAATAAAATGTTACTTATTTAATGGACAACATTAGAAGATTTATTATAGGTAAAGAGAAAAAAAAACTAATACTTATTAAATTTTATTTTTATTTTTCTGACTGTTATTTATTTTGTAAAGAAACAAATCAGTAGATCTGGATAAATTGAATGTTTATTGCGTTTAGGCATTATTTTACAAGTGAAAAAAATTGGCATGGGAATTAAAAGTTGTAAAAAAAGGTTGGGAAACAAATCCTTTAAAATAAGGTCCTAGTCCTCCCCTTTTAAACACATACATACAGACGTACAGAGTTACCATCTTTGTCAATTTAATAATGTTATAATAAAATTAACTTAAATCCAATAATTAATTTAAAAATAATATAAGCGTAGGTAATATATTAAATTATAGGAGTTTTTATTGAACATCTTACAATTAAAAATTGAACATTATTTTAGACAAAATTAGTTTGACTATTTGTCAAGTTTTTCCCACACCGCCCATGTGTCAACTTCTAACAGTATCATGGTTAAGTTTAGACGTTTACAAAGTGGCGATAATGAATTTCTTAAGTCATTTGGTATGACTCGCCAATATTGTAGAGTCCCAAATTATCATTTTGAACCTTGCTATTTCGGTCGATCTGTCATTATGTCGTATTATCGATGGAACTCAGACGCGTACGCTGTTTAACACGGTCGCTTTAGTTAGTGTAGACGATAATAAAATAATCAATAATATAGGTACGTATAGTTATGTCCAGTGATGCAACAGCCGCTTATTCATTTAGGCATGCCGCGCCTAGGAATGTTATGCAATAATAATTAAGTATTTTTATTTAAATGTTCGAAATATCGAATATCGTTCGTAGTCAAAAACACCAAGATCCTTAAAAAAATTATAAACGCTTCATTGTATTGTATTTTTAATTGGAACATGTCACGTTATACATATGTTATACATTCTCAATAAGTGTATAAAAATTCATACATTGCACCGAATGTTTTATATAAATATTGTCAAGAGAATAGTGTCATTAACCTCTCCAAAACCTATCACATTTAATATTCGTATGACTGCTACGATAAAGAGCAAGATATTCGCGAATATGTGCGATAATTGTGCAAACATTTTACGTTTCAGTCGCATATCTATAATACAGACTCGTTTGAAGCCATTAAACTATTTACATGATTAATTGCATCTGAATGTCCACATACGTCCAGCGTAAAAACATTTCGTAGAGAAACGAGAATCAACTCGTTTTCTCGTTAATAACGAAGATCAAGATGTCAGTTGCGAACGTGATGCTGTAACGCATTGCTAGAAACCTTTCGAATCTCCCTTTGTAATGTTTGTGAAAATAGAAAACAATTATTATTATAAGCATACACAAATCTAATGTCCAATGTCAATAAATGGCAGTTTTCTAATTATGCTACTAATGTCAGATATTTAGTGAATTGGTCTATACTAATACTGTAAATATTTGTTAATTATTTGTCAACATATTAAAAAAAACGATCGATAACATTTTCATTATATCTGTGTTGAAATAGTTTTTATATTCCATAAGAATAAGCGAATTCTTCATAGGGCTACTCTTTAGTTTATTGCAATGGAACCATGTCAGGGCTGCCACGTACGGACACTCGGTATATATATGTACATGGTGCTGTTTTGTTATGCAACACGAAGGTCGTATATATATCGGGGCGTGGACTTAGGTTTGAAAAAAAATATTTCCAGTTAATCGTCTACGTAGTTTGAAAAACAAAATACAAAATTTTTGAACATTATATAATAATTTTTATATTAGTTTCAAATTTTGCTAGCAACGACTAAATAAAGTAAGATGCGAAACTATCTGTGTCTGTCTGTGTGCTAGGCTTTCATGGTTAAACCACTGAAGCGATTTTGATGAAATTTGGTATGAATGCAAGTTTGAATCAAAAGGAAGGGCATAGGCAACATCATACCTCGCCCTCCATCCCCTAGCACGCGGGCGAAATCGCGAGAGAAAACTAGTAATATATATAAAAGGAAAAGTAAATAATATATTTTATTAATTCATATTCATATCTGTTTACTGCATGTGTTTTTTATTTTAAATACTACTATAATATTATGAAAATATTTTAATAAAAAGTGAATAATTTATCTTCATTGTATTCTAATTATATTTTTATTACAAGAAAATGAAGATTAATTAATAATCTTGCATAGTTTTTTGTCTCTATAAATTTCGAGGACATGTAAACAAATGTTTGTCTTCCTAGTTATAGTTAAATATTGTATCGTCGTTTAATTAGATTAAAATAAATTACCGCCGGTTCGGAATATATGTAGATTCTAACGAGCAGAAAACCGGCAAGAAACGCAGCACAATCATTTCCGTTAATTAAGTTGGATAAGTTAAGTTGGAAGTTGGAGGTAACATTAAAAAAAAAACGAATGTGTCCATCAACTCAATCATTCTTCTTCTCATTTTTTTAATTATAAATAATAATTCATCCTTATTATATTCTATGAAATGATTAAGCTTTCTGTACTATATATCTCCATGGTCTGTGTGCAGACCCATCTGGGTGGATGTCACACACAACGGTTGTTTTACCAAACCCGGCCAGTTTAATATTATATTCCATAATTTGTGATACATATCACGCTACTTGCAGGGCCAGTATCTGGGGATCACTTACAATAAGGTACTAGACATAAATACGCACAATGAAACCTACCTAAAATAGAAATCCACAAAAGGAATCGTATGACAAAATTAAGACTCAAAAATCCTACAGATTGCAATGATTACGTATGTACTAATAATCTTTGAATAAGAATTCAAAAAAGAGTAACACAGTGTTAGCTATGTATATGTATAATTAGATAATTATAATTATATATTAAGAAAATTAACTAATAAAAACCACCAAACGTATAAGACAATGCATGTTTGATATAAGATTGCTCTTATTTTTATTAATATTTAATGATGAAAGTTGTACGTTCATTTAAGTGATGTGACAGGACATCACAAAAATGCGCGTGCGTGATGCGAAATGTATCGAAGGAATCCGATAGCAATGAAGTCATCATATAGTAGAATTTCTAATGGCAATGGATTCCATTTCGTTGGCAGCCAAGCGAGAGTGCAGCTATTCGAACTATTCGGACCGTCTCGCGTATTGTCTCAACCTTAGAACAGTTACCACCAGCAGTGGTATAAATCTACCGCAGTACTTTATACGCTGGCTATTACTGCTACTTCTAATGATAATTATTGAAAAACTAGATTCCGTGCCTTCGCACGCATGTCAAAGAGGTTAGGAGTGTGTGTTAGGTACCATATTTCCTTTTCCCAATAAACATATATGCATAATTTCATGATGACCTGTTGAATAGTTAAGACGAGAAAGAGTAACAAACAAAATCACTTTTTCAATTATAATATTAATTAATTATGATCTTTTTTGATAAATTTTAATAAAATATTGGTTCTGTAAATATTATGTAACAATGACTATCGAAATTGGTAGAAATTATTAGCTAAGCCACACCGTTAAATATATACGTATTACATAAGGTACGCTTGATGTAATTTCCACAGTCTATATTCTAAGGCCCCAGTGATCTAACACACTTTGCTAATTACAATTGTATATGTATCGGTACACGGCATTGCTAATGAGTTTACGAATTCCACGAATACCTAAGTAATCATTATTGCTGTTATTGAGTTTTAATTGATTTTCTATAATTCATTGCAATAAAGCTAAAATCATTATATTACAAGGTTCTCGTCCTAAAACATATTTTAATGATACTTGAATTTTAAAAATACATTATAAAATATTAAAATTTCATCAGTTTAAATATCGATTTAATTACAAATTATAAATTGCAGGCGCAATTGAAAACTAATCTAACCCTTTTTTCTAACAAATAACTAAAATATAGTGTAGTGTCTATGCTTTCTGCTTCTTACTTCGTTCTTTTTGTTAATGTCATAATTCTGTAGAGAGGTTACAAATATGTAAAATAATGTAGGAGACGGAGATATTTTCAGGACTGAAACAGAATAATTTTTAAAAATATAAAGTCTCGTTAAAATGAAAAAACTTGACACTGAGATGTCAAAGGTTATGAAAACATATTCTGTGACAACAATAGTGATAAACGATTGCATTCCTAAGAATGTTAGTAACTGTAGTCCGCAACGCAACCTACATTCTGCATTCTTTTCGAAACCGTAACACGCCGCCTCAGCGTTCCGGATATTATTGTACACGCTATATTCATCCCTACTACTGCCTAATAAAGTACATTTCGACGTGAATATTCCGGTATAATGTCAGGTATTGAATTTATAGAGAGCTGTAAAACGGCTACATACAAAGTAGCTTATGATGATTGATATGAGATGTTGATAAGCGAGACGAGATTTCGAATGGCAGTGCTAGTCTCGTAGTCGTTTCAAATCAGCGCTGGGTGCTACGTATTGTTAGCGGTAGATGGTGTTGTAATACGGCGCAAATATTGCGAATAGCATTCGGTTTGTAGAAGGCAGAGCCATGGAGCGTCAGCTCGGACGAGGCCGGCCAAATTCCTGAGCGCTTTCTCTGGTAGTCTGTCGCGCGCGCACGCACGCCGAGCAACGAAAGTAAATGACGATGCGGCTCGAGTCCGCGCTTCTGTCATCGCATTGCATAATTATTTGCTACCCGACAATTGTGTGTAAACAACCAACAATAAGAACTTATCGTTTGACAACTTGCGTGACCAAACTCTGATTAGATATGTCATTACATACCCACATTTATCAGTCGTATCTTCGCAATAGCACCAACTAGCATAGTTAAATAAGAGAAATTGACTGTATGTGATTTATCAAATGAAGAGCGAGATATGCGTTACGTTTTTTACTGAAATAATGTAAGTTGATAACAAACTTATTTTCAGTTATATTAAAATGAAGAAAAATGTACTTGTTGGCGTTTTAAAATATACAAATATATTCACAATTCGTTGGTATGCGGAAATTTCTGACATACAAATAAGTAGGTATATTTTAGTCAGACAGAAGCGTTGTGGGTCGGCTGTAATCTTGCATTTAAAGTTTAACAGCCAAAATAAGCACGTTAACTCTTATTTCGGGTTCTTATATTTAACGAATTCATATTGTATATGAGCAAAATTAAGTATTTGTGTTAAGAGTAACGAGCTGATAAATTCGTTCATATCAATCAATATGCGATTTTGAAATTCATAATTCATTTATTTCAGCATCCTTAAGCAAAACGAATTGTTTCTGAAATATAGTAACTTGACATTACACAATTGATGTTCACCGAACGAATTCAATTGAAGATATGAATGGATGAAGGTTTTTTTTTTAATTTATGTTATAATTGCAGGTGATAAAAACAAACATTCTTTGTTTTAAAATTAATTATGCTGTACTGTCATTCAACTTTTATTCGTGCCTTTACTGATTACTTGAACCGATGGAATAAGGTGTCTTGTTCCTGTTTCTTTTTTCTTTCCTAGATATTTCTAGTTACGTTATCAGTTCAAAAAACATAGTATTTGTATCTCAAAATCACTCATAAGTTCAATTATTCGCAAAATAAGAATTAAATCTTCGATGCTCATTTTTATCATATTAAAAATTTGTAACTTCATCTGCTCGTGTCTTCAATTGTCAAATGCTGTTAAAAAGAACACCTTAATTATAAAATTTCTCGATGTTATAATAAATAGACAGTTTATCGAGTTTTGCGACCCCACGTTACCCGGACGTGTTGCTTGAATGCGCGACCGAAGCAAAAACAAACAATCACTCACGGTACACTGTGAACGATTGGAAAAGCTAAAGTACTCACGTACTTAAATCGCAGCCATTATCATGAAACAAGTCCTATCCGACTGTAATGCATTGTTCATCAGTCGCGGAAAACATGTTCGTTCTCCTGTTTGTGTCAGGTTAACTGGCTCGTGAACAGGATACTTTGATACATTCAAGTCACGTTCGGAATGTTGAAAACATTTAGAGACAACAATAAGATATCAATCGCATCTACAAACAACTACCAATTCTTTAGACTAATGATTAGATTATATGTATATGATGCGTTCACATTTAATTGACGAGCCGGTTGGCGTGGTTGGTAGACACTTGCCTTTCACGCCGAAGGTTGTGGGTTCGATTCCCACCCAGGACAGACATTTGTGTGCATGAACATGTCTGTTTGTCCTGAGTCTGGGTGTTATTATCTGTATAAGTATGTATTTACAAAAGAAAAGTAGTATATGTAGTATATCAGTTGTCTGGTTTCCATAGTACAAGCTCTGTACAAGCTTAATTTGGGATCAGATGGCCGTGTGTGAAAAATGTCCCAGGATATTATTATTATTATTATTTTGTTATAAATAAATATTATTTTAATATAATTTGTTGTCTAGTAATATATATGGGTAAATATTTAGTGGTTTTTACTGTTAGTGGTCCGTCTCTATTTATTTATTTGTCAACACTAACAAGTAGCAACAGATATACACAATAGCCAAACGTCATCATAATTATTTAGGTAATTATCTTTTTAACTGGTGTTCTAAAATAACCTAAAAATTGAAATATAAGTCAACATTGTAAAAACTAAAACATTATAAAAAAAATGTTGAGTCAATAGGATAAAAGTTTTAATAGGTTTTTTTTGTCAATATATTAAAAATAACCTAAATAAAATAAAATAATCCATTGTGAATTTAAATACACAGTGAGAATTTGGAAAATGTTATAATGGAAATATTAAATTGGAATTATTCATATAAATGTTTATAGTTTCTAAATATTATAATGTCGCGCCTCAGTTGATTCTTTTGATCTATTGCATAGTTTAATGATCCTTGTTTCATAAGGAAAATTATTATTGTAATTGGTTGTTATTTAAATCGTTCAGAAATGAAGAATCATAGAAAACAAAAATCTTCATAATCCAATAGTAAAAAAAAATGTTAAATTAGAATGCAAGAAACGCGTCATTCTGACTAATAGTAAATCAACAATCTCTCTATATCTTCTTCTCTTTCTAACATTCAACTCAATGTATCGGTACCCTTACTACGGATGACGATTAACAATGTCAGCTGGAATCTGGAATGTGACCCGCCTACAAGGCCGCGCGTCGAGTATTGATAGCTAAAGTCATTCAAACAAATATCAAAACTAAAGAGCAACTTTACACTAATTATTACGATTATATGCTACGATTACAAATATAGATTCTAATAAAATATGATAGCATATTTGATAAGGATTTATCGTACAAAATTTTACTGTCCTGATTTTGCAATATTGAAGTAATGGTGGCAGTTTTATTTTAAGTGAACCAATATAATAAGTACTTATTAATTATATAAAAATAATGTTTATATGTGGTTCACTTTAAATAAAACTGCCATCAGTTTCTTACATCTGTATCACGCAATTTTTTTGCTTACATTGTCCAAATCTGAGCTATATTTAATTTAATTTCAAATCTCTAGCTGTCTAGGGAGTCCGTTAAAAACCAATTCCAAAATTCCATATTCACAGACATTGCCCAAAGCGAATTAATACAAATGCGTTAGTTAAAACTGTTTGTTTCAAGAAATTACATAACAAGAACATATTAAGACAAATCTTGTTAAATTTCAATTTATGTGCTTTAGAGGTATGTGTATAAATTAAGCATTTTTTTATTCAAGCAAAATATGCCAGTTGTAATAGATAAATTAAGGATTTCAGTAATATTAGGACATGTTACATCAAGGATATGAAGGATGATCTTAAGAGTGGTACTGACATAGCATTGTATGCAATTGATAAATGTTCATCTTAACGACACTATAAGCGAAATAATAAATAAAAACTTAAAACCGGTCGATCATGTTCCGGAAAATAAACAATATAGATTGTATACTACCGTCAAACGTATCGCAAGATGTATTTGTTAAGCAGCTAAAGGTTTTGTATAGTTCGAAAACTCCTAGGGATTTTAAAAATTTCTACACAATAGTGGGATCTTCATTATGAATTGAACTGAAATGATTGACGTTTGTTGTGATGTTGCGCATCTCGGCATAAGTTGTTGTTGATATGCCGAATAGTAAGTACTTATTGAGAAAAAATCGTAATTGAAATTTTTATTTGCTATGAAGTTTTCGTTGTCGGTGAGCCAAGATGCATGAAAATGTTTTGTCTTAACTGATCTACTTGATGTAAGGTTATTGTCGAGCTGATATTGTACTTAACAGCCTGTAAATTACCCACGGGGCTAAGGCCCTCATTTTCACCATTTTAAGGAAAAGGTAGAGCTTACTCTACTACGCTGAAGGTTGAACTGGAACAGTTCTTATTTCTAAACTCCACAATACTAAATATTCAAATGTACACATTAGAAATCTGTATAGCTTCTTAGTCTAAAATAAAATGTATACAATAACATATAGGCAGATGAAGATGCTTCAAACAGATAAAAGTTGAACATTGTCGTTCATGAAAAACTCCATTCAAAGGAAACCAAAAAATATATATTTACCATTCCATTTGTTACTTTGAAAGTTGACAAAATATACTAAAAAACTACTAAAATAAGTAAAACAGGAGTCGTTTCATCATCATGAGTATATTTTGTTTCATATTTTAAAGCTGCGGCCCTTTGTGTCGAATTACATCAGCCATGTGGGCAGATAGTGTATCAACGACTTGCCGCCTGACATTTCTTTTTGTTTTGGAATCTATAAATAGCTTCTCATAATCAGTTTCATTTTGCATACATACACTCATTAGAAGGAAATCGTTTATTCATCCTATATCTATTTGGCGGAACTTAAAATGTTTAAGTTGTCGCACGATTGTATTAAATATATAAACAATATATACGATAGCCTTATTATATAGCCTCTGTATGGCGTAGCGGGGAGAGCACGTGTATCGCAGATAATAGTCGCAGGTTCGAATCTGAGCGAGTTCGACATCGAGTTTACATCTGCGATTTATCAACGTGTTCGGCGGTGAATGTAAATATTTAAAACGATGTACATAGTATTTGTAGTTTAAAAGATTTTTTGTGCAGAATAAACAATTCTTTACTAAATAATGATAAGATGCATTTACCTAGCAACAGGACATCTACCAGTTTTAAATAATACATCTCAAATGTTTTGATTAGAGTCCATTACATACCAGTTATTTGTATTCATGGTCCGCTTTGTCGTATAAATTAAGTTGTATTTTACAATAGTTACTTACCAAAACCATCCGAATCACTAGCGGGGTAAGCTGGACATGGTTGCACCATTGTCGCCGCGCGTGACAGCACATCCAAGGGCGATTCTACTTTTTTCATTTTGTATTTTCTGAAAGATAAATAGTTAGTGTGTAAAATTTAAAAGTGGTACAGTTTAGTTTATAATATAGTTAAAAGAAACAGCAAATGCAAAATGTTATAATAAAAAATATTGAATTTCAATTAGATGCATTATTAGCTAATATTTAATTAATACCACAATATATTGATATATTTTTTGGAAAATAAGAAATTGATGATAATAATTAAATTCTTATCAATCATCCGAAGTAAATAAGAACGACGAGACGTTATTTCAATTTGGTTTTCTAAAGCGGAAACAAACTAAGTCGGGGAACGTAAAAATATTTGGCTCAACGAATGAATGTCGTTGCGATAATACATAAAATGGCATGCAAATACCGAGGCGAAAATTCCACGGCACGTAAACGGCTAGACGGTGGACAGACGTCCGAGCTGCGCGGCTATCAAGTAAATAAGAGATGACCGAACAAAGAGTTGTGAAACGTACGCATACCGTCCCCGCGGGAACACAGCCAATGGACCACTAGTGGATCGGGCGAGCTCTGCCAGTTGAAAATGTGACATTATGATTTGATTAAACTGACACAAATAGTTTAGTTGACAAACATATGTTGCGATTTAGTAATGATGCGACTGACTTCTGTTTTGATTTCGATAGGACTATATTCCGATACATGATTTTTTTACAATTATAAAGAGAAAATAAAAATTTATATAAATGATTTAGACGTCGTATAATTAACAATGTGTTATTTTTTTGTTATGAAAATGAGGAGTATCGTTACGATGTACATCGTTAATGATTAGAATAGTTATTTTTGTCGTTATCCTAATTATTTATTTTTTATCGCATTTCATTAAGCGATATAAGTGATTAAGGACATTCCAAACATATCCGACATCATTTCATAAATAAGACCCCGATGAATCTTAATGAACGTAATAAATGACGTGTAATTCCTGGAATGTGGATATACGTATGACATTATACTTTCAAAAGTCGAGATCGTTGTCCGCGGATGGAATAAGGTGAACAAAAAATTTTGGAGTGATAGTGCGATGGCTGCGTTAACGATGAGGAATTTGGTACATGAACCACAATAGAATTTTTCTCGGAGGCGGAGTCACGCGTAGGTACGGGCGTGCGGTATGCCGGCCAGTACGTCGGAATAGATCACCAGCCGGGTGTACGTAGAGTTAACAAAAATAGTTACATATTTAGAAGTTTTATGTATCTTTATCACGCCAAATATATTATTTCCTGCCACGATTTACAATATAGAATTACAAAACACGTACACTTTACATATTTATCTCGAAATATCGCAGCATTCTGTATAACATTGTACTATATACATTCCAAAAGCATTAACACATTTTGTAATTTTATTCATATTTATACCGAACAATGAGTAGTCATATTAAGGTATTGTTTTATTACTGTCTGTACTCTATTTGGTCACGAAGCCGTTCAACGGAACAGGAACTAGTTATTATGTATCGCATAAGGTTCTTAACATCGGCGATGGCGTTAGATTCTTTCAATCATTAATAATATTCACAATTTTTCAAGTAACAGCTATTTCAAATTTGATTATACAATATTTATTATTCTGCAATCGTTTTTATTAGAGGATATCCATAAAATAGGTATATTATAAATGTTATATTATATTTGTTTTTAATTTCGTCCTGTCGTCACATACTTTGATTCAATTATCAGTTACGTGTATGAAGTTTCGTCTAATATATATTTAATATATATCTTCTCCATTGTATCAAATTTAATTTTCAAAATCTTGTGATTTCTAATAGTAAAATTTTACATTCTAAAAGTGATTGTTATAATAAATTATTTGAAACTGTCTGAATTATGAACTGTTTAAATTATATAGAATAATAAGAAATGTAAGTATAAACATAATTATAATTTATATGATGTTACTTTTATATGGAAAGGAATATATTTCTCAAGCAATTTACAGTTTTAGGTATACCGACGTTCACCTGAATGTTCCCTAAAAGAGAGTCACATGGTGATCGAACCTTGACATTCCGTGCGGTAAAAATAATAATCTATTTTTGTATAAATATATCGTACGCTATTTTGAACCTTTTTCTTCAAACGGTAGAGACGATTTTACTTTTTGTCGATTTGGTTGGAATGCCCGCATTTGGGGTGCGATGCCTTTCTTTAACGACGGTTGCCACCCCTGCTGTGTGCTTGCGCACGTGTCTTTAGAGGGTCGGGAACTGGCAGATGTTCAAAATTTAAAAGCTGCACAAGATCGCTCGCATCAATAAAATTTAAATGTGTTTTTTTTTGTCGTGATTACTAGAAATATGTTTGAATATTAAGTATTCATAGTACAAAAGGATGTAGCAAAATGATTATACTATACAGAAGGAATGCATTGCCATATCCATGAAATAAATGATAACTGTGTTTGGTATAGATGTTATCGAAGCCAGCACAATGACTTAGAAGCGAACTTTTCTATATTTATTGTAAAATATTAAATTTGTATTACAAAACCAACAAAGTTTTTAAAATTTCGAAAAATAATTTAATAATCAATAAATTTACGACGTTTTTTAGCTGTAGCTTCAAATAAATCTTTTTGATAAAAGTTCAAACGCATAATAAGTTTAGGAAAATAAGTAACACCGCAATAACCATTATAGTTATAATACCAAAAAAAATCTAGTACACGATCAATGTGCGGGTCACATTGGGTAATCGGGCGAAGTATTATCGAGTTCTTATCAACGGGGCCACGAGTGTGGAGGCGAATGTTTAGAGGCGCATATCACTCGCATTCCACGCTATTATGTTCGCGAGATTCCTCGCCATGCTCACTGAATGCCCCCGCTCCGAGTAGCGGCGGATTTTTTGCGTGGCGCGTTCGTAAATCAAACCGGTAGGTACGTACTTACTTGTACTTATTTCGATAGCTACTTATTTGATGCTCACGACTGTTGGCTGTAGCTAATTGCGTTGTTTCAAGATTTATTTAAAAAAATGTATTACGTCTAGTTAGTAGAAGATTAAAGCAAGGTCAATGTTTTAAATCGTAAATAATATTGTAGCTGTAAATTTATTTTTTACAAACATACTACATACAAATTTACTTTAAAAAAACGGTAATAATATCATCAAAATGACGGTACAACAATTAACAAAAAAATTATACTTACATTGTTTCCCACGATACAAATTCAATGCAGGGTCGAAAGTTTATATGTTTATCACTTGGCAATAACAAACATGTAAGAAACACTTTAGTCTTATTATATGATGTTAAGATAGAACGCAAAGTTATATTCTTAACTTATAACAATGTTACAAAACCGGCGAAGAATAAAAATCAATAAGAAACGATTTGCGAAAACTACGCAAGATAATATTCTCTCCACACACACACACGATTCATATAATAATAGTACACGATGTGAACTAACTTCCTTAGTGCTATCGCTTAATATCCATTTTCCTTTATGAAAACTATAATGGTATTTGTTGTTATTTTATAAAATCCAACTACCGCGCCACGACTCTGTTGACGAAATAGTCGCGTTTGACATTTGAGCCGTGCCCACTGCGATTGGAATTCGCGGAATGTCAAATATTTTCAGTGCTGCCATCTGTGAGAAGGAATCTCAACCGCTCGAAGGCGCTTCACTGAAGTACTTATCAAATACGTTATTTAGATTAGAACATCGAAAGACTACGATGGTTTGTAATAATTCTTAAATGTAATGTTTTTAATGAAAATAAAAGTTTTCTATTTATTTTCAGAGTAAATTTTATACTTAATTAAGTTAGTCGTTAGGTTGCATTTTGGTTGCAGTTTGTTGGAATGCGTCCAAGCTTGTACGCGTTTTCGAGACTACACTAGCGCAGGCGTGATGGTAGGCCGCGCGCTTATACAGGGTTATCGACACATGGCGTGGAGGCGAAAAGTAGGGTCGGCTTTCGGTGCGATGCTCACTGTATTATAATAGTCGCTGTGCATGTACCGTGGCCAAACAGGCTATCATTGTTTCGGTTCGTTACTTAAGATAAAAAGTTTCATTGTAAAGCGAGTATCAAGAGAGATTTTTTTAAAAATTTAATCTTTTGTTTTTAAATGACAATGATTGCTAGCGCGACTTCATATTTACATTAAAAATTACCGCCATCTGTGGGTGATGCGGGGAAACTTTACGATATTTATTGCGAACAGTTACATCCTTCATGCTTGCAGTTAAAATATTCACCACTAGATGACGCCAAGCTTATTAGTTATTTAAAATTTTAAAATCGGCAAAAGCAAAAGCTAAATATGAATTTGATATACTTATTGGTTAAAAACTATATAAAAAAACTTTAATTATACATTACGGCAGTAACTACGACAAAAACAATTGAATAAATAGTTAGGTTTTATTTAAAAATAAAATAAGTGTAAGAAAGATTAAAATAACAACACGTTCATGTTTACAAATAATATATTTTAATAATGACATCTTAAAACAGTTATACACTACTAACTGGATGAGACTTAAAAACCAAAGTGTATATATATTTGATAACGTTAAAAAAACATTAATGTTGCTACCATTTTTTATTGTTTAAATAGCAACATATAAATTATCTAATAGACAACATTTAGATAATATGCCACACTTTGAAAGTTTTAATGATATAACTGTCAAGACCTAAAATATTTATTAAATATAACATTTCAACTTATTCTAAATATCTCACTAGGGAATTCTTCAGGGTATTTTAATATATCTACAAATTTAAATAATAGCTAAGTATATATTTTTGGTTCCTTTCGAAGTAAAAACAATACATTCCTTACTATCGTGTTTACATAAGATGGAATAAATTGTAAAAAAACAAACATTTTATTTCCATGTTACATCTTTAAATAAAAAGATAAATACATCTGTGAAGCTCTTTCCAATCTGTCAAAAAAACTATTAAACTTGATTAGTTTTTTTGTTTTTTTACTGTCTATTTTGGAGAGAACTACTTACGAATATTATATATGCTTACGGTTTTTTCCGCAAAATATTCCATCTTACGTCAACATTAACTTCATTCTATTCTATTCGTATATTTTTTTTAATTCTAAGACAAATTATTTATTTAGTTTTTTTTATATTATACATATTATTATAAGGCTATTCATAAGGTGTGCTCTCACAAATTACTTACTGTTTTTGTTGGAATAACATACATATTACCTTAAATATTAAAAATAATTAATTATAATTTAATTTGGATAATGATAATAATTGTAAAAATTATGTTTTATCTTGTTTACATACATACATATGTATATCTAAAAATATTGAAATACGTAATAATTTACTACTATAGAAGCAACATTTATTGCATACTTAGGTACATAAAAAGATTTTTAAATAACAATACAAATGTGTGAAATTTTTCTCGAAGCACAACAAGAATATATGAAAAATGGTGTGTTTAATACATTGTTTTGTACAAAAAATGTGTCCTAATTTCATTTAAATTTACATCAAATATGACAAACTGTTCGTTTCCTTACCAAAATTTCTAGTTTTTATTTAAATATTGCGAGTTTGTTTTAAAAGCGTACGTAATTTAATAAAAATAAAATGAGGTATTTTTATAGATTTGACACTGTTTCATATATTTTTTGTTTATTATTTGCAGAATTTGATTGAAACGAACTATGCAATGTAAGTATATATTGTGTAACGTAATTACATAAGTTGTCTCGTAACCTATCTACTAGTATAATATTTTATTTTCTTACATAACAATTTTTGATATTTCTATATAATTATATATTATAATATGTATTTCTAATTACTCTTACAACTTCAAGGGGACGGTTCAAACGTGTCAAATGAAAAACAAGATTAATATTTTTTTTTTAAATATTGGTATTGTATTACTGGTATATGTATTAAAATATAGGAAGGTTTACAAGGAACTATAAAAGCTAATATATTTACGTGTTGAAAATAAGACTCGAAATGTTGATCTATAGTTTTAAGTAAGTACCTACATTTTTGTAATATTTTCTTTTTTGGTCGCGTAATACATTTGTTTTATTTAAAAAAAAAAAAAACAAAGTATTCCTCGACCGAAATATTTTAACTGAAGCGTAATACGAAACCAAATGCTGTATAAAAATGTTCAGGATTACTTTTAAAAGTTAGCCAGACAGAAATGGAAACCTAAAAAAAGCTAATAGAGAATAAATAATATATCTATTTTTTTTCGTCTCATATAATTTCGTAGACTAGTACGTAAATACCTCGTACGTTTAATTTTACAAATAAATAAATAAATTCATACGTAAATAAGTCATTTAACATTTCATATATTATATAAATAGTTAAGGAGTTAAGGAATTCCATTCATTACACCAACGAGGGTTAAGTAATTACGATATTGGTATACACTTTGAGGGTACCTTGAAATTTTATAGCCGAAGAGCCCGTGAACGCTAGAATTTATGTTCCAAATTTCATAGTAGCCACTCGTTCCTACCTCTATTGGGGACATTGCGTAGAAAAACTTTCAGCTTTTATACTATGACATAGGTCTGGCTTTCACGTGTTTTATTATGGAATGTGAAATTACTAGAAAGTAACTGTAATTATACAGCTATTATGGAACAAATAGACACTGTGTGTAACGAAATTCTAAAACAATGTAAATGCAATATCTAATGACTAGACTATGACTAGATAATATTAGAATGTGTCTTCTAAAAGTCCTACATTAATTGCAACATACTTCATATAATCTACTATTAACCATTACTCTATTTTTACTAAGATGTTATTTTTTTTTAGTAAGTACTCTAATAAATAAAATAATTATACCCGATCAAAACTTTTAAATAAACCTTACTACTATATTATTTGTTCAAGGTAAATGCATCAAGTAATATATTTTCGAGGTAAGTCTTTGTAAAAAACCTTTTGACATAATTTCAATGTTATCGATCACTCTCTATTTTTTTTATAAATACTGTATAATTCTCAATATATGAATCAATATTCATTTTTATCCTGCTATTATATATATATATATATATATATATATATTTGAAATCGTCGAAATTTGATAAAGTGACCTAAATTTATTGTTATTAATTTCATTGTTGGTTCGTTTATTTTCACACTTCGGGAGAGGCAAAGTTGTGACCGATTTACATATCATCTGTGGCCCATAGAGGCTAGTTATTCGTTGGGTATTATTTGTCGACTTATTTTAACATAAGTATGTAAAATATCTTTTCATTTGTGATCATGCCTTGGTAAATTATAACGTATGTCTTGTAATATTATTCAATAATTTTAATTTAAAATTGCCTTGCTTACAATGGGTGCTCACAAAAAACTAGTTTTAGTCAAAATAAATTAATATATCATTTGGAAAAGCTATCCCCCGGTTTGGGACGGTAAATGTTATTACAAGTCTAATTATGTAAACAGTTAAATTCGAATATATAAATTTATAATATAAGGATTTTATTTATATAATTACTTACAATATTTATTATGTCAAACATACGGAACTATATTTGTATTTGTAAAATGATATGTTGCTATATTTTTGTATACACTTATGCAATAATAAAAATATACCCTTAAAGTAAATTCTGAATATGGAAGGATTGTATTCATTGAATTAAATAGGCCGTAATAAATATAAAAATTTCAAAATTTTAAGCAAAATATCAAAACAGCGGGTTCGGCAAAAGCTAAGAGACTTCATAATAACTTTTAGATCAAAATAACACTAACAAAAACCATTTCATTTAGTAATTCTAAAGCGTTGATCATAAGAATTGAAACGTCTATATTGAGTCACCGTATTTTGAAGGTGAAAATCTAAAATAAATTAGGTGTAACAGATTTAGAGAAATAGTTGTCTAACGAAATTCAGCGGCCGGTCACCTGACCTGATGGGGCGTCGATCGTAATCAAAGCCTTCAAGTGGTATTCCAGTACACGGCGTTAATTGTAACGGTCTAGAGGAGGAAGAGGCTCCACATCTTCTGCAGGTCGTACGTCTCACTCCTAAAGGTCTTCGCCACCACCATATGCCTTCGACGGATGCTTCGTAGCTCGCTTTGTCTGATCGTCGCGCTTCGTAAGTCTCTGGCCAAGCAGATGTTTCGCTTTCACAGGGCGTGACCGGTGCGCTTCGGGTCGGTTTTGGATCGTAATATTTATCGGATTCTTCAGATAATGAGCCACGTCTCTGTGAATTTAGAAGTATATTTATTATTCCTTATATTACTATATTGTCATGTTTATTATTACTATTAATTTAAGTAAATAAACAATGTTTGTATATTAAGGTGTAAATACATTTCTGTTACCCTGTGTCGTCGATGGGCTTATAATTTCATTAAATAATTATTTATACGTAACACTACACTAAACTTTGTTGTATAAAATCTCATGTCAAAATTTATTATTTCAGTATTTAATTTGATTACGTATATTGTTCAAAGATTTTCCCAGCATCACAAATAATATTTTTATGTGAAAAAGTGATTGATTATATCGATATGATTTATGACAGTAGATACATATCTATAGCCTATTTCGACCACAGAAGGAGCAAAGATAAACAACGTTGGCATCGAATGGACGCGATATCATTGACCGATCAATCAATCATCAACAGCCAATCGTTGTCAGTTGATGCCCGCCACCTTCTTAAGGTCGTCGGTCCACCTGGCTGGAGGGCGCCCTACGCTGCGCTTGCCGATTCGCGGTCTCCACTCTAGGACTCGTCTGCTGCAACGGCCATCGGTCCTACAACATACGTGACCAGCCCACTGCCACTTCAGCCTGCTAATTTTGCAAGCTATGTCGGTGACTCCGGTTCTTTTCCGGATAATCTCATTTCTGATCTTATCCTTCAAAGATACTCCGAGCATAGCTCGCTCCATAGCACGCTGAGCGACTTTGAATTTGTGGCCTGGTCCCGCAGTTAGTGTCCACGTTTCGGCACCGTATGTCATGGCAGGTAAGACGCATTGGTTGAAGACTTTCTTCTTCAAACATTGCGGTATAGACGACTGGAGGACTTGACGAAGGTTGCCAAATGCTGCCCATCCCAAGCGAATTCTTCGATCGGCTTCCTTCTCGAAGTTCTTTCTACCGACTTGTATTATCTGTCCTAGGTAGGTATATTCACTAACAACTTCGAGAAGTTTCCCCTCGACGTATATCGGTCCTCCTCGGTCATTGACCGAGGTCTTGAATAATATATGATATTATAAATATAAGTAGGTACGTTTCATGGTTCGCCGATAATTCAACAGTATATTTATTATATACATATAACACTTCATGTAATATATATTTTTCTAACCTTCATGACATTGAAGTGTGGTAGCTTAAAGCGTCACACTTCCTGTAAGAACTTAACCGGACACACGCCTGTTCGGTTTTCACCGTTTCGGATCATCACCATGCCGTCGACTTCATCGCCTACTTGGACGACTATCTGATCGCGTAGCAGCATAAGCCCGTTATCACCGTCAGACACCTGAAAAATTAGGATTAATAATTCAAACGACAATAAACATTTTGAAAATACTTTTATGGCTAGCTTAAGAAAATCTACGGGAAATGGATTCCAAAAGATATTTTTTTGTAGACTTTATTATAATTCAGTACCTGAAGATTGTGGGTAACTTGCAAAGGTCTCTCTCCAGCTTGCAGTCTCATGCAATACTTTGATGGGAAATAGCCGATCTTTCCGAGACACTTGCCCTTCCACCAGTCGGGGTCAGTCGTATCGATGACGGTGACCTTGTAACCCGCCTTCAAGTCCAATTCATCAGCGTGACGTGACTTAAAGTTGTAGAGAATCACGTACAAGTTCGTAGGCAATAGCCGTTGGTGCTTCTGGAATAAAGATTATAACAGCAATTTACGCGTATGAAAGTGTTTTCATGCTAGTGTAAGAGCTAATATTTATATATGTATATTTAGTAACAGCCCGCAGGTAGAAGGCGGGTATATCGCACGTAATCAAAGGGGACTCTTGGGAAGATATGGAGTTTATTCCACTATGTAAACTAAAGTTAACAACAAAGTATTACGGCATTTCAGCATTGGATAAGCATATAAGAATTCAGAATTTCATACGTCACGTGAATATTTCCTTACGCTGTTTTCATTCACCGCTGAGGATAAAATGAATAATAAATACAATTTAAATACTGTGGAGCTAGGTATTAAGTAATGTTTGTTTTGGTATTTGTTATATTTTCTGAGTAAAGCACGTAAAGCAGTTGCTCCTCCGCCAGAACTCTTACCGATCATGTCGGATTGCTGTCCCATCGAGTTATGAGAGTTAGGGAATTGAGAGTGCACCTGTTGTTGCGCACACACTTGTGCACTATATATGAATATTTCCTGCGCAGTTGGCTAATCTCTCTTGAGATTGGCCGCAGTGGCCAAAATCGGTCCGGAGAACATTATTATGACATTGTTATTATTTTTTGAGTAAATTATTAATAACAATATATAGACTACTAACACTATGCTGCTTGACAGGCGACGGACATGGGCTAGCGCTGTTTGATGACAGACTCTTATCAGGTTCGTCGGGCAGTTCCACGCTGCTCATGCGGCCTCCTCTAGCACTTAGAAGTCGTCGGCTATGTACCGGAGAGGACGGCGCTGTATACCATTATTGTAAGGTTATTGTTAAGTAGTGTTGTTTTAAAGCATATCAGTTGTTTAATGAACTTAAAAGTTAGAAAAATTTAGTGCCGGTAATCAGTTTGTCAAAAAATCCTTGTTTGTATAAATTATTTCTGATTAATTCAGCAAACATGCAAAGGACTAGGCTTGCTAAAAATTCCCTTAAAGTTGATTGCATAAAACATAAGACCGCTTTTATCAGAACCCTCGTTCAATTTTATAGTACTTACATGAAAAAAGAAAGAATTGATTCTTTTTTTTTCGTTTCATTATTTTAAATTGTTTTCTGAAAAACTGAACTAGAAAATATATTTCAAGTAAAAGTTAATGTTACATTAGCGTAGTACATCAGCTTTCGATTACCTAAATTACATGAATCGGAAAAATCTTTCTATTAAAATTTTGAAAGACATAGAAACCAAAAATTACCATCAATGTTTATAATTGAGAAAACAAAATCGTAACTATCCACATAGTGGCTGGTAAGCATGCAACAGCTCACGTTGTAATAACAATATAATATAAACAACTTATCTCTTAGAGCCGCAAAGGCAAACATTTATGTACAGTATAAATTAATGAATGATGTTATCCTTGACGAATATTCCAATGCTATTTATTGAAACTTATGCATAGTTATACAACATATTGCACGGTGAAGGAATTACATTATTGTAAGCCTTGTAAAGCGATTGCAAATTTTACATTTAACGGAATACAACTGTCAGTTTAGTTAATAAATTATAATTGTTCACAGTTGTACTACGTTTAATGTCAATCTTATATAAATGTGAACAACGTACATGACTGAGTATGGGCATAGTGATGGAACATGGGATTACTTATTCTATTAGAGCCATATTTCATGCAATGCGTTCTGTAGTCACCTAAAAAACAAAATAAATGCAAGTTAATAACATGCAAAAACAAAAAAAAATAGTGATTTAGATAGATAGTACATACATCTTTTGTTTGACGTGAGGCAGGACCAATATAAATATTCTGGGTATTCTCTTGTAGTAATAAAACAAAAATATATATAAATATTAACTTAATTGAAAAAAAAACCGATCGCAAGACTTTCGGTTACCATTATACGACGTAGAAAGCACATCATCAGGAAAATTCAGTAGAGTGTAGGCGGCGGATATTCGCTAAGACAGACATAAGCTAAGCCAAGGAGATAAGAGAGGTATAAAGTTAACACTGATCGTGGACACAAGACATCGCTTTATCGACAACACATTCGTTTCGGTTGAGTCCAAAAAATCCAATAATTAATCAGATGTAAGTAAAATTACCAGCCGTCTTTGGAGCAGATTATTTTATAGTTCGTAAAGCCTTTATGTAACACATGCCTATTTTGCAGACAAAATATGCAACTCTTTTTATTTTCAAACAGATGGCGTTTGAAAATATCTGAAACGATGCCAACACCGTGTTGCACTAAACAATCGCCTCGAGTAGCTCATGTTAAGCATGTTACATGAGCAATAAATTTCATCTCGTTAGGTTAATTACATAAATTTATACTAAGATGCCTGTTAATGTCCCACTGCTGAGCTAAGGCCTCCTCTCCCTTTTGAGGAGAAGGTTTGGAGCTTATTCCACCACGCTGCTCTAATGCGGGTTGGTAGAATACACATGTGGCAGAATTTCAATGAAATTAGACACATGCAGGTTTCCTCACGGTGTTTTCCTTCACCGTTAAGCACGAGATGAATTATAAACACAAATTAAGCACATGAAAATTCAGTGGTGCTTGCCCAGGTTTGAACCCACGATCATCGGTTAAGATTCACGCGTTCTTACCACTAGGCCATCTCGGCTTTTTTTTTTTTTTTTCTTTTTTTACTACTGTTACTGTTACTACTAAGATGTTTAATTTTTGTATTATTGTTAAGCTGAAATGTAATTGAAGCTTGTATAAAGTAATTATACTAGTTAAGAAATTGAATTATAATATTGTTTTTATATCGCAAAGTCGTCTCTGGCTTACATAGTTTATTTATAAAATAATTCCAAAGATTTCATATAATGTAATTTTAGAATGCTCTTTTGCAAGTTTAGGTAAGCTGGCAAAAAGATTTGGATTATTGGTTTTTTGGGCCCAAGTGCAATAATTAGCGATTGTCGTACATAATACTCTGCTACTCTGCGAGGGCTGGTCCCGAGGGCGACGCCTGAGCTCTCCGCATTCCGGCGAATCCAGCGACAGGCTCTTCATCCTAAGGTTCAACTTTTGGCGTCTCGGTGAGTGCGGCGCTATAACAGTCATGCATTATGAGCATCGGAAACTTACCGCTATGCCAACAAACACTCCATATCTGGCTTTCGTTTTATGTAAATGATATGAAATACTATTAGATCTAGTGAAAGTTATCTCAATTTTGGTAATTCATTGATAAAAGCTAGACTAAATACTTTTGTTTTTAAGCAAATCGATTGAATTTGATTTATTTTAGTTTTAATAACAGTAAGCCATTTGAAATTAGCAATATCATTTAATTATATTATACGGTAACACAACCTTTTCAAGACAAGATTCTTTAATTTATCATGTCTTGTAAAGGTCTCGTTTTTATCTTAAATACTAGCTTATTATTCACACATAATTAAAAATACAATAAACATATTTAGTGCATAAGCATTGCAACGAAAAATTTAAGAAATATCAGAAAAAGTAAGGTAACATGAATCAAGATGCACAAACGGAGTTCGAATGGAGTTTACGTGACGAAACCTACTGACAACTACGATATTTATCGATCACATCCAAATGATACTTTTATGATATATCAATAAATATTATTTAATAAATTAAATAAATAAACCCTCAATTGCTCGTCACCAGCAGATTGGTTTCATAAATAAAGAGGTGTCATCAAACGAATGAATCAAAGAAAATGCAACGAATCTCTTAACACACAAGTGGTCTACAAGGATTCGCTTATGTACAAATTATTCTGGTACCAGGTAAGGGACTGGTGCGGTCTGCCTGCCTCAACATTTGGGCACTCTTGGAGTTCCTCATCGAACCTGTGTGAACAAAATAAATAATATCTGGACTATAATATTTACATACTAATTCCTTAATTCGGTGTCGCCCTGTAAACTCAATAAAGAAAATGAAAAAGCGAAAAATTAGAAGAGAAATACGCGTCGTTCATTGTGACAGTTTGTAACGATCTTCTTTGAATGTTTTGTTTCTTTAATGTGTTGGTGAATTAAAAAAGTGAGTTTCGTTCAAAACCGCAGAGAATGGTTATAGTTATTTACATTTTATTTGCGTTCTTGTGCATGTAAAAACAATAGTTGATTTGTGATTTAAAGATAATCGCAGAAAGACAAACGCATGCGATCATCAGCACGACACGCGTCAAGCCATGCACCACTTACGGTAAAAGGGTTGAAGGCGGTATCAAAATTTATAGTGCACACTTGTAGAAGGACCGAAAAAATAAAGCCGTTTAAATCTGACTTTTATTGTAACAGTAACAATATACATATCACAGAACGCGGGGCGTTTCGGGGGTAACAAATGTTTCGCGTGCGATTCACACGAGCGGGTCAGTAACCGCACTAAGTCAGTGCTTTTATTTAGACGATATTTAATAAAGCTTCTCTTATCCTGGTAGCAAGTATTTAACATCATTTTTTCTTGCGTACGCTGGCTTGGGGCTTGAGAATTGAAGGCGGGGGATCGCCATTTTCATTTATGAAACATAAAGGCTGTCCGAAAGGGCGGGTCGTTGTTTCTTCGAATTCTGCAAATATAACGGGCGAACAAAAATATATAAATAAATAAAAAATAAAAAAATTAAATGTAACATAAAAAAAAGATAGAAATGGAAATGATGTTGAGTTAAAACTCTATCCATGACACATCCAGTGGGAGGACGGGAGTAAGCAACTATAGCGTGTTCATTGAGCTTTATCTATTTACCCTATTCATTACTAACACCGCTATTGCGACATAGAAAAAAAAATAATACAAAATAAAACCACAAAACGAAACGAGGCCTCGTAGCCCAATAAGAAGACGGGACAAATAAAGCTCGATTGCGGTGAGACAGAGAGCGATGCGCTACGGCAGCCGTGGGCGCGTACTTTCCGGCAGAGAAACAGATCGGTGCTGCGGCGAGCCGCGGCGCGACTTGGATCCCCACATGGACAAACTCTTGACGCCGGCGAAGAGACGCCGCCGCACTCCGCTCTCGGTCCGCGGCGCCGCGCCTATTGACAAGCACCGCTCAGTACCGACCACACCCCGCCCCCGCCCTGCGCCCGCGACTTAGAAATACGTGCAAACAAATCGATACTACTGAAAACGAGTGATCTGAGTGAGCGAAGCCGCCGCGCGACCATCGCGCGTCGTCTTCGGAGCCGATCGACGCGGACAGTCGGCGGCGAGCGCGCATCGAGCCGAGAAGCGAGCGAGTCCGGGTGCGGCACCAGACCTGAGCTGGAGGAGACGGGCTGCGGTGCTACAGCCAGGCCAGCACTCGGGCGCGCCGGGGAGCGCGCGGGCGGCGGCTCTTCCGGCGCCGAGACCCGCACTATGGGACCCCCGCCGCCCGCGCCGCCGCCCGGCTTCGCTATTTCGTTGGCCCGCTTCAGAACTTGATAGGTCTGATCCACTTCCTCCTCTGAGCATCGAGCGAAAGGTTAATTCAGACGCCATGTATAGTATGAGTGTTTAGGACGTACGCGTTCTTAGATACAGTCGTTGCTTACGGTCATTAGTTAGTAGTGAATTTCTGTAATGATACCTGTTCTTTGTCTAAAATGACAGTATATTTCAATATGATTAGTTAACAAATGCAGGACTAAGAAACATGATAGGGGTCATTCCGCAAAATACTGTACCCTCATCATAGTAGCTATCGAAATCATCATCAAACTCGACCGATCTCTTGAAAGAGATCTTGGTAAGTCTCTGCCCTGGCAGCCAGCCGTCCTCCACCCCTGGACAATGTGAAGTTAGTGTCCGATCGTGATCCGTGTGTGTATTAAAATTGTTTGTGTGTGAATATTTAAGTACGCAAGCTCCATAGCAGTGATTATTCATAACTTATTTAAATCTGCTGTCTTAAGCGTTGGTGAAGCTGCATCATATTAATAGCAAGGAATCTTTAAATTATTATTAAAAATGATTATTTTTCCTGGATTTATTTTTGCCATAGGCCTATTTATTTACGTATTGTTAATTAATCAAACTTACCATCCTCGATATGTTAAGTGTAAGATATGTCGAATAATACTTTCAGAAAAGTATAATATATATATATATATATATATATATTTATTATATAACTTATATATATATATATATATATATATATATATATATATATATATATATATATATATATATATATATATATATATATTATATAACTTATATATATATATATATATATATATATATATATATATATTATATAACTTTATATATATATATATATATATATATATATATATATATATATATAAGTTAAGTGTAAGATATGTCGAATAATACTTTCTTTACTTACTTTACTGTATATATATATATTATTTGTATTTCAAAATATTAGTCACATCTTTTATTTTAGTTAGTCATCCGTTGTTTTTTTTGATAACTTAAAAAATCTTAATGTGACATACATTGTGACAGTTAACTGTAAATTTGAGCAACGGTTATCTCAATATCGGGTATCTTTTGAAGTATAATTATAACAGTATCTTTGAGTGTTAAATTTGTACTCATAAAATTGTTAGAACCGTACTTACTTTCTTCGTCAAATGCTGCATCTTGGATTCTATGCGCCTCAATTTCAGAGGTGCTCTTTTGTCTGCGTAGAAGTCGAGATTTCGTTTGACATTTACCCACTTGTGGCATACAATCAGTATGCACATTCATCTTACAAATCCTGCATCGAAGTCCTTGACGAGTGTGCCCTGGGACAAGGAATAATTTCTAGAATAATCATTTATCGTAACGATACACACTACAGGTTACTTATCTTACTAAGGCATTATTTTTATTTTAGATAAATATGTTTTTTTTCTGTTTTGTATCTAGTTGAACGCAAAATATTCTGCTAATATGATATATAGGTATGATAGAGAGAAATGATAAAGAAATATTTTTTTCTATTAAAACATTGTTTTAGTAAATAAACTAACTTTTAGAAACTGAAGCCTTTTTTGAAAATCTTCCACTGACGAGACGTTTCATTAACTAATACGAGTATTTTTTATTTTTATTATTAAATAGGTAGGCAGACTTGCAAATAGACCACCTGATGTTAAGTTGCCATAGACATTGCCCTGTAAAAATATTAATCACATAGTAACTAATATGTCTCTTGTGCCTGTAGTTTATTTTTTTGTAACTTAATGTCTTCTTTATAAGTAACATTTTACATAAGCAATTTTTAATGGGAAAGAAACGGGCCAGTCAAGGCACTGGTTCACTAACCATTCACAACAATACTATATACACTAATATATATAATAAAATATTTATATATATATATATTATATATATATAATAAAATATTGCTGTTTGGCGGTAGAATATGTGATGAGCGGATGGTATCTACCCAGACGAACTTGCATATTGTCTTCAGTCTTACCACCAAGTTAAGTATGAGTACGGCGCAAATATTATATAATATCAATACAAAGTTAAAAACAGTTATTTCTTTATATTTCGAATACATTTTAAATCATCTATATACCTATGACCTTCATTACGATCTAACAAATATTGCCCTTGCTAAACAATTACAAACAGCCAAATTGTTTCTCGTTCGAAAAGTTTCCACACCAAAAAGTTTATCTAAGAATATTTTATGAACAGATACGTACAAGCCTAGTATAGTTTTATTGTACGTATAAATTAAAAGATGCTTTAAACTTTAAGTTATGCCGCAGTAACTTCTACAGTCTTCGTTTTAATCTCAGTTTTGAAAGAGAGTCTCATCTTAGTGAATGAAAATTATTTTAAGATTTCCATGTCCTACATTGTGATTGGTTGACTATATTTGTTGATTGTCTGATTAAGACAACTTATGAAATTATATAAAAATTAACTAAGCGAACTATGACAAAGTTTGATAGACTTGTAGTGAGGAAGAGAAGAGAGTGAAACGTTACAGTAATCTATACGATTAAACATGTAATATCTGCACAAGCCGTTCTCGTATTGGACAATATAACCACCAAAATCTGATAAATCACACGAGGTCAAGTATGTATATAATAATTAAAACTTTTAAGTAAGGCACGTGTCAAAATCGCATATTTCGAGAATCGAATCGAGTTCTTATCAAATAACACTGCAGGTTTTTTTTTAACTTGAATTCGTTTTTTAATATAATTATACGTGTCTATAACTATTTATTTGTCAGTTTTAAAAGTCACACAATTTAGCGTTGACTTAATTATAATACCACTAGCCTCTGACCTCTCGTTAGAGAGAATAGAGACTAATTAATTGGAGGCCAACCTCTAATTGATCGAAACCGCGATTGAAAGTGGACGAAGTTGTTGTTTTTTTATTTTATTTTGTTTTTTAAGAATGCAGTATAAATATAAAGTATGCAGTAAAATAATTTCAGATGCTTATAACATTTTTAATAAAAAAAATATACGCACTCATTTTTACATGAAATATATTTCATAATATAAAATTTAAAAACTAATTAATTTGGTACCATGCACGGACGGTACAGTAATGGTCTGTTTATAACTATGTAATTTTGTTTACCATTACAATGTGCCAGGCAGTAACAGACGCGTAAAACGAAATTTGACACGAAATTATTGTCTAATTAATTAGAGGTGTCTAATTAATGAGGATCGACATATATTTTTTTTACAGAAAAAGTTTTATAAATTTCCCTGAATGTAAGATTTTAACCATTTTTTTCATAAATCTTGTATTTGTTATAATACTAGTAACAATAAGATTTGCGAATTATTCAGTTTTTTTTTTTATAGAATAGAAAGGCGGACGAGCATATGGGCCACCTGATGGTAAGTGGTCACCAACGCCCTTAGACAATGGCATTGTAAGAAATGTCAACCATCGCTTACATATCCAATGCGCCACCAACCTTGGGAACTAAGATTTTAGTCTTGTGCCTGTAATTACACTGGCTCACTCACCCTTCAAATCGGAACACAACAATATCAAGTACTGTTGTTTTGCGGTAGAATATCTGAAGAGTGGGTGGTACCTACCCAAACGAGCTTGCACAAAGCCCTACCACCAGTTAAATCACAATCAATCAATCTAGTATTATCAGATACTAATTAAACTAACGATAAGAAAGTTTTGCTATTGCCGATAGTATAGCTGATATGTGAGTACTGGTACCCACCTTCCAAAAAACAAATGGTTAAAACCCATATGTAAGCTTGTTACGTGGCTATACCGCCACCCGCGCTGAACATTACTATTACACCACGTTGGTCGTAGCGTGATGTGTCATTTTCTATGAACTTTCTTAATAAATGGGTTATCTATGGGTAAATTTTCCTTTCAGAAAAATTGAGCTTTGAAGTATGTTATATGTTTTTTTGCTAATAAAATATTGTAGTTTTATCTTTGAATTGAAATGTAAATACAGTTTAAAATTATACTTGAATGTGGTGGTTAAAAAAAATATTAAACTTACCTCTAAGTACCTGAGAGCATACATCGCAGGGCGTGATTTTCTTGTAGGTATACTCTTGGAAATTATGCGCGTCTGTATCACCTGAGCGCATATCACGCGATGCACCGTTCCTCCTAAACAAGAATTTATAGTTGTATATTTTAAGCGTTACGCATTAATAAATTTTAAACAAAGGAAATAAATTTCCGTTATATGTCACAAATCGGCACTAACAAATATTGGCCTTAATTTCCATGGAATCCTTATAAATATGAAAAATCCATTTGTTCCATGGATTATATTTAATAAAGTATAAACTAACAAAGTTGATGTAAGCGTTCTTAATATCAGTCAAAGACAGAAACTAAATGTATAATTTAATTCCTTGTCCAAAATCAATACATATTAATTATACCATGTATTTTTAATGTCAATTTTAAAATTATTTGTTCATTTCAATAAACATTTTGTAGATACAAGGTTTCAATAGTCAATGAATATCAGAGCGATGTGTGAGTGGGGTATTTATCATTCTGTTGGTACTTTTCAAACTGTCACACAAGGGTAATTTACGCCATATAATATATTGATCTATCACGACCAAGGTCAAGAGCATGGAGAACGGTAGGTAAACCATTACCACTTCGCCGGAGAACGCTTGTAGCTTTGATATCGTTTTATTACAAATATCAGTTATTAATATACAAACCTTATATGACTTATATATTTATAAATATATTTTTTATCTAAAGTAGGCTGAATTTTCTGTTTAAGTTTATTGTTAGTGGATTAAATATTATGTATAGCGCATTAAGACGAGAGTTAAGCCCAATTTATCTTAATTCTATCTTAGAACAATAGACAGTGACAAGCATTAATATTGTGAAGTTCTAAGCGTGCTTTTCAATCATAATACAGGATTTTGCTTAGCAAATTAGCTCATACAATATGTAAATGCTCATACAAAATTTAAGCAAATAAAAATAAGCAGGACATAAACTAATTGAAACGATGAAAGTTTATTATATAATAGTTAATTTTTATAGATTAAGTATTTACATGTTTTAGTACAAGGGACATATGTCAGGTTACATAGAAGGGTTATTTACACCTACAGGGAAAGTTTACCTCATCGCCATAACCGTTGACACCGCGTGGTACATTTGATTTTTTCTTATGATGCAAGAAGAGAACATCAAAATGAACATGATAAGTGGTTAAATTATATCATATTTAAAAATGCATTTCAATCTGTGATGTGTTGCGTCTGTGACGTTACTATTTATACACACACTGTTAAAGCTGATTAGGCATCCGATGTGAACATCACAAATTTGATTGATTTGTAATTCGATCGTGCTATGGAAATCGACATAAAAAAAATAAAACAAAATATATATTTTTTATTAGTGGAACGACAAACTTACAACTAAAATGAGGTTCAATAAAAAATACTTAAATTTTTAATAAATGGGGGCAAATCAATAAACATTATTACTTAAATCATATTTTCTCGGAAGTATTTACATGTCAAATAAAAAGTATATAATATGCATAATAAAAGGTATATAATATGACATTTTATAGTAGACAATATATTTTGTTAACAACATGTAAGCTATGAACCATATTAAATCTGATATTGGAATAGTGAAATATGCTTAAACAATTCAAATTATAAAAATACACATTACTGTCGGTACATAGTTTTTTGTAAATAAAATCGCTAGCAGAGCTCTATCTAGACGGACTGGTTGACGTGGTTGGTAGATACTTGCCTTTCACGCCGAAGGTTGCGGGTTTGATTCCCACCCAGGACAGATATTTGTGTGCATGAACATGTCCTGAGTCTGGGTGCAATTATCTAAATAAGTATGTATTTACAAAAGAAAAGTAGTATATGTATATCAGTTGTCTGGTTTCCATAGTATAAGCTGTGCTTAGTTTGGGATCAGATGGCCGTGTGTGAATAATGTCCATTAAATTATTATATTATGAAAATGATAAATCGCCATAATACGTCGATCGCCATATTTGATTTAAAATGGTGCCATTTAATTAATCATATACTGTCACGAGAAACATATGCGTGTGCAAAATTTCATTTCATTCGAATATTATATTCCTGCTTCCCCCTTCCTTCTTAAGTCCACGCGAGCTGGTTCTCGATGTCACCGCCTAACTGTGACATCAATTCCATCGCGAACAAAGAAATTTGGCAACTCCTTTCTTTGTCGCACTTCCAAAAAATGGAATTCCTTACCAGCTCACGTATTCCCCTCCTCTTACAACCCGGGTTCCTTCAAACGAGGCGTGAAGAGGCATCTTGCGGGCCGGCAAGGCGAAGGCGGCTAGTGCAGAACGTTTTTCCCGTCTGTACTGGCCGTCGTCGCGTTTGGACTCTACTACCACTTACCATCAGGTGGAGTAGAGTCATTTGTCCTCCCGGCGATATAAAAAAAAAAAAAAATATCGGAAAGTGTGTCAAATTTAACTTGCAAGACAATATTACACACACCGTCCATATAATATGCCCCATTGCTGGGCTAAGGTATCCTCTCCTTTTGAGAAATAAGTTTGGAAGAAATTAATGTTATTACGTAATGGCGATTAGCGTAAAAGAATGAAAACATAATACCACTTTGTACTTTGAGTTGAGTTATTTTTTAAAAAAAGTTGAATAACTTTACTTAAAATATTTTCGTATCTACATATACATGAATATACAAAAATGTACTAATTTTTTATTATTATACCAAATTTTCGTATTATACCAAAGATATGCATAAAAAAGGTTAGTCGAATGACGTTGATAAAGCACATAGAATATTTTTACTACATGTGGTAACCGTGTAACTAGCCTTATTAATAATTATAATTTAATAATCGTAATATTAAAACTACAAGAATTGAATAAAAACTTTAAAACCCGTTTCAGTACAAACACAGTCGTCCTATAAAAGTCCTAACTATACAAATAACACGGAATGTGTTTTTATATCTTATAATTTTACTGTTGTTACAGTTAAGTAAAGTATTTTTATTTTGCATGTCAATATTTCATTTAGAAGTCTTCTTTCCGATTCAATGAAGACATCATTTCTTCATGTATTGTATGCGCCTCGTTATCTCCCCGTAGAAAACCATATTTATCTAAGTCTATATTTATTTACTCCGAGCTGAGTCTTGAATATATTTTGAGGATTGAATTTCTCGATGCTTGTTTGAAGAATTTTTGTATCTGTATAAAATAAATTTAGTGGCGATTTTATGGCTTAACAACGTACAAAAGTCTAAAAAAATGACGTAAAACAATATACATAATCTGTGTTAAGCTTAAAAACAATTAACAAATTTAATATTTATAAAAGGAAAACAAAGTAAAATATTAATCACATTTAACGAAGGCGATTTGAAGCCGTATAAAAAGCTTTAAATAATTTGTAACGACTTCGTTTCTTGACCGTTTAATCCTATTTGTGTTTGACATAATTATTTATTGCAAATCTGTTACTCGATTAATTTATAGGATTACAGTTCACTGCAATATTTCGCGCAGCTATGTCCATGGAAAGTTAAAAGATGAATTAATTAGAAAGAGTGTGCGTTTGCATCTTAAAACCTTTGTCTAATCACAAAAACGTGTAGTCGCATTGATTTGTAATGTTAAATTAAAATATATGAAAGTTTAGGGGTTTCGATTTGATAAATTCGAATTAAATCAAAATTTTGCATTGCCCTTTTTGGTGTGGTTTCTAGCGTACGAGCGCCGCGTTTTGGCGAAAAAACGAATTACTACACCACCATGAGGTTGAATATGATACAGGTCTTTTTGATTTCAGTAGTTTTTACTTATTTTTATGTATTTTTAAATAATTTTTATGTCATCTATTTTTCTAGAAATTACAATATACAAGCATTGTAATTAGAAGACTTGATTTATGATTTAAAAAGTTGGCACATTTGGGGACGTCGCTAGGAATATACGAGTAAGTTCACGATACGAAGTCTGTGACACAAAACTTATTTATAGGATACCATTACAATGCGTCGATTTCAAAATCAAATATATCATCATTTATATTTTGGGCACTATTACTGAATTTGCCTATTCTCTTTTTGCATCTACTGCATTGAAGTTTGCGATGATCGATGCTATATGTGGCAGCCTCGTTTTATGTTACGGATAACAATCAATCTAGTTCAATTTAGGTCGACAAGAAGTTATCTACACGTAATTTTGAATGCACATGGGGGAACTGGCTTCGAAATTTATTGTTTATATTAATAAAGAATTATTACCATGTTACTTTGACGCATAATTCAATTGAACGTAATTTTTATTCTACCATAAAGGAAATGGATTTGGAAAAAATTATAATCAGTATGATAGTAATTTACTCAGCCGTATGGATTCAGCTGAGGGTATCACCATCTTAATTCGTAATGTCTTAAGACCTGAATAAGGGCACATCTAATCAAGCACGTAAGCTAACAAACAACTAGTAGTATGCTGTAACCCAACAACTAAATAATATCCCGGGTAAGTCAGGAAACCAGCTGTAAATGACTGCCAAATCCCTTTTTTGTTGAGTTAACGCTCCGTACCGACCCCAAATAAATGATGATATTTTCGATTAAAATTTACGTGGTCTTCAAAATCAAAATATAGTTAACATTCTAAGAATCGAATAAATCGACTGCTAACTGATTTCTTATTCGAATTTAAATTTATTCATCGATCGAAAAAAACGAGATTAAAATTTATGCAACTTCGAGCTTATATCACACAGGCAGGGTTTCGAAGTACAAATCAAAGTTATTTGAGGGTCATCTTACACCTATTATATGTTTTGTATGGCTGCTAGACGATAAGTTAAAATAATTCATCGTGTTACATAGCTAGTGGCTAAATCATGGTTTAATTATTTATTGAAATCCAAATTAACACTGATATCTCGTCATAATATATTATTTTAAATATGGGGCATAATTTAAATTATCTAACGTAAAAAACAGCATTTACATATAAGTCTCGCTACTTTAATGATTTATCAATGAGAATCTGTGGCTGTTACAGGAATGATTAATATGGGTTCCTTTATTTGATCAGGGAACCATTCGAAATGCTTATTATTCATAACTCCATCGAGAAAAATTTTATTCATTTTAAGATTTCAATCAATTGAATCATTCCAGTTTGCTGTCTTTTCGCATTGGATGTGATTTTTTTCAAGTTAATGGCATTCACTGCACCACATTCTGGCGCATCGTTGATTATTAGATGATGATTTTTGCAAAAAATCTATTATCACGACTTGGGGGTATGACCGACTCGTAGGTCTTGACAGCAAACCTCTCCTAGTCGCTTCTATTCTTATGTGTGCGTGGCATGTATACAATATACCTAGTTGGTATGTATAATAATCATAAAAAATGCCTCTAGCGAAAGTCTAAGGCTTTAGTTATTTTACTCCATGATAATTTTAATAAATTTTAATTTTAACTGTCAACATATTACTGTAAATGTAAAAAAATATTTGTAATCAGCAGGATTACAAATAAATAAATAAAAAAGTAGGTTTTAATATGCAACTAACCACTTTTAAATCTTCATTTTATCGAATGAAATCGAACGAAGATCGTGGTTCTGACTATGTACTAGTTTTGACAACGCTTTGTATTAATTATTATATTATATTCAATAGAACTATAGCATAATTTGCAAAATAACTTGTAGAATATGCAAACGCAAAAAAATAGAATACTACCGGTCGTTGTAGTTAGAAAAATCATAGAAATGAGATCGTGCGCTGAGAGATTTTGCTGCCTGATTAGTTTAGTAAAACAGAATATGCCAGCCTACCCAGACAGGTAAGTTACCAGTCTAGGTTGGGCTTGGGCTGCACCAACCAATCACTTAAAGTACTTATTCCAGCCAACTGTAAAGCTTCATACAGCAATGTTACATTATGGGCGCGCCATATAGACACAGGGCATGGCAGCATGGATCCCAGACAAATGTAATAACTTTTAAAATGCCATTACGCATACGTGATCACTTACTGCCGTATAATTTATTTATAAACAAATTTTACTTATTAGTTTGTTTCTAAAAACGTCCTTTAGTTTTAAATATAATAGATATATTAATCTAGTACTAAATATTTGTAACTTCGCAATTAATGTTAACACCTAATTCAATATAGCTACTGATATAAAATAAATTATAAGGGTTAGAATCTTGAAAAAAAAATCGTTGTTTTGATAGACACCTGCAACAGCGTAGGGTTTGCAGATGCGTTGGCAGATTTGATGACATTTCGATTTCTACAACTACACAACTTCTTCTTCTTATGTTTTTTTTTAATAACCAGTGTACGACCATTTTTTTAATTGATAACATTAAAGCTGGTTAAACGTCAAAGAAAAAAAATATCGTTTGACAAACAGATAAGTGTAGTGTATAATGGAATGGTACTGAACTATTTTGCCTTTGTTTATTTATATATAAATTAGACATTCAGAAAAATACATCCCACATATCGACCGTTATCTTTGTATAAGTTGATCGTTTAAATTAAAAAACTTTATATAAAAGAACACATATAATATTCGAGGTCGTAATCTAATATGAGACTCGAGGTCTCTTTATGTGAACAAAGTTTTGTGGAAAATTGTTTTGTCATTTACTTTAACACGAACGACGAAACAGTTTTCCAACTATTACTTTTATTTTATATTTGTAGCACTTGTCGTTTTCTTATATTTTTTTATGTAAGCGTGAAATGCTGTATCCTCTACTCGCTCTCTAGGTTGGGTAGAGATTGCATACACATATTTTTAAATCTTACATACTATTATAAGTATCCAATGAGTTTATTTTAGGAACTTTTAGTTCATCATCATCACCAGCCGAAAGACGTCCACTGCTGGACAAAGGCCTCCCCCAAGGATTTCCACGTTGGCCGATCTTGCGCTGCCCGCATCCAACGGCTTCCCGCGACTCGTTCTAAGTCGTCGGTCCACCTTGTAGGGGGCCTGCCCACGCTGCGTCTTCCGGTTCGTGGTCGCCACTCGAGAACCTTTCTGCCCCAGCGGCCGTCGGATCTGCGAGCAATGTGCCCCGCCCACTGCCACTTCAATTTAGCAATTCTTCGGGCTATGTCGGTTACTTTGGTTCGCCTGCAGATTTCATCATTTCTGATTCGATCTCGTAGAGAAACTCCGAGTATAGCCCTCTCCATTGCCCTTTGAGTGACCTTGAGCCTTCTTATGAGGCCCATTGTGAGCGACCACGTCTCTTATCCATAAGTCATCACTGGCAACACACACTGGTCGAAGACTTTCGACTTGAGACACTGCGGTATTTGGGATGAGAAGATATCGTGTCGCTTCCCGAACGCTGCTTAGCCGAGTTGAATTCGACGATTGACCTCTTTCTCGAAGTTGGACCTACCTAGTTGGATGGTCTGACCTAGGTAGACATAGTTGTCTACAACTTCGAGTGCAGAATTTCCAACCTTGAGTTGAGTGGGTGCAACATGGATGTTCGACATGATTTTCGTCTTATCCATGTTCATTTTTAGACCCACTTGTTGGGAAACCCTGCTGAGGTCATCGAGCATAGTGCCGAGGTCTTCCAAGGTCTCGGCCATAATTACGATTTCATCGGCAAATCGAAGATGAGTGATGTACTCGCCGTTGATATTGATGCCAAGTCCGTTCCAGTCCAGAAGCTTGAAAACATCTTCCAATGCAGCGGTTAACAGTTTCGGAGATATCACGTCTCCCTATCTTACACCTCTCTGCAGTTGGATAGGTTTTGAGTTCCGATCCTGGAGTCGGATCGACATGGTGGCGTTCTCGTACAAGCACTTTAACACCCTGATATACCGATAATCAATTTGGCACCTTTGAAGAGAATTCAGCACGGCCCAGGTTTCGATCGAATCAAAGGCTTTCTCATAGTCCACAAACGCTAAGCAAAGTGGCTGGTTATACTCCTCAGTCTTCTGTATAACTTGCCGCAGCGTATGTATGTGGTCTATGGTGCTAAAGCCTTTCCGGAATCCGGCTTGTTCGGGTGGCTGGAAGTCGTCAAGCCTTTGCTCGAGTCGATTCGTAATGACTCTCGAAAACAACTTGTAAACATGACTCAGCAGTGAGATGGGCCTGTAATTCTTCAGAAGGGTTTTATCACCCTTCTTAAAGAAAAGTACCACCACACTTCTGTGCCATGCTTTTGGCGTTTGACCTTTGGCAATGACGGAGTTAAAAAGCCTCTGAAGAGCCCTGAGGATCGGTGTACCACCCGCCTTCAGAAGCTCGGCTGTAATACCATCATCACCAGGTGCCTTGTTGTTTTTAAGTTGTCCGAGAGCCATTCTAATCTCGAAAAGACTGACGCCCTGAAAATCTTCAGTGTAGTGTCGGGTTAGTCTTTTAGTTACAATTTTATTAAATACCAGCTGTGCCCGCGAGTTAATTCAAAGAAATCACTAAGAGCAGACTTATAATATTTCAGTATACAAAACATTTTTAGTTTTATTTTCATAAGATAGTATTTATTAGTTTTCACCTTACCCGGATCTAAATAGGGCAACTAAAAAGGGCATGAGAAAAATAGCATTCCCTTAAATATATATCGACATACTTGAATATCTTCTTTCCCTTTGCTTTATTTATTGTGACTGCAAACGATATCTTCAAAGGAATTATTCTCCTTTTAAACTATAAAATAAATATGTGTATTTAAAAAATAAGTACTTATCAACTAAGCGACTGAGTATCAATTTATCAAAACAAAGAGAAAAAAATATATGCGGTGACGAAACAAAATACCTAATAACCTATCAACTTTAATAAGATCTTATCTTTTATAAGAATTAGTGCCATGTTTATAAAAAAGATTTGGATTACCAACAAAAAGCTTATAGTGAGTCAACCTTAAAAGATAGACATTTTACTATTGCGGATTCTAATAATATTAGTATAGAAAAATAAAGTTTTTAGCGAGTTAAATAGTCTTTTTTTTATTTTGTATGAGCCACCTGATGGTAAGTCACCAAAGCCCATAGACATTGGCATTGTAGGAAATGTTAACCATCATTTACATAGCCACTTTGCCACCAACCTTGGGAACTAAGTTGTTATGTCCCTTTTGCCGGTAATTACACTGGCTCACTCACCTTTCAACCGGAACACAACAATACCATGTACTGCTGTTTTGCGGTAGAATATCTGATAAGTGGGTGGTACCTAGACGAGCTTGCACAAAGCCCTACCACCAGTAAATGTCTTGTTTAATCTGAATATTTTGGAATAAAAAAATATATTTGTGCACTTGGTCATTTACAGCATTAACAACGACGTAAATGACGGAGGCATCTGCGCTACAGAATCGTAGATCAGAAGACTTGTATATAATATATTTTGGTTGAACCCATTATAAAATCCGTGCAGTGACGGAGAAAGAATACATTTCACTGCCCCTCTCTTTCCCATGGGTGTCGTAAGAGGCGACTAAGGGATATCTGAGCGACCATCTGCTCATCTGGTGGTAGGATGCTAACATCCGCCTGGCTTGTTACCACCGTACGCATGGTGAAAAACTCGTGAAGTGGCTTGCAGCCGCGTTTCGAGGTCAGCCAGCGTACAGCCAGAGCCCGAGCGAGTATTGTCGCGATGGGTGTTGGTCCGGTTGGAGACGGCTGTTGAACCAATGCCGGGGGAAACTGTATTGACCTGCCGGTCAGGGAGACCCGAAGAAACGGCTGTTCCGCTGGCCGCCCGTGGCATAGTACAGGGGCCCGAGCGTGCCTAACCAGCTCGTGAGGCTGCCCCACCAGGCCACGCATAATCTCGGGGTGGACCGTCGTGCCGGTTGGTGACCGGTAGGTGGGGTCCCGGCGGCCACTTCCGGGGGGGTTCGGGGGCCCTTCCGTCCGGCGGGTCAGTGTATTTTTCCTTTTGGCAACCACTTGGGGAAACACGCCTCCACACTTTGCCCATCCCTATCGTGGCAATACATCGCTCGCTTCACGTCTCTTTTCCATTTAATTTCTCCCAAATGGCGCAACAAAAAAGAAATAACGGTCGTACAGCGGTGCTCACCCCCACCATACCCTCGCTGTTTGAGGTCGAGTTCTCTAACATCCGAGGACTCCACACTAACCTCAACGCTGTCCACCACCATCTCGAGACAGCACGGCCAGCAATGTTGTTTCTCACGGAGACACAAATACTCCGTCCTGCCGATACCAGCTACCTTAATTATCCCGGCTACACGCTTGAAGAATCCTTCAAAGCGAAAGCCGGAGTATGCTTGTTCGTCAGGACGGATGTTTGCTGTCACCGACTGCGCTGCTTGGAGGACCCCTCCTTCTCCATGTTGGTGGTACGTGTGGACCTGGTTCGTCAGAGCCGAGTCTACGTGTGCCTCTACAGATCCCACAATGGTGACTTGGAGACAAGCCGACTATTTGACCATCTTAGTCGGGTGGCAGATGCTGCGCAAGAGCAATTTCCTAACGCGGAATTGGTGTTTTTGGGGGACTTTAATGCTCACCACGAATCCTGGTTGAAATCCCTCAAAACTGACCATGCTGGAAGGACTGCTCATGCTTTTGCTCTCACACATGACTTGACCCAACTGGTTGATCAGCCCACCAGGATCCCAGACATTGATGGGCAAGCACCTTCTCCACTGGACCTTCTGCTGACTTCTCACCCGGTGGAATATCAGGTTGTGGTTCAGGCTCCTCTTGGCTCTTCGGATCACAGCCTTATTTCTACCAGAGTGCCACAGGCCAAGCTACCGCCACTAGCGGTATGCAAACGTCGCGTTTGGCACTATAAGTCGGCGGATTGGGACGGTATGCGCGATTACTATGCGTCGGTCCCTTGGAAGGAACGTTGCTTCAGTAGGAATGTCCCGACAGCTAGTGCCGCTGCTGTTGCTGGCGAGATCATGCTGGGAATGGAATACTACATTCCTAGCTCAGATCTCGTCAGTAGGAGTACGCGTAACCGTTGGTTCACTCGTGAATGTGCCGATGCTGTATCAGCTAAGCAGGCGGCATATCGCAAGTGGATCAACGGCTGCATTAGCGGGGCATCTAACATTGACTCACTGAAAGCAAACTATAATAAAAATTCCAAGTCCTGTAGAAAGGCATACACGAAAGCGGATGCACAGCGCATTGTACAGATTGGTCATGACCTTGTTTCGCATCCTAGGGGCTCCCGTAGCTTCTGGCGTCTGACCAAGTCTGTGCAAAACAATTTCTGCCAACCTTCGCTGCCACCGCTCAGAAATCCGGACGGATCGCTAGCTCACAGTCCGCAAGAGCAAGCTGATCTCCTGGCTAAACTCTTTGCCGACAATTCCGTCATCGATGATTGTAGTGCACTGCCACCTACAATACCTGCATGTGGCCATACGATGCCTGACATTAAAATCAGGCAACGTGATGTGCGTGCGGAGCTGCAATCACTTGATGTACGGAAAGCTAGCGGTCCCGATGGAATACCAGCCATAGTGCTGAAGAAGTGCGCAGCGGAGCTGTCTCCTGTGTTAACGCGCCTGTTCCAACTTTCTCTCTCTTCGGGAAGTGTGCCGGAGGCTTGGAGAAGAGCTAACGTGCAAGCGGTTCCCAAAAAAGGGGATCGGTCTGACCCGGCAAATTATCGGCCAATAGCTATCACCTCAGTACTTTGTAAGGTGATGGAACGGATTTTAAACAACCAACTGATCCATTACCTAGAAGATCACTGTCTAATTAATGATCGTCAGTACGGGTTTCGACCAAAACGGTCCACAGGTGATCTTCTAGCGTACGTAACACACCTCTGTGGTGAAGCTATCGACAAGCATGGAGAATCGTTGGCTGTCAGCCTCGATATCTCCAAGGCTTTCGACAGGGTCTGGCACAGAAGTCTTCTCTCCAAGCTACCGGCATATGGTCTGCCTGCTCAGCTATGCACCTGGATTGCCAGCTTCCTACACAAGCGTAGCCTTCGTGTTTTAGTAGATGGTTGCGTTTCACAATTCTATGTAGTGAATGCTGGGGTCCCCCAGGGATCTGTGCTATCTCCCACACTCTTTCTTTTGCATATCAATGATATGCTCTCCCTTGGGAACATACATTGCTATGCAGATGATAGTACAGTGCATGGTGGATACCACGGACGCGCAGTGGCTGGGCGGGCGGAAACTGAGGAGAGGCGGGAGAATCTTGTCATTGAACTCGATAGGACGTTAGATCTCATCGCCAAATGGGGCTCTGATAATCTTGTTGAGTTTAATGCCAAGAAAACACAGGTATGCGCTCTCACGGCGAAAAAGTCAACATTTTCCCCTCTTCCCTCCCTCTGTGGTACTCC
The DNA here is from genome assembly GCF_905147045.1 of Nymphalis io. NCBI lineage: Eukaryota > Metazoa > Arthropoda > Insecta > Lepidoptera > Nymphalidae > Nymphalis > Nymphalis io. The sequence goes on along the minus strand of NC_065892.1, from coordinate 8,832,242 downwards.
GCTGGTGATGCAAAGCAAAATCGCCATGCTGGGGATTGACGTTCGCTGCGACCTTAGTCCAAGGGATTACATCGAGGCTGTTATAAAAACAGCTTCACGGAAACTCGGAGTTCTGAACAAGGTGCGGCGCTTTTTCACGCCACAACAACTGTGCCTGCTGTACAAAACACAGGTACGGTCTTGCGTGGAATATTGCTCGCACCTTTGGGATGGCTCCGCTAAGTACCTACTTGAGGCCTTGGACCGGTTGCAGCGACGTGCCGTACGCATTATTGGCGACGTAAAGGTCACAAACACCCTTGAGCCTTTACAATTGCGTCGTGAGATAGCAGCACTGAGCGCTTTCTATCGACTGTATCACGGCGAGTGCTCTGAGGAATTATTCTCTCTAATTCCTGCTTCCCCCTTCCTTCTTAAGTCCACGCGAGCTGGTTCTCGATGTCACCGCCTAACTGTGACATCAATTCCATCGCGAACAAAGAAATTTGGCAACTCCTTTCTTTGTCGCACTTCCAAAAAATGGAATTCCTTACCAGCTCACGTATTCCCCTCCTCTTACAACCCGGGTTCCTTCAAACGAGGCGTGAAGAGGCATCTTGCGGGCCGGCAAGGCGAAGGCGGCTAGTGCAGAACGTTTTTCCCGTCTGTACTGGCCGTCGTCGTGTTTGGACTCTACTACCACTTACCATCAGGTGGAGTAGAGTCATTTGCCCTCCCGGCGATATAAAAAAAAAAAATAAAAAAAAAAAAAAAAAGATATATTAAGTCAAACTACAGGCATTACTGTACCACAAATAGAACGACATACAACCATTTGTCCTTTAATTATAATTACGCGTAAGCGAAGCCGCGGGTCAGTTAAATATATAGTATAGAAAAACAAAAGAAATGTGTTTTACATTTATTGTTATATCTTTTTTTATCCCGTAATATGTATCTAGTTTTTTTAATAAACTAGTTACCCTACATGTACCAGCATTAGCTGAACCCTATTTAATATAATCGATCATATATATATCTGAGCTCAACTTACATTGGCAACGCTAAATCTCTGAAACTGCCATTTTAAACTCTGTTTTGTTTCTATAAACTTTCTATTATTATCATTTTACAGATAATAATTTGACGTGATTCTAAAAACATTATGTGGCACGAAACAATTTTAAGTTTGCCACAATACATTAGTGAAAACCGCAGCTAAATCAATTAAGCCGTTTCTAAAATTACCGCGGACACACGCACAGATAAACAGACAAAAATGTCTAACGATCACTGTTTTACACTCCCGATGATAGTTTTACTCATATATGTTCCATGTACAGGCAGCGATCAGTTACATTTTTATTATATGTAACAGATAATAGATATATATCATAAGTATTCTCGCTAAACTTATATTCTTCAATCGTTTTAAAATACATTAGCGTTATTAATTTTAAAAATCATTTATACTTTGATGTTATTTGGCACAACGTTAAAAGTCATCTTTTATGTAAATTCTAACTAGATATGCCTGCGCCAAGTCAACATGGTTGATAATTGAAATAGTTAATGACATTTTGCTTCCTCGAAATTGAAAAGATCACTTCCGAGGTTAGTTATGAAAATCATTATTTCTAACATGTACGATCAGTTTGCAGTATATTTAATAATACATATTATGAAATAAGTGCTATAATTATATAAAAAATATATCTACAATGTTGTTTACGTTATTTTTCCAAAAACTATTTCACTTAATTTGAATACAGGACAATGGTGAGATAAACATACGTATGCTCACAGTATTCACTCGAACATCAGTAAATGTCGAGTGGAAGTCCGCTGGCAGGATGCAATCAACTTCCCCGTTGCAGCGTGGAAATGCGGTGTTACCACATTTTGAAAAGGTTACGATTAAGTTTGTTGAAGGTTCACAGATTAAATGATAGTTTTACCTAGTAAATACAAGTTGGTTCCTGTATAATTTGCAGTTAAGTGAAGGTATTTATTATCGTTTATTGATTTGCCACCATCCTAATATTATTACATGAAATGATATGAATAACTAGATCAAAAACACGATCGTAATTCAAAAAAATTGTTAGTGTTGTTAAATAATTTCTTTTTTATATTTAATAGAACTGGTAAAATGTTAACACAATTAAATTTGCTGCTTACTTGTCCGGTGGTGCTGCATGGGGTGGTGGTGCGCTCGGAGGCTTGAGGCTACGGAAGGCTTTGAGCCACTTATTCTTCATGCTGCCTGCAGAAGAAGACGATAGCTTTCGATCAGCTGTGGTTGTGCTGCTGTCGGCTTTAGCCGCAAATAGCTCTCTCTAAAAACAATAGAAAAAATTATTTGGTTGCGATTAGGTCTATCTACACTGGGTTCAACGCTCTTAAACGGCGGTCACACAAATTGGTTTTAATAAACTAAATTGATAGTGATATTTCCAAGATTTGCCAAGTCTAGGGATTTCAACACAAGAATATTTGACAAAAATTTAATTTTAACCAAAAATCAGACCAGTTATAATAACTTCCAAATGGGAAATTAATAATTGAAACAGTTAGCGAGTGTTCCGGGAATGTTGCCAAGTCGGTATGAAACACGATTTCGCTATTGAGATAACAAGATTTAGACCTATTTTTTCACTCTGATGTAACAATAGATATAATTGGTTTATCGATTTAAATATTTCGTACTGCAGATAGGTCAAAATTGTTGTTGAGATTTGGAAAAAACCTTGTAGTACGAGATACATTATTAAATATCTATACGTTCATCTATTATTTGATGATGGCAAAGCTTGTATGTTATATAATATGTACATTGATAAATCGCAAAAGGGTTACCTAGCTAAATCACGGACTACCACTGTTAATTAACATTAATTCTTCTATTTCGACATACTTGAATGTCTTTCCCTGTCCTTTATTTATTGACTGCAAACGTTACCTTCACAGGAAATTGTGTCCTTTTAAAACTAAAACGTAAATATATTTTTTAATATGTATTTATTATCAACTAACCGACGAACTGGTTCATTTTTCGCCCAGAGAATTGGAATTGCTATTCAAAGGTGAAAAGCTGCTAGCATTCTTGCCACCATTTCACGCGGTCACGATTTGTGCTATTTTTAATTTTTATTTGTATATATTTATGGCTTTACTTCATTTGTCAAACTAATCGACTGAGTATAAATTTAACAAAACTATGTAAAGAAATGCGGCAACAAAACGAAATACCCACCTATAAACTTTAACTTACAAAGTTATTTACAAACTGAAAATAAATACGTATTAGTATTTTCAAACAACCTACTCAACTACCCGTTGTAATATGTCAAAACTATAAAAAGTACTAAAAACTGTCTATGGTCTTATATCTTTCATAAGAATTAATATTTAATAAAAACGACTTTGCAAATAATGCATTATCTTAGAACAAATTTGATTACCATACAAAAAGTTACAATCAACCTTAAAAGATAGACATATATCTTAGCATGGGCGAGTTAACCGACATATACCAGCATAATCTGAACCCTATTTAATATGATTGATTGTATAGATCTGAGTTCAATTTACATTAGATACACAGTTATAGCAATTTTATCGAATAAATGTTCGACGTGATTCTTTAAATTGACATAACTTTAGTATTTAGAAACCGATCCAAATAAAACAAAAACAAAGTTGTAAGTGAAGTTAGCCACAATGCATTAGTGAAAACCGCACTCAAATTCGTTAAGCCGTTTCGAAGATTAGTGTGCACAAACGCACAGACAAACAGATAAACAGACAAAAATTCTAACAATAATTATTTTGGGTTCTCTTGCGTTTAAAAAGGCCGCCGGTAATAGTTTTACTCATGAATCTTCCATGTACAGTACAGCGATCAGTTACAGATTTCTTATATATACAGATAACGTGTCTTAAACTATTGTTCTTTTTTAATCTATGTTATTTTCAATTAAATTTTCCGCTTCTGTTATGTCGGATAAATATCTACCACATGTATATCCATCAACCTAAGTTGGATTAGTGCGCTGGAATAAACTCCAGATCATTTAATCAAAAGGAGATCCCTTAGCTCATCAATGGGGCAGAAACCGACTATTACATAACCCTAATATATAAATATATTAAAATATATATTAATTCTTGCCACAAAAGGTTACACATTTTTTATAATTGTTTAATTTGTTAACATAGACGAACCGCATTTTATCTTCTAAGCACAACGTTATTGGCAACGTGACCTTACTACAAGACAGAATGAATCCGTAGTAATGCTACGCTTATTTCTTGTACATAAGTAAGTCTGTGTAATTTGTGGACTACTTACCTAGTACATTGATGCTTAGAGTTATTTTTTATTTTATTTCGAACCTCCGTGGAGTATCGATCAAAAATATAATACACAAAATTATTATAGATATCATTGAGACGAGTTTTAGATTGGAAATAAATAACTTCAGTAACCGCATTGGAAGACAAAGACAATCAAAGACCTTTACAAACCCTTACACGTCCGACACCCCATCAGTCATTATTATATTTGTATCAAATCTTTGTATTAATATAAAAGAGATTATTTAAGAGTCAATATGGCCATTGTACATGTGAATCTTATTCAAATATTGTGGATTCAAATCCAGGCAAGCTCTACTGGCACTTCTAATATGAGATAACCCAGAACGTGTGTCCAAGCTGTCCTAAACATTTGAAACGTATAGATATAACCGCAAAAAATATTATATTAAAATCAAAAATCAACATCAAAATACTTAATACAACATTGAGGTATTACACTTAATTATTGATAGTCAAATTACTAGAAACTAATATCGGTTCGAAAAAAATACCCAGCCATGAGAAAAACCAGCGAAAAAAACTCAGTGGGTTTTTTTATCACATTATTAAGATAAGTATCTACCCATTTTGAAAATTAGTATAGGAAAATTATAGCGGTTATGGAGATTAAATTGTTCACTTCTTGGTAAATAAATAAAGTTATAAATCTACAGAAATCTACTACTCAGTTATCAAGTAATTTGTCTTTATAATTTATCTCGTGCGCGGTGATGAAGAAAACAGCGAAGTAAGTGCATGTGGGAGTGATACCCACTTATCAATTATTCTAACGGAATGCATGTAAGTAAATAATACAAAACTAATTTAAAGCGAGTAAGCCAACAAATCAAGCACATGAAAATTCCGGGCAAGCACCATTGAATTTTCATGTGCTTAATTTGTGATTATAATTCATCTCGTGCTTTACGGTGAAGGAAAACATCGTGAGGAAACCTGCATGTGTCTAATTTCACTGAAATTCTGCCACATGTGAATTCTACCAACCCGAATTGGAGCAGCGTGGTGGAATAAGCTCCAAACCTTCTCCTCAAAAAGAGGAGAGCCCAGCAGTGGGACATTCACAGGCTGTTACGGAGTGAGCCAATCTAATTATAAGTACGAGTTCAATAAGGCTTAAGTTGATAGATAAAGTAAGTACACGGGATTACAATGCGAGGGATAACTTATATTTCTTGCAGTGCTAATGTCTATGCGAGAAGGTCTACATAAAATAAATAACAAAGACTACCTACTTGTGGTTCCCAAGCGGTTGAATTACAAATAACTAATTTTAATTACAATCAACCAAGCAAACTGTATTTGTCTACTTGAAGTAGACTTGTGTACACACTTTTGAATCATTATTTTACAGGATTATTCGATTCGAATGTTATGTTTTATTCTAATGTACATATTTAATAAAAGTAAATTATAAAAAGTATATTATATTATAAATGTTACCATTTATTTACATTGGTTGTTAAATAAATAAGTAAGTCTTATGCTTGGACGTAGGTCAAATATGTTTATTCTTTTATTGTGAAAGTTGTCAGTTGCAACTTTAAATGAAACTAATAATAACCAACGTAAGCTACCCTCTTTGTAACAGAGGACACGACCAGAACTATTTGTTTGAAATAAGGAAGACGTTTGATGCTGTAGTGTACTTTTAATTACATTTCATTTTTTAAACTTCTTGTGGAAATAGTAATTAAAATTTTATATTGCCTTTTTTTATAAATATTTATTTTTTCAAATAACTATCGAATATGATTAATAATAAATAGCTTAAAAACAAACAGAAATATTATTTAATTATAAAATAAGTATGTGATGACTGAGAAATAAATCAATTTTCAAGTCTATACTGCCCGTCACTCGTACTGGATGGACTAAATGCAGTTATACAGCCGATATCAGAAGCTGTTAAAGTTACTCAAGTAAAATAGAGTTTTATTAGATACTACAAATATAATTTTGATCTGAAATGTTGTTAGTAAATTCCATGTTCATACACATATTAAAATGTTTTATAATAAATATACCAATATTTTACAATAAGGATTTGTTCTATATTTATATAATTAATCCAGTTCCATTGGATTGATAGAAATACATTTAATATTTAATTGCTGCAAACATATACATTTTGCTTTTAATTGTAAGTTTCGTAAGTTAATTTTGTAGTTATTGAATTGTCAATGCCTCTAAATGAAATAAATATAACTTAGTTATTTTATTAATTCATTTTCAAACCGTTACTAATAAAACAATATATCTATAACAGCTATACACTGTGAATAAAGTTATTAATGACTGTCATTGAAGCGAAACATCCGTGTATTAAATAACGTAATTAATAAATAAATAAATTCATACTTAGCAATGTAAGCCTAACCATCGAGAAGCCCTTTTGATTTTTAGAACTTGTATTAAACAAAATCTATAAATACTTACATAGCATCTAAGTATTAAAGTGAAAATCATTTTATTCATTTTGTGTATACAAGAAATATGAGTTGAATGACATTAAGTGACGTAAAAACAAACTTTATTGCTATAAGACTAAAAGCTTTGGAAAAATTTTTAGATGGAAATATTGACTATAAGATGCTTCAGACGCCCGACGATATGTCACGTGTAATAAGTATCTAGCGAAATAATAGACTTGTCGTAATAATATATTGGTTATTTTTTAATTATTACTTTCATTTTATTTTTATTTGGGTTACGAACACAATCAAACCCGATGGTAAGGAAGTGGTTAATGCTTGACTACTGCCTTGTTTAGTTTTGTCAAAAAATCTCAGTACATTCTGTACCTCGGATAGCACGCAAAGCCTTTGCTTCTTCTGCACCTGAACTCTCGACCCGTATCGTATTGTCGTCATTGAATTTTCATAGTAGAGGAATGAAAATTGTATCTTTGTTTGCGTATACACCTGAGCACTATAATATCTTCTGCACTCGACGTAGAATGACTGTCGTGACCAAAGTCAGTCAGGTAGATGATGACCATCAGGCGATAAATACTGACGTAGACTAAGCTAGAAGATGTCTACTCACTCTTGCCTTTAAGAAATCCAGATTGTGATGGACAGGAAAAACAGAAGCCGTAAGAGCATTCCACGTCCAATTAGTTAATGTATTTATGTCTGTTACATTCTGTTACATTCCAATCTATTATAATTCCAATCGATATTAGTTTAAAAATCAAAGTCTAAAATATTTGTCAAACAAATATTGCCAATTTATTTGGTCACGTGTAGCAATATATCGGCTTCGATATTTTGAAATTGGGTCACAGTGGATATCGTTAAATTTGAACTCTTATTCTCGTATAAATATTTATAAATGGGGTTTTAGTATTACAGTACTGTTATTATGAATACGTTAACTAAACGTTAAATCAAATGCCGGTAGAGCGTAAAGTTTGCCAAGTCCCTTTTTTGCAATTTACATACTGCACCGGTACAAAATAAATGGGATAGCTAAGCAAATAGACGCAAACAAATGACGATGAAATAAGCTTCTAACAAATAGAGATTGCAGGCATTTCTGTGTCAAAATAAAGTATAAGTAACGTCATGTTAAATAATCCGCTGCTCAGCAAAGGTATCCTCTATTCTTAAGGCATAAGGTTTTGGAGTTTTTGCCACCGTTCTGTTCTTCTGTTCTTCTCACTGTTCCAATGTAAGTTAATAGACACACACGCCGAACAGAAATTAAGTACAGAAAACTCAGTGGTTGGACTCAATGTTTTTTCTTTTAAATTATTATCATGATGTCATCTCTCTTATGGATCTTTTTAGGTTGTTATTTCCTTTTATTTATATTTTAAATATTATTTACAATTAGGTTCATCTCGGTTCTCTTCACCAGTGTCGCCAAAGCGTTTTGGCTGATGTCAATGGTGTTTAAACTCCGTGATTTTCGAGTAAGATTCTCGAGCCATCTTGGTTTGTATGAACTTCTTAGTCAAGATTATTTTAATAAATATCATCCAGTTTTACTTTTTTATACATCAATCATCATATTTTAGTATTAGATGTATAAATACAGTTGTGTATCACTGCGCTATCTCATATATATGGTTATTGGAATAAATATTAACTTAGGTAACTAGTTTTTGATATCGGTGTCTAAGTATTATAGCCGTATCCTATTTCTCTGATGCTTGCAATGTATACATGACGTCAGCTTCGTTCAAAAAAAGTCGACAGGTGATAGTTTTAAAGTTCACAGGGTAGAATCTCTGCCCTTTGGAATATAGAATCACCTTTTTTCATTCGAAGTTTTAAAACTGTGTGATGCAAATCAAGTCATTTACATGCCTTTTATTTCGCAGACCCTTCAACTTCAACGGCAACCAATTTTGTTTAGAATATAAACAAGACGATAAAACGAAAACACTGTAACTTAAATTTTAGTTACGAGCAATATATAAAATAACAAGTCGAAGTAATCATTTCGATTTTATTACACATATTTCGTCTCATTTATTATATATTTTCCTAGATCATAAAAATCATATTACTTTGTTAATATTATAATATTTTAATTTTATTTTATATATTCTGTTTCAATAAACTGATTTTGCTGAACAAAATAAATTAATAAATCATGTTTGCGATACCAGATTAAACTATTCCACATTATCATGACTAACGAGTTTGTAACAAAACGTAACACACATTTCCACGGTAACGTTCATTAATAGCATTAGTTTACGTGGTATTAGTTTTGAGATTTTATCAATTATAGCTGGAATAACAATAACTGCCTTTTGGCACTGAAAACAATAAGTTACGTAACAGCTTGTTAGCGTCACACTAGAGGTTGAACGCCACTTCTTATAATGACTAGATGCTCCAACGCGGGCGTCAGATGTTCTGATATGCCTTTGAGAATTTATTACGAAACTGCATATTTTCATATTTGTAACGTGTAAATATTAACTTTTATTGATATAAGTATAATAACGCTAGTACTGTTGTATAATGGTTTCAATAATGGCATGTTTAATGGTTGCAGTTTTTATTCTAGCTTAGGGTATCTGTATGTGTTAACAGTTTAAAAGCACTTTAATTGTTTAATTGTTATCGCAAACATTAATTGGTATATATAAAATTTCAAAATATATTAGTGTGCAGTTTGCATATACGATATAAATTATGTATCGATAGATTTAGAACATGAACTAGCGACAAGTATTGATCACCTATTAGAACAACCTATTAATTACATGACTGGATACAGAACTTGGTATTAGTATATATATTATTATAATTATTCCACTGGGATTAGTTTTACAACGACATATAAGATAATTACTATGAAATTTAGTGTTATTCGAAGTTTTAATGTGAAATTCAATCAAATGTAATATAAATTAGATGCTGCTAAAATATATACTGTATTCATTTATTGTTTATATTTATAATATAGGTATTATGAATGTATCCATAACAGCCTGTAAATGTCCCACTGCTAGGCTACAGGCGTCCTCTCCCTTTTTGAGGAGCTTATTCCACCACGCTGCTCCAATGCGTGTTGGTAGTATACACATGTGGCAGAATTTCAGTGAAATTAGACACGTACAGGTTTCATCACGATGTTTTCCTTCACCGTAAAGTACGAGATGAATTATAATCAGAAATATATCATATATAAGAACTTCGTATATCCTTCGTCTCAAATGGCATTAGGAAGTAGTGTGCTCACTTTTGTATAACCGAAGAAGGTGTAATAATTTTTCATATAAAATAATTTAATTGAATTAGCATTAAGTATTACGTACATTGTTTAGTATTAACACTAATTTCCTTTAAATATTTTTCATTTGAGCGCCACTTTATTGATTATTGGTTACTGTTCACTCACGAGATTGCAATAACAAGATTTTGTGTCTACGTCTCTGTGAAAAATGCATTCAATTCTAAAATAACATATAATAGAAATTACGATCTTTAAGAAAACTTTATACAGAAAACGGTACCTTTAGTAAGAACAACCTTGTTTAAGCTGTTAAGTAAATGATTCATAATTTTGTTCATTAAATACCTTTCATCTATACTCTCATGTTTTTGCTCTAATATGCTATATATAGATACGAAATATATAATAAATTATTATGATATATAAATTAATTCTTGATTTCAAATTTTGATTTTTATCGTTTCAATTATATTTTAACAGATTTGAATGTTATTCTAGTTGTTTCAGAATTTAAGGAACGTAAGAAAACCCTCGAAAATTATATAAGCATGGATGTTAATACATATATGTATATGTCGAACAATTTCGAAATTTACTTAGGTATCGCAACGCATGCGAGACTTGATCTTGATATTTAATAGCAATATATGCATATACTCGTATATATAAAATTTACTCACATATATTCAATGAAATATTAAATTATAAATTCAGTTTCACGTTTTTCGAAATGATAACAGAATTAACTGAAGGTAAATACGCCTACTTCATAGTAAGGAAGGTCAGTGAGCAATCTCTTCACCGAGGACCGTATTAGAACTATAGCCACACTGCTTAGTCTCGAGGGAAGAACATGTAAAATAGAATTCATTAAATGGGATATTTAATGTTAATGCAGCTTTAAAATTTCAGTTAAGGCAATAAGTAAAATATATTTATTGCATGATTGTTCGAATTTAGTACACTATACAGCGACCTGAAATCAACAACATTGCGTGACCTCCGCTTCCCGTTTCGGACAGGCGTTTTCTGATAAGAATACAATACAATGAAAAACCGAAACTAAATTATACATTAAAACGAAACTGACCTAAAAATTCAATGTACTTATAACTAATGAATAATATTCCGATGAATTGACTTTGCATGTGTATTAACATTTTTTAAGCGTTTACTTTACAAAATTAATGTAAATTAAATATAAGAATGTTAACTGCTTCATGAACAGGATCGAGATTCGTGTCAAGAACAAATAAAGGCCGGGACTATAAAGCTTCTTATCAACAAAGAATAGGCGTAGAAATGGGTTATCCGCTGTACTATTTCTTTTATTTATATTTTTTGCCTCTTGTCTTTATAATGATCTTAAAATATAAAACCAAGATGAATGATAGGTATCCGTATAAATGAAACCCGATGCAAATGGCGTTGGTTAATAAATTGTATTTAATTCTTATTGCAACGATAAAATTTTATTATCTACTTTGATTGCTTTGTCTTTACTACATATTTGAATTATAAAAATAAATATATGAATGAGTGCATGTATAATAAATTTATGTTAGATTTAATCCTATGCTTTTTTATTATTCTTTACTTAACGTTTTATTAAATTATTCATAAGAAAAGTTCCCTAAACTTCATATATAAAGTTTTTATTCAATTTAAATATTTTTGATATCCTTTTAAAAATGTGAAATATTTCGAATGAAATAGAAACATAAAAAGAAAAATAATTTTCTGTATTTTCAGCGTTCAGACAGAAATCGTTTATATGAAAATAAGTTGAAGTGACTACAGTGTTCAAAAGAATAATATATAAAACGGTACATTCAATCATGATAAATCCCTAGCCTTACTTATAAGCTCGCCAGTTGAAAATAATATAATGTTATAAGTTCAATAGTGTGAATAAAAATATTTGTAGAGGTCAATGGACGAATGAATTAAAGGTTTAGCGTACCAAAGTAAAAAATAATGAGATAAAATGTGGAATTTAATATGTATGTATAAATAATGGTATAGACAGATTGAAACTAAAGAAACGAATAAATTAAATAAGGTTTCTCAAAACAGATATTGTATTATATGAAGGGATTTATCAAAACGTAATAATAATAAAAGCATATAACAAAAATATGATAGTATTATAAAGTTATATTATTAAATAAACTAAATTTAAATTTATAGTGGGTTTGCGACATCATGTTACTACATGAGAGCGCATTTTATAAGATATTAAAATCATAGTCAATCTCCGCAATACCTATAATATTTTACTGGCATTACTCTGCTGCAAAGGTCAGATAATATTTGTTAATATATAAACCTTAATTCAATTTTATATTTTATTAAATTTAATATTTTATTGGTTATTTTATAAAACTAAATGAGAAAAAATTAGTACTTTTATTGTGGTTTTATAAATGGTTGATAATATTATGATTATTATTATTATTAATATTTTTTATGATTAAAATACTTATGAAACAACATTTATGAGTGTAGTTTGTGGATTTGTTAAATATGACAAATCTACAGACTACTACAAACATTATGTGTGCGTTTAAAATGATATATTTTGCAAGTTACAGCAGGAGCCCGAGTTGGCTCTTAAGGCGAAGGCCGTTGCCCAGTGACGCTGTAAAGGCCAGCAAGACCAACTGCAATGAGATATACAATCAGGACAAAACTTATAGACATATAGTTTTAAAATCAAGAAACAAATTTAATAGAACATAAGCATATCAATCACCCTAATACTAGTGGTGTCAACCACAGTGTGGAGTGATTAATTGAATAAAGTTAGCGATATTACTTGAACTATATTTTGTTCGGTATGGCGTAAGATAATTAAAATGGTTAAAAAATGTATTGATCAAGTTTGTACAGTCGGGAAGAATGTTCTGCACTAGCCGCTTCCGTTTTACCGGCTCGCAAGATACCTCTTCACGCCTCGTTTGAAGGAACCCAGGTTATAAGAAGAGGGGCACACGAGAGCTAATAAAGAATTAGATTTTTTTTTAAGTGCGACAAAGTAAGGAGTTTAAATTACAATTCATATATAATATATAATAATAAAACAGGTATTGAGTTAAAAGCATGTAAGCAATTTCTTGTGGATAGAATGTAAACCACTTTTAAAATATTTAAAAGGATGAACATACATCGGTAGACAAATAAACACAGCCTTATCTTTCTTTCGGTCTTGATATAGATTTTATTTATAGGTATGCAATCTGTTGTCTTTCTTAATAATATAATAATTTGCAGTTGTATACAAAACTTCAGATGTAAACTTTCACGACACGAAGAATGAAGCTTTAGAAACCTTATAAAATTAATTTACAGAACGTATTTTTGTAATGACGTATTTGGCCAAATTTTTAGCAAGTAGGGTCTAGTAAAATACTAAAACTGCTTAAGTTTTAAATCATCATCTTACAGTTTAAATTAAAAATAAATCTCGCAATGTACAATCTACACAGCAGAACCGACGAGAAACTGTAAGTTTTTATATAACATAACATTAAATAATAAATACATGTTTTAATCTACTTTTTTTTGTAATGTCATATAAACAAAAACCGATATAGTGATTCCAATGACCAAAGATTAATTTTAAATATGCATTTTAATCGACAATTTAATACATAATCGGTAAAATACCTTTTATATAGGTTTTCTCTTTTTTTATTTTATCGCATTCCATACAAATGTTTTTAGATACACTTGTGTTGTGTTTTCAACGTATTGTTATTTATTATTAGTATGAGATACTTAACTTGAATGAAAATAATGTTATGTACGTCCAGCTGCGATTTTCCACGAGTTGTGAAGGAAACATTTAACGGTTCCTTATTTTCCTTGAAAGATGACCTTGAAGATGAGAACGATAAGTTTTTGTCTTTTTCTTTCCTTCAGTTTGTTTGTCTATATGTTATTATCTGTTATTTTAATAACTACAATCTATTTATTAATTTACACAGTAATAGAGGTTGCTTGTCAGTATTATTTTTGGATTTGAAGTTTTATAATTATTTTTTATGAAATCTAAAATGTCAGTTTCTAATCTAGTTGAGAGTTGTCATCACAATGTACAAACAAGTATCATTCACCCTTATCTCGAAAAATAGCTATTTTAAATAATTCCAATAAAATTTTCTTCTTATAATATATTACGAGAATTATTAATGTCCTCCAGACTGATTTCGGCCACGGCGGCCAATCTCAAGAGAGATTAGCCAACTATGCAGGAGATATTATAGTGCAAAAGTGTGTGCGCAAACACAGGTGCATTTAATATTCCCTAACTCTATGAGAGTTAGAGAATATATCCCATGGGACGGCAATCCGACACGACCGGAAAGTGTTCAGGCGCAGGACAAACGGCTTTACGTGCTTTCCGAGGCACGGGAGTGTACACACTTCCAATTTCCAGACTCCGAGCTGCTACTGATGATTTTCTGACAGAAAAACCTAATAACTTTTTATTGGCCCGACCTGGAAATTGAACCCAGGACCCCTGGGTCTGCGGCCTCACATTAAGGCACAAGACCAACGAGGCAGTCGCAGTCGCAGTCGCGAGGCAATTACGAGAATTACATACCTACTTAAGTAATGAAAATAAAGTAAACCTCTATTTATCTCAATAACAATAATGGCCGTTGTGATACACAGTCGTTTGATTTATTAAATAAACTTTCTTTCTTTCTTTAAATTTCTTTTGAAAAAATGTGCTTTGTTTTTAATTTAAAAATAAATCTCGAAGTGGGCGAACGTTAGTGAGTTAATGTAAGCTGCAATACTATGTAACAACGTACCTAACAAAGCGATTTATTTTAAATAATTCTTCGTTGAAATTCAGACAAAAAACAAAATCCATGAAACGCTTACTTCCATAACAAACTAATAAAAATGGTTTTTCGAATTTTTTCTCTAAAACGATATACATCAAAGAAAAACAAATGAAACCACACGGGGACGTACTTCAATACAATAAAGTTAAAATAATTCAAATCGGTCTTCGAATATTCGATGAACATATTTATAATCTGTCTGTCTCTCGAAATGAAAGAAGAATAAACGTGTTATTGGATTTTTAACCATCAGGTAACTGTAGCCATATAACATATTAATATAATTGTTAAAGCATAATAATTATTTTGTCAACTTCGTTTCATTTTGTTGTTGTATTTGTAAACAATGGATTTATAAATAGATCCTTTTGAATTGAAATTTCTAAAGACTTAACTTTTCTTTAAGGTCATCGGTCACTCGACTCATAAAGCTATAAGAAGGGTTTAATTATGAATTTGTTACATAAAATCTATGCGTCTCTTACATGGTTACATTTTTGATTTAAAGATATAATTGATGGTCTAATATTATTTACGTAACTTTATCAAATGTTAAAATGTGTTGGATTTTTATCGTTTGATCGTTATATGTCTTTCAATTTACCGTACATGTATTAATATACAAAATAATTGTTTAATTGCTATTTTAAAAATATTAGTTATAATATGTTAATTCTGATCAAAGGCGTGCACTTTGTACCTAGTAAGCGTTTAATGTAATTAATAAAAGGTGACGTGGCATCTGTCATAAGACAGTAACAGCCTGTTAATGTCCCACTGCTGGGCTAAGGCCTCCTCTCCCTTTTTGTGGAGAAGGTTTGGAGCTTATTCCACCACGCTGCTCCAATGCGTGTTGGTAGAATACACATGTGGCAGAATTTCAATGAAATAAAGTCACTGTAACTGTCATAAGAACGAATGTTTAATTAAACGTTATTTATTAAAGAAAATATTTACAACACTTACGTCATTAAAATAGGCTTGTTCAAGACGTTGTCTAGTTTTGTTAGCTTTGCTATATTCAGGAAGACTTGATTGCCGTCGCATACGCATTCTTTGCTCTCGTTCCATAGTCATTAAATCCGACTTTTGTGACAATACCAAATAATGTAATCGATGTACTATATCCATTTTTGAAAAATAGTAGGTTTAAGAATTATTTTTAAACGTTGAATAATTGAATATAATAATACTCTTCTTTTTATTTTCACTAATTTTACATTGTGAAGTAATAACCTAAATAATTACGAAAACTTTGGTCGAGACTGTTCACTGGATGGTTAATTGGTGTGGTTGAATAATACCGAACAATAAAAAATACTGTTGTCATTAATTGTAATTCTAAAACAATTATCGAACGCAGATAAAATTATTCTTATAGTTAATCTTAATCGTGAAAAGTTTTATAACGTCACTACATTTTATATTTGAGTCACATCACAAAGATTTTTTTACATAATGAAAACTAAAAAATAAAATAAACGACTAAACACAAAAAGAAGTGAAAGATAAAGTTGAGTACTAGGATATCATGTCGCTGTAAGCACTAAGACCGCAACTGAGGGCGGGCGGGAGTCGACTGAGCCGGGCGCCGGATGTAGTGTGCCTCCGACGTTTCCCAGCAACCGCTTACTAACAACAGCCACTTTTCGGCCGTGAATACACTCATCCGCACGAATCATTTTTCTATCTAATTTAGTATACTGGTCTCGGAAATTATTTTTCTATCTCATTTGGGATATTGCTTCGAAAACTCGGCATTTAGTTTTCAATGGAATTCAATGCCTGTTGACGCACAGCTCATGTTAAGTAATTGCGAAAAACGTATAGTTAACGTTGAGTTTCTTTAATCTAGAGCTTTACAGTGTTTTGAAACCGTTAATTTAGTTAAAATGATAACTTACTTATTCATAGACTGTTTGAAATTTTGAATTTATGACCATCAGGTCATAGACCATCAGGTCTTGTCTACCGATTCGGACCATGGCAACCATTTAAAAAAAACGAAGAGTCTAGGACTAGCCAACTGCGCAAGAGATATTATATTAGAGAATAGAGACTATTCCGTCACTTTCATAATACTATGCGTGTCATAGGTTTTTCATAGGTTGTCACGGTTTTTTTTAATGTAAGAGAGGGTAAACAGGCAGGAGTCTCCCTGATGGAGAACCTGATGGAAAGTGACTACCACCACCCATGGACACCTGCAATACCGGAGGGCTTACAGGTGTGTTGCTGGCCTTTTAGGAATGAGTACGCTTTTTTCTTGAAGGTTTCTATATCATATCGGTTCATAAAAGACGCCGGCAAAAACTGGTTCCTCAGAGTGGATGTGCGAGGCAGGAAATGCCTTATGGATCGCACTGTTGTGGATTTCCACGGTAATACGATATAAACGGAGAGATTTCATGACTAATGGTTTTCCAGCTGGCAGCTGTAAAAACGGGCTGTTGAGAATATCTTAGAAATAACCAATAACTTCTTACTGTCCTGATTCAAAATTTGAAACCAGTACCTCAGAATACTGTATCCTTATATGATAGTTGTACATTTTGTAAGGTGCCATCGATAGAAAAATGTTAACTTTTGACAGGCCCGGAATTAGAAATCTTAGGTCCCTAGACAAAATGACATTTGAGGCCCAGCGCCCCGAAGCAGTTAGAGTAAAATTATATTATTTTTGGCTGGGTGGGGCCCCTCGGCCGGTATCTAGATATAAATCCGGGTATGCTTCCGAGATAGCTCATCGGTTAGCACATGTGAATCTAAACCGTAGAACATAACTCACATATTGTATGTATACATGGACTGTTATAAAATAGAATATTTGTTTTTTTTAAACATAACTAACATATATGTACATACTTTCAATACTTTCCAGTTATATATATATATATATATATATTTGATATGTACATATCAAATAAATTTCATTTAAATATACTTTTTCCAACTTTTGATTCGCTAATTTATAATATTATTTAAAAGTTAAGCTTAACCACCGTAACAAACGTAGATGTTATCGAGCAAAAACGGCAAGAAACACAGTTGTTATATTTTTATACGTATCCATAAATATATTTAATATACACTAGGTAACTAATAATTATAACTAATTTTAGATTTATTGATGAATTATTGAATAATTATGTGCTCTACAAAACATATTGACAATATTTATACGTGACAGCATTTCCGAGCTCTAAAATATACGTAAACACGACCTTTTGATCACGAGTAGTAACTACAAAGAAAGTACAGAGTAAAAACGCTTCGTATCTCTTTCATTGTTGAGTGTAATATTTATTTAATTTTACAGAAAAAACAAACAACAAAAAAGTTTAGAGAAGTTATATTGTTAGTTGAAATTGTATCACGCTAATTAGACTTACGTTCAGAAAAAATTGTAACACCGCTAACAAAGTATGTTGCACGACAAAAACCTAAAAGATAATAGTGTAATTGAAGCATCTATAGAGACTTTATGCAAAGTTTTTGTTCTTGTTACGTTTCTAGTTTCTATAAAAGTTTTCAGACGGTCAAAGTTGCTGCAGAAGTCAATTTTATAACTTTGTACATATTCCCCATTCCTTGTGATATTGGCAAAATACTTTATACCGACTTGGTGTAAAGAAAAGCTAAGTAAAGAATTGGATTACTTTTCTTTATATTATAGACGGACGAGCAAATAGGACACCTGATGGTAAGTGGTACCACAAGAAATAATAACTATTCCTTACATCGTCAATGCACCACTAACCTTGGGAACTGAGATGTTATGTTATGTTACCCTGGCTCACTCACCCTTCAAACCGGAACGCAACAATACCAAGTATTGCTGGTTAGTTGCAGAATATCTGTTGAGTGGGTGGTATCGAACGGGCCTACACAAAGCCCTTCCACCAGGAAAACAACTTTACTATAACATTATAGTTTTTTATATGCACGTATTTACAAAAAATAAGGTAGCTATATTTTCAATTTATAACATGATTGATAAAATATATTTAATTCCTTGTTTTATTTAATATAAATAGACTATCAAGCGATGTCATCGATCGAATTTAGCCAATATTTGTCAATTCCAGGTTCATATAAAATTTCGTGATCAATGTGTTGCGATATATTTAAATGTCCCACCGCTGGACAAAGGCAGGAGGCCTTCTCATTAAAGGAAGGTTTTGAGCATAGTGGAATATGCTCAAATACGTGTTGGTAGATACACATGAGACAGCAATTCATTCGACACGGCAGATTTATTCACGATGTCTGAGATGAATTATTTACTTGGTGGTAAGCCCGTCTGGGTACCACCCACTCATTTCATATTCTGCCGCCAAGAAGCAATACCTACTTAGTATTGTTGTATTCGGTAAGTGAGCCAGTGTAACTACAGGCACAACGGATAGAGCACATTAGTCCTGGAGATTGGTAGTTCATTGTCGTTGTATGTAATGATTAATATTTCTTACAGCGCCCATGTCTATGGGTTTTGGTGACAGATTTGCTAGTCCGCCTACCGTAAAAAAAATATCTCAAATCTAATATTATTTGTCAGGTTTTGAGTCCGTAATCATCATTTAAGATTTACGTGGATAGCTAGTGCACCATCTCTGGTAATTTAGTTTAGTTATATATACAAAAAAAAAAATGTATAAGAACCACATATTTTTTAACAAAAAACAATAATTAATGTTAAACAATGCACGTGCTGAGTAAGAGTCAAATTCAAATGTAGGTTTTTCCACTTTACATTAGTGTCCTAAGTAAAGGTGTTGTCACATTTATTCCGGGTTAATTGCTCGCACTCGTTTGCTGGTTTCATGTAAAAGTATAATTTTAGTTGAAGAGATTTTCTGCCAGGGGCGCACGTGTAAGTTGTAGTATAAATTATATCGTGTTGCTGGCTGTTTTTTAATGATATTACATATGTAGGTATATACTAAGAATATTTATTTTTGATTTTGCTTTCTTAATACTACTAATGCGAAAGTGAGTTTATTGTTTGTTACGCTTTCACGCCTTAGCTACTCATCATGAAATTTTGCATACACGATGACAGGAGTACAGAAAAGGACATAGGGTAACTAAAATCCTCGCCCCACCTCACACGCAGACGAAGCAGCGGGAGAAAAATAGTTATGTATAAATCCAATTATATGGATATATTCATAGGATTCGACCGCTACGGTATATTTAATATGATTTTAAAATTGATCATAAAACTGAATAATATATAGTCAAGGAATATCAACTTCTTGCATAACAAATGTTTTTATCATAACTTGGGAATAAATAGCATGATTTGATATAACCCTCAGACAACTTTAAACAGACAAATCAAAGCTTGTAACATATTATATAGACCTACTTATGTATTATTTTTTCAGGCATTTGACAAAATAAATTTGATTCTACTTAAACTGTTTTTAGTAGATTCATATTTCAGCCTTTTGACCTTAGGCAAAAATAGTTAAATATAGCAAGTATTTGAAGCATTTGACTTCGGCGTCAGATCGGTAATGTAGTCCCTCCGGCATTTGCGCTAATCGTAGGTACGATAACCGCTAACGAAAAAAAATAAATACTAGGTCATATGGGTCATTATTGTAGTCTAGGTACCAATTTAGGTATTATTTCAGTCTTATATAAAAATTTAATACATGCTTAGAACAAAATAAAAAAACTGACCATTATAACTATCTTTTTTTATAGAATAGGAAGGCGGACGAGCATATGGGCCACCTGATGGTAAGTGGTCACCAAACGCCCTTAGACATTGGCATTGTAAGAAATGTCAACCATCGCTTACATAGCCAATGCGCCACCAACCTTGGGCACTAAGATTTTATGTCCCTTGTGTCTGTAATTACACTGGCTCACTCACTCTTCAAACCGGAACACAACAATATCAAGTATTGCTGTTTTGCGGTAGAATATCTGATCAGTGGGTGGTACCTACCCAGACGAGCTTGCACAAAGCCCTACCACCAGTAAATACCTTAAATTATTGAAAGCATTTTTATGCAATACTTTATATTTTAAATTTAGTTGTGATGCTATCACTGCTTATATAGCAGTGATAGCAGCATAACCACTTAGTTTTTATGCTTGCACAATTGGTACAAAATTCTCATCGGATAATAGGCAAAGATATTGATTATTTATTAAGTAACAAAATTAAAAAACAGACGAAGATGTAAAGCCCAAATTATAATACTCCCACGTCATACAAATAGTGTGCCATATGCTCGGCTATCACAACCGAAGCTCGGCTGAAATAATAAATGTAGTGTAGTAGTAAACTTCAAGTGTTTTTGTAATTACGTGATATTTTTAATGCGCACGTTTATAATTATGAACCTAAACAGATAAGTAGGTACCTAATGTTTTTTTTAAATGAGCAATCAAGGTTGTCAGAAATATACAAAAAAAAAAAACAAATTCCTCGAAAATGATTTATTAGTAAGGCAGTCCATTCTCATACAAACAAATAGGACCATCAACAGAAAACCCTAAAATGATTTCGGTAAACACAGAGGTCGAAAAGTGTAGTGTGAAAGAATTTCACTAACCTACCGTAAATATTGAAATATAGAACTCATTATTATTATTCACAATCAAAGTAAAACTAACAAATCTATTTTGGAAACATTCAAAATGCCTAAATCTTATAGAACCAGTATAAACAAATATTTATATATTTTTCTTACTTAATTTACATAAACAGTAAATAGAAATAATTTAAACTGTGCGTTTTATAGGAAAAAATCTAGCTTCAACTAGCAAATTAAAAAAGTTTACAATAAACTGTTAATATACTTTTCATGTAAAAACATCACAGAAACCTATTCATTTAGTATGAATGATTAAATTAAAAACAAACTAACATTTCACAGATAAATGTTCCTCATATTTTAACACTCTTTTATACTTACAATAATATAATTAATTATTCATTTACACATGGAAAAATCTACAAGTTAAAAACATGATATGTACATAAATATATGCAACATGTCAACTCTTTAATAAAGAATCTGTTTTCTTTTATTAAGATACAATTTTTAGATAAATCTGAACAATGTACAAACTTAATTTAATATTAATAGTATACTTTAAACTTCATCGATTACCTAATTTAAGGAATTTAGGAAATATAGTTTTATACAAATTGAATTTAATAAACAACAATTAAACTACACTTCAATCTCAAACAAATTCACATTTCAAGAGTATTTTTGTAGTTTTAGTACAAGTTAATCTGTAAGACAATGAATGCAACAACATTTTGATAATTCTGTAAGCCTTCAATTGACTTGGTTAAATACTAAACAAGAAACAATTCAAAACCAACTTACCTAGAACCTCAATTACTATCTAAATGTATAAGTTACTTAATGGCTGGAAATGGTCACAGTTTATATACTATGTTATAAATATAGTATATTAAACAGTATTACTTCATGAAAATAAGATCTCCAAATGTTATTCACTAATACATTGTAAATATATTATATCGAAGTACTAGAAATTAATATGTAAATATATTATGCCTTGCCTATTTTTGATTTACCGTTCAATTCACCAAGTTGACCTAACATAAGAACTGTGTTAATCAAATTTTCAGAGTAAATTCTCTGATTTGTCTCCATTCTTCTTAATTTTTGAACGACATATTTTGAAAAGAACTCTAATTCATACTCATTGCCTTGAGATCGTGTATCTGAATCCTCAGAATTCCGCTTACGTTTAGAAACTCTAGGGCTAGTCTGTGTTATTGAACTTCTGCCTTTCCTCCCTGAATTATCATTAGATTTATTTTCTGTTGATTTACTATTACTAATTGCAAGGTTAAGGTCTTCACCAAGGTCATTAGCTTCTTCTTCATTTAATTGTATCGTCAAATCATCTGGTACAGTAACCATTGGTACATGATTGTCCAGAAACAGTGGTGATGGGAGGAAAGACACACGTTTGCGGACTTTAACCGCAGACGTTTTTGGTTTACTAGTGTGTTCGTCAACACTGCCAATAACAGTATGCCTGCGAATGCTCTTTTCCTTTCTTACATCAGCTTTATTAAGTCTGTTCACTGTTTGTTTATTACTCCAGAAATTAACTTTAATTTTGGGCTTCGGTTTTGGTCTCCGTTCCAATAATTTAGATTTAGATGGTGAAGGAAATTTATAGCGAACATTGTCATCATCTTGTTCATTTATGTTCTGCTTTTTTAAAATTTTAGGTTCTTGCTTATTGGCATTATTGAAATATTCTTTGTTGATTTTATATCTTACATTATCATCATCTAGCTGATAACCATTTTTCTTTGACTTTTCGTTTATTGTTTGTTTCATTGTTTTGTTTACACTTATGAATTAAGAGAATACGAAATGTCGACCTGAAATAATACAAACAAAAAATGAATTTTCACGATGGTTAATGTGCACAATAAAAATTATAGATTGTTTCCCGCCTAAACATCTGACTTTAGAATCGAATTTTTTTTCATATTTAAAAAAATATTATTTGCACGATTTAAACCCAGAAATGTATTGGTATTAAATTGGAATTTACTTCAAAAACAAGTTAAGACTAATTGTAACAATATGGCATATTTCATAAATTAGCGTAACATTACTTAATTTCTTTGAGGTTATGTGATAGCATTAAAGATAAAAAATATGTTAAATTTTCTTGATCAAGCTACTAACAAAATAATTGACTTGGTTCAGAGTTAATTATAACCATAATTATCATTTAGCTTATGCTGAAATAGTAATATTTGCTTTATCAGTCACAATTAATAACGGAACGAATTACATAACCAAAAAATACAAAAATGACAAAAACTCACCTTCATAAATATTATTACTAAAAATGTTTATTCACTAGGCATTCACTTACACAAGTTAATAAATAAAATTTTTGAAACAACACGTCTCGAATAACACACCATAATCAAGTACAAATGACGCATATTAGTTAATGGCAAGCCCACAAGGGGCGCTGTTTACGCGATCGCGCGGGAAAACTGGTATGACAGCGTTCTGAGTTCGTATTCAGGAAAATTTTATGAATGATACCAAAGAAAATCTTTGTTAATCTTATACATTTTATTAATATAAATTCTGACACCTCATTATTGTAAGTAATGTCGATATTTTGACAGTGAACACTTCTTTATTTGTGTTTGTATTAATAAATAAGTAAAACATTTTTTTTAATCGTCTTAAAAAAAAAATTAAGTAATTTAATTTAGACAACACTACATAATGATGATATTGGACAAATGTATATCGGAATCAGTATTATTATTTGGACCTTCCAACTAAATAGTTTCAATTAGGTATATATAATTAATAATAAAAAAAAATTTATGACCAAATATATGCGTATATTTAATTTTTACAACGAAATATAAAATACAAGAATTCAATATAGCATACACCTACCCGTTATAGTCGATTGCTTTTAATCACCATAAAACTTCACCTTTTGTTTTATAAAAAATATCGCAACGGGAATACCGTGGTATAATAATTATAACATTATTTAAATAATGTAACTTATAATTTCATTACATACATAACTTTATAGTAAATTTTAACTGTATTTTGTTTATACACATGTTATACATGATTATGTAATTTCGATAAAAAACTGGGTATAATAGTTAAAAGTACTTATACTTCATACATACAAATCACGGTAATTAATATATATACAGATAAATAATTTCCTTTGTTTAAATATTGGTAATTATTTTTATTTCAAGTCCTTTGTTGTAAGGTTATAGATTTGGTAAATTCGATAACAATTTGCTATCACAAAAAGAACATCTGACACTTACCATATGGTTTTTCATGGAAATCCAACCCATCTTAGCACGATATTTAATTTTTCTTTTATGTTCCGCAATCGTGGAGCGAAGGACTCGCGTAATGAATGTATTAATTAAGAAGTATTAAGCGTAATTTCAGATCAAACACACAGCTGATACGAAAATGCGTAGGTTATGTCAGACCGTGAGAACTCATCTCAGATTCAGACTGAATAAGTGGGAGGCTGTGCGCAATGCGGCACTGATCACTTCGAAAAGTTAATGTTATTTTTACTTTATTTTTGGTAATTTTACTTAAAATATTTTTCTTTACAAAACAATAATTTTAATTAATTATTTTAATAAATTATTTAACTACTTACCTTTCCGCGCCAGAAATTTGAAACCAGATTAAAGTTTTTGAAGAAAATTTTATTTGTCACTATTTAATTATTAATTAATTATTTCGTTAAACATTAGATGTTTTTTATTAAGATAAGTCACAGTTAAAGGTCCGAGGGAAATAGCGGGAAATATTGAAATATATTGATTGGAGGTCGGAAGCCCGGTCCGCATGGCTCGGAGACTTGTCGCAACATGACATGCGCACTTTGCTTAGAAATGGTCTAGCGTTTATTTACGCTGAATGTGATCTTTGTTCAGTAGTTGAAGGTCTTCTTTTCAAAACATACTGCATTTTTAGTTAAGTAAGTTTTGTCGGGCAAAGGAATAAAATTTTTCTTAACAACTTTAAATTAACGTTATTTTTATGGATCGAAATGATTATTTATAATATATTCTCAAGATACCATAGATATGTAGTATATATTTCGAAGAATAAAGCTTTATTTTTAAAAACCTTTATTGAGATAATAATTAATAGAAAAAAATGCGGTTGTTCGAAAGTTCGAAATAATATTTGTGTCATCTGCATCAATTTTATAAACGTTAAGATTATTGTTGCATTATAGCAGAGTGTTTTGTTTTCGACCTATTATAGGAGTAAAATAAATAATTTTCGTATGAGCACATTTTTTTAATTTTATTATTATAAATAATACGACTTACCTGTGCTCTAACTGCAGCAAGATGGAGTTGCGTAGCGCGATAGTCGTACTTCTTCACGGAAATATCTTCCTGTAAGAAAAAAAAGTCAAATAACAAAAAAAAATATTCGTATACAGTTATATATGTAGGTACTTATAACATGTTACGCTTACATAAATCGACCTTTCTATTAAATATTTTTGAAATTATACTATGTATTAAATATTTATAGAATATTTTAATTATAGATATTGACATATATATTTTGGAAAAATGTGGTACAATTTTTATAAAACTTATTAAGCACAATAGAAATATTCTGGTGGGAAATCTCAAAGGAAAATATTTCTTTTTCTTTGTGCCCTTTTTTTTCGGCTGAATAATTTTAAATATTTAATCCGAATAATGCCATCTATATACAAAACCGCTATTCGAAGGTAGTATACGTTATGTAGACTTTAGTACAAAAATGTTCGAAACCTTTTCATAGATGGCTCTAGCTGCAACAAGTAGGTATATTTTTAGAACGGATGTAGATGGCGTTAGCATACGTTATATATTTTTTAAATATGATTATAAAACAAAGAAATGTATAACATAAACAAGGTTTTATATCGATAATACTGTTTTTTCGCTCCGAAAAAACCCAGAATTACAAAAATATATTTTATTTATAAATACGTAAGTACTGTAATTTAAGATTTTTTAAAATTAAATGTGTAGTATTATATTTAGTATATAAATGATGTATTAAAAATAAAATGAATAGATATAATTTCTATAAACTAAAACATGAATATATTTATGTTATAAGCTTTTAATCGTTATAAAAATAAAACGAAAGGGTTTTTCAATATATCTCTGGTGGCAGTCCTAGAAATTTATTTGTAAATATAATTACATATTATACAATTTTGCTCAATAACCTATAGCATTACGAGTATAAATAAAAGCATTAAAAGATTAGGTGACATTTCGTGATCGATGTCCAAACTAGTAAATTGCATTTTTTTAATATATTTTTTATAATACACAACCTATAAAAGTATAATTTAGTTCACATTTTTTTTATATAAAATAGGAAGGTGGACGAGCATATGGGCCACCTGATGGTAAGTGGTCACCAAACGCCCTTAGACATTGGCGTTGTAAGAAATGTCAACCATCGCTTATAGCCAATGCGCCACCAACCTTAGGAACTAAGATTTTATGTCCCTTGTGCCTGTAATTACACTGGCTCACTCACCCTTCAAACCGGAACACAACAATATCATGTATTGCTGTTTTGCGGTAGAATATCTGATGAATGGGTGGTACCTACCCAGACGAGCTTGCACAAAGCCCTACCACCAGAGATAATTTTTAATTGGAACTTGATTTGCCCAAACAAAATCAAATAAAATGATAGCAATGTTGCTTAATATAGTCTCTTAATTGTCTTATGATAGTCTTTAGTATACTCAGGACAAATTATAGTGCAGAAATGCACACACTTATGCCTTACATAGTTTGATGGGACGATGGAATGGGCTATCCGACACGACAGCAGAGAGAGAGATAAGGTGCAAGATTCGGCTTTACCTGCTTTTCAGTGAACTCAGCTGCTGCTTAGAATTTCTTGAGAGTAAAACCAAATATTTTTTACTGGCCCGACCTTATATAGAGTAAATGTAGATTATGATGATCTAATATACATAAATATATGAAATAAACTCCTCACGGTGTACAATTTGATATTCTTTAAATTTTAAATTTTCCTACTACTTCTTCGAACATTTAAGTTTGTCGAAAGACCATATTCAGAATAAAATAACTTCATCTTCAAGAAGTGTAGGTATTATATATTATTATTGAAAATTGCTTTTATTATACAGATTAAATGAACTTTGCGATTTGTTGTAATATAACTATTATTACATATATATTGTTATACTTTAAAGCATCGTAAGAATAATTTTATGATGTTAATGCTGCCTTACTTGGTAATATTAAGATATGCTGTAACTTCACTATGCATTTTAAAGTTTCCTATGTCCGATAAGTGCTAAAAATGACCTGTTTTGAAAAGTTGAAATAAAATATCGTCATATAAAGGAAGGAATCGAGACGCATCCATTCAAGATTCTTTTCAAAGCTGTTTCTCACAATAGTGTCAAGTTGTCAGTAAATCCACGTCTTTGGTAATACCTATTCTCCCTGGTTATAAAAGTATTGTCATCTATATTTCACTTATTTTTATTAAAAATACGAATACATAAAAATTTAGAAAATATTTCTGTTAGAAGATATTTACTTTATTTAATTCCTAATGTGTGTAAAACCAAGAGATAGGTAAAGCTATTGTAAATGATTCATGTACAAACTTTAGGTACCTACGACTAAGAGTAATGCTCTAGCGTATAAACAAAAATATATCATAAACATAGCTTTACTTAAGTTCTTAAGTTCTGAAACTATGAATTTACAAATATTCTAGCCTCATTTATCTTAGAGAGGAAATACGAATTTTGTCACATAACTTATTTACAACGGTTTCGAGAGTTGAATTAAGTTTTTGTAAGTCGTATCGTATCGTAGCCGTATCGTGGTCGGCTTGAATGATTGTCGCAAGACATGATATTATCGTGACATCTTGTTTTAACGTTTGCAGAATACAATATATATTAAAAACTCACTTGTATTTCGTTGACTTTATTATAGAGACTTCCCTCGAGGCTCCGAGCCTGCAGCCGAGCTAAAGAGTCCAGTCCATCCTGTAAATACGCTATACATTTTAATATGTTCATGAATAAAATTTAAAGTAATTATATCATATTTACATAAAAAACTAAAGCCAGCTATACTTGCAAGGAAAGTTAATCTTGGAAGAACATTTTTATGAGAACAGTTTATATTTTAGTTACACGTCGTGCCGATGATGAGATAACTCAATTTAACTCTAATATTTTAATAGTTATCACGAGTTCTTTATAGTTGCCCAGAGCACTATAAAAGTGCCCTATTAATGTTAATACATTGATGACTTTTAAATTATAAAAAGGTTCAAACATTATATTTGTATATTTACAAATATTTTTATAATATTTATGTATTTAATTTATTCTTAAGAATACCTGTAGTTGTTTAATTTGTAACTCAAGGTCTTGAGCGTCCTGTCTTAGTTGCTCGTAGTTTAGCCGCGCTTGTCCTCCGCCCATACGATCAAGCAACATTTCGCCACGCAGTACTGGCGGCATGCTCTCCTGGTAAGTAAATCGTCAATACAAAACTACTCTTTGGCTATATACCGTACAGATAGTATACATTTAATTTGGTATAATTATTATATGTAATTTAATATTTATTATCTTTCCTTTTGTGATTCTTGTAACTTATATTATATTAATAAAATCTAATTAATGAAAGTGGATTTGTTGTTCTAATTAGATGTGAACATTTGATTAATTAATTACAGGAAAATATAACAATTGTTAAGTCTTCAATATGTTTACTGATGAAAAGATAAATTTTACTATTCATATTTAGACTACTAGACAATACATAGGCCAATTTATTATTAACCGGAGACAAGTTTATATTTAGACGAGCTACATTTTATTATTTAATTTAATTTTAGTAATGGGAGGTTTGTTTATCACAAATAGATAAAGGATCTTATACTATTACACTTATATATATGGACTTGATATATATATATATATATTGATATATATTGTATTAATTGATATTTACAGATACGAATCATTTTGTTACATCTGCAATTACTGTAACATTATGAATTAAGATTGAGGGATGTAACGGTTTAAGACGGAGGTAATAACGTTACCCCGCAGGGTCACTTACATGCAAATCACCTGAAAATATTCAATTCATCGAATTTCAATTATGAAATTTATTTCTTAATTTCAATATTCAATGCGAGCAATAACTTAATTTATGTACGAAAAATTCACACAATAGCAGGAAATCGAATAAAAGACTGAATTATCGTCGCTACATACTTCAATAGATTGAATATTTATTCAAATAAAATTATTGCATTGCCTCGTGAGACACGCAATATAAATTATAATATACTGAATTATTTAATTGTGTTTAAAATAGGAAGTCTTAATAGCAACTATTAGCTTCACGTGCTGTAATTATTATCCGTACTGGAGAAATTCGTTTATATGGTTAGGAGTTGGCAAGTATTTCAGTATATTTCTAATTTGCTCATTCATTACGTTTGGGAATCAAGTTTAAATTAATACGAATCTGTTCGGTCCAGTCAATTAAGGTCCTACGTTGCTATGTTTAGTTGAACAGCACTTTAATTTTGTAAAAGACACGACATTAAGTATACCAAGGGCACTTTATTCCGTAAAAGATTATATAGATGATAAAAAAGATGGGTACTAGTTGATTTTCATACCAGGTATATATATTTAATTTTATGTTATTATTGCAAGGGAAATGTCTTCTAAGTAACTACTAAGTTGTTTCCGGCTCTAATGTGTAGCTTTAAATTTAATATGTCTTGTAAAATGATAATTCCATAGTGCTTGTAAAAGCTTATTTGGAATATTTTTTTATTGTGATTTATTCACACTAGCCTTTGCAGTTCAAAGGCAACACTACCACAGTGCCATAGAAAGCTCTGTATGTTTTTCATAGTACAGTAATTATTATTTACCACTCCACCACATGAGCGAATCATATAAATTGACTGCTCCCTAGCCAATAGTGGTGGTATTGTTATAATAAGGATTATTTCGATGAACATGAATTTGTTGTATTTACTATAGTTTTGATAATAAAAAAACAATAAAGAATCTAGCTTAAATGATTTGAGCTGGAGCGAACTAAATCTATACTTATAATTATATATAACTATCTACAAAAGGGTGAAAAAGGAATATTTTTTTATACAAAAAGTAATCATTAAAATTGGTTTTAACGTGTAGGATGTGTTCAGTGACATAACGCCATACACATATAAATATATACAGGCATACATACATATGTATATACATAAATACACAATAATTTTTATCACACCTCGTTATATTTAATTTTTAAGCAAATTACGGCTCAATGAATGCTAATGTTGTAAGCTGTGCTTCTATTTACACCATGTACAAAATAACTTTTCTCAATCTGTATGTATTCTACAAAAATCTGAATCTACGTTCACAAGGTCTGCCTTTGTCTAGTGGCTTGATGTAAGGCCGCAGACCCGGAGGTCCTGGGTTCAATTCCCAGGTCGGGCCAATAAAAAAATATCGGGTTTTTCTGTCAGAAAATATTCAGTAGCAGCCCGGAGTAGAAGTTGGAAGTGTGCCTCGGGAAGTACGTAAAGCCGTTGGTCCTGCGCCTGATCTCTTTCCGGTCGTGTCGGGTTGCCGTCACATCAGATTATGAGAGTTACGGAATAGAGAGTGCACCTGTGCTTGCGCACTTGTGCACTATAACATCTCCTGCGTAGTTAGCTAATCTCTTTTGAGATTGGTCGCCGTGGCCGAAATCGGTGTGGAAAACAATATCATTGTCGTTAAATGCCAAAATGCAATACAAGTTTGTAAGGTGTCGTTTGATCGTTGTATATTTTTCGATATTCTGTTTGTTATTATTTTTATCTATATGTAAATGGCATATATGGATTTTGTTCTACTCAAACAACTCTAGGAATCATAAAGGTTGATATATTTATTTTATATAACCATTTATTTTTAATTTATCGTACACTATTATAATATAATATAATAAGTATAATTAAATCATATATAATAAAAAATATACAGCATCATGATAGGTAATCAATGATATACCTCTTATTATAAATAAATTTGATTTCTATATAAAACGGCTATTTCATAGATAGGGACTTAATAAAAATTATAGCTTTTTTGTAAATGAAAAAACGAAAAATACCGCAGCCACGTCTAGCGGCGGATCATCTGGTTCCGGTGGGTATGGTGGTAAGAAAGCACGTATCGGCGTTCGCATTGGTGGCTGGCTGGTTAGCAGCGTACGCGCAAGATGCGCTAAGTCTGCAGTACTCGATACGGCGCGAGCTTGCGCACATAGAGACTCATAGCGCCGGAGTTGATTGTTACTCTGTTAGAAAAAAGTAAGATTAATTAGTTGTTCGAGTTGTCTATTATTTTATATTCAAATATTACTATGAACTTGAATATATATATAAATATATATATAAAAAACATTAAATTATACCACAATCAATCAACAATACTATTATTAAGATTAATTTAATACATAAATATGAATAAAGGTAAATATAAAAATAATAATAATAACAAATTTTAATTAATAACATTTTGATCTAATTCTAAATTCAAAAACATCTTTATATCATAATTATTATACTAATCTATTGTTTTAACTAATAAACAACGTTCAGAGATAAAAATATTGTATAAATTGTAAAGAATACCATACTTGTAACAAACATTCGTAACATTATCTGTGTAATAAAACTACCGTGATACCTTGTCGGTCATTATTTCTCCCTCTTGACAAATCGCGTCACTGACGGCAGTTGTTACGTCAGTCAAAATTTCCTCCAGCTCCTGAAATTAACGTACAATCATTAATTACACGATACAAAAACAAATAAAAAACGTTTGGAACATCAATTTTCTACCAAATAAGTAATAGAATATTCCTTGTACGTAAACATGCAAATTTTATTTGATTTTCGCTGTAAATACTTAAACAATCGCTACTACAATTGTTTTACTTTTACTAAAAAAACTATATATGTTTATAGGATGCTAATTCATTAATGAAACTATCTGATAATTTTAATTAGATATTTGAAATAATAATAAATTCCATACTAATATTTTGAATGCGAAAGTGAGATTATTTGTTTGTATGTTAAGTACTTTTACAGTTTCTTAACTATTCGAACAATTATCATGAAATGTTTCAAATACAAAAGTGTTAAAAGAAAAGGATATAGAGTACCTAACACCTAATCCCCGGGGCGAGGGTTAAATATTATGAAAAGATCAATTTAGTTTGTTTTTCGGATACAAATGTATCCGTATATTTTCTAATTTCATATACATTTTGTGATATAGCTTAATATGTCAACATAATTACAGTGAAAATTAACGGCTTGGAAAAAACGCATAAGAAAAAAACGTGTGACGTTGTTCGTTGTTCTTATTATTTAAATAAATAAAACCGTGCTGTAAAATTTAGCCCGTGAAAAGTATTGTACGAGTCGGTGGTATAGTGTGTGTAGGATTTTCCATCGGCAACATCCTGAAAAGCAACGTATTCTTAAATGTAGTTTCCTTGTAATCCGGGCTATATCGTCGTTTTCTATTCAGTCGCAGTGATGGTTTAATTTCGATTAAAAAAAAAGACTAAAAATTTCGACACTAACTTTATAGATTAAAATAATAACGAGAAGAAATAATTACACTTTCACCCAAGTTGATATTTTCGAAAATTCAATCTCTAGTTACAACTACAATATGGATCCGACTTACTTTTATTTATATATATCAATGTTCATACTTGTTACTAAAAGTATACGATATTCTATAGATCTTCTCGTTCCTCATTCAAACATCTTTGGTGATAAATTTCCAAAAACAGTGATAACTAACTTTTGTTTATAAAGAAAAGTCAGTATAAACTAGTTTATTATAATGTCTTATGAGTTATTATGTCTTTATAATCCAGAAATTGGAAGCTTTTTATTTTTTTCAGGGCAGACGAACCATTAGATGGTAACTGGTTATTACAGCCCATAGACACATCTATGGGCTGAAATAACCACCGTAAAAAATATTAACCATTCCTTAAATCACATGCGTTACCATCCTTGGGAAGTAAAATGTTATATTCCTTGTGACTGTAGTTGTAATGGCTCACTCAGCCTTACAATCGGAACACAGCAATATTAAGTATTGCTGTTTAGAATATGTGTTAAGTGGGTGGTACCTATCCAGAAGGGGTTGCACAAAGCCCTACCATGAAGAAAAATAAATAAGTATTGAAATTCGATCTATTGATAGAAGACATAATATTTTCCCTATTGATATTGAATAAATAATATATAGAAAGCTTAATTTGAATAAGCCAGAGTTTTATTTTGATATCTAAAATAATATTTTTCGTTAAAGTTAATGTAACTTTGAATCAAGTTTTTTTATGTCACGTATGATAAAATATTTAATTTTGCGTCGTTCCAGAATATCAGGGCGTACAATAAAAAATTACAATTAAATTTATCTCGCGACCTGTAAAATATTTTAAATAGCTAGTCAAAGAACGTAGGTCGAATATCTTATAAAAGCAGTCTCGTCTCAAGTCTCTATAGTAACAACGTAGTTCTTACTTTTCAATCTCAATTTTTTTTAAATTAATTATCTTGTGATTTTATTTTAGTTATGCAGTATTTAATAATTTACGCTTTATACTTTTAGTTTTCTTGTAAACATAGATATATATAAATATATTTAACAAACATATGGTATTGTATTCTATATTTATATTTCGGGATTGTAACATATGCATAGAATATAAAGTTAAAAGTAACATATTATATCCTGTAATAACAAAAAGACGACACTACCAGATATGCATCTTGCATGAATCCGGCTTTAAAGCGAGGAAACGTCAGTTTAATTAAAATCTGTTCGTGTTTCTATTGTGCGCTTGAAGCCTTCCATATCGAGATTAATAGGGTTGGAGAGACTAGATAGAACCGGATTGAATAATATTTGTTCTTCCATTTTTAGGTAGTAAACTTTATTATTACACTTTTGCTGAGGTTTATATAAAAATAATAACTTAAGCTTTATAGATTTTACAGCAATTTAATAACTTACGTTACTAAGAATTGTGTTGTTTATTATTAATTTTTGTTGTTTGATTTGGATAATCATTTATCTGTGACTATGTTATTATCAGTAAATTTGTTTTTAGTCTACTGCTATGTAACAGTTTTACTAATAACTTTTTTAAGCTATATGTATTTGAAGGGATATAGAAACAGTTGATGAAACTGTGTCACGATATAATTATAATATTATGCATTTAATTACAATGTAATTCGAATTAATTATTCCCCCTCACTAATGGCTAACATTCCGAGTAAATACAATGGAAGTTCAAAATACATTCCATTTCATAACAATTTTCAAGAGTTTTTAATAAAACTTTGCTGATATTTCGTCATATACTAACATAACTACTATTACTATGTTTGTTAACTATTTACTTAACTATTTGAAACTTTATTTTAACGGTAATATGTATCCTTGCTGGATATTGTATGTTTACATTCCTGTGGTTATAACTTCAACAAAAATGCGATGATAAAGTTGGGACGTTTTATATAATAGAAGTACTTGGATGACGAATAATAACTCGACAATAATGCTGAATCACTATTTCCATGAAAGCTTTACTTTTGTTCATTTATTTGAAATGTTCGGAAAAGTAATTTGTTACATGATCGAATTTCAAAATATTTATATATATATTATATTAGTTTATCTGTTATTATTTAATGATAAAATACTGTAAACAATTGTTTTAATAATACAAAGAATAGTAATATTTGAATTATATAAAAAATTTAAACATTTTTAAAATATTACATTTTCAGTCGAGAAAAATTCTTTTACATGACGTCGCTATATTTGAGAAATCTAAATATTTGCTTCAAGATTTTCTGCTTCGAAAGATTTGTTGTAATAAAATATTTGTAAAGGAAGGGTGGAAATAATCTAAGGAAATAAGTATAGGAATATTTATTTTCCTATAAACTCTTGATCCGTAAGTATGTTTGAATTCATCCAAAAATAAGGGGAAGGTGTGTGTATACAACATTGTCAACATTTCCTTTAACAATAAATTGAGTTTATCCGTGACTTTTGTGATTAATAAGAAAATAAAAAATAATAACAAAATAAAAACACATAAACTTGCACATATTTATTTGAAACAAAGATTGATTGAATGAATATATTTAACTAATTATCGAATTTTATAATAGAATGTTGAATACATTCTATTTCGATTTAAGTGTAAAAAAATTAATCTCAACATTTTATCTTTTTTATAGAGCAGATACTTATTTTGTTTAAACAAAAGTTTCTTTTTAATATTATTTTGTTAACGAATTCGATAAAGTTAAAATAAATGTATTTCTAATAAAGTTCATATTCGCATAACCAACTATCTGCACTTACAAAAATATTAATAAGAAGTCTTACCTGCAATATCGTTGGTAATGTATGCTTATGATATTGTTCTATCATAGCGTTGGTAGCGGTCAGCTGTTGCACGTAATTGTTATGCGAGTCATAATACGTTGCGAGGTTCACGGGGTTTGAGTTGTTGCAATAGTTCAGGAACGCTGTCCGGTAGTCCTGTCGGCTCTGAAATAAAAGTATATTCATGACTATACGAGACTTTCACATTGTATAACAAGACTGTAACGAGTTCGTGGACTTTTTTATAAGTTTATTTAATTTAAATTTGTTTCAATGCTGTCTTTAGATCGTTGAAGCGAATTTGATTAAATATATAAGTTGAATATATTATTGGCCTGGCTTAATCGAAACATCATTTTGTTTAGGTTGCTGAGTACTGATTGGTAAGGTGAGCAAGTAAGTAACGTTGACATCTATTTTTATGATTACGAACCTAATATCTATGGTTAGAAGTAAATAATTACCGTCATGCTACACATTTGCCTACCTTTCTAAATAAAAAAGTTATCGGACATCAAGTATAATATATTATGAAAAGTTGGACGTGAGAGTAATAAGCTAATACCAAGATGTTCAATGATATTTCTTATTTTATCTCTTGCTCTATTTTATGGCACTATTACACGTATGAAATATAAATAATAAAAGTAAGACAAGGTCTATAAATGAAGTGTGCTTAATTTACGGCGGTTCGTATTTTATGCTTATAGCATTAAATATTTAAAGCAAAAAAATAGCATATTTTATGGGTCTATACACATATATACACTATTGGAAGTCCCTCCTTTTCACGCAACTTCCCTTGGAGAACAAACATAGAATTGAATTTAAGATACTATTTTATCATAGCTTAATTCCTAATTTAGGGACAGGTTTACTGGTGGTAGGGCTTTTTGCAAGCTCTTCTGGGTAGGTACCACACACTCATCAGATATTCTACCGCAAAACAGCAGTACTTGGTATTGTTGTGTTCCGCTTTGAAGGGTGAGTGAGCCAGTGTAATAACAGGCACAAGGGACATAACATCGTAGTTCCCAAGGTTGGTGGCGCTTTGGCTATGTAAGCGATGGTAAACATTTCTTACAATGCCTATGGGCGTTGGTGACTACTTACCATCAGGTGGTATGCTCGTCCGCCTTCCTATTCTATAAAAAAAAACCATATTGTTCATCATTTATTTTAAAACAAAATTCATAATAAGATAATATAACTAATATGTATTCTATAAAAACTGAATATTACAGGAACATATACATTATTATAGCTACTACGAGAGCTAGCTCGAGTGACTTCTCGTTGATTCATTATGAAGAGCGACGTATATATTATCCGTATATTGAGTTTCAAGTTTCAAAGCCCATCAGGATATTTTTCTACCGTCATAATCGAAAAGAGATCAGAACCTTGGTTCTTTAATTAAAAACATAAATAACCATATTTAATTGCCTTATTATTTGGAAAAAAAACATGTTGAACGAAATGAATGCCTCATTAAAAATTACTATTATCTATTATAATATTTTTTGAAAAATAGAAAAAAAAATCAAATATGATACATTGATAATTGGTTTTAAATTGTAATATTTTATGATTATCAGACTGTTTTAGAGAGGTACATATGAAGAAAACACAAATAAGTGTAGGATATGTCAGTTAAATGAAAAAAAGGATATCACATACAATCTCTTATGATTTATATATAGGCCTTTGCATCTTTGACAGATGATTTAAGCGGCATCGCGAAGGCACTTGCGTTCATGACTGAAAAGACCAATGCGAGAGAGGATCCTTCGGCCGCACTTCCGACAAGTGTATGCGCCCCCAGATGGGCGGGGGTTTGAAGCCCGCTCATGACGCCTAGTGCGTTTTTCTTTTAGTAGTTTAAACCAGTCATTGTCATGCTTTGATTGACCTTCGTGAATAAGGCGTCGCCACTTGGCACGGTCCAAATTTCATCAGCATCCAATTCTGACAAGAACCGAGTACAACCCCTCTCTGCTCACGGAGTCAAAAGCCTTATTTAGGTCTACAAATGCAATGACTAGGGGAGCCATCTGACGGGTGCTGTCTGTTATAACAGAACCGTCGGTTTCCTTGAGAGGTGCCGTCTTTTTTGGAGTAGGTCCAAGAGCTCTTTTGATGCCCGCGTACACCCCGCCAATATCCCCCGCGTTTGCGCATGCTTGGATGCTTTGGCAAAGCTCTGTCTAATACACATTTACAAAGAAGCGCGTGCTACGCTGGAGTGAGGCTTTTGCCTTCGTGAGATCTTTACGCGTCGCATCGCAAGGGTTAAGGCGAAAATTTAAAGCGGCTTGGCGTTTCGAGTCAATCAAGGGAAGTAAGTACTCCTCGTTTTCTTGAAACCAGTCGTAAGATTTTGCCTTTTGATAGCCAAAAATCTTGCCTGCAGTGTCAGTGAGAAGAGACTTGACTTTTTCCCATTCGACTCGCGCTGATGCCGTACTGTTCCAAGTTGCAACTTCTTCGCGGACGAGTTCCCCAAATGACTCCACTACTTCCATGTCACGAGTCTTGAAAAGATTTATCATTTTTCGACCGAGTGGCTTGGAAGAATGGACTCTTCTAGGGACAAGTCGGACTTTAGTAGCAACGAGGCTGTGATCGGTGTCGCAATCGGCACTGTGAAACGCCCGCGTGTGGAGTGTTTCCCGTAGATCCCTCCTTCTTGTAAGAGCAAGGTCTAATTGGTGCCAGTGTTTAGATCGAGGGTGTATCCACGAGACTTTCCGCATCATTTTGCCTTTAAAAAAGGTGTTGGTAACACACAGCTGGTGCCTTGAGCAAAACTTCAACAGTCGTTGTCCGTTGTCGTTAAGCTTGCCTATGCCGTGTGTACCGAGGCATTCAGGCCAGGCTGCCCTGATCGACGCGGGCATTAAAGTCACCCAAAATATGCAGTCTGTCAGTTGGATTCACCCTGCGCACTGTCTCATCGAGCTGGCCGTAGAATTGATCCTTGGTCTCAGGTTTTGAACTAAGCGTCGGTGCGTAAGCGGAAATTAGCGTGACAAAGCCGCTTTTTGTGTTTAGATGCAAGAAATCCGCTCGGAAACGTCTACAGGTGTCTCTATGGCGTTGATGAGATGGTTTCGAACCGAGAAACCTACATCATGCTCTCGTGTTTCCAAGGAACTCTTGCCCTTCCAGTAAAAAGTGTAGTTAGCTTCACGCAAAGACCCTTCGTCTTCAGTTCTGGTCTCTTGTAAGGCTACAATATCGATATTGAGCCTTTTAAGCTCCACGTCGATACTGTAAGTTTTGCGCAGTGTTCGGGAAGCCTGTCCTCATCGTTCGGACATTCCATGTCGCAAAGCGCATGTAATTAGCGTTGGTGTGGGTTTTGAGATTTTTGTTTCTTTAAGCAGGTGGTTAATGACACAGCGTCAACGTCTAGCTGTAAGGCTTGTGTTCCGTTCACCCAGGCGGAACAAGTTAACGCTGAGGCGGATCAGTACCTTATTGATCGGGGGCTGCCCGACTTAAAGCAGGCGGTAACTGATCAATGGATCTACGATGGATCCTCTTACTGTCAAGAGTGGCCCCTGGCGTCCACACTTACGCCTATTCGTGCTGACTTATAACCGGTGACTGCCACTCTTCGTGTTGTTTTTCACCTGCAAGACAGGTGAGCGAAGTGTCCTCTCCGTGGATGCTGCTACGCCTGGGCCAGGCGACTTTATGGCAACACGGGCTTGCCCAGTACCCATGCCACCCTCTCCTCCTCCCCAGCAGGATCCGCAGGAATGACGAGTCAATACGTGTGGTGCTGGTTTGGCCGCAGGTGACTGGCTTACGCCTAAACGGAGGCACCGCTCCGGGCTTAATATTAGTTTTCCTTCTTCTTTGGCGTGACGCTGGGATAATTTTGGGAAACAACGTATCAAGGAGAGGGGTGAGGATACTGTGATCACAGAAGATACAGGAATGTGACACGAGTAGCTAGAGCAGTCCGGGGTCGCGTACCCGTAGTGATTCCAACCAGCTATCGGACAGATAATTTAAATATAGATAAGCCGATTATTGTTACTGAAGAGCTGTCTATCGTATTAAGTTGTTCCCTTAATACGATAGACTCTTCAGTATTTTATTCAAGTATTTATTATGTAGACAATATAAATAGAACACTGTTATAAACTCAAATACACTGGAATTTGTTAAAGCGTTACATTTAACAATAACATCGCGGCCATTATTATTCTGCTTTCGCGGTGTTGGATATAACATTTGATTGGATAGGAAATTGCGTGTGTGACTATTGTGTAATGTATATCGTGACATAATCAATACAATTTGTATTATTCTACCTAGCTACACATATATAAAGGTGTTGGTTTTGTCGTTGATTATCATTTTGGATGATAGAGATTATTTGTTGACTAACTAGTTTCCGCATGCGGTTTCTCCTACTTGCGTATGTGTGCGTGTGTGTGCTGAGGGAGGGGAGGAAGTTGTTCAAGTGTTATGTAACGTATGACCTTTTCTGTACTCCTGGAAAAGTGTATACAGAATTTGATGATGATTGGTTTAGTGGTTAAGACCTGAAAGCGTATCTAATGAACGGACACAAAATTTCGAATTTATAATATTAGCAAGAGTTATGTAAACGTAGATTTTATTTAAGATTATACTCGTGTACTGTATTTGAAAATCTCCTATTATTTCTGGATTTTCTTTATAAATTAAAGCTTGTGGTCAATGTTTTTGCGATCGTTAGCCATTCATCCGACTGTGATAATACTTTAGTGAGTTATTCTGCGTGCGCCCGAGAAAGTTTTTAGCCAAAAATCAAATAACAAAAAAATCCTAGTATGGTTGTCCTTTAATATGAACGTTCTATGTAAAATATATTACAAAAAAAGTGTTTTTAAAAATAATACAATATATTGTATTATTGCTGCATAATTATCTTAGCATATAAAAATCAGCGGTTTTACTTATAATCGTAACGACAATTGTACATAACATATTACATTTGAAGTGAATTTAATAAATAAACGCTGGCGACGGTGAATTGTCCTGAATTTTTTATCTTGTCTTTCATATTTTAAAAGCAAATGCCAAAGACGTAAATTACTTTCATCGATTAGATTCTTGTTGATAAATTGAAGAATACTTTCTTAGAACTTAGGTATTTGGAATCAAATGAAAGCAGAATTGTAATTTATTAGTTATTATTTTAATAAGTAGTGTGGCTAGAAACAATATTACGATTAAATTTAAGAGTCTATTAGTGCGTTCAGGAATTCCTATATTATAAACGTATTAAGTATGAAAAAAATAATAGACAGTAAATATCCCACTGCTGGGCATAGGTCTCTTATAAACCGCAATAGAAGCAGGATTGCAGCTTATTCCGCCACACTAATCCAATGTAGGTTAATTATTTATTTGACAAATGCATGTTTCCTGCGATATTCCCCTTTAAACATGAGTACGAATTATAAATACATAAAAAATCGGTCGCGTTCGGAAGCTGGGCAGGTTCAAACCTGAAATCTTCGTTTAAGCCTTACTTGTTCTAGCTATTCCATCTCATTATAAATGGCGTATCAATATTGATCGTTTCCAATGTACATAATATCCCCACACGTTTGAAATTCAACCTTGTTATGTTTCGTTTCCAATCTCCGATCTGATCATTCATCCTACATGATATATGTAGGATGAATGATCAGACAAAATGCTTTTTCCTATAAATATTCAATACCATTAAAAAGTAAATAAAGAGTACTTAAACTAAATCCTTTGAAATTATTTTTTGACTATGGATTAGATGAACGACCCATTTAAATTTATATCCTCGAATTTAGTTTGTAATTTCTTATTAACAACGCTATTTGGATCCATTTTATTTATTTAATGCGACTTCAAAACCTATTAAATATATTAAATGAAACAAATTGCCTTTTAAATTAAGTAAATGAAATTAATCGATGTTATAAATCTTCGAATGTCGTACTGATTTTTTTCATACCAGAAAATACAGGCATTCATAAAGATACAAAAATATCTAGATGAGAGGTATGCATCTAGTTTTAATACGTTTTTAATTAAAAAAATGTTCAATCGTCTATGAAATACGACGGAAAAAAAATATAGGTAGAGATTATCATATGTACTTACAATAATGTATACAGATATATATTTAGCAATAATTGCAGTACAAAAACAAATCAAATAATTTTACGAAAAGCGGACGAAACATCTTTATTTCGTTATAAAAAGAAAGATTCGTAATGACCTGCCTATGCTAAAGGTATATTTATCAGATGGTTGTTTTAAAAATAAAATATAAACTTCCCTATCTTTGTTAACTAAATTTGCAAACAATAGCCATTTATTGTCAGGTCGTTTGTAAATGTACGTTTTCGCTTAACGAATTGCCCAGCCCACTTGTGAACGGAGGAATCAGACATTAACATAGAGCATTAAATTTATTTTGTGTATCTTAAGAATCTAGCAAAAGAGCTGGCTGGTTTCTTCTCAAAGCGTTAAACACTACTATGTTTTCAATATGACTCAAAGTAAGTCCAAGCATTTGCCTTTATTAGGAGTTTTTTATTTTACATAATAAAGTGCATTATAAACTTTTTAGTTTTAATTATCTTTGCTTATATTAAATTATATCGAATAATTTAATTTTGAATTGTGTTAAGCTGTATCAACTTTATCTTTGAATAAACAAAATCTTTAAAAGATAACAATTGTAGTAAGTCTCTTTTTCAAATTAAAAAGTTAACTTAAAATATAGATTATTAATTAATTTAAGATACTCTACAGACACGTTGTGGCCGTCCTTGGTGTATCTTATTTTTAATTGGTATTCAAGTTATTTTAATGTGCCTGGATGTTTTTATTACCATCACATCAAAATCAAAATTTTAGCATTAAAAATTGATGAAATTAATATGGAAACTCAAATGCAAGCACAACAGTGCATTGGATGACATAGATTCCGGACGACTTATTCATTGAGTAGGACGGAATGTTTCGTTGGAATATGATGTCTTCGTGGGATTCAGAATTCCTTAGCCGGTTTGGATGGTATTCAGCCGGTCTGTCTATAATCGGGTCTTCTCTTTTATGCGGTAATTCTGTTTTTTTTTTGAGAGGGAATGAGTGTTTGAATTAGTGATGGTGCCAACTGATGGCCAAGTGTTCATCACTAGAAAATAGAATTGTAAGAAATATTAAGAATAACATCTTGGTTACCGCGAAATGTAGGGCTATTTCCTACCAACTAACTAACCAATTATCCTTTGAATATTTAATGACTTCATTTACCATACAAACCGGACCGGATTTACCATACACTACAGCACAAAATTAATGATTTGGTTTGATTGGGTTTGAATAAAACACTAGCACCAGGGGGTAACTTATTTTGCCAATAACAATAATTCTATTAAACTTACTTAAATTTTTTATCAAATCGGTTTCAACGTTCTTAAGAGAGCCATGAAACCAATTTAATTAAATAAGATTCAAATAAACGTGCTAACCATGAATATAAAATATTGTCGTATCCATCTGTGGTAAAATTCTACGTCTCTGACACAAAGAGAGAAATAAAGATAATTAATTTATAATAAATTAGTAGTAGAAATATGTAGATGCTCAGAATATATTGAAAACGTTGCTGTTAAATTTAGCGGTATAATTATAAGAGGGTGGACCTACGTAGACGAGCTTTTATAAAATCGTACCGCCAGTTTCGGTTATTGTCTTTATTATTAATACTAAAAAATTTATCCAAAATATCTATTGGAGTAACTGGCTAGAAGTCAATTCCCAAGTCAAAAGAAGAACCATTGGCACATTTACACTTGTAAAACTTTGGACTTGCAACTTTTGATTATACGAGTATAATCAAAAGTTGCAAGTCGAGATGGCCCAATGGTTAGAGCGCGTGAATCTTAACCGATAATCGTGGGTTCAAACTCGGGCAAGCACCAATGAATTTTCATGTGCTTAATTTGTGTTTATAATTATCTCGTGCTGAAACTTGAAATTCTGCCACATGTGTGTTCCACCAACCCACTTTGGAGCAGTGTGGTGGAATGAGCTCCAAACCTTCTCCTCAAGAAAAAGGAGAGCAGGCCTTAGCCCAGCATTGGGACATTCACACTCTGTTACTGTTACTAAGGCGCAAGTTGGAGTTTCATTCAGACAAATCACTTGAAAAACTATAAAGAACATGTTGGTATAGTTTTTACTAATGAGAGATCATCCTCTTCTTATTACGTGTGACTTATTAGTGCTTATATTCCGTACAATGTATACTACTAATAAAAGCGCCACAAAAATTTGTTGAAACCTTTGTTTCGACAACACAATCACGCAGGTATACCTACTAACAGCAGGACCAAGAAAAGTCCCGTACTTTATATAATAATTAAAGGAAAAGTTATACTAACACCAGGCTGTCTTTCATAAAATCGTGATTTAATTTTCGGGCTTCTAAAAACGATATATTGGTGAAATTTGACATGCGATATACTTCCAAGCTTATATTATATTAATGATTGA
This sequence comes from Nymphalis io, assembly GCF_905147045.1. Classification (NCBI taxonomy): domain Eukaryota; kingdom Metazoa; phylum Arthropoda; class Insecta; order Lepidoptera; family Nymphalidae; genus Nymphalis; species Nymphalis io. The sequence continues at coordinate 8,787,657 of NC_065892.1, read as the reverse complement.
TCGACGCGTACGTAATCATGCTATGAAGTGAAAGTAATATTGAATTATAAAGAATATAAATTCGGTTAAAATTAATAAAAGAATTTAGGATATCTACATTTAAAACGATATATTTTTTCTTCAGTATAAATACTTAACAAGTTCGTGTTACATTAATATTATGTTAGTTCAATAACTCATCATTATGTCAGTAATAGACTGTTAATGTCCCACTGCTGGGCTAAGGCATCCTATCCCTTTTGAGGAGAAGGTTTGGAGCTTATTCCACCACGCTGCTCCAATGCGGGTTGGTAGAATACACATGTGGCAGGATTTCAATGAAATTAGACACATGCAGGTTTCCTCACGATGTTTTCCTTCACCGTCAAGCACGAGATGAATTATAAACACAAATTAAGCACATGAAAATTCAGCGGTGCTTGCCCGGGTTTGAACCCACGATCATCGGTTAAGATTCACGCGTTCGAACCACTGGGCCATCTCGGCTTTTTCATCATTATGTCAGTAATTTTCTTATTATTTATTTATGATTATTTTTAGCGGTATATGTAGTGTTTCCTTGTTTAAGATCTTCAAATATTTTGACAAATGAACTTTTGTTAGCTTCGCACTTGTGTGTCAAAGGTGACATAACGTGATGTCATATTGAATCCAACATCGGGGAAATGATTTGTATAAGACGCCATTCAACAAAAATAATGATAGCCAACAAAAGATAAATATCCAATAAATGATATTTGTTCAACAGATTACAAAAAGAATTTATACAACAATTTTTCGTACTTATCTTGTACTTTAGTTTTTTTTTAAGTTAAGAAAATTACTTACTTGTTATATCAGTTACAAATAAAGTTTTCATTAACTGTACAAAAAATATTAATTAGCAATATCATTGCTAGCTTTTTTGGAATTACTATATGTACGTAGGTATATATATATATATATATATATATATATATATATATAGTATATATTATATTATAAGTATGTATATATATATATAAAGTATATATATATATATATATATATATATATATATATATATATATATATCTTTAACGTAAAGTACGCAGTGAACCTGTTAATTAAAATGTAAACGATGTTACAATATTCCATATATGGTAACCGCAAACTTGATTGCCTTGATTCTACTGAAGTGAGCGCATGGTTTCATGCCTCACAAAATAGTTTACATGCATTTCATGTTGTATTGACCACAAAGTCAGAGGATATTAAACTAAATTACAGAAATACGTTCACGTTTCCGTTATCCAGATCGATATTATGGTGACGTTTATAAATCTTTGAATTGTATTTATTTCATCAAAATATTTCACGAGATGTTATAAAATTACACAGACCATCATTTAAATATATATTATATATATATATAGTTACTTTTGTAAACTATATCTTAGTCACAGTTTTATTATACTAATGTTACCTTTAGAAATGGTTTATTTACATCTATATTGTTGAGAAAGCTACTTGACTATTAAGTAACGTTACAGAGTAAGATTTATATTCTAAACGACTTGTGTAATCGAATTCTCTGTAAGCTTTGCTGTGACTTTTATGTAAATGTTAATAAGGGCTATTGCCTTGCGATGAAGTTAACTGAGTGCATGCTTTGGTTGCGTAGTATGCATGTATTGTAAGAATTAAGGTAACTAATGGTTTCGGTGTGTGTATATTTTTATACGTGCTTCGAGTTTCGTACTGAACACAGTTTTCCGCTTAAGTCGCTTTAATATTGACTTTTTGATAAATATACAAAACAAGATGATTACAACATTAAAAAAAAATTGTTATAAGTTGTCTAAGTTAACAATATGTTACAGTATCATTTTCAAACCCGGGCAAGCACCTCTGAATTTTCATGTGCTTAATTTCTGTTTATAATTCATCTCGTGCTTTTCGGTGAAGGAAAACATCGCGAGGAAACCTGCATGTGTCTAATTTCACCGAAATTCTGCCACATGTGTATTCTATTAACCCGCATTGGAGCAGCGTGGTGGGATAGGCTCCAAACCTTCTCCTCAAAAAGGGAGAAGAGGCCTTAGCCCAGCAGCGGGGACATTTACAGGCTGTTACTACTAAAAAAATACTAGTTTATTATTATTACTCATATAAGTAATAATATTATTTTTATGCAAATTGATCCATGCTGATTGATCCTGACATGTACTCAATGTTTTGAATGATAGCGTAGCACATTGAATGAAATAATTTAAATTATTTATGTTTAAGTTCAGATATTTGCAAGCCGGGAACCAAGGTTCAATTTATGAGAAGGTATCTAAATCAATCGCGGATTATTCAAATACACGTTGATCGTATCGAGGTATCGAGTCGTGTTGGTATGGTATTTTATAATCAAAATATTAAGTTTGATAATCAAAATACTACGTTTTGTAAAAATTGACATACATAAAAAACCATGTACGTTTTCTAAATAAATACCACAGATATAAATAATTTTTTGATGCAGTTTTTTTATTATAAAAAAATAAATCGATTTCAAAATGTTATCGCTAATATAAGTGATAAGAAGCACCATATTCGAAAGAATAAGAAAAAAATAAGAATGTTAATATCAGGACTGTGACCATTCTTGTAAATTGTTACGTACCTATTTTCCGTAACAATTTTACCTAATTTAAGAAGGTGAACATATTCCCGGATCCAATTTACCCTATTCCTGGATTGCTTTACGGTAAATCGAGTTACAAATGGCAGACGAGTTAGTGAACCCTTGTAATAGATTTGATTTTGACTCCGATTTATTTCGTTTTTTTTTTTATTTATGTTAGTGGACTTTGTTGACTAAACACTAAGTTATTTAAATCGGAAGTGTTATAATATCTATTTATTGACTGCCTTAGAAGAAAGATATCTCATTAAATAAAACTAAATTAAATTGTATGTATATTAAAATAATTAATTGAAATATGTATTTACATTATTATACCTAATCTTGTAATATATAAGATATAATAATATTTACTTTTCAACATTTCATTGTGTTATTAAATTAAGTACAATTGTAATGACAATGTAATCATATAGGTATTTGATTAAAATACGAACATGAAACAACAATAACTTTTGATTACTTGTAAAGGATTGGGGGGTAATTAGTGAAACGTGCCAGACTGTTTGCACTGGTTTTCTTGGTATTTGCTTTCTTAGCACGCTCGGTAAGAAAAACGGCCTTCGGTGAGTTGAATACTTACTAGTCACTGAAACTAAACGTCGTAACGAGCTTTTAATTGCGTTGATATAGTTTATTTTCAGTTAAATAAAATATCGCTAAAATATTTTTTTCGTGTTTTTTCATATCAAAATGCTTATCAAAAATACTGGCACATAATACATAATATCATACAAAGTATGTTTATATATATTATTTTTGTTTTTATATAAATATTTTGTTTATTTTTTATATTTATACTTTAATAACCTTTAACCGGATTCTAATATTTAGCATAGAAATCGATAATTATATATGAAATATGTACCCACATTTTTTTAAGAGGATTAAATCAACAGGAAAATTATTTACTTCAAACAATAATATAATATAACATTAAATGAAATATATACGTTTAAAAAAAACATTAATAACAATAAAAATTAAAACTATAATTGAACGTTGCAAAGCAATATGGCGTGACAAATTGGCCTACCGCTATGCTTGATGTTGAGGAATAAATTTATAATTTAAAACATCATTGTGCAATTTAATTTTGCAAAATGACATATAATATGTACTAAAGTATGTGAGAAATGTTGTCAAAAGGAGACAAGAAACGTTTCTTTAAATATCGCAAATGAACAATGACAGTCGTTACAATTCGTGACGTTCGTTTTTTATAGTTTTTATGCCTTGAGATAAACGGCATTGACTGAAAAAGATATGCTAGTGGTGGTGTTTACTGCATGTTGCAGACTTCCGTTAAAAAAGTAAATGTGTTTTTCAATTATTAAAATAACGTTGGCAACGAATTATATAGGCGCCACGCATATATGTACAAGAGAGTGAAAAACGGCGTAGAGAGGCTTTGACGGCATATGTAAGAGCGCATTATGCCGCTAATCGATTACGAACACGGTACACGAGTCTAAAATAGATGTTTCACATAAAATACAATTTCACTACAATAATTATTTGTATAAAATAAATAAAACAAGTTCTCGTATTTTGTAGTTACATTCCTACAAACGATGTGATATTCTCAATAAAAGGACCAAAACTGTCAGTAATTTTTTTTTTCGATATAAAAACTTTGTGAATACTGTAATTCAACATAAATAAAATGCTTAACACACCTTTGTTCTTTAAAGCTTTAAATAAAAATACAATTAAAACAAAACAACCTTCACTGTAATGTAAGAGGATTGTAGTTCGCTGAAACGAATATTCGATTAAGATAACATCTGGTTTGTATTTTCATATATATACATTTTTGTGAAAGTTATGATGTGTTTTCGGTCCTTTTTAAATAAAATAAATAAAAAAAAGTTATAAAAAATATAATATTGTTTCAAATTTTTTCAAACCCAAACTCATGTGCTTTGGTCTCGTCACTAGTGGCTAGATATAAGACCACTACAAGGCGTAGGAGGTCCTGGATTCAAACCCCGGGTTCTATCAATAAAAAGTTATGAGAGTTGTCGAAGATCTTTAGAAGAAGCATGGACTCTGGAAGTTGGAAATGTGTCCTACGCTTGAACTCTTTCCGATCGCGTTGAAATGTCGTTCCATCGGATTATGAGAGTGAAAGGGAGTGATTTTGCGCACACACTTGTGTATTATATAAGATGTGAGTTAGAGGTGGCTGATCTCTCTTGAGATTGGCCGATGTATCATCATATATAATTATGCAAAATAATTTCTATATGGAAGAGATAATGCATTGAGCATATCGAATTTTTGTTTTTGTGAAGGGTTTGATTTACTAGGTTCCGATTTCCGATGTCGGCTGCTTAAAGCGGTACTAAAAATCTTAAGCTTTTATTTTATTCATAACGATAATGACATTTCTAATTACTGATACTATAGAATATATTTATTTTTATTTTTACTATATTAATGTTAATCCTTTATTTGTTCGACTTAGTACAATATACATAATAATAATTATATATATTGTTAGCTGGCGTAAAAAATAAAGTTGTTTCAGTTTAATTTGCTTTTGTGTGTCTTTTCCTCGATGTTTGCCAATTTTGAAAGCCATTTTAATTTGAAAAATAATCACACATACAAGTTGAATAAGGTTGCTAACGTAACACAGTATAGCTATGATATTTACGTTACGTATCTTATGTATATTTATGTTAATCGATTTTAATAATTGATTTAGTTTATTTGGGAATTTAGTTTTATATAACTCAATGAAAATCTGTCTACATATAAACATCTATTCCAAAAATTAATAAAAATGCATTTTTTTTAAGTAATTTTAATTATTGAAATGGATTTTATTGGCTTCTTATAAAGTACAAGAATGATGTTAAAATTTTATATGTGTATGTACCTTGTTAAGCTGATCATCAGCCTTTCCGAGTATTACTTCGCAGCCTTCTCGATGAGCGAAAAGTTTTCTCGCTTGCACCTTCATGTGAAAGGTTTTCTCAATAAGTGGGGTGGCTACCACCCTCTCCAGCGATGAAGCAGCGTTGTTGTAACAGGCGACATCCGCTTCAACTTCCTGTAGTAGTGTCTCCCATGTATGGAAAAGAGAAGATGGGCAGCTGGCTCTGAAAAGTAAATAAAATTGGTAAATTACTTTATGAACAATTGTTCCATATATGGAAAAACATAAATTAAACGTTTTACGAGAGTGTAAATATTTTTGTCGTAATTAGGATAGTTGTAAATTGCTGCAATGGTGTATTAACTTATATCAGTTGATGTATTTCTTTTTTGTTTAATTTGTCAGTATTATATATACGAACGTGATGTATGTGTCATATTTATTTTTTAAAAGCGAAAAGGTTTGTATTTTCTGATTCACGCAATTTTCACATTATAAAAAGACTTAAGTTTCAAGGACATAAGCTATATAGTATTTTTATATGTTGTATATTTTTTGACGTAAAGTTTGTTATGTCACCATAGTCGGAGAGGAAGTGTCAGGTACTTTACAAGACATATTTAAAAAAACTATTACAGATACACGGAAAAGATAAATTGAGTACAAATTTAAAAATCACTTTAACATGTACTATTTACGATAAACTTTAATTTAATTTCCATGTAATAGTTTACATATTTCGATCCTTTAAATTAAATTTTCAAAGAAAATAATACAATATTAATTTTAAGCATATTCAGAATGTACATAAATAACGATTACATTTGGAAATTAATATTTCAAAAGCTATTACAAAGTACGTAAGTGCTTTCGAAATAAATACATAACGTTTGTGGTGTGTGACAGTAATCTTGATTATTGTTTTATAAGTGTATAAAGCAACGGCGAACAGATATATTTGCTCAAATTATTCGGATGGTAGTTTCATTTTCTTTGGATATATTGATATTTGCCAAAATGTTATTGTTACATAAATTGAATGTGAGCCAAATTGACCCACACACCCACATTGACTGGATGGAACACTTAATCATCAACTCGCAACTTATAAAACATCAACTAGCAACGTGGTGGAAAAAGTGCCAACCCATCCCCTCAAAAGGAAAGAAGGCCATTGATTGAGCAAGCCAGTTTAAAAACGCTAACGTATAAATAATAAATAAAAGTCATAATTAGTTCAATTTGAATAAACTTCAGCTTTTATGTGTATCCATTGTTTATAAAACCCTTAAAATAATACCAATGACGTCAAGTATAGTCATGTCATCAACGGGCTTCCAATTAATAAAAGGGTTATCCTAAAGCATTTATTATACTGTACAATATTTGTCCACTCCGATTAGATCAGCTTATTTTCGATTTTGATCAGATTGAGTAAAAAGTAATAAAGTAAGACCTTTTGTTATAGTCGCTATTAATTTTCATCGTTAATGTAAATTTATTGGGTAAATGAATTACGTGTGTTATCCTTGTATTCGGTACAATTTATAAAATGGAATATCGATAATAAAGTGGAAAGCTTTCAAGTTAATGGAACCGTATAGGTGTTCAAGTTCCTTTTTTGTGTACAAGTATTTTATATACATTTGAAAAAGTTACATGATGTGTAATTTCAATAAATCGTTTCAATAAGTCGTAAGAAATGGACAGACTTAATAATAATTGTATCATTACTTAAATCTTGAGATATAAAGTATAACGCAAAAAATATTGCTAGAAGTCAGTGTATTAAAAAAAATTTGTGATCTTAATTGATTAAATAAGCTGATATATTTAGCGTGATTGTATTTCAATTTATCAAGCTCTGAATATAGAGCTAACTAATAATTAAGGACAAACGGTTATTTCGAAATTAACCTCTAATAGTAGAAGGAAAATATATAAAAATATCAAATACTCACACGATTCTAAGAAGTCATTTCTAGCCAACAATATTGGGTTTATAATATTCTTATCATGAAATTCAATACAAGAACAATTAGTTCTAAACCTTATAATAACTTTGTATACAGTAAATCCTGGTTATCTTGAAAATTGCAATATCAAAGTTCAGTTTACCTATTTCACCGGACGATCGTTTTAACTAAACATAAACTTGCCGTTTAAATTACAATTATTGCAATATAAACTTAGTTCACGACTTTTGGACGCAATCATTATTATAAATGTTGATTTTTACTGCTATTTGCTTCGTAATTAATTATACTCATACAAGAGTGATTAAATAAATATATTAGTGGAATTTATTTATTTTTGTCGTCCCTTGCTCTTAGCCCGTACGCGTTATGTTTTCAACTTTCATTCATCTCTATCAAGTCATGTCCTCATTTTTCTATACCTATAATATACCTATATATATAATAAATATATTTATTTATTTATTTATTAATGATTTTCCCCAGACTAAGCCTTTTTTTATTTAATTATTTTCTTTTATTCAATTAAGCAAAATAGCGTATTCAAGTTTCAATCATCATGTTACAGATTTCTAGCACCGGTACTGAATATAGATTCTAGAATGTATAATCAGCAAGAAACTTAGTTACTCTTTACCAATGGTATGTTATGAGAATGTTTTAAGCTGCATGATATTTGAATAATAATTTACATTATAAATGATATGATGGATTCGGTGACAATAAGTTATTCTTGTTAAGGTATTGTTATATTTATTGACAGCCGAATTACTTAGAAATTCTATTAAGGACGTAAATAGAGTCGGTAAGAGCCAACTACATTGAGGTATAAGCATCGAGTTTCGGAATTGCATAGTTTTGTTTCAGACCAGTAAGCAATTAGATAGATTGCTGAACAGCAAAGCTGCTTTAGCTTGATACCTAATATAACTTTGGAATTGTCTTTCAGTGTAAGTTAATTTGTAAAATAATACACAGAATATTTATTATATAGAAATCTTGTAAGTTCATTTGATATTCTCTCTTCGATTTCTTGATAAAATAGTATATTTACAAGGATGTCCCGTTGTTGGCGGCGCGTTGATAATATAAGTAGCTTATAAATTTACGGTACATTTATCTATGAGCGAACTCATATCACTACTATTAATCAAAACAATAATTCCTAATAAATCCCCCTTTTTATTATGTGTATAATAATGTCCTCCAGATCGATTTCGGCCACGGCGGCCAATCTTAGCTTCTTATCGTAGATTAGCCAACTACGCAAGAGATATTATAGTGCACAAGTGTAAGCGCAAACACAGGTGCACTCTCTCTTTCCTCACTCTCATATTCCGATGGGACGGCAATCCAATACGACCGGAAAGAGTTCAGGCGCAGGACCAAAGGCTTTACGTGCTTTCCGAGGCACACACACACACGCGAGTGTACACACTTCCAACTTCCAGAATCCGGGATGCTACTGAGAATTTTCTGACAGAAAACCTAATAACTTTTTACTGGCTTGACCTGGGAATTGTACTCAGAACTTCCGGATCTTACATCAAGCCACTAGACCAAGGAGGTAGTCGTATGTGTGTAATATTGTGTAGGTAGATATTTATATTATGATACACTAATTATATATAAAAAACAACGAATTATATTTTTTTAATAAATTGAATTATTGTGAAAAATTCAATTTACATGCAAATGAAGTATTTTTTTTACAATAGACTATACCAATCAAGGCTAAATCCCTTTCACCCAGAGTGCTCTCTACATGACGGACGTGCTAAAGTACCGAACCATCGCAGTTTGTCCGATGAAACGTTAACAACAAATCGTACCGAAATTATATTTGAAATTGAATTATATTATATTGAAATATATTTATATGTATTTATGTATAAGAGTAATTCTGTTTCTTGCTGGTGCCCCTCAGTAGATACTACATACTGAATACTACTACTAAATTCTGAATTTGGTTAGCTTTCCATAAAATTTAATCTTGAAAAATAACGATTTAATTGTTAATGACGACACTTCAATAGAGTATATTTTTGTTTTCAATGCGACTTATGCATGCTCGAGACTACTTTTGTTAGGATATCATCAGCCAATCGCAATCCACCGCTAGATATAAGCCTTTCTTTCTTTAGACTTTGAATTAGTAATTGTAATGTACAGATAACCATAGACGGATAAACATTTATAATTTAATTTGATTTGGTCTGGTCCTTTGGAATAATTTATTTATATTTTTGTTATAATTATATTACTCAAATTTATGGAATCCATTTTCATTTCTAAATTTTGATTTGTAACACATAAATAAACAAAAAAAATAAAAACCTAATTACTATTGCTCAGCTTATCCGTCTCTGATATAAAGAAGGTTTTTTTACATTGAAACTTAATTCATAATATATGGAAGCTCTTAAAAGTTACCCGCTCCAACTTTTTGCTTAGATCGCTACAAACGTCCGTTTCTCCATTTATCTTCAGTACTGTCCATCTCTCGGACAGATGGCTTCTTTTCAAAGTCTGATTTTAGTTTGACAGAAATCAATTGTGACTTCACACTTGAGATAATATTTTAAAACATGCATTTTTATAATTTAATTTTAATAGTAATATTTGATCTGATCATTGGTGCGATTCGGTTAAATATAGTCTTATTTTCTAAAAAAATTAAACGGTAATATCCAGTAGAATTTTATTTTTCGTTATAACTCAATCAAATACAAATTCGGTTATTACTAAACAGAATTAAGATGACCGTCTAAAAAAATTATAATCTCAATATCAACTGGGGACAAAGCCGCAGGTTCAATTAGCCACTATAAACACAGCCTTTGTTAATTTCATATGTAAATAAATTATAAGACTTAAAATTGACCACGCAAAGTAACGTGGTTATATGACGGGCCATTAGCCTAACCTAGTTATATTCATTATCGTCAATGGACTTCTATGAAACTGTCACGGAACTTTGGTAGGATCGATTATAAGGACGATAAAAGATAATAAAGTGATTATTTATACAATTTTGCAAATAAAATTACTTAAAACAATATACACTTTAATTAAAGTTACGATTACCAAAATAAACTTTAATCAATTTGTCCTTGTATGTAATTATGTGTAAAGCTACCACCGCCTTAGAATGTTATTTCTTTAAAGTTATTCGCTAGTTAATAAATCTACAAATTTGAATTGGAGATATATAGAATATTATTTATTTTTAATGAAATTGTCTTATATATGACATGAAAGTAGACCTAGATTTCAGGCGTTTATTTAATTATTTTTAAAGTTTGATATAATATACCTGAAATAGATAAATAATAAACTTATATATATTATATTTGTTAAATTATCTAGATTTTCGAACATTAATAAGAATATATTCTTTATGTATATAATATGTCGTTATAAAAAAAGACCTCCTTATACAAGGACAAAAACACATTACGCAGATACATTAAAAGTGAAATATTATTTGCCCACCATCGTCTATGCGTGTTTGACAGGCAATCCTACCGTTGTAGGGGCGACGTTGCGATGAGTCTAATCACCGTCGACTGCTGAAGGGTAATGTCCGGGATGCCACTGATGAAACTAAATTGCCTATTCGGGTAATAGGCAACGGACTTATTAGACGTTCGTGAAAAAGTGACTTTTCATGTTTGTTTTAATGATATTTTTGACGCATGGCGAATGTATAAATTTCATAATATGTAATACTTTTATGTCGACCGGTTTTTTAATAGCTCAAGTATATGATAAGATTGGAATTTGAAGCGAATTTGATTCATTATGTCGACAATGGACATCATTTTACATTGTAGGTATATATATAGGTATTTCCATTAATAGTATAATATGATGCCTTACAAATATAAATAAACATCAACCTATGTTTGCTTACTATTATTTGTCAACTGATTGATGCAGTTTAGCTCAACTTAAATTAGCACTGCTACAAATGCACGTTAGAATAAAGACAAACAAAAATTACCTATTTGTAACATTTAAATGAACGAATAATTAAATATTTGAGTATATACTCAAATGATAAGGATCGAAGGGTGGAACCCACTGAACCATTATATTTGTATAAGCCTTGTAAAATATCAATATTATCATTTTTTAGATTAAAAGTTGTTTAATTTTTATAATAATCTTGGTTCAACTTGGTTTAATTAACTTTTTCATTTTATTTATACTTTCAAATCTCCACAGACGTGTCGCCCATGTCCGGGGCTGGAAAAAATACATGCTTTGCTGTGAATAAAATAGAAATTACAAGCCACTTCTTTTACGCACGTATTTTGAATATTTCAATTAAAATACAAAATATAAATTAGGTACATTCAAACCCTTTGATTGTAACAAATTTTCGTATGTGCCGTAATCTAACAACGACTTTAACTTGCACGTTGAAAGTATCATGTTGATTATGTAAATTTGGAATGCAGTACAAGTACTACTTACTAAGTCCTATATCAGAAAACTTTGAATCGTACAATTTGTTAAACTGAACAATTCTTTCTATGGGAAATTGTACAATGATGTATAAATTGTAGAATCGTAAAGTTAAGCGGCCTTTTTGCTTTCGAGTAAGCTTATTTTTCATTTTAATTACTAATATTTCTATATGTATCAATGTGAAAATGTATACTGAGTATAACTATTTAAAATACTAATAAAAATGTACCTCAACGTCAGATATTCAAAATATCAATAACAAATTACATTTTTAGGAATTAATTAAAATACAAATACTCCCTTTACCTTTTTGCCTGCCTTTAGTGTGTTTTTCTTTTTGATTGAGCTTATTGGTTTAAAGGGACTGCTTTATTTACAGAACTTTTTGTTTACAGGTAGAAACCTAAATCTAAGGTATTTCAGTATTTATAGTTTAAAAGCAAAATCTACAAATATAATAAATCTTTATAAAATCGTTGCGAAAAAAAGATCCTGAAAAGTATTATAATTTCTTATGATTTTTAATTCTTATTATGATTACTTTGTAATGAAATCAATGGTTATGCCTCTTGACTAGCATAAAAGGCAATCCGGAGATTTTAAATCCCAGGTTAGGCCAATAAATTTTTTTTTGGGTTTTTCTGTTGAGAAATTCTTAGAAGCTGCCCGGAGTTTAGAGCAGTGTTACATTCCCTTGGAAAGTTCGTAAAGCCTTTGAACCTGCACCTGAACTCGGTCATGCTAGATTTACTGTTCTATCGGATTACCATAATGAGGAAATAGAGAATATGCTGGTGCTTGCACACATCCTTGTGTTCTATAAATGTCTTGCGGACTTGGTTAGTCTCCCTTGGGATGGCCGCCATGGTTGAAACCGGTTCGGAGGGTCATTATGTTGTTATTTGTAAATTTTTCCAGCAACATTGAAAAAAATAATGCCTATAGATTTTACAAGAAATAAATTTTACCAAAAATATACTGAAATCAAAATGTACATTTTTCTGTCGATTTTCCGATGCATTAAACATATCCATTAAATGTTGTATCTACGTATTCTAAAGTTGTTTAGTCTGGTGAAGAGTTTCATATAAAATATTCATGCAATATTTACATGAATTTTATATCACGATTTATTTTATTTTACAAAAAAGCCATAAAATAACGTAGAATAAATAATATGGAGTAAAATAATTTTATAAATTAAATATAAAAGTATGAGTATAATTTTTGTTTAAAGTATATATAAAAACACACAAAAATAGAAACACTATATGAAATATTTAGTTTGTTTTATTGTTTAATGGAAAATATAAATTTCCCATTTGATTGCATTAGTAAATAGAAAATAAACTTTTAGAACACTGCTTAGGAAACGGATTTCTTTAATTCTGGCGTATCTTAGAGTAAATATAATTTTATTTAACAAGCTTATTGAATAAACAAACGGCAGAATCATAACGATTGGGTATTTCATGGGATTGCGCAAATATTTCATTACATGGGAGACGTTATAAAATATTTGAGCGATCGCATTAAGAGGTTATTCATTGAATAGAACTGAAATGCAGTTATATTTAATAAGAAGAGACTAGTTTTCTATCATGACGGGTAAAATAGTAAAAATAATGTGAAATATATTAATATATCGAAAAGATAGGGCATGTATATTTCACTTGAGACTACGAGATTGCATTGTTAAGCAATCCTTAAAAAATAATATTTAATAATAATTATTATAAAAATAATAAGAACGCGATTAACAATACAAAAATGTAATAATGGAATGGCTAAATTTCTTAATATAATTCATCAGTAAGAAGAATTACAATTTGAATAAAAGAAAAGTTTCAGGAATGAATATCCAATAACTTGCTGAGGAGCGTAGTGGATTTTATCAAAGATGCGGGCTTTACTTTAAGTTTAAATGTACCTGGAATCTAATAAATTACTTGCAAGTTAATAAATTAATAACTGTTTGTTTCAGTTAATATAACAGCAACAAAAAGGTAGCCATATTTGATGGAACTTTTTTATGGGAATATTTAGATATTTTATTATTTTTTTTTTTATAAAACTTGACGAAGTAAAGTTATATGGAAAAGGCATCCGAGTATGGTCTTACATAACAAAAACACCTGTCAATATCCTATCAATATTTGTTTAAGCATTGTCAGTCAAAATGCACAGCGCTTGAGGTGTTGGCTGGCATGAAGCCAGCAACACCTCAATAATCAACCCATAGAATAAGCATAAGTTTCTTAATGACTTCAGTACATTGTAATTAAACTAGTTTATTATTATATATATTTATGTTATCATTTTATTACCAACTTATTTATATAATTTGACAATTATTTTTGTTTATCTTCCAGTACATAATTTCTCAATAAATATTCTTGTTATTTTAACCTAGGTCATGAGGTAACCTGTTTTTAAAAGTAGTGTTTGCCCAACGAACTGTAGCGAACTTTTTGAAACGAATCAATAGTACATTTTGAAGAATTTAAATTCAACTCGGAAACTGGGCTTAAAGTATATTCAAATATAGAATTATTAAGTTCTATCGACTTTTTGAAACCGACTTTCAGTATTCCAAAGGCGGTGAAAACTCTAAAAAACGAATCCTATAATATCTTATCTTTGATACTGGAACCTTATATTATAAATAATCAATTCCTAAGCTATAATTGTGTTAATAAAACCTTCTTATATAAAATTTCTTCTCTAATGATTAATTTCTTACAAAATATTGCATAAACACATGACAAAACGATATCTACAGGATGGTTACGTATATTCTTATAAGAATTAACTATGTGACATAAAAAGACTTTTTATTAGATTAACAACCATCCCTGTGAGCAGTATAAAAGGATAAAGTCAGCCTACAATGCTGACGATAGTTATATATTTATATGAGGTAATTTGGAAGAACCTAACGGAGCAAATACCTTTTAATATTTTTTGTTACATTTTATTCGGTAGAAAGCAATTAAAAATTGTTTTTCTAAATCTTATTATTATTATTATACAGATTATAAAAACATGAAAAGATATCACATTTGCATAGGTATTTAAATAAATTATGTAATTTTTAAATTGGGTTAGCTTATTTCGCACACAAACTTTGTTGAATAAACATAAAATTCAAACGTTGAAAACAAGAACCATTGAAGCATAAATTCCACAGTCAGCACTCTACTTGTCCCATATATACTTCCATAATCCACATTATGTAAAGCACACGTCATATTTCTTTGGTCATATCTAACTCAAATTGCATTTTATTTCGCTCGACGCCTTAAGTGCTTGCAGCGAAGTTTTCGTGGCATGCATATAAAAGTGGTTTAGCATTTAGTTTAATGTATTTGAATGTTTATTACATTTCATACATAAGCTAAAGGTTTGTTGTTGGTGGTGATCTGTAATTCTTAATTGATAATTGGGGCTTAATATTGCATTAAGAAAATGTAATTAACTTAATTTAAATTGATTTTCTTTATGTAGTTATAGCGAAGAACGCAAAGTTGATAAAATGGAAGTACAGTCAAGAATATGCTTACATCTGTATTTTATTATCGATTTTAAAAACTTTAATCTATAAAGCGAATTGAAAACAAATAAAATTGTTTTTTTTTTAAACAACCGCAATTAATAAAATAAACCGAACATAAAATCTTTTAAAAGTGTGCTTTAGTAATCAATCGTGAAATGACAAAACAATCTTTTTTAAAAAAAATATGTTCCGGCGTCGGATAGTAGAGTTTATTTTTATAGGAAGAATTCAATATTATTATACCCTTGCTTTTAAAAGTATAATATTATTTTTTTATTAATTGTATTAAAACTTTTTTGTACACTTTTTAAAATGTTAATTATTAATAAATCTATCAAAATGAATAAATACGAATGTATGTATTTTTTAAGTGAAAAGGGATGGACAGATATATGTAATTTAGTAATGATATGACAGTTCAATTTCGTTATGAAGACACAGATTAAAGTTTAAGTTGAAGAAGGCAAATGTTACATAATATTTAAGATTAATATAACTGTCAGATTAAATATATATCTAATATTAATTACGGGAGTAATTGAAGTTGTTGTTTGAGGGATGCAGTATTTCGTAAAATTAAAAAAATATAACTAACTCTTGTTGATAGTGTCAATGGTTCACGAATGTATATGGTGGAACACAAAAAAATATTTTATCGCAGTTGCACCGAAAACAGTATCAATAATTCATTTATCATTTGACAATGCTATGATCGCAAGCTGCGCTTTTGTTTACACTATATTCGCACGAGCATTACTCACATCCGTGTAAACTAATTTGCAAAGTGGTACTTGAATTTGTAGTTAGGCTTTTAGCAGAAAAATCGGTAGACGATGTTGAAAATATTTATTTTACCTCAATATTTGGATACGGGCTTCGATAAATATTTTCACCACTAAAATAATATATGGATATAAATATGTCTCTACAGACTATTTGAAAGTAATCTATTATGGGCACAAACACAGTGCATTCTATTCCCACTCTCGCATTACTCGATGGGTTGCCAATCCAATACGAATGTTGAGATCGGTTATAAGACCAACAGCATTATGTTATAGCCAAGGTATGGTAGTCTAACGCAACCTAACTTTAGGCCGCTGCTAAAAACTTTTTGTTATAAAAACCTAGTAGATCCACCGGTCTATTTTTTATATTATTTAGGAAAATACCTACTAGACAAAGGAATGTTACGAAAACATACAGAACAAAATAATAATACTATTGTGTTACAGAATTGCATGTAAAATTAAAAAAAAAATTACTTGTATTAATTTTAATAGACACACAACAGAATTTTAAGTCATTTCCTCTTGACCGATTAAGCTAAAATTTTTACACATCTTTTTGTACTCGTTGACAAAACAATCTCGTATATGTTAATATTGTAATTTATTTAAAATTGTCACGACATAAAATCTTAAATATTTTATTTTATATTGACTTATAGTAGACCAAGTTACCAAGTCAAAATTTTTTCAATTTTTTGCAGTGGTGGTAAGCAGTCGGTCATTTCTGCTATTCATATAACGTTAATAAACCAACAGTTATCTTCATTTTATTAACCAATGAAATACAAGATATGCGAAGCCATAAACATAATTGTATTGTCTTCATTAACAGACTACAATTAACAACAGTCAACTATTCTGAAGTAACATAGTTAACAGATGTTTTATTCAATACGAAATTCAATTTCAGGAGAACAACAGCAGTAATTAATCTTCGAGGAAAGTTGTTCCGTGTTAAATGATATTTTCATTCGTATTAACCGACATAAAAGACTTTTAAAATCAGTTTTCACTAGTTATTAAATGTAATTAATACTCTATTTTATTAAATATTGTATACAGTTGTATATATTTTACTTGGTGGGTAGTCCTTTGTGCAAGCCCATCTGGTTACCACCCACTCATTGCATATTCTACCGCCAAACAGCGATATATATAGTATTGTTATGTTCCAGTTTGAAGAGTGAGTAAGGTATTGAAACTACAGGCACTATAAATATAACATCTTATTTCCCAAAGTTGGTTGAGGATAGGCAATGTAAGTAATAATTTATATTTCTTTCAAAACCAGTGCTTATGAACGGTGGTGTTATAATCAGATGGCCCACTTGCTCGTCCTACCTATGTTGTAAACAAAGAATATATAATTATTGTGATAGCAGGAGATCTATTAAATTGCCTTTAATTTACTAAGATTTGGAATTATTATTTTACGAAAGACATCTCATGCATTGTCCCTGTCTTACATAAAGGAAACGTCGTGTTAGAACGAAAGCCTCGATAGAAAAAGTGATTTGCAAATTGTAGTCGATAAACGACGCAAAAATTAGTTCCTTACTTTAAAATATATCTTTGTGCTGTTTGTAGATGGATATTGTAATCCTTAAGATTAATAATACAAAGCCACGTCAAAAATGTAAATGGCTTTTTAGTATAAATAATTTTTTTTTCTTTCAGAAATTCGAATTTATGAATCCTTATAATTCTAGCTTTTGTACAGTAATTATTTTTAAATTCTGATTTGCATGTTTTAAGTAAAGGTTTTAACTATATGTTAAAATAACAATATTCATTTAAAATTATGATATCCTTCATAAGCATTTAACCTTCTTCAGTAAAGAGATTTTTCAGTTTCTTTTGTGTAAAATAACGATGATATACGAATACCCATATTAAAGAAACTGCTTACTAAAGATACAACAATTTTATTTTCTTAGATGTGTAAAATCATCTTTGAGTAACAGCTCTCGAAACTCTAAGGGGTTTTCGTTAAGTGTGCCATTAAGGTGTCTATTTCAAATCCCTTAAGATTTTTCCATTATAAAACTGGCAATCTAATTTTGTAATAATAAATATATGAAATCTTCATTCATTGAAGAATATGATATATATTTAAGAAAATAACTAAGTATATTATATATTTTTATATAAAAGAAATTCTATCAAAACTGAAATAAATCTAAAAAAAGAAGTAACCGCCCTGTGTCAAAGAAAACATTATTCATAAAAATTTCTTCACCTGATTAAATTAAAGTTATTTATTTAGAATATTCTGGAATGTAATCTCTGGCTTATCTAAGTGAAAAACTGTATCGAGGAGAGTCATACTAGATAATTCACGTGCTCAAAGGATATTAAATGTCAATAAGACAGATATGTGTGTGTGTTCCATACCGTTATTATAAATGTGAAAATAACTATTTTTATTACGATTTCAGAGTTAACACATGGCCAGTATTGATGAAATTTCGAGGATATTTTTATGAAATGGCCAAACTGAAAGGCATAAGGAGATGAAGTGTGCAATGGTAGTAGTTGATAGAGCAGCAGCCTTATGGGATCGTGCGGAGTAATGATTGATGCAACAAATTTCAGAATAATTCCAAATAAACCAGAAGAACAAGATAATATTTACAAGGACTTCTGAAAATATCTTGCATTTTTTCACCAGTAAAACAGGGAGTTGTTAAAAAACAGACTACGTGATAAAATTAAAAAAAATCAAGAAATTTTGAACATATGACCTATGAACTTGTGTTAGTCTGGAAGACAGGATATCGCAAGCATAAAGTCAATTGCTCGCTGTAAAAACAATGCCTTACGATTTTAGAGACTTCCAGAACTATTGTAAGTTAACGTGAACCTTTATGTTCGGAAGATTGTCTGTTTCAAACGACGCAGCTTGAAAATTGCTATAAAAACGGATACACTGTGGTGCTGAAGCTAAATAAAAGCGGAGGTTGCGACTTTTAATTCCATCTTTCTTAGCGTACGAATCGTTGCTGCAAAATCGACAATGTATAATAAATATGTTATAAGAAATAGTAACAATGTGTAACTAAAGAAATATAAATATTTAATAAAAACTCTAAAACACGATGCATGCGTCTATGACAGAAAAAAAATACGTATAAAAATAATACTTATTATGTTTCTCGCTTATAATGCTCATTTATTATAAATAAAATTAAACTTTGTTTATAATATGAATACCATTACTTTTAAAACAAAAAAATAACGGGGCTTCATCTGTCATGAGCATATTGTTAATAAAATCTTTAACGTTAATCAAATTATTAAGTCTTTGTTGTAAAATATATATAATATAATGAAAGTCAAAATAGATTACTAAGAATGTTTTAACTAAGCCTATTAACACTTGGACAAAGAAAAAGAGAATATGACTCTTTTAATTAGTGCCTACTACTTAGTAATAAAACTTATGATAATTTAGTTTTAAATAAGGTATTATTAGAGTAAGTGAAATGTTTTATTGGAAAGATTTGTACACGAATCATTTTAATGGAATCGTATTTTGTATAGTCACTAAAGAAATTAACAAAGACGTTTTAAAAGTCAATTGTACAAAAGCGATAAACGCAATGGAACTAATCTTTTTAAGATAAAATTCTCATAACGCGTAACATTTTTTGTTTGTAATACTTACTTCGCATATGACAGTAAAAATGGCAGATCAATAAAAGGGGCTGTTTCGTATCTATGTGAATAAATAATTAACGTATATGGCGCCATTTGTAACAGCGACAAAGTAAGTTCAACGACCGATAGAATATTTAGTTTATTCGTATTGATTATTAGCTTCCGGTGTTAATAAAGGTAGACTTTACTTTCAAAGCTAAGCGTAATAAATTATGATACAAACCTTATTAATCTTAATCGTAATTAACTTAAGATATAGAACTATTCATTTTCCAATATTTGTTTTATATATTATTATACACTTTAAGATTAATATATAGTAAAATTAGAAATATAAAAAAATATATTTTTTAAAAAGACATAATAAATATTAACTTTATATACACATCTGTAATGGATATATAATACATTATCATTGTATATATTTAAATTAAATTAAAAAAAGACGTAATACCTAGATAAAGATAAGATAAATATAGTACATGTAAGCATGAGTTGCGAAAAGTTATCCATTGTCCTGCGAATGCATTATATTATATCTTGGAAGGCTTGAAACATTCTTGATTTATTTCTATTCTTGTTGTACTAGCAATACGAATAGTTCTTAGAAAATTTTGTACTTGTAATGTGTCAGTGTCGTTATAGCTGCTAGTTGCTTCAATAAATTATAATGCCGAAGGATATTTTATAGATGTGGCTCAGTCTTAAAGCAATATATTGTATATAATCAGCATTTTCTTACGAATATAAGCAAATGATAATAATCAAATCATTATACGCTACACAACAACAAGGATAATTCACATGCTGATGGATTAATTATTACTTATCGTAACTAAAAAAAATAATTAAAGCAATTTAAGCTGTTCATTGTAGTTTTCTCTTTACACGAGTAAAAAAAAATATGCAAAAAGTTTATTTTTGTCTATTGTATATTTTTATTACGTAGTTTTTGAAGTGTATATCTTTTTAACTTACTTATTTCGTTACTCTCTATATTTTATTTATATAATATAATATTAATGTCGTCCAGACCGATTACGGTCACAGCGGCCAATCTCAAGAGAGATTAGCCAACTGCGCAGGACATATTATAGTGCTCAAGTGTGTGTGCAAACACAGGTACACTCTCTATGCTCTAACTCTCATAATCCGATGGGATGATGACGCAGGACTAATGGCTTTACGTTCTTTCCGAGGCACGGGAGTGTACACACTTCCAACTTCCAGACTCCGGGCTGCTACTGAGAATTTTCTACAGAAAAATCCAATTTTTATTGGTCCGATCTGGGATTTGAACCCAGGACCTCGAGGTCTGCGGCCTTATATCTAGCCACTACATCAACAAGGCAAGATACTAACATAGTAATAATGACGCGTAAGCGATAGGATGATTAATTATTTATTTTTACTATCAGTTATTATATACATAGACATAGATAGCAACTAGTATTATACTTTCTAATAAAAAGCCTAGAGTCGAACATCAGAAATATAATTTGAAAAATGTATGATGATGAATTGTGTATTGTTCAAATACTCCTCTTATTTTAATATAATCTGTTGATTTCTATTTATTAAGTGTACATTTTTTATTTTTTTTGGAACGTTTGTTAATGCTAAACTTTTCAATGGCCATTGTTTTTGGTCATGTATGTAGTGAAACACCACCGAAATCATTCAGTTCACTCACATTTTCATGTGCACATGAATTATAATTTAAAAAGCTAAGGCTTGCAATACTTAACTCAGTTATTTATACGTGTTTTTTGTTTTTGTTTTTTTGTATCCATTTAATTAGAGGCTGCAAAAATTCCCCTTTTAATATTTAAAACTTAATTTAAGTGCCATGTGTAAAATTATTTCATATTCCTACGTTTGTTTTATTTACCTGTATTACAAGTTGTAATGGAATGAAATATACATTATTGGCAGGTGCATTAAATAACGGTTAGTTGCACGCTTTATACAATAATCGGTGCGAATGTAATATGCTTCGTTACTTTGCATTATCCCATTACGAAGCATTTGTAATTATAGATCATAATTGAAAGTTTATACTAAAAACGTTGAAATATTGTAATCGGAATTGAATCATTTCAAAACAAATCATTTTAAATTACTATCATTAATTATTTATTAAAGAAATAACGTGCAAATGAAAAATGGCTTATGTTATTAGATACGATATAAATATATATGTTTATGTTCGTTCATTTTTAAAATGTTCTTGCAAAGAATATTTTAGAATCTTAAATGATATAGTATAATATATGAACTTAAAAGTATTCTTTCATCAACATGCTTTGGGATATCAAAATTTGTAAGAAAAATCGATGATTTAATTTTCCGATAGATAGATTTAGTTGGTCTACAATATATATAATTTTCAATTAATTTACATTATAAACCGTGCTTATATTGGTGTGATTTTATGGTAAGCATGTTAAAAGTTATACGGAATAACTTTGAGCAATAAATATGTTTTATAATGCTACTATTTAAATGTATGTATAACGTAATCTCTACTACCTTATATTAATTAATATTATATGGCAGTATATTATTTAGACGATATATTGTCTTCAAGCGAATGACAAATTTCCGATGAAATAAAGAGAGAACTGTGTTTGACTTTTCACCCACTATACAACGTTTATTAGCAAAATCGATGAATTGTCTGAAAGCAATACTATTCTTCTCAATAAATATTTTTTTAAACTTTAAAAGCAAACATTTTTACGTACCATGAACATATAGATTATTAGTTTCCGCCGGCGGCTTCGCCCGCGTGTTGGAAAGGGTTTGGGTTAAATTTCATGATGATCGATTGAGAAGTCTTGGAAACGTAAAACAAAAACAAATAAACTTACTTTAACATTTATAATATAAGTAATTCCGCAGAGAGCAACAAGAATAACAATATTTCTTACACTTTATCAAACTCTATTGGCATATTTACGCTTGTGATACAACACAGAGTTATTGCATTATTTTAGTATATATGTTCAAGAAGAATATTGACTTCCAAGCTACATACTGTAAATGTCTATTAGATATTTGTGTAGATGTCTCTATATCCATTCGCTTCGTGTATATCTTATTCACGAGAGCTATTCTCATACAAGTTAGAGAGGACTTGACCTCATCTTTAAAGGTTAATCTAGGTCTCCCTATTTCTTCAATTGAAATACATTATATCATTGTATCTTCTGGGATTATTGTGATGACGCTTACAAATAAATAAAAATTTAAAAGATTTAAATTTCACTAAATTAGTTGTTTTTAGGTACTAGTAATACTAATGCAGCTTTCAGTGATCGTTATCATAAACCGTCTGTCAGAAAAACATTTTTATACATCATTATTGTGTCTAATTAGCGTTATCATTTAATTTATAACACTTAAAATAATACAAGTTTTAATATTTGCGATAAAAAATATTAAAATGATTTTACGCGGTGTTATTAAAAGTTTCTAAAACCGAAAAAATGTGAGTCGATCTTGCATGGAAAAGGTACTTTTACGATTAATCAAAACGTTATAATTGATACTAAAATAAGAAAAATTTAAATGTGCAATCTCAATCTTGGTTTTTATGTACAAATATAAGACATGATTTTTTAAACTTAATTTCATTTTATATACTAAAAATTTCACTAGATTATATTGTCAATAGTATAAAAAGGGCTTGCAATTCAATTTTTAATTTTGCAACAGAATTTTAATAATGTCATGTAAAGTTAATGAAATAATGGGAAATTTACAACATTATTATAATTTAAAATTGACAAAAAGTTACAAAACAGAAAAAATGATTTGTCCAATACATAAATCGTTTAAGATTCAAAATAATAACACAACATTAAATAAAAATATAAAAATATATTTGATATGCCAAATTATTATTTTTTATTTTTTCAAAAGTAACCTTCGGAAGGGGTTTTATTACACTGTTATTACACTTTAAATATTCAAATGACGAAGAATTTAGAATTGGAGAAAATAGGCTGTGATAGACCACATCACACGACGGACTGTCAGGGACGAGAGTGTTCCTAAGAGAGTATCATCGTTTTTTCGCCAGATCTAAGAAATCCTAAAGCTTGAAATCAAATACTTAAATATTCTTTACGTATGTGTCCATGTTTTACTTACTACTTAAGCTCGTGTATAAAATATTAGATCACTTGACGGGATATAAAATGATTTATTCTGTAATTAAGGTGGGCAGGTGTAAGGTTGGTAATTTGTAACTTGCCAGCTTGCAACCACTTTACCGTTCTACAGTAACATTTTATAAATACTTCCGGCTGGCTTTTTTCTATATTATTAAATTTCTGTTAAACACGAAATATTGGAGTCTACTTGATTTAAAGTCAGCACGTAAATATATTTAATTCTTACCTTATATATTGTTAATGTCTTAAAATTATAATATCTCTTTTTTTTAAATATTGATTTTAATTAATTCTCTTAAAAAACGTAATCGTTTCAATTTCTCATGAATATTATTTTTTTCAGGATATAAAGAAATAATATATCTATAATAGGTACGTGGCTTCGTTCGTATGCAATTAATTTAGCTCTCAGTAGGGTTTCGAAATCGAAAGAGTTACTTAAACTCTATTGAATTCGACTTTAAGGTATGAATTGTGAATGCAAACAGCCGTTATGACAATGCCAATTACATAGAATACACAAATGATAACAGCTTAATATTGAGTTTTTCAGACGTAAACGTTTCAATAGTTACACACAAATTATGGAAGTTTCATTATACCTAGACTTCATGAATTTCGCAAAAGTTTATATGGATTTATTCTTTTCTTAGCTTAGCGAGCGTTAATCCGACAAAATACCGCGAAGTTAATTAAAAATAGCGCACCAAAGGCTGCGTGTAAGAAGTTTGTAACGAATAAACTGTAAGATTTAATTGAGGTTAAAATAATATCTTGTTGCTGTGACTTTTAAATTTGTAGAGCTTTAAGTATTAACAAACATCAAAGTCTCGTGCACATTATTTATTCGCAAAAAAATAAACATAATTAAAAGATATTTTTTTAAATATTTTTCATTTTGTAGAAATGTTTATAAATATTTAATTAATCAAAGTATTATTGAAAGTTATGCCGATAGGATCTGGATGGTCATGACAACCGGAGATTCATGTTTAACTGTAAAATGACAGAAAAGTGTTTAATTACCGTTTGACTTTGACTTTTGATTTTAATTTATTATTTGAGTTATTTCTATTATTTGTATTTAATGAGTAAACTTGATATAATTTTATAAATATTTTAGTTGTTAAATTTCATAATTACTTTCAACGTCTTAGATGAAGTCACTTTATAAATGTACGAAATTTACTTATTTACAATTTTCCTGTTGTCTGAAAATCGATGAATACTGTAAAATTACTAAACTGTTTTAAAGGCAAATGCATTAATAATGTGTCTTTTTTATTCATATTTTTAACAAAAGCTTCAAATGTATTAATTAGTTCATGTAAATGATTTATTGTAATGACAGTTGTTTTATACTTACATCCAATATCCAAATGATATGTTTCTCCATATTCTTATTTCTTTACCTAAGCTAACCATAAACCTAATTAAAGTGTTATGAATCAGTATAATTTTGTTGGTTTATTTTACTTCATATAATTAAATAATTTCAGAACTATTAAAAATACGGTACGAATTTTCGTCTGGGTGAGGGTTTTATAAAAGCTGACGGATTTTATTAATTATGACTCGCTCCAGTATAATGATTAAAGAGTCGTCAGCTGTCGAGTGTTACTGTTTCACTGAGATTGTTCACTCCTTGTTTTGAATATATTACTATGAAAATGTACTCGTACTTGAATTTGAAATGATTCATTATTTACATTATCGAATTTGAAATTAGTGACTTCTTGAAAATCTCATATTGCTATATATAATGAATTCATACAAAATTGTCTATTCGAATATTAATAACGCATAAGATTGTACCCAAACGCAGGCTCACTTTATAATCCTTCACGTATAGTACGGTCCACAGTTTAATGTGCCAAGGTGCAGAAAGTAACTCCCTAGCTTTGCAGCTATTCAGGATTTCTTAACTAAATTAAGATCATTAATTTTTGATGCTCCGATTCCAGGTTTTAATCCAGTACAAATGATCCGTAAGCATATACGCCAGTTGATAGAACTGCAAGGCGTTTTAATAAGAAAATTACTATTTAATATATTTGTCGCAACAAAGCTCCGGACATTCAAGTTCGCTTTGAATGCGCGCGCTTCGATGGCAAAAAAGATCAAATCTCAGTGTAAAACAAGTGTTTGCAATGAGATCGTTTGCATTGTGTCTTCACAATCCTTGTATTCCTATTCAAATAACAATATTCGTAACAAGAACGATTGTATAACTTTTATGAGTGGTTGAATATGAATAAAACTGATTTAAATAGACAATGGAGGACATTAATAGAAATGTCGTAATAGGTTCTGTTTGATTTGTTTAAATACAGTTACCGCAGACATATTAAACAAAACGAGATTATCTGAGACACCTTTTCAAACAAAAGCCACAACAGAATTAATCCCTTTAAAATTACCTTAGAGAATAAGGGCGTTAAAGTTTATTCAGTACAGCAAGCAAGGAAGTTGATTTCGCTTAGTTTAAGGTAATATCTGTGTGAGAAATTATCTAGTGGCTAGCTATAAGGCCTGAGATCCCGAGGCTCTGGGTTCAAACCATGGCTCGAGCCATTAAAAAGTTACGATATAAAGGTTTCATGTAGACCTTTATTATATCCTCGTGAAGCCAGGACGGGTAGCTAGCTAATTCATAAAATATTATATTTGGTTCATTTAATTTCAATGAAAATTTAATTTACATATTTTTATATGGATTAAAACTATGAAATTTTGTAGAAATGGCCTTCATGGTCATTCAAGTGAACTTTTGTAATTAAATTTTCTGATTTTTTAAAAACTTCATACAAAGAAATGAGTAGAAAAGTGATCCAAACTAACTTTGATCGATTTTAATTGATTCATATTAAGAATAAATAATCTCGCCTGTGTATAAATAACGTGATAGTCATAATCAGCTTAAGTTTATTTTGACTTAAATTTGCAGCGAATATATATTATGTCTGCTATTATATGGTATGTACTTCTATTAATTAATATTTTTAAATAATTGAAATAAAAAGTTATACTATGGAATTTTTTTAGTTAATTTCTAAAAAATCTAATATTTACATACAATAACTAATGAAGTTGTGTAATATAATAATAGGGCTTATTTAATTTTATAGTACATAATTGTTTAGTAAAAGATTATCTGATTAATCGCTTTAGTTTTGAGAATTATTTAATATTACTTGGAAACGTAGTGATAGATTTTGATTAAATTTAGTTTTGGTTCTTGATGAGCTTAAATTATAATTATTATCCTTTACAATAAATTACTAATTAGATTTCAGGTAGAAATCATAAAACTAAATCTCCATACCAATATGCCACGCAAACGAATTTATACGAATAAGATCTCCTTAAACACGGCTTGATTGTATTAATGCTCTCTTATTTATTCTACTTGTAATCTATTTGTTACATGCCTCTACTCATTTCTACCAATTAAAATTTGTATGTATCTGTCCCTTTCCTACTTACTCATTTGGGGTGTCATGTGACCAATCAGCGAATCCGAAAATTATGAACACAAGAAATTTCGGACGGCTGCTGTCATTAATGTGAAAAATAAATACAGGGCCGAGAACAGTTATTTCTCGAGATAATTTGTAAATAATTGTTATTTGCATCGAGTAAACAGCTTTTCAAGTATTCTGGGGTAAGCAAATAATATATATTTAGACATATATTTCACATAAGCCGAGATGACCTAGTGGTAAGAACGCGTGAATCTTAACCGATGATCGTGGGTTCAAACCCGGGCAAGCACCACTGAATATTCATGTGCTTAAATTGTCTTTATCTATCATCTCGTGCTTGACGGTGAAGGAAAACATTGTGAGGAAACTTGCATGTTACTAATTTCATTGAAATTCTGCCACATATGTATTCTACCAACCCGCATTGGAGCAGCGTGGTAGAATAAGCTCCAAACCTTCTCCTCAAAATGGAGAGGAGACCTTAGCCTAGCAGTGGGACATTAACAGGCTGTTACTGTATATTGTATATTTCATATACAAGCTACCTCTTTGACTTTGTACGAGAAGATAGATATAAGTGAAGCCAGATTAATATATAAGTTTGTGTTAGCATATGTAGCACATTTATAAGGTTGTCTGTGGGCTTATCAGTGTGAGAAAAACTCTCCTAAAACAGATTAATATTTCATGGGCTTACAAATGTTCATATGTCGATCTAATAAATGAAATTAAATAAACCATACACCTTATTTATTTATTTGAAGGAGATACAAATATTTTAATTAAATTACTATTATTATTGATCAGAATTTATTCGTGAAAATTGAGGACGGAATTGTAGTATATTATAGACCTTAGGTGGATAAACTTACAAGTGCTTTGTCAATCTTATTCTTTGATCTAAAGGACCCGTAGCTTGTAATCCTAAAAATTTTAATTTTCCAATATTTTAATTTTTATTAAAATATTGTATTTATTTTACCTAATCTAACCGGTTTATAAAATAAATTACGGTTATCGAATCGGCGTTCATTGTTTCGACATTTATTATCTATGCTGTTTCAGAGATGGCAGCACTACGTGATTCGCCGTTCGGTCGTCCTTTGGATCGTTGAGCAGGCGCCGGTCGCTTACCGACGCATGTCAGTTTTAAGCGATTTGTCAGTTTTAGACGAAACAAACACTTTGTAAAACTTATTTGAGAGGTTCGGATTACCAAACCTCTTTGTACCAAAACCGTGCCACGTGCAATATAAGTCATATATTGCCTTATTTCTACATATTTAAATACTCCTGAGGGAGTGTTTATTTTTCTTAATTTTATATATAAAATTAATATACTTTGTATTACAAAGTAATATAATATTTTTTGGTGGACTCAACTGAGGAATTGTTGCTGATTTGGAGCTGTTGGAGGCTCTGCTGTTTTGTGGAGGAGAGATTGCTTGTCCAGTGGCCTGCTGTTGCTGCTGGTGCTTTTTGCTGCTTCGCACTGCTTTTATTTATTTGTTCACTCATTGTGACAATGCGTTCAGGGTTTGCACTAACCTGCTTTTCTATTTAAATCTATCATTTAATTTTAACCAAATGCCAACTCACCTACAGCTAACTCACGCATAATATTTTATTGTTTTAATGTTAACTTAATTGACCAGATACTGTCAACGGCCCACCCCCTGATTTTGATGTTGAAAATTTATAATTAAAATTTTGTAATATTTATGATGAGTTTTATTAATGTAGCGGTCTTGGTGGAACGAACCCCGTACACACGAGAACACCGTGACAACCTCATATTAAATGTTTTATGCATCTACGCACAAATATTAACTTTCGAGCCGAGCGATTTATCCGGACTATCTCGGTGCTAATACGTTTTACCGTTCACCCAATCTTTCTTTTACTCTTAACATTACATATTACGAATATCTCAACCTTTAAAAGTACTGCGTCTCTTGTAAACATAAAGGGCATTTATTTTTTTTAGAAATAATATTGATTTATAAATAACTTGAGTTGCGCTCGCTATTTTCGTTTACCATTTTCTTAGCTTAGATATAATAGATATATAAATGATGATACAGATTTTTCTGAAGAAAGAAAAAATAAATCTACAAATCTCAAACATAATATATCGGTACATCTATAATTGTAATCTTGAATGTTCGTTTTATTCTGCATTGATATACTCGTCGTTAGCTATATGTTAAAAATGTTGAATATATAGTATACGTGTGCCATGAAGCCATATATAATCAGGATATATATTTCTAATAACGTATTTCTAATAACGTACGTCTAATAACAAGGTGCGGCGCTTTTTCACGCCACAACAACTGTGCCTGCTGTACAAAACACAGGTACGGTCTTGCGTGGAATATTGCTCGCACCTTTGGGATGGCTCCGCTAAGTACCTACTTGAGGCCTTGGACCGGTTGCAGCGACGTGCCGTACGCATTATTGGCGACGTAAAGGTCACAAACACCCTTGAACCTTTACAATTGCGTCGTGAGATAGCAGCACTGAGCGCTTTCTATCGACTGTATCACGGCGAGTGCTCTGAGGAATTATTCTCTCTAATTCCTGCTTCCCCCTTCCTTCTTAAGTCCACGCGAGCTGGTTCTCGATGTCACCGCCTAACTGTGACATCAATTCCATCGCGAACAAAGAAATTTGGCAACTCCTTTCTTTGTCGCACTTCCAAAAAATGGAATTCCTTACCAGCTCACGTATTCCCCTCCTCTTACAACCCGGGTTCCTTCAAACGAGGCGTGAAGAGGCATCTTGCGGGCCGGCAAGGCGAAGGCGGCTAGTACAGAACGTTTTTCCCGTCTGTACTGGCCGTCGTCGCGTTTGGACTCTACTACCACTTACCATCAGGTGGAGTAGAGTCATTTGCCCTCCCGGCGATATAAAAAAAAAAAAAAAGTATCTTAGACTAATAAGCAATCACAATGACAGGCTTTGTGTCAAGCAGATTTTATCAATCTGCTATTGCGTGCATATATACAATTAAAAGAAAAAGTAGTACGAATATGATTTCGAACATATCATATATCATTAATTTGCAAAAATAAATATGATGCATGCGATCGGTAATTGGTAAATATTAATATGTTCGTCATTATTTTGCTTCCAGCGGAATTCAAAGCAGGTGTTACTGTGAAAATGTATTTAAGAAAATACTACTGTAACAGCTTGTGAATGTCCCACTGCTAGGCTAAGGCCTCCTCTCCCTTTTTGAGGTGAAGGTGTTGGAGGTTATTTCACCACGTTGCTCCAATGCGAGTTGATGGAATACACATGTGGCAGAATTTCAGTGAAATTAGACACATGCAGGTTTCCTCACGATGTTTTCCTTCACCATCAAGCAAGACATGAATTGTAATCACAAATTAAGAACATGAAAATTCAGAGGTGCTTGCCTGGGTTTAAACCCACGATCATCGCTTAAGATTTACGCGCTCTTACCACTGGGCAATCTCCGCTTTACTACTGGCCATTGATTATTTATTTTTTATCTGTAATTTATTATTTTATGTTCAAAAATGTTAACATTATAAACACATTACATTAATTGTGTTAGTAGAAGCACGTATATATATATGTACATACGTAAACGTTACTTGTATAGCAAACATTAAATATAAACGATGATATTGACTGCTCAATTAATTACATCCGACAAGAATTGAATAATGAATACCTACAATTTTCATTCAATTTGATTAGCAGTTTTTATAATGAAAAACTGCATAAAAGCTGAATAGTTAAATACTTTTTCCAAGGACGTTAAATGGTAGGTTAAGCTAGATTTTTGTTTTTATTGAAGACTTATGAATAAATCAAATCAAAATTAACACAATCTTGTTGCTAAAAACAACACACATCAATGTTCTGACTGATCAAATTAATATCCAAGCACCGCTGAAACTATAAGACATGAGACTTAAAATACAAAATAAATCTATAAAAAATATCTCTAGAGCTGAACTCTAAGTTCATCTCATAACCCGTAGAAAGCTTATTTGTTTACAATAACTAATAAATAGATATATAAATTTTATCATAAATGTGTTCAAATTCAATTAATATATTTTCACTGTCTGCAGACGAAACCGCAATGTGTAATGCTAGTAATAAAATAAAAATAACCGTCGATTTAATTTAACTATGATCGAATCAACAATCAAATATTAAATCAATAGACAAATTTAACGAATATTGAGGTATTTAGGCTACCATGACATTGGTTTCGTGTCGTCAACGATGTGATTTCAATATTCTTCATAGAGTATCTACTGAGCGTTACATATACAATATATTAAGTGAGTATAGACAAAATAGCTGAGATGGCCCAGTGGTAAGAACGCGTGAATCTTAACCGATGATCGTGGGTTCGAGCCCGGGCAAGCACCACTGAATTTTCATGTGCTTCATTTGTGATCATAATTCATCTCGTGCTTGACGGTGAAGGAAAACATCGAGAAGAAACCTGCATGTGTCTAATTTCACTGAAATTCTGCCACATGTGTATTCCACCAACCCGCATTGGAGCAGCGTGGTGGAATAAGCTCCAAAAAGCTTCTCCTCAAAAAGGGAGAGGAGGCCTTAGCCCAGCAGTGGGACATTCACAGGCTGTTACTAGACAAAATATGACAGAGACAAAGGCCTCATATTTTGTCGTGTTTGAATATTTCAGTTTTCTCTCTCATCCGTAGTCTAAAAGCCGCAATTTAGACAAAAGTCATCAAAAAAATATTTCACTAATACTCAGTTTCTTTTAAGTTCTATTGTATATAACTGTTAAATGTTACATAATTAGCAATATTAATTCCACATTTACAACAAAGACGTACGTGTATTGTAGAATGGAATCAATTCACTGATGTAATCTATCTCAAAAGGAGACAAGTATTGCCATACATACGCTTTGTCTCTTTCTAGAGATAAGTAACTTTTGTCAGGCTCTCGCTCAGCCCAGTCTATTATATCAACAAACTTGTCCTTTATCACCTGCCTATTTAAGTCTACATTATTGAGAACGGTTTGGTTCGTTTTGGCGATATGCCAGCGTGTTGAACGTAAGCGTAAACAGTTCCGTATCACTAAATGATCGTAGATATTAGTTTTACTATCGCTGTTAATAAATTACAATTATGATTCTGACAAGTATTAAAATTAATATTAGATTATGAATTTATCTTTGTAGATATATTAAATTGTTTTATTTTAATTAATTCATTTGACTGTAAAGTAATTGCTAAACTAATGTTTATAAAAGAAAAATTCTGACAATTACAGTCATGATTTTTTGATGTTCGTTCATTGACCTTTCATTCTTTAGACAAAGGTGAGACTACAAGATTAGTTTTCGTAGAAGTTTTTATAAGTATTCAATGTTTTATATTCAAAGTAAAATATAATAATATGATATTAAAAATGATCTTACACAAAGTAAGAACTTGAGAGGGCGTCATAAAATATTATTTCTATTTTTATGGCATGTGGTTTACTCTCAAGATCATGTTCAAGTGGACGCATTGACAAGGTTATAACCGACTCACGCGGCAGCTGTTCAGATGTCTAATAAAATCTCGTCAAGCTATGTAAGTATGAGAAGTAATATCTCAAAACGTTTCAAGGATTTTGTTTTGATAATCGAGATTGAAGTATGAATTAAAATTATAGCGATTGAGCATTAGGCGGTATTTGATTTTTCTAAAATTTTTTTTATTTGTAATAATTTATTAAGGCTTTATCAATTCGTCTACAAACAAACGGCCTCACGGACTTTTGACGGAATTTTGACTGTCATCGCATTTAGGAGATTTTACGTTTGACGCGTATTTTTTTTCGCATTTCACCGAATTTTCAATTCACATTAATCGTGAAGCCGAGCCGATGATGAATTGTATAATCATTGGTAAAAACCGTATGAAAATCTGTTTTGCACTTTTTGATATTATCTGTATATTATATATGTTTTATAAATAATTAAATATTTGGTCAAATTCCGCACAACGAAAAATCGGCCGAATACCGAATATTCTCTATTCATATCATAAATTTGACATAATATTTTTTTAAATGTGTAATACATATTTTTACTATGAAACGTGCTATTGAAATAGAAAAAAATGTACCGTTATTCATTTACACAGGGAAAGATTTTTAAAGTTCTCGTTCTGCCGTTTTTCCAAAGATCTAATTCGAAGAGCTCGGCGTCGGCCGGCGTCCTCTTGAGAGATTAAATGTGGTTGAAACAATCTCGGTGTCCAACGCTATTAACAACAATTTTATTTCGACAAAGTTTTCATTGTGTTAATAAAATCAAATTTCAATATCATATAGGTTTAAATTATATTATATTAAGGGTATCATCAACATTTTAAAATTTCTTATATTATAACGTGACCACCTTGAGAATAAGATGATTCTAAAATAATATCCATTGAAGTCGAAGTTGGGAATTCCAGGCACAAAAGGGGTATTCACAAATTGTTTTAGTATAGAAGTTCTTGAATTTCAATATTTTTCTTATATTGTTATGTTAAAAAACTGTCTGTCGTTGCTTAAAATAAGAAGATCAGATATTAATGTTTGAAGTAGTAATCGCGATCGAATTGATCCCGCATTGCGACTGTTTACGAATTTAGGCCTTGACCTCATACATAATGCAGGACCTTACTACTACCATGACAGCCATAAACATTTTAGGTATTCAGGACACACGAAACCTAAAAGAATTTATAAATTTAAAAATGCAGCATTTGTATACAATTACAGTGAAAATAAGGAGAACAGTCCAGGCACATTGTTACGAATAGCTGTTACGTCCCGTCATCGATCGAATACAAAATAATTCATTTGCGAAAATTCAGTTTTACTACTTGTATGTAAGTTTTCGGTTCGTTTCCTTGATAAATTTATGTGGATGTGAATAAAACTTCATGTTTAGTGGCACTCGTAAAAGCGAAATATTTTTTGTTCAAAAGAGTTACTACTCCGAAATAATGTAGCGGTCCTTGACTTATTCACGAAGGATGAATATTTAACTAGATTTTTTTGAATTAGTACTAAGTACATATCTTTTTTTAGAAAAAAATATAAATATAATTTACAAATATTTTTTTTGCTACATACTAAGTGCTAGACTTTTAATTACAATCACTATTTATGTATTTATGTAGGGTTCGGCAGTTAATGGACAACTGTACAGCAGTGTATGGACAGCTGTAACAGCTTATAATAAAAACTCCAAAGGGATTTCGCATGGGAAGAAAATTGCATATCTCAAGTAGTTTCCAAGTAATAAATTATTTCATTTTATATAGGTAGATACACAAACATATACCGACCGATCTATTCGCCCATACAATATTCACACGTAGTACAACACATCCCTCAAATTGTTACGTGTTTTTTAAAATATTTCGTACTATGCCTAAAATTTCTTATAAGGCGTTTAAAATGAATATCTTATTTATTTTGATAAGTATCCGTACTTCGTTACAATTACTACATTTGTTATATTTTCATTTTTTTTGTAAACATAAAAAATATATAAAATTTAATTACATGAAACCAATTTAATACATAACTGTGAATCAGATCTATACAAATTATATGCAATTTATAAAGCTCTCGCCTTGAAATTTTAAATATCAATTTATGATTAGTTCGAAGGTTTCTTAGATAAAGAAAGGCTGAAATATGGTATTTTAAACGTTATCTTTGTCATTTTTAAGACGTTTATCTGTACATTAGTAGCAATAGTAATGCCCTCAAGACCGAATTCGGCCAAGGCTGAATGTGCAATAGCAATCTCAAGAGAGATTCGCAAATTGCGCAGGAAATATTATAGTGCACAAGTGTGTGCGCAAGTAGAGGTACACTCTCTATTCCCTAACTCTCTCTCTTATTCCAATAGGCAATCCCACACGATCGGAAAGAGTTCAGGCGCAGGACTAACGGCTTTACGTGCTTTCCGAGCCACGGCAGTGTCTGTACACCTCCAACTTCTAGACTCAAGGCTGCTACTGAGAATTTTTGACAGAAAAACCTAATAACTTTTTTGAACCGACCTGGGATTTAAAACCAGGACCTCCGAGTCTGTGGGCTTACATATAGGCATTAGATAAATAATGTACTGTTGTTATAAAGCTGGATACATTATTTATTTGAATGTGCCAGCCAGTCAAGCTACAAGTCCGATTTGACAATTTTGTTTACCCTAATTGCCTGTTTATTGAGTAAGGTATATAGACTTCACAACTTCAAAGTACGACCCAAGGGCCGGATCAATAACCGTAAATGTTAACCAATCTGGCAAACTGTGCAATGATATGTACTTGGTTATGTACTCATTATTTTAATTATTTTAACTCATTATTATATATAACATTACGTAACATAAAAAAAAAACAAAAAAAATATGTGCAGTGCAAAATGCGGCCTTATCGTTGACGCTCTTCACACCAATCTTTGAGAATAAATAAATTTCATAAAAGTGTTAAAATAAAATGTTGCCATATAACATAACTTTATTTAATATTTGTTAAGATTTTGTCGTCAATATAATTTTGTATTAGCCAAATAGTAAAATACGTATATAATAATAATATCATAGTGTTGCTCTAAGTCACAATTCTCAATCATTATTTATTTAGTTAGCTATATGTACTTCGCGTCGTTATAAGCAATTACCAGTCTTCGAGATTATCTCTGTATCTGACGAGTGTAATTGCCTTAACCGCTTAGGGCTGCACTTCCCTAGAGATTGCAGACTTTTTGCCCTTAATTCTACGAAGATTGCAAGTTAAAAGGCTATTAAGTAAATACGTATTCAATTGTTTTGTATAGAAAGCGAGCACTATTTTATGTCAATGTATGTGTTTATAATACACGAAGAAAATCGTGAGCTATACACCTTCACTAATATTAAAAATCTGAAAATTAATTTGTTTATTTGTTTGTTTTTTTCGCTTGCATGTGTTATTTACTCAACAGATCATCATGAAATTTTCCATACACGTTGGCAGGGGTACAGAAAATGCCTATATGCAGATACATCTCAAAACAGGTCAGATATTTGTGTGCATGGACATGTCTGTTTGTCCTGAATCTGGGTGTAATTATCTATTTAAGTATGTATTTAAAAAAGAAAAGTAATGTATGTAGTATATCAGTCTGGTTTCCATAGTACAAGCTTTGCTTAGTTTGGGATCATTTGGCCGTGTGTGAATAATGTCCCAGGATATTATTATATTATATTATAAAAAAAAATTAACTGAACGAAAACCTAATGCACGAACTTTCATGTTATTATATATATAAATAATCTTGCACATACGCGGCAGTCTACATTACCTTGTGTAACTTATTGTTACACAATGATTGACTTATAATGTACACAAGACGTTAAAAATAAATATTTAACATAAATACTAATGAGCGTATTTATGTTTCCCTAGTAATATATAAATTGGGTTAAAATTGAAAATTAAGTTAGCTTCTAAGTAAAAAATATACGTAGGAAACTCTCGATAGTTGATAAAAAAGTCATTTAATAATGAATATTTAAGAAAACATAAAGATCCTGATTGTCGTCAAATTATTTTAACAGTTTATACAAAACCTTATGACAAAGAAATACATTCAAATAAATTAACTTAGTTATCTTCTTAATTTTCAAACAAATAACTTTTACTTTTTCATATTTAAAATAAATTTACTGATTAAATTGAATTTACAAAACAATTTTCTTTTGAACACAAAAATTACATTCAATTTTACCATGTTGCTTTTAAATTAAACAACTTTTATTAGATACTTGTTTCACATAAAAGACAGCTAAGCTGATGTTTTGGGATGGTTCCTCTTTTGTTTTATATCAAACATAATGGAAAGTGCTCTCGTTCGTACATGTGTAATAATTTTATTTTTTATTTTATGCCATTACATTGAAACAAAATTATAATATAGTCTGTTTGGTTCTTTTAATTTAAATACAAGTAGAAAGCTATGACAGTTTTGTTGAGTACGATCGCAATTTAACTGGTTTATGTATTTTTTTTTTAATACGGACTGTATTTGGTTTTAAATTTTTTTTAATAACTTCTTATTAATTACACTATTCTACAAACTCGCATTGGAATACGCTCCAAATTTTCTCCTTAAAAAAAAGAAGAGGAGGCCTTACCCCAGCAGTGGGACATTACTTTACTTTACATAATATTTTATTTATTTATGATTTTGATTTAACCTGATAAAATTGGTTCAAAATTGTTTTGTTTCTTATTGACCTATATTAAGTTTTTGTAATTAGGTAAAATTTATATATTATCTTAAGTATTTATTATTTTTTAAGTGTACGTAGGAATTGTAATGTTATTTGTATTGTAAACAAAGTTAATTAATCATCATCAATCAATCAATCAGGTACAGTAGCCATTTTTAACTTTGATTTATATATGTCTTCAATGTGAATAATTATTATGTGAATAAAATACTGGTATATATTGTACCATTGATCTCTATAAATGTTATATCATTAAAAAAATTTAGTAAGAGATAAAGTTAATTAAATTACATCAAAGAAAGCGTGGTGGAATAAGCTCCAAACCTTCTCCTCAAAATGAGGAGAGGAGGCCTTTAGCCCAGCAGTGGGACATTCACAGGCTGTTTCGGAAAGAATTACCCACAAGATTAATGAGTGCACGATCGTTATATCAATTATACCTTACAAAATGATGACCTAAAAGTAAAAAAGAGTATATTCTTAAAAACAACCTTTGTATATGTATTTATGTGTTTTTCCAGTGTACGATATATTTTATAATAGGATTGGTTACAGAATGTCTTTTTATTTTCATCTCTTTGTGTAATTTACTTCAGTTGAGTCCGCCCTTGGGCAAATTATATCTTGATATTAATATTGCTGTATGGCAATAAAACACTTTTTTTTTAAATTATACATATATAATAAATAAAATTATATCATAATTTTTTAATAAGATTTACTATCTTGTGTCGATGTTAGTAAAATTAAATGTTGAATTTATGTAAGAAGCAAGCTTGGACACCAAGAAAGGATATAGGATACTTTTTATACCGAACACTTACCCTCCCAAGCAGGCAGGCAAGCCGCGAGCGAAAACTAGTATAATATAATCTGCTCGATAATAAGTCTGGCTTTCTATACGTTTGAGTGTACTACCCACTCAACATTAACTCTACAACTAAACATTAATACTGCCTCGAGCTGTATTCCCTGACTTTCATATTTCGATAGGACGTCAATTCGATAGATCTGTAAAGAGTTTAGATGTGTGTCTTTGGTTCCATCCCAATGTCTTTGATAGAAGTCTATGTATAAGTAGGGTCTATGCCGGATATCTTTGTCATAATTAATACGTACATAGTGAATTGATAGGTAAGTAAGACCTAAGACTTATATTGATAATAATACACTCGACAGATAAACCCAATAATTACTTTACTGGCTCGACGTTAGCTTGAACCCAGAACCCCAGAATCTACGGTGATATAAGCTAGCCACTAGACCAACAGAACATAAATACCACATTAGACACTTATAAATTTGAAATAATCAAACTATGAAATAATGTTAGCTGGATATATAATATGTTATACTAAAAACTTACCTCTCTTTTCTCAAATCGCTATTCCGCTTCCGAAAAGTCGAGACGAGCAGTTGTAGTTCTGATGATTGACGTTCGTAAAACTGTGACAGCTGCGTTGTGAAATCGGTAACTGAAACAAACTTTTCCTATCAATATGGTATTGCCAGTGAATTCATCTTAATGACTTCTAAACTTCTTTAATATCATTTAAAACTTCGTTCAATACAAGTTATGTATGGATCCTGTAAATACATGAAAAATAAATAAACGAGTTGAAAGAGAAGTGCGATACAAAAGTTTGGTCTTGGTACTTTTCCAGATTTGAAACTGTGTTATTTGTTTAAAGTAACACAGTTTATAGGTTATAAATCACAGTCATACTGTGATTTATAACTGCTTTAATTTGGATTACATTTGACCTCCTACTATAAGGTAGGATACCGTTAGATGTTATTGAAAAAAAACAATACAATACAAATACTGGATACCGTACGGGATAACGGATAAGTCCAGCAAAATGAAAAAGTGGTGGCTTTGTAACTAAGGTAACCGTAAGGTAAACGAAATATATAGTAATCTTTTGTATTTTACATTAAATTAAAAATTTTAATTACCCTTGTCAAAAAAAAACCAAAGTGTTAGGTGGTCTTTTAACTTTATTATCAAATGCCTAGTAATATTTAAATAAAAGCGTCGTCGCGTCGGGGGACAGCAATTTCAAATTAATCGGACCAGTGTACGTTGGTATGACCCTTTGGTTTGATCTTTATAATTTATAGCTAACAACCATCTCAATCACATCAGGTTTCAAACAAAAAAAAATCGCATCAAAATCAATTCATTTGCTAAAAGAGAACGGTAAAGAAAAAAATCTCCGTTGTGGATTTTTGCAGTCATTATCCATATATGACAAAAATTTAACAATCTGTTACTACACGCCATGTATAACTTTGTAGGTATGTCAATAGTATTATAGTATTTCACTTACATTTTTTTTATAATATCATCAGTATAACGGCCGTATGACTGGGATATTTAATATTTTAATGTATTTAATTTATATGACTCGTAATACTAAAAATTAAATTGTTATTTTAAAAACGTATATGTTTGAACAAGAATTAACCAAACATTTTCTTTGTAAAGCTAAAATTCCTCTAATTACTACAATATTTCATTATAATTAACATCTTACTTTTTTATTTACAAAAAAAATATCGTTGTGAAATTAATGATGGTGGCCAATAAATAAAGCCATAAACGTGCCAAATTTTTTATAACATTTCCTTAAAAGAATAAGCAGTTCATTAAAGATTCGCGCCGCGGCGTCTGAAAGCCTCATTACCAGTTTTATACCACAGCTTAGGCAACGTAAAACTTTATACCGCCTTAATTAATCACCTTACGACATATTTTAACATCATATTATTTCTGAAACGTTTCTAAGAATGTATAAAGTATACTTATATTTAGTAATTAATTAATTATGTAACTTTATTTTGAGAAAGTATCTGCTCCACGCGGTAATAAACAAAATATCAAAAATCACTTGGAAATATCAATCAGAAAGATTTTAGTCAAGGTGGCCATTTTTAAGGGAGACTAGTAAACTGCACATAAGATATAATAGGGAATAAGTGTGTGTGCACACGATCAGAAAAAATTTAGGCGCAGTATGGAATAAATCTTCGGATCTTTCACCTTGAAAAGTTGACCTCTAAGGCAATTACTGTAGTTTATTTTTTTTGTTTTACACTAAGCAGCTGCGTTCTAACGATTCTTATCTTCTTTCTGTTCCTATTCATACTTCTGATTTCATTTCTAATTCTTATTACTTTCAAGTTGTTCTATTATGGAACAAAGTACCGAACATATTAGAAAAGCCACCTCTAAATTTACTTTCAAGGCTCGTTCTACGTGAGCATATTTTGTCTGAAAGTTCCTAGTCAATCTTGTCATCTTATGTCATTTATAATACACTACTATTCATATGTTTATACTATGGATATTTGCTCTTTATTTATTTTGTTGATATTATATGTGTGTACCTATATTTTTGATTACTAATTACCGCATTCATGGATTTCTGCTTAGCCTAAAGGTTGACTGGCAGAGAATGCCTTCAGGCATTAAGTCCGCCTTTTGTTCCAACTATATATTGTGGTGGTCAAAATTTTTAAATAAATAAATAAGTACGGTTAATGACCAAATCGTGATTGGAATAAAATTTTCATATTATTTATTCTACATAATTGATATCTACCATTATACATTTAATGGTAGTAAGGATTTAAGCAAACTTGTCTATGTAACATCCACTTATGAGTCATCAGTATCAATTACTTTACAATAACTGAATTAATGATTATGATAACCAGTGAAACAGCCAGTCTGTAAGCATAAGAGACATAGCACCGTAGTTCCCATAATTAGCGATAAATTTACAGGAATAGTTAGGTGTTATTTTAATAGTACCTATATGAGGGAGGTGGTATCCACTTATAATAAGATGGCCTATTTGCTTTGGATTTGAAAAATAATAAATGGAGATTTTTGAGATTAGTTTATCTAACTAAAAATAAGGAAAAGTGACATATCATTAATTATTTAATAATACTTTATTTGATGGTAAAGCCTACCGATTCCATAATAAAAATAGAAGTTAATAAAAACTTAATCAATAAAAATTAGCTTGGAGCTTATTTAATCATTTTTCATCAAGGCATGCCAGACGAAAGTAACGTCCATGAACATTTAAGTACACATATGTACCTGTACAAAATGTTAAACCAGAGACATTTATTTAAAAAAACTCGGAAACATAATCTGGTGCCTGAGAAATTGGTGATTTTCTATTTTAATAAATATTTATTATATTTTTATTATAATACACACTTATCTACTGAACCGCTTTGGAGCGGCGTAGTGGAACAAGCTCTGCAAGACGACCTTCGCCTCAAGACCATATGAGGTCGTAGCCAAGCAGTAGGATAATAATTGACTGTTACTTTACATTTTTTATAATAAAAACTTAAGGGACAGATTTCTATGAAA
Organism: Nymphalis io; assembly: GCF_905147045.1. NCBI lineage: Eukaryota > Metazoa > Arthropoda > Insecta > Lepidoptera > Nymphalidae > Nymphalis > Nymphalis io. The sequence goes on along the minus strand of NC_065892.1, from coordinate 8,745,290 downwards.
CAAAGAGCAGCTATATTGTAACTTATAATTAACTAAGAGGTTAGATTGCCTTAAGTACGAATTCTAAATCTAAATTACACTTCACACAGCGTTATGTGTGGTGTAAAACAACAGAACAAGGATTCGCAATGTTAATAATTTAGAGGTTGTAAGACGTAGTGACGGCTATGTTAATCAGTTTAACCGCTCTACTTAATACGGGAGAATGCGTACTTGTATAATGAAACAGGTATACCCTTATGTATGTGAAATAAGCTTTGCAAATTAATAGGGAATTAAGCTTATTACGATTAACGGGTGATAGTGCTTTGTACAAACCCGTGGGTAGCAACCACCAATTAATAAGTTATTCTACCTTCAACTACCAATTCTTTGTATTACCATGCTCCAGTATGAATGATGAGCCAAAATACACGAGGAACATAATATCTCATGCTTAGTGGCGTACTGTACTGCCAATAAAATTATTTTTCTGGAAAAGTGCAAATATGTGTCCGATAGAATATAATGAAAATATTCGTTGTGACAACGAGAAAAGAGTTTGTAAAACCATTTCTATATACCAAGTAGAAGAATATCAATATAATTCGCCATATTAATTTTATTATTGAACAACAAATTTTTTGAATAGAAATATAAAAAAAAAATTGAAAATGTTATATCTAAGAATCACCCGCAGTTCAATAAAATTAATCCACGGGTTAGAAGTTGTTAGAAATAATAACGGCTCGTGTCTTACCAAAGGGTATTGTAGTATGAGTATTTGCTTTGGTCAGGTTGAATTTAAAACGTGTTCATAATGAAACTTCACACACGATACGCAAGGAAACTTCAACTTTATACGCCGTTTATAACAGAAGTGAATAACTTCAGACTTAGGCAGTGATATAGGTGCATTTTCGAAGATGTTTTAAAATTCAGTTAATATGATTGAAATCTAAGCCCAAGAACACGTGGATCTCAATCGAAGATCACAAGTTCTTATTGTAAAATTCGGGCAAATACTACTAAGTTTTGATGTGCCTAATTTATTTTGATAATTCAAAAAGCAACATAGCCTGAGAAAAGCTGCCTAAGTATGAAGAGACATATTCATCCGACACGATGAAATTTTGATACATGTACCCAGAGCGTAGCAGCGTGGTGGAATAAATTTGAAAAAAAAGGAGGTCAGTGCCAAACCGTGAGATACGACATCCTCGCAGACATTTTAGTTCTGATGAGGAAATCCAGTGAAAATAATAAATTGATCATAACAAATAAAACAAAAACCATAGGATCAAGTCAGAAGTTTTTTAAATGCCTTTCGGAGTCTTGAATAGCTTGGAAGAAATTCAAAGATATAAGTGCCAACCCGCAGCGTGGCACCTTAAGCTCCTATAAATTTTCCTTAATAGGAGATATTTGCCCAGCTGTACCAACGTTTTACAAGCTATTACCGATTTACTTAATAAGGATGACCCATTTTACGGAAATTGTCACATTTTATTTATTAAACAAACACAGGCAGAGATTTCTATTATTTGGAGAAAATCGATTACAATACAAGTCAATATTAAGAAACTTTATGTTTACTCGTGGACTCAATTTTCAATTCACAAAAAATATCTAAAAACTAAGAAGTGATCCATCGAAAGAATTTTAGATTATTATTGTTTTACCTAAAATATTTGCTTACCTGAAGAATATCGTTTAATTTTCTTTCCATTCGCCCATAAAGTTGTAACCGCTTTATAAGATACAACCATAGCAAATACTTCCTTTTTTATATTTTGTACCTAGTCAAGTTACAGACGAATCATGTTTAGGTTAATTAATTACACTAGCTGTCCGTCGCAAGATTAAAATTAGGGAATAAAAAGTATTTCGTAATATATTTTTAATAAACGTGATATAAACAAATATAATAAAATCAGTTCTGTACCAAGCGTTCCATCCATTAGTACTACTACTATATTAAGTTTTAGGTCCCACGTTTTTTTCATGCGTTAATACAAACACAATCTTATGTCTATATAAAGTAAGTTATCGAAATTGCAAATTATAAGCAGATAATATATTCATATACAGAAAACGCATTATGTTAGATTTTTTTAAAGATTGAGATTTTTTTGTGACAAGTATTGTAAGCAATTATTATATTTATTCCATTTTTTTTTAACAATTGTTACTGTAACTTGTTTATTCTGTTACGCCAACCTCGCGAATCCATTATCTATTAAAGATTTTAAAAAAAGTCACGAACTTTTCTGTTAATATTTTGAACACCTCTAAATTTTCTTCTTTTGTATAGTTTTGGCAGCTTTCTTTTGGAAAGCACTCGCGCCATTATATTTCAACCGACTATGTCAGCGTAGTATAGACATATAAATATACTACATAGCCAATGATCCTCCTGATTCTATAACCCATTACCATATGTAAGTTACATATCAATTAGATTAGCGGTTTTACGTGATTACAAAAACAAATGCAATCTCTTTATTGTTTTACTTTGATAATATTGCAACTTCATTGGTTTAGTGGCTAGATCACCATACCATGCACTGACTGCTGCCTTATCTCGGGAGACTGAAGGAGGAAGTACGTTTTATTTATACCGATATTGTCCGATCGATAACGGTCTCAGGTATTGTAGGGTGTACACCACTGCAAAATAATGCTCCTACAATTCGCAACAGAGAGTGGTTAGCAAGTGCGTGATAGCTTAAGGTAGCCTTTTGAAGTCTTTGTTAGTTAAATAAACATGAGTGACAAGTTTTTAATTATATAAAGTTATTTCAGACCTTTGATCACTATACATTTTTAAAATAACTTCATTCGACGTTTTTTTCTATGAGACATTTCTTGAGTAGTGGGTAGTTAATCAATAAGTACATCTACTCTTACAGCTTATAAATGAAAATACAACGCGTAGGACTTTTAATTTCAGGCGTAGGCGATGGACTGATATTATTATAAACCACGAAGGGTTTATAAAATTCAACATGACACAACATGAGAAATGCTATATCTGCTACCGATTTTATCGGGTGAAACATAAAGAAAAAAATAGCGTATAGCCAAACATCTAAACTTTATTTTGATAATAATATTGAAAGTTTTTGTACGCTCTTTTTTATTACTACCTCATACATTTTTATTAAATATTCTTTATTTGTTGAATAAAAGTTTTATTATTTTAGTATTTTATTAACATTTTATATTTGATAATCATTTACAATAGTTGTATTAGTTTTAACACAAAATTAAAATATCATAGATCCACAATCTAGATTTTACGATTAGGGTTAATGACGTAAAGAAGAAAAAGTATAGGATTAGTTATCGCAGACTGGAAGAATATTCAGCATCAGCAGTTTTAGGATTGTTCTTGGCTATGAACGTAAAATTGGTAAATGAAAACTTATATATTTAAATCAATACTTCATTACACTCTTCATAAATCTTGCATTGGGTGTATTGCATACCATATCTGCCCACTTTGTCATAAAACCTTATGCAGTTTTTGAAGCTGAAATAGCCTTTTTATTAAATACGCAAACACAAAATATTAGCAAGAGCAAGGTAACGTAATCGGATAAGGTACTTGGATAAAAAGAAGCCTCGTCAAAAATTATCCTCCTTATAATTTATTTTTATACACTATCTATATGTGTAGTACCAATTGATACACATTGTAACCATGATCATTTTAGGTTTGATTATTTTAATAATATTACTTACTGCACAACATTCACATTTGTGTATTTCCACTGCTTAAAACAAACATAGTACAAAACTTCAACGATCGAAAGCAAAGAGCCGCCGAAGCAAAGTCCAAAACAATTTCCCATTGCTACTACCAAGTCCAAAGTTGTACGAGCTACTTGCCGAGTCACTCTTTCGTAAGGTCTGTTACTTAGTACGAATTTTAAAATCGCAGACGTCAGCTCCCTTTCTGGAGTTGAAATTTTCTTAGCTATTATATTGAAGTCTGGCTCAACACATGATGATAGACATTTGCAATTTAGACTAGTTTCATTAATTCCAGGCACTTGGAGTTTCTTCAACTTACCGTAGTGTTTTGTTAAGCACTTTAATCCTTCTATGTCACAGTAACGGTCATTGTATTCGACCGGTGACAGATGAGAAGTACAGTTGCAAAGTTCCAACTGAGCTTCGATACGACATTGAATGATGCACACCGAGTAGCTGTAATATTTGTATCCTTTGAAATTTCCAGGCGATTCATTTGGAAATCTGCACTGTCGAACGTCTGGAGCGGTCAAAGAAACTTCTGGTTCATTAACTATATCAACGACGGAAAACAGTATCGATCCTCTTGAGCCATATATAACTGTAGCTCTACGATCATTTTCCATATTCCAATATGGAACATCTTCCGGTGAATGCAGAAATGCTTCGTAATTTTCTGATAGTACTAATTCAAGTGTTCCGAGCCTGCGGTTGTCGGATGTAGCAACATAGTACGGTGTATGCTTTTCGCCTATCTGATTATTATTCATAGAGTAACACAGCCCGTATTCTGTTTGTATAGGCTTAAAATGTTTACAGCAGTTCATAGGTTTATCGTCCCATGTACAACGAACAAACAAATTTTTGCAATCGGAGCGGAAAGTGGACGTAAAATTTAGAAATTCCTTTGTATTTAAAAAATCATTTTCATAATTATAATTACAGCTTTGACACTCACCTGTGAAGAAAGCAATTTCCTTTGCAAATATGACCATTTCATCTCTGTTTTCGTATTGTAATTTTTGTATTTGTCTTGATAGTTTGTCGATATTTGGATTTTCACAAATGGTGATTGATGGAAATGTTGTATTCCAGTCGAGGTAATCCGTTCGTGTTGTAAACCGTATAGTATCTTCTTGGTAGGTTGTAATGTATTTGTATATAGACGCAACAGCAAATACCCAAACATTAATATAAACTATAAAATATATAAATCTGTAAATGAAATGAATGTCTTTACGAGCCAAGAAACTGGGTCCATGAACTGATAAACTTCGACATGTATATTTAAAACGTGGATAAATTAAATTGAACTTCGCTCGTATAGATTTCATTTTTAATCCGATGCGTTTCAAAGTGAGAATAAGAGTGGCGTTCGTCTCGTCAATTGGCTTTATATAGACTTTGGTTATTATTTTAATGACACATTAGTCTAATGTTACCTTTTAACATATATAACGGCCAAAGTAGTTTTAACAAAGAGAACACGCATTGATGTGACGTTTGATAAATAATCCATTTTGGCGAGCTTATACATGGTATTATTTATAGTTTTATATACAATTCCAACTATTAATCAAACCTAATCAAGTAACCATATCGCCAACATCATAGACACAAGTGATTTTTTTAATACCCAAAAAAATATTATAGAAATTAAAAAACTGTTAAAAATTCTATTTAAAAAAAATTATTTTCAGTAATTATAATAAAAAAGTACACCTACATTTTATAATTACCCTCTCAAAATTTAGAACAAGTAAGTTATTTCACATTAATTAATTATTCAGGTATTTTTTAAGTGTATCCTTAAAAAATATCTATTTGAAAAAAGTTAAAGCTTAGCAATGTAAAAGAAAACACTAATATTTTATAACTTAAATACCACCTTATGGACATTTAAAATATATTTTATTATTGTTTTTTTCCATATTTAATTGTTAATTCTTTACAAAAACTCAATAACTTTTTTACCAGCCCAACTCAGGTTTTTATGTGATAGTCTTAAAAATATTATCATGTATGAAAAAATAATATTTTCAGCCCCTATTAATAAATAAATTCATTGGAAAATGTTTCTGTAGCATCTATTTATAAAATATCATGCAGATTATTTTACAAAACAAAATACCTATCTTTAATAATGAACGTGGGCGTAGGTTGTAATAAATATTAATATATATTGCTTTTAATATTTTTTATATTTTAAAATACATTTTCTTCTTTATATATTGCAACGTATCTATCTATTCCATATATATAATAAAATTGTAACAGGCTAATGTCTGTACATTATAGATATTAAACAAAAACTAATATGGGTGGTCTTTATCAACATTACTTATAACTTTATTAAAGCAACAGAAGTCAAAACAACACTTTTTTAAATTTTTGTTTGCCTGTCTGTATGTTTGATATCCACATCACGCAAAAACTACTGCATGGAATTGAATGCGGTTTTCACCGATGTTTTGCTAGAGGTCTAACTTAAAATTTAGGCTTGCACTTACACGAACAGATAAGTTAGTCGTTGTGTATAGTTGTTACTTAAAACAAACTTCATAGATGGCGCTGTTTATGTATTAAAGGTTTATCTCAACCAATTACAACTAGTCTCATACAATAATTACAAAACAATATTAACTTTATTTCATCGAAAGCAGAATTCGAAAAAATTGTAGCCATAGAAACGAATAGAAGAGAATAGAATAGTAGGACACACAAAGTTAAACACAAATTACAAATAAGAACATGGCGACCCATATTACTAGCTGGCTTTTCCTATAGCAAAATATAAATATTTATCTTTAATAATATTATAGAGGTAAAATTTTATTTTTTGTATGTTTGTTTGTACTGGATAAACACAAAAATGACTAAACCAGATTTGAATTTTTTTTCACCTCACAAGCTATTTATTATTAAATAACATAGGCTATATTTTATTAAGCCAAGCTATCATTTTTTTTCCTATAAAATACTTAATTAGTATTTGGCGTGCGCTGTGAAAACCATTGATGATGCCTAAAATAATGTATGTAAAGTCCACGAGACTATACATCTAACTATTATAGTTAAATCACAATAACTGTTTTTTGTTTGAAATACGATGAAATTCGTTTCATATCCGAATACAATTAAATAACTTTATAATTAAGGTTGAGCCACTTAGCACTTTACTGTATGGGCAAATAGATGAATGTTTTTACCTTATTTATTAAAAAATGCACGGGATAAAATCCTTATTTTACCCGTACGAAGTCGGGGCGGTTAACTAGTTTAAATTAAAAAATAATGATTCATAGAAAAAAGTTATTATTAGTAAACGTTCACTATAATAATTATGCGATAGGATAGGATATAAACGATTTTCGTAAAAGGGTAATTACCGAGGTACTTGCCGGTTCGACTCGGCAGAATCAATATTCCAAATCAGTGGTATCTTTAAATTTAATTGATAAATAACAAGTGATTTTAAGAGTCCACTCTAATAATATTTACTTTGATTTGATTTTATTTAATTGTCAATAATTGGTTTGTTTCAAAGACACAATGAAATTAAATAATTATTCCTTTTTCAATTATTAACTATAAAAAAAGACAGCATTCGAAGTTTTGAATTGTGTTTTATTCGTTTTCACTATTGGCTACCCATTGGTAGAGCTTTGTGCAGGCACGTCATGCACCAATTATTCTACCTAACATTAATACTCTGTAATGTTGTTTCAATTTAAATTGTGAGCTAGCCGGAGTAATTACAGGCACAAGGAATATAATATTTAAAATCTTAAAACATGCAGGTAAATTAAAACAAAGTAAATAAGATAATGTCCTCCAGACTGATTTCGGCCACAGCGGCCAATGTCAAGAGATTTTAGCCAACTACGCAGGAGATATTATAGTGCACAAGTGTGTGCGCAAACACAAGTGTACTTTCTATTTCCTAACTCTCATAATCCGACGGGACGGCAATCCGACACGACCGGAAAGAGTTCAAGCGCAGGATTAACGGCTTTACGTGCTTTCCGAGGCACGGGAGTGTACACACTTCCAACTTCCAGACTCCGGGCTGCTACTGAGAATTTTCTGATAGAAAAACCCAATAACTTTTTACTGGCCCGACCTGGGAATTGAACCCAGGACCTCCGTGTCTACGGCCTTACATCAAGCCACTAGACCAACGAGGCAGTCAACAAACAAAGTAAATCCAAATTATATAAAAGATTAGGTATGTTATAATACGACCATTTGAAGTAAAAATATATTTATTTCATGGTGTTTTATTGTGAAAGGAGCGATTTATATTTCTTCCATTGCTAATGTCTACGGGATAAAGTGACGACAAATTCCTTAGGTCCAACGAGTGCCCTTTGCCTTCCTACAATATAAAAAAAATATATCTTGTAATAATAATTTCTTGTTTTATTTTCAAATAAATATTACCATTTGACCACATTTATGTCTGAACGATTCGGGTTATTTATTTTCCTACTTTACAAACTATAATGATACAAAAAATGTTATACGTGTCAATCGCACGAATTTAGTGTTTTTTTGCATCGGTTATTAAATTGAAAATGTATCTAATAGGTATTAAATTTCATCCTAAAAAATGTTACAATTTTTTATACAAGGTTATTTCTCTAGTTTAATAACTTTTTTCTTTGGACTTGTTTGAGTATCAATTAACAGTTTTCTAAGAGTTTATAAAGTCCATCTAAGTGTTCAATAATTAAGCATTTACCTAACTCGGTTATTCAACAATCCGAACAGCTTTCATAATTGATAAACTTTATTTTATATTAAATTAAAATTAAATTAAAGTTTATCAATTGTCATGTTAAATAAATTCTTATTTTAAAATAGCAATCATTTATATTTTACATACTTAGGTATTTTTCCAGATTAGTAATAGTTGGTTTAAATTTGATTAGTAATATGTTTTTATTTCACAATATATTTTTCATAGTAATCTGGACATTTCTAAGACGCATGTTTGGTTTTGGGTCTCGTATATCTAAGGAGCTTAGCTATTTCACTTGCAGACATCTTATGCTTGACAATCCGACACCATTATTGTGGTGTCGGCAAACCTCTCAACTCAGAACGAGTCTCTTTGTGATAGTTGCTAATTCTTAGTTTATTTAGAAATACGAAGAAAATATTAGTCATGTTTTAATAAAATAGCATGTTCTGACTTTGTACGGGTAAAATAAGTATTTTATCCAATATTATAAACATTCGCTAATTGATCTATTCGTCCGTACTTTACTAATGCATCGTACAATACGCCCCGCGTACTTTTCACGTACGTTTATTTATAAGTGTAAAATTTGCGATTTCACCCTGTCCTTCACACGCTCCTTTCCCGATGCGATCTTATTGCTTGATTTTTGTACCTGCAAAGCCGCAGTATGTTTTTTTTTCGTGTCGCTTCGCTATAATTTTGACAGCATTTACTTCGAAAGTGTGTAAGCCGACAAATTTCTCTTTGACTATGTCAACATATAAGCCTTATCTTAAAAAAACATGCATGGAATAACATTACTATAGAGCCTAGATATCTAGAATAGAATCTAAAACAATATAAAATTAATATTACATCCAAATTCAATACCAAACAGATTAGTACTTTACTTGGTGGTAGGGCTTTGTGCAAGTTCATCTGGGGATTGTTGTGTTCCGTGAAGAGTGATTGAGCCAGTGTAACTACACGTACAAGGGGCATTGCATCTTAGTTCCCAAGATTTGTTGCAAATCGGCAATATCAAGTAATAAGAAATTAAGCAACACCGAACCGAGCTAGTCCAGTGGATATATGGACTTTAAAGTATTAACTAGCTCTTTACAATTTACTTCATGATCGGTGAAAATATCATAAATAAGTTTTGCAATTCGCAGTGGAGATGACTATTATCATTATGCTAATTAAGAAATATATTTATGTGCTATTAATTAAAATCAACTTCCACTTTAAAACTAATTTTATGAATTTGAGATTATTGTGTATTATTTTATAACGGCTATGCAATCACCAGTTTTTGTTGCTAAAGTTCTGTTTAAGTGGTCGCTTAATCGCTGATTTTAATTCCAGTGAGAAATACAGTACCTGCTCCATAAAATATTTTATTTCAGAAACTTTAAACAATGCTGCTTGGTTGTCTGAACATGTTTTGTAGCTACCTTTAATTAGCCTATCTTGTTATTCTATAAACTTTTAATTAAGCTATTTGATACATTGCCTTTTAAATTTCATAGCAGAAAGAATTTGAAATCATGGTTTCGAGTTTATTTTACGGCTTAGATAATTTTTGAGTTTTGTTGAATATTAATGTACATGATATGTCAAAATAATAGTAAATAGTTTTTAGTATCTGTGTTTTATTTTAAGCCACTTGTTAATAAGTTAAAATTGTCGTGATCTCCGTTGAATTCGATATGCTACCGCGGTAGAAACAGCAATATCAAAATTCCCGATAATGTTTTCATAAATCATTTTCATTTCCTTAAATGTTAAGACCAAACATTTTTGGGAATCCATCAAAACAGTCATATGACGCAATAAGCTTTGAAAAAACTTAGCTTTTTTCAATGGTGACTCGATATTTTTCAAATTTTGTTAATTTAAAAAACAAAATCATTAATTTTAAAATTACGTTTACGTTATTCTTTTAACTATCTTTATATTTTAATAATTTCTATCGACGCTCTTACTGTCAAAAGAAATCGTCGTCCGACATTAATGTCGTACCGGGAAATGTAAAGATGTTTACATTATCAGTTCAATATTTAGAAGCTTTGAAATCTCCCAGTCTTCCTTTCTCGGAGATGTCGTCAGTAACGTCTCAGAAATGTCACTTAGACATGCGTGAATTATTCAAGATTCTTTGAAGTGACTTTATAATAAGATTTTGTTTAATAAGTTTATAAATTTATCGCTCAAATTTTGAGTTTATTAAGTAAACAGTATTTTGTTATTATTTATTCAAATTTTTTTTTTTTTTTTGCGTTTTTTTTTTACAATTAATAGGCCAGAATTTGACCATTAAGCATCGATACTAGCCTGATGTTAAGCATCGACACGGTCTAGGTTGTAGCACGCTTGTCTATAAGAAACCTGTTTACTCTGGATTTTAAAACACCAACATTGCACCTATCAAGAAATACGGCAAATATATATATTTTAAACCTTTTTTTAAAAAACACATCGCGCAGTAGACAAAAAGCTTATTACGGAATTAAAGATTATATAGATGCTAAAAAGTGTGACTATTCTTTGGAAATATAATATTGCATTTTTTTAAATATAATAACTGTTTATATAGATATAATTCTTCGAAACGTAGATTTTTTAGCTAAAACTGCCATATATAACAAATAATATACTTACAAATCTCTGTGTAACGTCTGAATGTTCATAAAAATATCGCTTCATAATTTACAGCAAAGTATAGGATAATAAAAAATAGTAACATTGTTGTCTTTGAAATAATAAATAGTAGTGTTTGCGCAAACACAGACACACAATCACATCAGAATCTCTCACTCTCGTAGTCCGATGGCAAGCATTACAGAGAGGCTCAAGAGCAGCGGAGCAAATGACGTAATCTTTTTCACCGACATATAAAATATATACGTAATTATATTTTAGCGCGTGGGATGTGAGATAAAATTTTAATTATGTACCAAATATCCATATATAAATTATTCAAAGTCGAATCGCATAAGTAGTTTAATATTTTCATAAGTACACTAACAAATCAAAACCGCAAAGATTAGTAGACTATCCCGAGATCAATTCAATTTATTCATGATATAACGAACCCGAGAACGAATGAAATGGTTCAATTTCGATTAGAAATCCCAATCGATCATCCGGTTCTATCGTTTATAAATTATTATTCAAATATGGGATCAAGTGAGTGCTTCAATATTATTTCGATATTTTAGTTAGTAATATTTTTACGAAGCTTATAAATTTTGAGATATATGATAATCAGACAGTCTACCCACAGGCCAGTATGATCTTCTAATTTGAGCTTTTCATTCCAATATTAATGTGTGTGTTTTAGAATTTACTATGCTAAAAATGGAATTGTAATGGAATATGTTTTTTAATTAATTTTGAAGTGTTTACCAATTGACGATAGAAAGACACAGATTTTCACAGGAATTTCATAGTAGTACTAAAACTGTAGTATAGTGGATAGTTTACTACTACCTAAGATGTTAATTTCCTTGTGCCTGTAATTACACTGGCTCACTCACTCTTCAAACCGGAACACAACAATACCAAGTACTGCTGTTTTGCGGTAGAATATCTGATCAGTGGGTGGCACCTACCCAGATAAGCACGCACAAAGCCCTACCAGCAGTAAATAATACTATTACAATACGTACGTAATGTTATTGATTAAATATGAATTTATATTAGTTAATAAGTAAAACTAAACTCCAAATTGATGATCACTGAATTTCGTAAAACGATAGCGTCCTAAGAAGAAGAATTGCTATAGAATATTCTATGTTACCTGTTCTTTTTAATGTTGAAAGTACAAACATGTTTGTAGTTCAAAAAATAATTAAATTTAAATTGAATTGGCTTGTTATAAATTAATATCTAAGTAACAACAGTGCCATTGGAAATATTTACGTATCTCATTCATGGAATTTTGTCAACCAAATTACGGTAATATTTATATTTAAGTATAATTCAATTTAAATTTAAAGATAAAATATTGTACGTAAAATACATTATACTTTCAAGGATTTTGTCTGATCATAAACATAAAAGTTTGTCAATAGAAATGATAGATGAAAATATCTAATATACGTATAAACATCTCGTGTCACGGTGTTTGTAGTCGAACTCCTCCGAAACGACTAGACCAATTTTTATGAAATTTGCTATATATATTTGGGAGGTATGAGAATAGGTCGTAAAGTATATTTCATACCGCTAGCAGATAAGGGTGTCCCTATCCAGATTTTGTAGACAATTTTTTTATTTGTATTTTATTTTGATTTAGCATCAAAAAATACATATAACCCCAAAATTTCATCCTCCTAACCCATCATCACATTATGTAATAACGATTTTAGTCTTTTTGTATGAACAATATTAAAATAATTACTTATAGTGAACCTCATCGAACTTTTGACGCAACGCTTCTCGTGAATGACGTAGCGTTGTCACTAGAAGCGGTGCGCCATTTTGACATTTAAAAATTTGCAAAATATTTAACGGTTTATTTAATGCATAAGAAATATAAACGTGTTTTATGATATTGAAAAGGTTAGTAAAATACTAAAAGATCAATACATTACAAGTATACCGTTTTATCAGTAAATACAATAATTTGGTCTATTTGTGTGTGTGTGTATGTTACAGTGAAAAATGCCAGCAAAACGCAAGGAGGCCAGCCCATTTAGGCCGTCGAACGAATAAAACATCAAACATGCGTAATAATAGAACAAAAAGAACAGACGAAAAAATCCAACAAAATAACGAAAATGTGCGTATGAGCATGTCACCACTGAACGGTTTGCTCACGTTTGGAACGGTCTGTTCCTGAATTCCATTTGGACACGAAGCAAAGGACTTCGTTCCTCCCCGGGTCTCTTCTTCCCCAACCGTACATTGTTTTTTGTTATCGTTTTGATTTACACGGGACTTATATCGTGTCTTTATCGCAATTTTATGGATGAAAGTCAATGAGAAACCAAAATTGTAGCAAGTGTAAATAATCCAATCTTGAAAAATAAGTTAATAAATCATATAAATTAATTCAAGTGTACATACATTCAATATACACATGATTCGACTGTTTACTATTGATAGTATAATCAGAGAAATGCTATCATTTCTTGTTTATAATCATATGCCCAGCGTCCAAAAACTATCGAAAGAAAAACAAAATGAATGACCATTATTTATCAAACAATTATAACAATATTTAATTTATAGTACTTTATTTGATTGTTTGAAACTTTTAAAGACACTTTTGATGTTTAATTTATGTTAAACGGTTTAAATTACTTTGACAATATTCAAAATAAAATTCTTTAGAAATAATATCATTATACTGAATCAAATTTAATTATTTAATGCAATTAGTAAAACTTAATTCCATTTGAATTCTCCATAGCAGCGCCACCTTTGAACAGACTATGTTTGTTTGTATCAATCAATCAATCAATCAACAGCCAATCGTTGTTCACTGCTGAACATAGGCCTCTCCCAAGGTGCGCCAAAGCTCCCTGTCCTCCGCCTTCCGCATCCAGTTGGTGCCCGCCACCTTTTAAGGTCGTCGGTCCGCCTGGCTGGAGGGCGCCCTACGCTGCGCTTGCCGATTCGCGGTCTCCACTTTTTTTTTGTATAGTTTGTGTGAAATAAATCAGCTCGAGTTGTGTAAAATGTTAAACTATATTTCAAAAAAAGTTTATCAGTAATTCAAAAATTTCTCTTTTAATAGATACTGTTAGTTGCTAATAATTGAATTGATTGAAAGGCAATAAAAAGACACGGTTGCCTCACTGGAATTATAAAAGGATTAATTTTAATTAATATCTTAGGAGTCACGGCAAAATTAGAATTCTAGCGAAAGAAGAAAAAATATGGTTATGGCCAACGATGCGACAGCGAGATACCCAGCGCAAAGGTTATGTTCCATTCGTATGTACTATGTTTATCCCATATTCTAACGCCAAACAACAATATTTAATATTGTTGTGTTCCGGCTTAAAGGGCGATGGAGCTAGTATAACTATACAGGTACAAGAGACAATTTAGTTCCCAAGGTTAGTGGCGCATTCGCGATGCAAGAAATGATTAATATTTTTATAGTGCCAATGTATATGGGTGGGTCGGTGACCATTTACAAATATTATAAAGAAAACAAATAACGGACCACCTTTTTCAAAAGTTCTGTCTCATTATGTGGGACGAATGTACGATGAGCCACCACTCACACAAAAATCCTTAGACATAAACTAAGAAAACAATAATAAATAAACATATGAAAAAAATCGCAGGGTGGTCCTATATGCATATATGTATAATGACAATCAATAAGTCGCAAGGCCAAAACGAGTATATGTGGCATGTTCTCGGGTGGGCAAACCATCGAGCTTATTTGTGTTGGCTAAAGACGGTCTGACAAAAAATATCGTACACTTCTTTTTTCGCTCTTTGAAATTAATTAACTGCTTTAGGATAAAAATATATTACATTTTCACTTTACATTTAACTTTTAACCAAACAATGAGTATTTCATTACATTAATGAAATACATTGAATTGAGAAAATGAATGGTTGGTGTTTTTTTGTTTTTATCGGCGGTTATCATCTACAGCGCTGCTTTCCTTTTTTGATCATAGATCCGATCCCCATATATTTCGAAAAGAATCGCTGACTCTGATAGTACAATTTATATTAGTTTTGGAGTCAGAGGTCCACCACCAGTGTTGCAAATGTAAATAAAAACCTTAGATTTAGATAATACGGCAAGCAAATTGTGTACATGATTTCTTTGATTGACAATTTTGATTAACATGATTTTGGGTGTAAATAAAAATTTATTATTATTATTTATTATTATTACTTACAATAAATTCGTTACTTTTTATTTAAAATCCAAAATATTCAGTAGATATAATTTATATGGCAGAACAACGTTTGCCGGGTCAGGTAGTAATACTATATATTTATTGTAGCATTGTAATGTCATATTATATCATTTCCTAATATTTCATGATTATTTTCTGGGATGATTTTCGAATTTGTTCTTACCTAATAGCTTCGTAGAACTGTACTGTAACAGTAGTTACAAATACCTAAATAATTACGACAAATTAAGCTGAAATACCTTCACTTGTAATTTAAATCTGTATCACTCACATGTATAGACTTATATTAAATCACAAACAGATTAATTTAGTATTCCGCCATTTCCGATTGGGATCTGGGACTTCCGACATAGGATAGAATCAGTTGTAGCATAAAATATTAAATTGTAACAATTTGCAGTGTATTTAGCAATACCCAAATTAACCTCGCGTCCTAAATTATATGTGTTCGTATTTCATAAAAATCTTTACTAAACGAACAATATTGATCTGAAATTAATTTTCCTGTTGATGTTGCTTTCAAAATTTGACATCGTTTTAAATCGTAGACCAAAACTAATGTGTAAGTCATTACTTATCCCGTGGAGACATCGTATGCTAGTCTGACTTAAAGTAGGTCGACTTTTTAACCGATTTTTAAAATTGAGGAGTTTCACATTTTATCTTTATGTTCGGGTATAACTTCGTTGTTTATCGACCCATTTCTATGTTTTTTTTTAGCATTGCGTTCAGTATAGCTCTAAGTTGAGTCCCTTAAAAATCTTCATTGCTATTGGACATTATTAAGTTTCTATTTAAAGCTTATAGTAAAAAAATCGAAATCTGTTTTATTTAACACATTAATGTGACACAAAGATTGACTATGTAGATAGTAGTTCATATAATTCTTAACTGTTAGAGAACTGATATTGCTGCGATTTTTATGTTTGCATATTACGTATTTTATCTTTATTCTTATATTTTTTTTATTAATCTTGATAACATTGAGTAAGCTAAACTATGAAAATGCTACTAAATTACTATGCTATAAAATAAACATTTTGTAATATTTTCGTTATTATAATGCATATTGTTTTGATCAAATTAGTATAAAACGTTACATGATCAATATGTGTATTAGCTATTAGCAGCTGATGCGAAAGTTAAGGAAATTGGTTGGTTTTGTTTGAGAGTATTATTATTATTAAGTAAGGGTTAGTAAGCTGAAGTGATAGTGAGCTGGACACATATGTCACAGAAGTGACAACCGTTGGAGTAGACGTGTTCTGGAACGGAGACCACGCCTTGGTAAACGTAGCGTAGGAAGTCCTCCAGCTAGGTGGAGTGACGAAATACGCAAAGTGGCTGGCAGCAGATGGAGACTGAGAGCTGAAGATCGTGCTCAGTGGCGTGCCATTGGAGAGGCTTTTGTCCAACAGTGGACGACAAAAGGATGATGATGATGAGAGTGCGTTTGTTTTGAGTTGTACGCGGACTTAGAAAAACCGTCATGGCCTTAAAGAAATTAAATTATTTTGTATTGATTTTTACTTAATACCAACTTTGTTTTTGCTCGAATTTCTTATTCCTACGGGAACATCTGTTATTGATAGGAGTGACAGATTCGGTTTATCAATAGCAATATCGGTACGATAGATAACAAAATTAATTAAGTTCGGAATTGTTTATTTTTGAATCATAAAAAACTATAATATGTTTACACGTTTACTTTGGACATAAAGTTTAACTATAAATAATGTTCTATATTATAAAATGTTCAAAGTAAAAATTTTTGTAAAACGAAATTAATAAAATAATTTTTATGACAATAAAATCCCAATATTAAAATACGATTACATAATTCAATAAAGTATTTAATAACATAAAACATTTCGTTGTACATGTACTTCATTGCATTTATGAAATTGACAGTGATATATCATTTCGCGTCTTGACATTTAAACGAAATCAACTTAGATGAAGTAATGAAGCCGTATACGTTATATCTTATTCTCCGTAATATTTACTTTAATCTTGAATATACTTTATACACTTAAATTTTTTATATAGTAAAAGTATTTTTTGATGTATTTGAGTAGATTTATAAATTCGTAGACTAAGGACCGGCAACGTTTGAGATAAAAAATTTTTTTAGTATAGGTAGGCGAAAAATGCCGAGATGGCCTCCATCGTGGGTTCAAACCCGGGCAAGCACCACTGAATATTCATGTGCTTAATATGTGATTATAATTCATCTCGTGCTTGACGGTGAAGGAAAACGCTTTCGCCAAATTTGTTATCTTATTATATTGATATATCTCGTGACTCAAACATAGTCTAGGGGGAATATCAATCGATCCATTGTCAATTAGCTTCCTTTCTCCTTCTGCGAAAAGTAATATTATTTATTAAGAAAGACAATACAAAGTTTCGTTATTTGAGTTAAATAAGAAATGCTTTCTGCTAATTCCTTAGAGAAATTAAGAAAGTAGCTCTGTCTACGTTTTCCTAAGCCGCTTTATAAACCGAAAATTTTACTAACATAAATATAATACACCAGATCAATGTTTATTCATGGATTATTTAAAGTATTTGAATACGTAAAGAAGTTTTATTAAACTAATTCACTTGAAAAACCGCTAACCATAATATTAAAAAAACGCGTTAAATATACTATTTTAATATGTCTTCTTCGTTAACTTTATTGATAGAGATACCTTATTTAAGTATTGAAATAATAATTTCTATTTAAACAGACGCTATTTTACTTAAAGACATATACTCAACATGTCTTTAAGTAAAATAACTGAGCCTCTTAAATTAATAACATCTAAAGCCGAACAATATGCGGACGTACTCATAACTGAAACGTTACATCATAAGATTAAACGGGTCGTGTATTAATAACGTAATAATTTTGACAATGCCTATTTATACATTAATTAAATTTAATGTTCAAAACACATTAATAGATAAGTTATATTAAATAATACTGGAATATATATGTATGAATTAAATAGTGTTTTTTTTAGTAAAGGCAAGCGGACGAGCATATGTGCCACCTGATGGTAAGTGGTCACCAACGCCCTTAGACATTGGCATTGTAAGAAATGTTAACTATCGCTTACATTGCCAATGCGTCACCGACTGTTGGGAACTAAGATGTTATGTCCCTTGTGCCTGTAATTACACTAGCTCTCTCAGCCTTCAAACCGGAACAACAATACCAAGAACTGCTGTTCTGCGGTAAAATATCTGATGAGTGGGTTGGTACCTGCCCAGACGAGCTTGCACAAAGCCCTACCACCAGTTAGGAGCTTAGTTTTATTTTATTTACAGAATATATAAATGACAATGTATACAAGATACAAATTAAATTGTATGCGTTATTTAAATGTATACATGAGAATAAAATAGCCTTTTTGCCATTTATTTTCCATGTTATGTATGACACTTTGAACTTTGTATAAGACTATAAAATATTTGAAAAAGGAACTGTAAACAAAAATCTCTTTTTTCTCATATAAGAAAGAAAATTTCTATTTTAGTTATTTTGTGCTATGTTTTACTAATTATTTTATGATTTCACGAGCACATACAGCCTAATAGGTAACCCATGATTACATTGTTTTGATTCAAGTATTGTTAGTCTGATTTAAAAGCAAAATCTCACGTCAAAATTTTTGTTTGATTTTCAAATCATATTATGTTGAAGTTCGAAAAGATCAAGCTACTTCTTAAAAGAACTGCTGCTATATTTTAAAACGTCTAATACATGAAAACAGCGTCTCGTATGTTCACCTGAGGACGTGACATCCAGGAAAATGGAACAATATGGGATTATCGATCTTATATGGCTCTACAGCAAAAGTAGATAGTTCGTAATATTTTACGCTAACAGTACGTCACGGTGTGTGGTAAATGTAATGAACGCATTTTCATAATTTATCAGAAAAGTAAAGTTTGAATCGACAGAGACCATATGAGTAGTTTCGTGTCTCTCAAAAATGTATTACACTGTCGCGTTTAGTCACGCCATATAAAGGTTCGAAATAGTCACGAATATTGTTTAAAAAATATATAATTAAAATAAATTGCATGATTCCATCCATGATATGTGTTTATTTTAGATGTTTACATATTTAGTTAGATTAGGTACTCAACGCTTAAAGATATGTAAACAATTACCTACAACAATATATATTTTTTTTATATATGATAGACGTGCGGACGAGCAAATGGGCCACCCGATGGCAAGTGGCCACCAACGCCCATAGACATTAGCAATACAAGAAATGTATATAAATAACGACTCGATAAATATACCAAAGCTGGGCAAGGAATTATTGATTAAGTTGCTCCAAAGTGGATCGTCTGGAAAAAAGATCCGAAAACAAATTAAATCCATGTAAAGCTCAGGTCTTGTCGAAATTTAATCCATCATATTCATTGGTAATAAGCACACGTTTCATTAAATCTGACAGATTTTTCGGTCAAACTAATAAGCATACAAAGGCTCATGTACTTAATTATCCAGGCATATAAAAGGAGTGCAAGTAATTTCTTCAACTAAACTTTTTTTACTCGTCTATTGCCACAACTCTTAAAGAGATCTTAAAAGCCCGCCTAAAGCAAGATTTTTCTTAGATGGCGTGTTGCCTATATTGTACAAATTATTCTGAAATATGGTATAGTTCTTTTTTTCAGTAGTCCTCTCGTCTCATTAGCCCGCAAATCTAAGAAACAAATAAATCTTCGAAGTATGGATGAGATACGATAGAAGATGTTGATTCCTTTTAAATATAATTTTGTTATACATTTCTTTTTATCCTGATGTTTTGTTATTTATGTTATGAGTTTTTTAAGTGTTTTTTGTAACTACCTCAGCCACAACCATTAGGTGGCCCATTTGCTGGTAAACATTAATAACAAAAAACTCTTAACAAAGTTTAATCAACATTCTCTTTAGAATATAGTAATTTCATTTTAAATAAGCCCTAAACTTAAGATATAGTGCGATATTACCTCTATATTTATGGTGTCCTAAAATAAACAGGATAAAATTGAATCTAGTAATTGGTTAGAATGAAAAAGATCCAAAGTGCCTTCTTTTTTTTCTGCATTAAAATGAAGTAAAATTAGCAACTTGAGTCCTTTTGCTTTGAAATTTAAATTAATTTTGGCTCAGTCGTTAATTATTCCTATAGCAAATAAATACATTTAACTCGTCACTTAACCATTAAACGTATTTTGTAAGTTAGAATTATTCAACGGTTTAATTTATTCTGCATACTTAAATATTATCCAAGGGATATACATATTATACAGGATGACTAGTAAATAATGAATAACCCGGCATGTACTTTTATGGGGGCACTGGCTGCCCAGAAAAACACAGATTACAAATTAGTCACTTTTTAGCAAATACAAAATCTGCTTTTTCATGTTCACATTGGGATATTGCAACCACAAAATCGAGAAAAAATAATAGGTCAATTATATTTATACCATTTCGTGCATAATATATATATATATATGAAATATTTTATTTTCGTAATTCTTATACGAATAAGCTTGTTGTAAATAGTTTCTTAGAATTGTATGTATTTTATTCTTAGACAAATTTAATTTTACAGTTAAAATATGTACACAAGTCGATACAAAATGGACTTAATAGTTTTTAAAATGTTTAAAGTATTTTACTAGATACTAGATACGAGCGAATCGGAACAAGATTTCTCTATTCCAGACATGGTGGCTTACAGCTTAGATGAGGGATTTGCTTGAAGCTGTAACCTCCTCAGTTTAAAAAGAAAATTTAACTACAGAAAAACTTTCTATTTCAAAGATAAATTTGATTATCAACTATACATATATATTTGTCGTACATATATTCTATATTGTTATAAATAAAAGTAATAGATCTGACACTAAGTCATTTTAAGTTTTTTTTTTTAAACTTTATATAATAAATCACAGGTAACACTACATCTGATTAATGTAGTAATTAAAATTATGATAAATAAAATTAATATTTGACTTTTATATGGAATAGTCTCGTAGACTTAAGTATGCTTTTATATTAACTTTTCAACAATATTTAATTTTTATATTGTATCGTAAACCTTAATGACATGGCTCTGTACAGGCTTGTTTGGAAAAGTGCAAGCACTCATCAATCGTGCCGCTGAAATACAATGCTTCGTAAGACTATGTTCCGGTGAGTGAGCAGGTTTAATTACAGCCACTACGAACCTAACAACTGAGCTTCTCTAGTTATAGCGTATTCGAGTGTATTATAATTTAAACATGACTGCCTCCTTGGTCTAGTGGCTACATATAAAACCGCAGAACCCGAGGTCATGGGTTAAAATCCCGGGTAGAAGCAATAAAAAGGTTATTAGGTTTTTCTGTTGAAAATTCTAAGTGGTTTACTTAACATAATAAGTTTTGGGCTTAGAATTAATATCGGTATTTGGTTAATACATATATAGATATACATATTACATATATCTGAAAAAAACACAAAAACAAACTCTGGTGATCTGAAAACGTTGATCAGGCTTGTCAAATGGCGTTCGAAAATCAAATACTTGTTATAATTATATCCCTGTGATAAGTTATCGAAATAAGCTTAGATAAAAGTTTCATTGTATGACGTCAGAAGCTTGTAACATAAATTTCGATATAGGTACATGAAACCATTTTAACTGCACCTCTATAGAAAACTAAATTTCGTTTGGAAAATGAGATTTTGACCCGCAAATGGACTGGCACAAAGCACTTTGTAGAGGCTTATGAAATTAATAACCACACAAGTTTCACAAGATTAAATTGTATTTGCTCTTACACGATAATTTAAAGTATTTTTTTAATAATCAATAAAATAATAGCTTACTAGTCTAATGGTCTAGTTTTAAAAGCTTTTATTTAATAAATAAGCAATGCTTTCTTAGTTTGTATAGGTCAAATCTTCCATGTTAAATCACCTTAATACTACATGCAAGATTGATGAAGGAACTCCTCAACGGTCACAGCATAGACACGAAATTTGTATCTAAAAACTTTTTGAAAAATATTTTGAATATATTTTGTATGTTACAAAATATTTATCAACAAAAAAAAGTATATAACATATTATTCTTTGCAGTTTTAATTTTAACTCAAACACGATCTTTATACTGACAGACGCGTTATATCATAACATCATACGGCTTTCGAAGAATTTGTAATTGATTTTTAAAAATAGAACAGGTATATTTTTTTCAATGATCATAAGGATATAGACGGTTCAATATAAAATATTTCCGGTGCTCTTATAGTGCACGTCAAATACAGGACTCGACGGGAGGTACAAACAAATTCAAATCGAATTCCTTGTGTCCGTATATTTAATCGAAGTTTGATTAGTCAAAAATCAGTTTATTATAGCCACGTTTCCGCCGATATAATTTCTGCTAAACTTGATTTTTACAGGTTTTCTATATTCCTAAATCAATTTGTATATAATAACTTATTTTAAACTACGTATACATATATTAAAAAGTATGAGTATATTGAAATATGTTTTACTATTTCGTATAAATTTATATTACTATATTACAAATTATATCTTCTTAGAATTTTTCAAAGCTTACTTTTTATGCAGATCAAATCATCAATCAAGATGCCATCTGCCCTCTACAAATCTTAATTAGTCAGTCATAAGACAATTATGAATTGGATTAGAATAATTATCTATGCCTAGACGTATCGAATTATAAATGGGATGAGAGATCCTGAACTAAACAAATATAGTCTGGTTAGATGGAAAATTCAAACTTTGTATACAAATACGAGTATTATGAAGATCCCATTGTCTAATATTTGGTTTAAAATAAGGACGAATAAACGAAATAATAGAATTGAGTAGTTAAAATAACTTACAAAAGGTACATAAATAATAAAATTTTTAGTAGCCGCTGCTAAAATATTAGATTTTTTCAATGATACCGGTTTTTGCTTTTAATTGGAATATTGATATGGCATGGTTATATTTAAAATAGGTAACGAAACAGCATATTCGTAATTCTTTATATTTTCCTTGGAATCCTTAAAATATATTCATAATTATTTGCATTATTTCTACATTATGATACGAACGCTACAAACATCATAGAAGCTCCCGCATTTCAGTAGAGTAATTCAATTAGCAAAATATGTAACCTGGTTGACTATGGACTGTGTCAATGGGATTACTGACAATTTAGTCTGTATGTGTTTTATCTTAAATTGGTTAATTATTGGTTTTAATCTTAATTTCTAAAATGTTAATGCATGAAATTCGTATTTTAAAACCAACCTTCCAAAAAATTTAAATAAAAATGGTACCTGTTTTGACCAGCTTAAATGTAACTTGTTGTTGATTTTTCAATTGTTCATTATGTGCCGGATGGGTCAGCTCTCGAAGAGCCATCTCAATCGACGGCTGCTGCATGGTTGCTGTGCGAGAAGGTGATGCCTCCTTTGCCCGACTTAGTTTTCGGAAAAAACTAACTTTTTTCGGTTTTGAGTTTGATCCTGCTAAATAAAAATAACGTATTATTACTCAAAGAAATAAATCAAAGTTTAAATACATAATACCAAAGTACATGATATTGCAACCGAAACAAAACCAAAAAAACACTTATATCTAGATTAAAAGCAGTGTTAGAAATTACAATCACCATGCATAATGGACGTGATCATTACACGTTATTGGTTATTCGGTTAACGAGTCGTCAAAACGAAAACTTTCATTCAAAAACCTTCGAAAGATGACCGTTGTGTTGGGGGCGTCGATAGTGAGGACGTACGGCCAGAGGGAGTGGGGGAGGAACTAGGCGCGGGCTCTGATTGTGGCCGAGGAGGTAATAGACTAAGGGAAGATGCGGTGGGTGAAGGAAAATGCGCCGCCGATACATCAGACCTACGGTCTGGTTCCGGAGTAGTCACGCGTATATTCGCACAGAATTCAGGCGTACTCGCAACCTCGAATAAAGCGTCAAAGTCTCTGTCAAAAATGTTCTTCCGCGAAAAGGCGGGGGTAGGCAGTGGTGCGGGTAGCTCGAATTCATCTGGGGCGGGAGTTCTAATTATTTTTCCGAATTCATTGTCCTCATGACGGCCGAGTTTTTTGAGCAGTTTTGCCTTTGTGCGCTCGCGCAGCTTAGCCGGCCGCTCGAGCGATGGCGTCGGCGAGGCCGGCGCGCGCTCCGCAGGCTCCGGGGGCGCCGTTTTGGGGACTGAGGCGGCGCGGGGCGGGGCAGGGTTCGGGGTCAGGAAATTCGCACTAGACGGCACGGGCGGTGGTGGCCCGAAGATAATGTCGAGAGTCGGTCGCTGCCGAGGCCGTGGCAGCGAATGCGAGCTGTATGTCAGGGAAACTACTTCGTCCGCAGGATATATTACGTACATCCCTGGCGAGACCGCATCGCGCCGGCCCCTCGCGCCCTCCGAAGAGGTTCACGCGCGTTTCACTCACTACCTGTTATCTTTGCCTTTTAATATATCTTATTATTTCTTCTCTTAATACACAATTACAGTTTCAAGACTTTGTGAGAAAAGAAATTTGTGGAATGATTTTTTTTATGACTTTTTGAATCTTGGAGTGGAGTAAGGAATGTTTTACAGGGAAGATTTTGAGCCATGTAAAGGAGGTAGGACAATTTTCTTCGTATAATTTTTTCCGCTTGTCCTTTTAACGTTGTTTTGAACCTAACAAAAACATTAAAAAAAATTAACAAAACATATTTAACAATATTAACAAAAAATAATTTAACTTTTGAGTAAATTAAAATAACATAAAGCCTTGAATATTGAAAAGCCCTAAATATTTTTATAAACGTATTTTTTTATTACCACAAAAAAGTGAGGTTTTAATAAATTAAAAAAAGACTTTTTCAAAGCAGAGCATATAGAGAGACGGGTTTTATTGGAAGCAGGAATATTTGCATTTAAATAACACGCTCGAGATATTCGTAGCTGTCCATATGAAAGTTGTAATTGAATTACTGTTGCTTCAATGATTTATATTTGCGATGAACATTATCAAACGGTGTTCATTCTTTTATCTATTGGTATACCTTTAAAAGACTACATTTTTTATTATTAGTAAGTTAAGTGATTAACTAACTCTAACTTTATCATTATGTTTGTATTGAACACTCAATATGTACACGAAATGGAACAGTTTTTTTCTGCACAACAAGAAGAACAAAAAGTACGAATAAGAGATAGACACGAAATATTACACAAAATATATATTACAACATACAGTGAAAATCAGAAGTATCATCAATATCTTCAATTATATTGTCTTGGTAATCCTGTGGTAAATTCGTAAATATTTTTATTTTATTGTTACAAAATTTATTTTAACAAATTAGTCACGCTTTATATCCTGACGATTAAGGCTAAGTAATACGATCAAGGAAACGGCATATTAAGTATGCAATATAATTATTTGACGGCTTTTTAAATGTAAAATATTTAAATAAAAACTTTCATAATATTTATACCGATATCAGAGAGGCAATATAATAACAAGATAATATCAGATACTGCATTCTACATTTCATGACTTGAAATTAAAAGGATTAGTTTAATGGTAACACTACATTAACAATTACGTGTTCAATATATCATTAGTGCCTTGTGTAATTCACCAGAATACCATACATGTAATGCACGCTTAAGGAATTCTACGAATGTCAATACATTTCAACATTAAGTTATGTATATTGTAAAGCGGCTGAAGCGATAACTAGACGGAGATAAGGAGGTCAAGCGTTCCTACAATGGCCGAGGGTATATCCTTGAGTTTAAGAACACTTTAAAATTTCTGACGTCGTTCTATAGATCCCTTAATTTAGGTACACTTTTTTAAACCAGTTCTAAAATAATGATGGTCCTTCAAAAGTGTAATATCATTATTTTTGTATTATAATTAATATTTAACAGCAAAAAATCTTTCTTAACATGAATTATTTTGCCTAGAGCAATTTCTATAACGTGTTACTGTGGTATTGTATCTGTTACACTATCTAAATAAAACTAATTATTTATAATTTGTAAAAGAATTTTTTCGAATAAAATATAGAAAAACGGCTTTCGTATTTTAAACGTTTAAAAGGTAAATTAAAACAAACCTAACGCTCCAAAACTTATGACTTATTAAATATAAAGCTATCTGTTTGGAGTGTATATTATACTGAGTTATACTGGCAAAAATAAACTGCAAGTATTTACAATTTTACATATCACAGAGACATTTAATAATTAGTATAGTAACAGCTTATAAATGTCCCACTGCTGCACTGAGTTTTCTCTCTCTCTCTGCTCCTATTCGGGTTGGTGGATACAAATGGCAGAATTTCACCCGCAACCGACACATCCGCAATCCTTTACTTAAGATTTACGTGCTATAAATTCTGTGTCATTTTGACTTTTGAACTTTTTGATCGTTATATAATAATTAGAACTATATTTACTGCACGAAGTTTTTAGAAGCTACGTAATTTTGTTTTTAAGAAAAAGATAAATATGTAAATCTTATATAAATATTTCAAAATCGATTTCACGCAGTAATAATTCAGAATTTACTGTGTTGTAAAAAACTAATAATAACACAAATTCACTCAAGTAAATTGTTTTAACGACTATCCTTTTACAGTAAAGATTCAGTTCAGTTGTTCGCAAGTTTAACAAAGTTACGGTATGAATAAGTTAGAGCCAAGTGTCGTATTTAGTTTAGTTTTATTATGTTTTATGGCACTTTAATTTATAGTTTATAAAAGATAAATAGGTAAGTACAAAACATTATCATGATAATTGATATTGATATACGTAGATAGTAATAAATATATTCTTACAAAGTGTTTGTCAGCATAAAAATGCTATAATGCTATTATATTTAATGTTAATTTTATTATTATGCATTTAAAAATATTATTAAAATCTACCTGCTTTCCAACAAAGTAATATGTAATATCGAGATGGCCCAGTGGTAAGAACGCGTGAATCTTAACCGATGAACGTGGGTTCAAACCCGAGCAAGCACCTCTGAATTTTCTTGTGCTTAATTTCTGTTTATAATTCATCTCGTGCTTTTCGGTGAAGAAAAACATCGTGAAGAAACCTGCATGTGTCTAATTTTATCGAAATTCTGCCACATGAGTATTTCATCAACCCGCATTGGAGCAGCGTGGTGGAATAAGCTCCAAACCTTCTCCTCAAAAAGGGAGAGGAGGCCTTAGCCCAGCAGTGGGACATTTACAGGCTGTTACTAATAAGTAATAGGAATGAACTGAATCATAGATATATTCTAACTTTGAATGATTATGTTTTAATTAATTAAATACGAGTACATGTTATGCCGTTTTCAGTAAGAGATCCGATCCGATCATATACCAAAACTGTTATTTGTAAGTAGCCCAAGAATACTATTACACTAATTATATTAGTGGCTACATAGTATATATGTAATATATTCTCTTCAATGCGGGAAATTACTTAATTAATTGTTATCGAACTTTATTTCTTTATTCAGCAAAATCAAATATATATACGTATGAAATTGTAATTATATAAAATAATCATTTGGTATTTATCAAATGAAAAATACACTTTTATTAATTAAATGAGTATTCGGATTAAAGTAAACAATTCTAATAATATTTTATATGAATAAAGTAGGAAATGTCTAAAATCACTCATAACATATATGTAATCGAGTCTTAAATTATGCAATATATAATGTAAGTATATCATATTTTATAGCTGTATAATTTTATAATTAATTAAAATTTATTTAACAACAGTTCGTTAACGAAGATAAATTTTTAACTTGGAAATGAATAAATAACAAGCCATAATCAAATTAGATAATTATGAAAATGACAAACAAAACGGGGAAAGGGCTTTACATTCGAATAAAAGATTCCAAGGTAACTCTTCAAAGCTTAATATTTTAATTATCATTTTCATCGATTAAGTATGTATTGTTCTTTGTTTATTTTAATAAAATTAAATGTAGCATTGTTTTTTATTGAGTAAATGTTATAAATATAAAAGTGTACTATCATGTTCCATTATAATTAATTGACTTTACTTAGTGGTAGGGTTTTGTGCAAGGCTTCTTGGTTCGTATCATAATCATCATATATTCTACCCCCAAACAGCAATGTGTAGTATTGTTGTGTTTGAGTTGGAATGGTGATTGAGCCAGTGTAACTGCAAACATAAGGGACATCATATCTTAGTTCCCGAGGTTGGTGGCACATTGGTGATGCAAGGAATGCGTAATATTTCTCACGGCGCCCATGTCTATGGGGTTGGTGAATACTTACCATCAGATGGCCCATCTGCCCGACCACTTAAATATCGTAATGAAAGAAAAGCCTCTTTGGTCTACTGCCTGTCTTTCTTGCAACTTATAAATCTGCAGATCCTGAGATACTGGCTTCAAACTTAGGATCTGTCCAATAAACATTATGCGTTAGACCGAAATAATTCAGACGGACCACATAATAAATAATAAACTATGCGTTAAAATAAACGTACATGAATCCTTACCATTTTACAAAAAAGCATCAACGCAAATTAAATAAATTTAGTTCCACGTGAATACTTATAAAATAATCTCAGTACATAACTTCACACATCTCTCAAGATGTGTTGCGTAAAACATCGAGTCCATAAATTGAATGTGTTTGCTTTTAAAACGTATCGTTTTTTTTTAACAAGTGACAAATGTCACATTTATTTACGAACTAATAAATTACTCAATTAAAACATTCCTTAACGTGTAAATATAAATGGTTTTTGTTAATAATAATTAGCTCATTGCGTTGGTAACACAGAGTTATAAGTTAGTTATATGGTTACGTTAAACATATAGCAATGACATTTCCTATTTAACAGGAGATGAAAATTTAAATGAAATATCACAAACTTGTGGTATTGCATTCTAAAATATTAATGTAATGAGCCAGCCATGCGAGCCTCATTGTGGGGAATACTCGACCTCTTTACATTCAAGTCACGTTGAGTCGCACTCATTATTATCATTGTTATGATGTTTTTAACAGATCATTTTTCAATTTTTAAGTCTAAATATACATACATTTGAAATTATGGAATGTGATTATTTTATACATCAAATCAATACCAGTATATCTCTACGAGATCGAGATTAATACACGTCTACATTACTAAGCTGATGAACATAACAGTTCACGTAATTTTTCATGGA
Organism: Nymphalis io; assembly: GCF_905147045.1. Taxonomy (NCBI): domain Eukaryota; kingdom Metazoa; phylum Arthropoda; class Insecta; order Lepidoptera; family Nymphalidae; genus Nymphalis; species Nymphalis io. The sequence goes on along the minus strand of NC_065892.1, from coordinate 8,715,673 downwards.
GATTTTTATACTATTTATTTACACTTTGGTGTAGGTCATAAGTAGTATTCGTGTATTATAAGTATTTCTGTAGCTTTATTTGGTAGGGCTTTGTGGGTACTACCAACTCATTAGATATTCTACTGCCAAATAGCAATCCTTAGTATTGCTATGTTTTGATTTCAAGCGTGAGGGAGCCAGTGTAACTAAAGGCACAAGGACATCTTAGTTTCCAAGATCGCTGGCACATTGGCGATGAAAGGATTGGTTACTATTTCTCACAGCGCCAAGTCTATAGACAGTGGTGACCACTTACCATCAGGTGGCTCATTTGCCTGTCCAAAAACCTATTTTATACAAAAAAGTAGATGGCACTGCAGCACATAAACTTCAATACCGTTTAACCGATCGCTATGAATATTGTTATACAGATATACATGGGAATGACAACGTCTGCCCGCTTTCGATAATAAGACAATTACTTATTAATGACGTCTGAAAAATGTATGGTAAAATGTTCAATAATATTAAAGTAACATTTTTGAGCAGATAAACTTTGAGGTCAAATTTAAATGTTATGTTTCCCTATGCGAAACATTTCAATATATAACATTTTTGGACGTAAAAATAAAGGAAATTATGTTTTGTGTTTCGTCAATTATTAAGTGGTAATTTTTAGTTATAATACTTGGTCGACCGAACTTATTTTGGTTCTTATAATAATTGGTAATATTTTTCTATGAAAATTACGTTTTTCCAGGAAATATACCTATATGGATAAACATGAAAAGCAAAAAATACAAAATTTGAGCCAAAAGTTAAAGCTTGACATCACAATATATATGAGCCAGCTAAAGAGTATGTCTATATATTATTGTATATATATAAAATAATTGTTCACTAAATATTATAAGATAAGATTTATTATTGCTTCGTTGGTGTAGTAGCTAGCTACTCCGGGTCAGGCCAATATAAAATTATTAACTTTTTCTGCCAAGAAATGAACAATAACCGTTCTTCCGTGCTTTGAAAATTGGCAGTACTTAAATTCCTTTGTCTAACATATTAATATCAATAGGATAGCAAATTGGTCTAAACATTGGTCCTGCGCGGCTGCGCCTGTACACTTTCCAGTCGTATTTAATTATGACAAAAAGGGAATAAATAACACTTGTAAATGCGTATATAAAAATAGACTATATAAATTATATAAATCTCACACAACTGCTTATTCTGACATGTTACCCTTTTATACTTTGTTTTTTAACAAAAAAGAGTAACGTGAAAATTGAACATACAAGTCCAATTAACATGTAAAATCTTCGCAGAGCGCTGTCAAGAGCACCAAATAGCCCGCGGTCCCGTTTTACGGTAGTGAAGCGGTCGTATTGCAAATGACGTGCTGTCGTGATGCACAGAGGCAAGCAAAGCGGTCCCCTACTGTTAGATAATTTACCGGTCCCGTAATACTTATACAATGCCAATGTGCCCATGCTCATATTTCTCTTTTAAATTACTTTGGAGACATTACATATTTCCTGCACATTGCACATTATTTGGAATGAAATTGTTGTTTCTGTCTCTATTGGAATAAAGGCCATACACATAACCAATAAAAATTGATTTATTATTCTGTTCTCTTTTTATACAATATGCGGAAGTCATATCTTTGCTTAACTTATCTACTTATAATAATGTATTTTTAAATACTCTTGCATAAACTACACTTGAAAGTCATGCGATGTAATTGATTATATTTATTTAAATTCAGGCTAAACATTTAAATGCTAATATATTATATGACGTTTATAATAAATATAAATCAGATAGACATCTAATGAATTTTAAGCTTTCATAAATATTCGGAATATCAACTCAAACGACTCTTACTCTTTGTGGTTACTTATTTCAAATTATCATGTATATAGAAGATATTTGATACATGATGATTTGAAATACAAAAATACAAACATGGCAGCACGTGATAATTTCGATTAACCTCAAAAACTTTTGGATTAAACGCGAGAACCAATAAAAGGCAAAGATAGCGTGCATCTGCACCAGTAGTACTCAATGTATACTGTATAACGAGATCACAATATGGAACGTTGCGACCATTTCGTTTTGTTGCCGATGCCGACTTGTAAACAGAATTATATTATGTTAGTACGACACTATTTCTGTCGTCAGTGGTAGCTTTTGATAATCGATTTATTTGTTCGTTTGAAACTAACGGTCATTTACAAGTTTACGTAACCATATATAAAAAAAATTTAAAAGATTGATTAAAGATTACATAATTATATTCGAAAAATTATTTATTGTCTGTTCCTTAGAAAATTTTGTGATCATATATTATATCTGCCATTTTTTGTAGACTACTTGATTGGTACAATGTTTTATGTGTTAGTTCAAGAATCATTTTATTGTTGACACTAGTTAGCAAAGCCAATGTTATTAATAATAATTAGCATATATTGCTAAAATAAAAATAATAATGTCCTCCAGACCAACTACGCAGGAGATATTATAGTGCATAAGTGTGTGCACAAACACAGGTTCACTCTCTATTCCCTAACTCTCATAATCCGAACTGACGGCAATCCGACATGACCAGAAAGAGTTTAGGCGCAGAACCAACGGCTTTACGAGCTTCCCGAGGCACGGGAGTGTACACACTTCCAACTTCCAGACTCCGGGCTGCTACTAAGAATTTTCTGACAGAAAAACCCAATAACTTTTTATTGGCCTGTCCTGTGAATTGAACCCAGGACCTTCGGGTCCGCGGCCTTACATCAAGCCACTAGACCAACGAGGCAGTCAATTGCTAAAATGCATTAACATTTATCACTTTCTAAAAAGCAAAACTACGGATGTCTTTCTTATATGCACGAATAAAAAAATAAGCAAATCCTTCTATATTGAGTTCTGTATTGAGTTGATAGAAAAAATGACCATTAAAATCGACAACAATAGACAGACTGTTGTTTAAAATTACAAGCATCATATCACACAACTTGATTTAAAAAAAAAAAAATAATAGACGGACTATATGAATTGACAGGTCAGTGGTCACCGCGGGCTATTGATACTCAATCACCCTTTCAATCGGAAGCTATTCTGTAACAACCAATTCGAAACTCATCACAGAAAATGATTGTGAAATATCATATTATATATTAAACACTAAAAGGATTTACACATAAAATAGCGTATCACCGTACATCTGTGTTTGAGTTAGATACGGACCGAGTTCTTACAGAATAGCACTGCTGATGCTTATCGGTAGGATAACTAATGAAGAGCCATAGTAAAGTCCTAATAGTCCAATAGAATAAAATTAAAAATTTAATTACATGAGACTAACATCCACACAACATCATTGCTATTTCTATCATCAGTAAAATACTAAATATATCGTATTCATTTTACAATTTATTTTAATTGAAAACAAACGAACACTTTGTTTCAAACCGGGGGTAAATTAAATGAAAATATGTATTCTATTCATTTCGAAATTGCTTTCTTTTTTTAATACAATGGAAGTTTATTTAGTAGCACGGTGTTATCAAAATTGCATTTCTGAAAAGTAAACATGTTATTCAATTTGCATATTGAATTGAATTTTTATTTAGTATTTATATTAAATTTAGTTTTTAAACATTTTTTCATATACTAAAATAATTTCCATGATGATGTCAAATATTATTTTAATATTTGAATAATTTACAATAGTTAGTTTCGAAAGTTGAAATGGCATTGCAAAGTCAAAGTTGAACGCAACTTTCTTTGTGAATTTAGTACTATCGAAGTAGTCACGAAAGGTATAAGGGTTATAAGGGTTCAATTCAGTTCTTTAGTGTTACGGCAAGACTTGTAAGATCTTTGTATAATGTGGTATTTAATACAAAATGTTTATACATATAATATTAAAGCAAAAATCATTGACTTGCATATTATAATAGAAAACATAAGTTTGTCGTTATATTAATTAAATAAGTCGTAATATATAAAATATAAATTGAATTAAATTTTGATTATTTTGTATCCTATCAAATAGATAAAAGGCAAAGATTAAATCTTTCGGATAACAAATCTCATTCATCCATCCTGAGAAGCGGTTATTAATTACCAAGAGAAATAAGCGACAGTCGTTTAGGACCTATTTTCAAAATGATAATATATTTTATTTCATAGTAGTTATTACAAAAATAAAATTTGTACACATAGCATAGCATAGCATTTTTGTCAAAACTTAATTTACATAACATTGGAACTAGTTTCTACCTAATGTACTTTTATTTATTTCAAACCTTTCCAATTTACTATAATACTTTCTTTCTTTCTTTTCATATTTTTGTAATTTTTTACATAACAAAATCGCCGAACTAACGCAGCCGAAAAATGTTTTATTAAATTTCAAAGTTAAAGTTTAGATAAATATTTTCTAATGTAAATAGCTGGTTTCTTTATCCATCTTAAACATAAAGTAAGAATCAAGTCAGTCTAGGCTAAGCTTTAATCAAATTATTATATCTATTCTTAATAAAAATCAATAATTACTAACAGCACCCTTATTTATAATCCGTATAGTTTTTTATCGGGTTACAAGCCTTATAATTTTTTAAATATGAGATTAAAATTTATAAATATGCCACGGTACTTTAATTTAATTATACCTAAACTGCACAACCGTACGTAATGTAACGTAATGACGTAAAAGTTACTCTCGTATATATAAAAAATGCCATATCCTTTCCTTTTATGTGTTGGTTTGATGTAACGTGACATCGTCAAAATTTAGTGCCTCATTAGCACGGAATCAGAACATTTTCTGAGAACTCAAGATGCTATTTTAATGATTCACCGTAGCAACAGCAATTATTTCGCAAAGTATGGTATATTTTTTAGGTACCAAATATGAGTAGTACTATATGTATACTTGCTAAAAACCAACTCATAATAATACTTGTCAATATTTTTTTATATTTATTTGAAAGCATGCATATATTTCGATATAGTCGTACGATATACTATTATTAAAATCCGAAGGTTGACTATCGGGTTTTCTCGTTAAATAGAGATTATCCCAAAATCTCTCAATGTGTTATCATTGATTTGATTCGATTTAATCAGATTGATTTAATTGCTGTGATGTATTTTAAAGGAAAAATAATTGTCAGCATCACTAAGCAGATAACCTCTCAGACTTCACTCGTGAGTTTTGGTAAAGTAGGAGGCGGTACAACTTTTCTAATTTACAAGTTAGGGATACGGCACCAGAAAACACTTTACGTTACTCGTGTTGCGCGGCTGTTTCGTACCTTTAAAATAATTAAAGTCAGACGAGTATATATAAAATGAATGAATTAGTCCTTCATATTAGTTTAATAGCTTTGTCATTCATTCATCATAATTTTTTATCTTCTTTTATGTGTTTAAGCTCACCATATTCGATTGTTAAAATTAAATCATTTGATATTGTACTGGTAGGTAAGGTAATGCTGCTTTTGTTAATAACGCTTTCTTCGAGTATATTCGAGTTTCGACAGTATTGTATTTCAGAAGATTCTAACGGACAACTCTCTACGCTTTGCTGTCAGAACAGGCCAAGTTGAAAACATCGAATGGGATTCTGAAAAGCGTGACCAAATATCGCACGTAATGACGTTAAGGCACGATGATTGGAGCCGGAGTTAAGGGTCGTGTCGATTAAGGCATCGACTCACACATTGATAATCGCCATTAGAACTGATGGACGAGTATAGAAGACATCGATATTTTTGTATTGTTAAATTTATGTTACATAATTTTATTTATATGTAATTTTCTTTAAACTAAACTTATTTTAAATCATAAAACTAACAAATTAGTATCAACATTGGTGAATTTAATAGTATTTAAATATAAATATGTCTTTGACATATTTTGTACGTTTGCGATACAGCCATGGATTCCGTGAAATGAGGTTTACGAAAAGTAAAATTGAATTAAAAATTTCAACTCTCGGCTTTAATCAGTTCCTCGCCAACCACAGTGTCTCTACTTTGTCGTCATAAATCCCTTATTTAAAGCATTCTCGCAGAGAAAATATATGAATTAAGATGATTGGTAGAGCTTAATTTTACTTGATTGGTAAATTTTAAGTATCCATTGTTTATTTTCATTAGTAAAAACTTGGTTTATTTTTGGTCATTCTGGACAAAATAATCATTTTAAACCGAAAATAACTTTAAATAACTTTTAAAATATCGATTTGCAATTTTTAGGACTGTACATGACTATAACGCTCTGAGTCTATCTGGTAAATTTTAACAACTATTCATGAAATATTGTTTTAATTAATTGTCAAGCCATACTAACCCTAGTCAGTTATTATTTTATATACTTGGGTTTTTCTTTACCTTATTGAAAGATATAACAAATCGCTTAAAAGGTTGCTTGGTACAACATTTCACCTAAGACCTGTCATTTTCAGGTAGCTTATCGCTTATACCAATATTAATATTAAGGTGATACATTTTCCTGTATTGACATTTTCTACTATAATTGCACTCTTTATACATAAAACTAACTTTATAATTATGTTTAAAAACGGATAAAACGAATTTTACGTATATAACTCAAACAGAAAATAACATTTTTTTTTTATTTTAGGATAAAATTTTATTAAATTATATTTGTCATAAAATAGGTGACGGATGGGCAAATAAGCCACTTGATGGTATGTGGTCACCACCGCCCATTGGCGCTGTAAGAAATATTAACTATTACTTACAACGCAAATGTGCCTACTTTGGGAAGTAAGATGTCCTTTGCCTTTAGTTACACTGGCTCTCTCGCCCCTCAAACCGAAATACAAAAATAGTAAGTATTGGTGTTTGTGTTATTTATATGATGACTGGATGGAGTGGATACCTACCCAGGGGGGTTTGCATTTATAAAATAATAGAAGGTAAAAAAATATTCGTAATAAACAAGGATTTTTTTAACCGATCATGTATTTTGACTATTAATAAGTAAGTATGTTATGATATGCGGCTCAAAATATACAAATCATTTAAGTTCTAAGCAAAAGAGAACGAGGCAAAGTTTGTTTGAAACATGATATTTAATTTTAAAACTATGACTGAAGGCGTTGTTACTTGGTGCACAGTTTTAAACGTCTCGAGTTTTGTTACAAAGAGAATTGTACTTTTCCACATACAAAGAAGAAGGGAAAAGGAATCCGAATTTTAATAAATGTGTATTAAGTAAAAAGTGAAACTAATAGCTTATAAATGTCACAATGCTGGTTCAAGGCCTCTCCTTTTTGAGAAGAAGGTTTGGATCTTATTCCACGATCCTCCAGTGCGTGTTGGTAGAATACACACGTGGCAGATTTGCATACGACACATGTAGATTTTCTCATATTTTCCTACTCCGCCGCGCACGAGATGAATTATAAACACAAATTAAGTTCTAGAAAGTTCAGCAGTGCCTGGGTTGCAGCTCAGGCTGCGGCTCATAAATTGTATACTGTGTGGAGCAAATTATTTCCAAAGGCAGAATAGCAGACTAATTAATTATTATCACGTCAGAATTATTTTCATTCTGACAGTTAAAAGACAATTGCCGGTTTAAAAATATTACTGATTACGAATTAATAGTAGCTACACAATTTAGCTACCGTCATTCTTGTAATTTAAATATTTGATTATCATAAGCGAGCGGAGCCGAGATGGTCGTGTTGTTAGAGAAATTGAAACTTGACTTAAGATTGCGGGTTCAAATCATTTTCATATTTTTTATAATGAATATATTATTATTATAATTAATTTAATATTATAATTAATATATTATTATTATAATTAATTAATATAAATAATATTATAATTTGTTTCTACAATTCGGAGATAGAAAAACTGCATGTATTGAACAAAACCGTCTGACTCCTAAAGAAGAGAAGAGGCCTTTCTCAGTAATGGGATAATTACTGACTGTTACTTAATTTTATTTTACTTTGTATTTTTAAAATAACAAAATGTAAGAAATTTGTTGTTACTATTTATTTGAAGCATGCATAAAATTAAAACTTACACTGAAAATATAGTTCGCTTGAAATGATTATATAACAAAAGAATTGTAAAGTCAGGTCATTCGTACTATTTTAAATTTAACCTTTTATTTGCCGTACGATCACAAAGGCTGTGTATTTTCGAATTGGTTCAGATCAATAGTACCGAAACAAAGGGGGTTGGCGGAAAATATTTTAGTTTGTGGAAACGAATTGTAAAATATTATGGATATAATAGAATATATATAACCTTATGAAGAAAATAACAAAAGGAAAACAAACTTGTCAGTTATTCTGCGTAAAATTTCCGTAGAGGGAATTTAATTTCATCAACGACCTATTTAATAAATACCGATTTGTTTAAATTACTAAGTATGTAATGTGTATTATTCTTAATAATTTTGCACTTGAGATACTACTATAATTAAGGGATTTATTTTTGTTAACAAGAAATATATCTACTTAAATGCTTGTCGGTTATTCATAGTAGAATTTTTCCTAAGGGCTGCACTGGTCACTTTACAATTACATGCAAATCGACGATTGAATAGAGATTTAAAAAGCCGACGCGAATAAATATTTTTTTGTTTAACCAACATAACAAATAGCATACAAAAAAAAAGATATATTTTATTTTTATGCAGATTATAGAACAATATATAATACAGCATTATATAGCGCTTAACCTAAATATATGAAGTGAAATGAAATATGTTCCATAATATGTATGTTGGACTTGACATAACTCGTAGATACAATAGGAAGTACCATGTCATTTTTCTATAGAACCTTCCTATTGTTTGCAGTTTTCTCGTTATTAAATTCCCTCGTTCATACCAAATTATATAAACGTACCGAATTTTGTGGTATAATACGTATGTTCGCTACGTATGCAATGAACGACCGATCGGGCACTTCATAAGCTTAAAATAACACTGCTTATTATTTCAAAAGTGAAATTGCGGTGAAAGCATTATTATCAATGTGGTTTATAAATGTGATTTAAAAATATTATTTGTTTGAAAATTGACGAGGAGGTAAATTATTTTCATGAGTTAGTAAAGAGATTTATTATTATTAGATGAAATCAAAATTTACAAATCACTTTGTGCCCAATACAGATGTAAATGTCTGTACATTTCCCACTGTAGGGCTAAGGCTTCCTCTCCTTTTCGAGGTTACTCCATCACGCTTATCCAATACGGGCTAATAGATACACGTGCTACATTTTTATCAGGTTAACATGTAGGTTTTCTAAAATGTTATCCTTCACCGCAGAGCACCATATGGATCACAAAAAAAACTATGAATCATCGGTTAAGATGAATGATGAACCACTACGGCTTAAAACAAAAGTTTATTTCTATTTTTTATAAATATATTAATAAAGATACAACATAATTAAGATCACTTAAAACAATTATTGGGCTATTTTTTATCCACTCCTACCTATTGCTATTTGTAGTATTGTAACCATACAATAAAGCATTTGTATATTATTTATTTATTTATTAAGGTTTACCAACAGTTGTATACACTATATATATGAGGTAATTGAAGTAGTTTTAATAAAATCATAAACAATTAAATTAGATTTATCTTTCTAATAATATCGATTGTTTTGTTTTTTGTACACATAATAATTCTAACATTGCTACATGCCAATTTTTCTTTTTAGTAACATACCAAGATGTTAATAATAGTCAGACTCTGTAATTCTTCAGTTGAGACTATAATAAAAAGACAATTTCAACTTGACTTATCACTTAATAAATTATCTTAAAATATTTAACGAAGTATTCCTAAAAAAAGCAGTCTGTATTTTTAATTTCGTTTGACTTTACCCGTTAATTTAAATATCCATTCGAACAAAAGAACGTCACACATATATATATCTCACATATGTACGTACATTGACAGTTACAACATTAGCCGATCGTCGTGCGATTTCCCACAACGTTATTTTGAGACGGACGTCGAATATTTTTTGTATTTCAATTGAAGAAGTATTACGAAATCCATGACTGAAAGCTACTAAAAAAACATATCTAGTCAATTTACCTTGTATATAAAAATGTATTTTAGTATATCTAGGCATAAAGGATCGAAATATAATTTTGAAATCTAAACTGCTATAATACTAAATATTTCTATCTTAATTATTAGTAAAGTAACTAAAAATTTTTTTACTAGATTGCTTTTAGTTTGAAGTTAATTTCTGCCATTGAAACAAGCTGATTAAAATAAAATAAAGACCGTAAATGCGAAGTGGTTGGAAAACGTGGATCTTAAGCGATGATTGCGGGTTCAAGCCAATGTAAGCACCATTGAAATTTCGTATGCTTAAGTTGTCCTTACAATTCATCTCGCAGTCTGCGTTGAAGGAAAACGTCGTAAGGAGACGTTTATGTGTCGGATGAAACCCACCAGCATTGGAGCAGCGTGGCTGAAAAAAATCAAAGTTTTCTTCTCGAAAAAGAGAGTAAGTCTTAGCCCAGCCGTGGGACATTTAAAGACTTGTTATATTTGTTACTTAACTTAGTAAAAATAAATTTTCCTAACATCGTTTAAAAACGATTTCCATTTTAATGGAAAATACATTACCATACTAACCACGGAGCACTTCCTTCATAATATTGAAACTATGAAATGTGAACTGAACCCTCTTACTGTGTGGTTCAGTCAATATTCATTTCCTTTTGCACATTAGTTTCCGATTGAGCGACAATACTATTTGAAATATTTGTCGTGAAACATGTTTCACGAATTAATTGATTGCGGTTTTAATTAAATGGTTTTCGCCTGTATTCGATGGTCAAGATAAATAGGCTTTTGCAATTTGTACGATTACTGATACAAAACTAACATAGCAACATATTCATATTTAATTATAAACAAAATTTATTTGATCACGACTTCGCGCTGGCGACTTTCTCTAGATGAACTTTGTATATCTATATTCCTTTATAATAAATCTCCTAAGTAGGTGACTATCGCCGAGCAATTTAAAATATAAAACATAGATACTTGGAAATACAAAGTAAGCTCATGTTTTATCTTAATCCAATCAACGTGTATTATGTATACTTATCATACCAAGAGCAATGAATATCAACAAATATGGTTTCGAAAGCAGACGATTTGTACTGAAAACGTGCATTTAAAAATAATAATATATTACTTAATTTTCTGATAGCGAAACCACGATGACATGATTAGCATAAAAAGTGTTGGTGTCTAACTAGTGTAGATATGCTTGTAGTTTCTTAAATGAGTTGTTTCATTTTCCGGGACAAGACGATGTCCTCCTGACCGATTTCAGCCTTAGCGGGCATTCATAATGAACTAGTTATCTGTAAGTACTATTTTATATACTTATAATAATAATAATTATTATTATTTAATTATTTGCACCTTCTTAGGTCTTAAGGTAGATTTATCCCGGGTATATATAAATTACCATTCAGAGTATCATCAACACAGAGTGATTTTTAATAAGGGATGCACAGATAAACAATATTTTTTTAAATTATTTTTTCAGTGTTACCACAGAACTTTATTAATATATTATCAATAATTATAATTATGTAAGCATGATATAAAATATTGAACACTGTAAATTGTTTTGAACCAAATAGGTTTTTATTGAAATATAATTTAAGAATATACATTGTATACATATATGTATCATTTAAAGTTTTATACATAAAATTATTCATCTTATACTTTAAGTGTTGCCATTGTCGCTGTTAATACTCAATGGAACCCTTTTATCGTTTTAAGCCTCGTATATTCGATATGGCTCTTTGATTAATGTTTTATAAGAGTTGCTTTCACATTCTCCAAACCTTCATATACATAATGTTGCTTGTAACGTACACCGGAATAAAAACCCTCAATTACTATAAAAGGGATGCAAAAAAACATTATTTTATATAAACGTATATATTTATGTTTGATCTTTGTACGCACAGGTTGAGGAACAAGTCTTAATTTTTATAAATATGCCATTTTAACTTGGTAGAGAAGTTATACTTTTAAATGTGCGAAAGTATGAGATAGATTAGTAATAGTTAGCCATTACTGCTTATAATATTTTTTTCAAAAATTATTAATTTATTGTCAACTTAAGGTTAAGGTAATTATAAAAATTATGGTCACCAAAGCAGGTTGTATCAAAATTTTCATCATCATTAACAGCCAATCGTTATCCACTGCTGAAAATAGGTCTCTCCCAGTTTCGCCAAAACTAGATTCTCAATATCTTGCCTTTTGCTTGGTTTCGAATAAGCAAAACATTGAAAAGCTATTTACTGAAATCTTGCTCGCGAAATAAAGTGTTTAATAGTAGTCGAAGTCGTAGTAGTCGAAGAGAAGTACTCGTTTAAATACTAAACTACTTAATTGAAAATTCAGAGATATAAAACTACAACTTAGCACAGTTATTTCTATTAAAGCCAGTCAAAATTAATTAATTTGGTCGTCTTATTAACGAAACGCCATTAGTGTTTTTTTATATAAAAGCCGAAAAAATAACTATCTTGTACAGACTTAGTGTTACACATTTAATAATATATATACAAAAGGGATTCTGTGTAACAATTTATATAAAGGTAACTAGTTAGAGTGAATTGGAGTCAAATTTAATGTAAATACTTCGGTGTAGGAGATGCTATTTATGTATATAAGGTTAAGGCAATTTTATATTGCTATGTTTACCACCGTATTCCGTAACAGCCTGTGAATGTCCCACTGCTGGGCTAAAGGCCTCCTCTCCTCTTTTTGAGGAGAAGGTTTGGAGCTTATTCCACCACGCTGCTCCAATGCGGGTTGGTAGACTTCACATGTGGCAGAATTTCAGTGAAATTAGACACATGCAGGTTTCCTCACGATGTTTTCCTTCACCGTAAAGCACGAGATGAATTATAAACACAAATTAAGCACATGAAAATTCAGTGGTGCTTGCCCGGGTTTGAACTCACGATCATCGGTTAAGATTCACGCGTTCTTACCACAGGGCCATCTCGGCTTCTGTTTACCACCATTTAAACTATTTATTAATTTATGATTTAAGTTGTGACCATCGCCAATGCCTTGATTACTTCGCTGCTCCTTTAATTGTTAATGTAAATATAAAATAATTGAAGTTATAATCAATATCAAAACTAATATTATTGATTGAAGTAAGATTTTAAGGGAAGCATTTTTGAGGAGAAAGTTTTGAGCTTATTCCACCACGCTGTTCCAATGCGGGTTTGTGGAACGTGCAACTGGCAGAATTTCAGTGAAATTAGACACATGTAGGTTTCCTCATTATATTTTCCTTCACCTTCAAGAACGACATGAATTATAAACAAAAATTAAGCATATGAAAATTCAGTGGTGCTTGCCTGGGTTTGAACCCACGATCATCATTTAAAATTCAAGCGTTCTAACCACTGGGCCATCTCGGGAAAATCATCTAGAAAATTCCGTAGTCATTCTTTTCCAACAATTAACATCGGTATGTAATATAATAAATAAATTATCGTTTATCCTGCACCACAATTATCAAATATATGGGTAAGTTGCTATATGTATGTATTTGTGATTGCTGTTTTGTTTCAAAGAGTAGTTTGATGAATAAGGTGTAATTGGTTTGGATATTTTTATTTGTGTTCTGTTTAAGTACATTTTATAGGGCCTTACATAGGCCAATATAGATATACAAAGTATATCTTATTTTATAGGCCTTATACAGTAGCAACTTTTAAAATTTGTTTTTAATATATTTATTTTAGTCCTCAATGTATGTAGGTCATTTTTATAATTTATATTAACTCTAAAGGGTAATTTATATAAAGGATGTGATTTCTCTCTTTCAGAATTTTAGAAAATTAGTGTAACAACAGCATTGTTACACTAATCTCTCCGAAAGCAACTTTATATAAAGACAATAGTCATTAAGCCTTTGTGTTCAAAAATGAAATCAAAAACGATTTTTATGTAGTGAACACTGATTTTACAATAACAGTTATGATAATGAAGGCGAACATCGGGAAGCAATATTAACTCTGCATCTGTAATACAGTCATTAAAGAACTTTATTGCTATCATAAAACTCGTAGAAAATCCACGCGTCTTCATTTTCTTTGCGTTATTCGAAATTGACAGCGCCCAAGCTGCGCACCTTTTTAAATTGTATTTCCTATATAATACATACATAAGAGATAGAAATATTATAGTTAGTTAACGTAATATTTTTGTTATGCGATGCTCCAAGCGTTAAAAATTGGCTGCTTCTCCTATCAGAGAACAATGCTTAAGGTTGGAGGTGCGGCAGAAAATACTAAAGCGAATAAACCACTCAAATATTCGTCTCTAATTTATTGCACCCCATGGTGACAAGAGAGCTGGTTCATTTTTTGCCCAAAAAATCGAAATTGCGAGGCAACAGGAAATTTTGCATCTTCCTACAATTAAATAAAATCATGTTTTATACAGTAGCAACTTTTAAAATTTGTTTTTAATATATTTATTTTAGTCCTCAATGTATGTAGGTCATTTTTATAATTTATATTAACTCTAAAGTTAGAAAAAATATTTCTATATTTACATTATCGCTGTACAAACATGTTCACTGAATAGCCCTGTGGTGTAATAAGCTCCAATCCTTTTCCTACTTTTCTTGGGTAGGCCTTAACGCAGCAGTGGAACACTTACTGGTTGCTGCTTGTCAAAAAACTTATAAAAAGCATATTTTTTTATGCAAAATATTATATTTTAATAAAAAAAGTTACACGGTACGTGATTCAATGGATACAGGATGGTAAAAATTATATAAGGAGTACTTTTTTATCCCCAGTCCATTATCAAAGTCGTATCATCCTTTTTACTTATAGAGAGGGGCAAACTGAATTATGTCTGATCACGTTCTTTCGATCACTTTCCGTAAACGATTTGTTACGACATTAAATCGAGAAAATTAGGTATTCTTTTAGAATAATAAATAACGTAATTTTCGAATTATTGTACTACTTGTTTTAAACATTGCCAGTGATATGATTTATATTAATATTCGCATGGTAATCTGGTTAGAAGTATATTCCACTATCTCTTTTTGAGGGTCTAAGACACAGAAACAATCGTATAATGGGCAGCTACGGGCAGAAAAGAAGGAAAGCTATGAGTCAAAAATCACACCTTGCAGCTTGGGCTGCAAATGTGGAAAATTAATGCACGGAATCTGAATGTACAATGCCTTAAGCACAAGGAACGTGATAGACTGCATACATTTGAATAAATGGTAGATATTCAGAGACGTTGTGACAATTTTCACAATTATTGAGGTAATTAATAATATGTTTAACACACTGACTTGTAACGCTACAAGAAATTTAAAGTTCCGATTCACTAGATCATTTCAGTTCCAGTGATAATTAAGAGTATCCAGTACATATTAGTTTTAATAGCCTTCGTGTATGTCATCTTTTATATAATATTTTGTAAGTCTTTATTATACATATTCATAAAGCTAAAAATTAATTCCTTTATATCATATATGAATGTCATTATTTTAAAGGGAACACACCCTTAATGAAAGTATCAAATTGAAGTTACATCGTTATTAAACTCACCTTCATTTAGATTCCCGGAGGGGTGCGTTCTATGAGAAAAATATGTCCACGTAGCGCGTGTTTATTAGGAGTGAAGGAATTCCCCGAGAGCCGGCCTAAATGAAAATTTATATGACGGTCAGTAAGGCCGCGATGGACAGTATTGGAGCGGTTATATTATTCGTAATTATGACTGATTATGATAAGACACTCAATTGTAATTACGTAGTTTGTAAAGAAAAGTATTTTTAATTTCACAATTCACATTGAAGCTTAACAATACATCGAATTATGTCACTTCATTTACGTCACGAAAAAGTGGACTGAATTTTAACAAAGAATTTTCACTGGCGCTAATGCCAACAGAGTAAACACTTCGGAAGAGCTTCTGTTTAACATATTCACTCACTCTTATGTCACAAGAAACCGAGGGTTTTTTTTTTAAATTTCCTCTTGAAATATCTCCATGCATAATAACCGAGATGTCCTAAAGAATTCTGGCACGAAGAGATAATGAGATGCAAAAATAGACACAGCCAATGTACGTTTTGACACATTTTGTTACGCGGCCAAGTGCGGCACTGGATATCGGTCAAGTTTGTAATGAGCGTTAGAAAATACAAAATAAAATTTATTAATTTTATTAAGTCGTCTTTGTAAAAAAATAGGGTAGTTCTAAAAAAATAGATATAGGATACCCTATTGAAACATAAACATGCATAAAAAAGTCGGTCGACATTCGGTCAAACAAAAACAGTGGAATCGGTAATGAGTTATACTAGTTCAGTTTAATTTTTAAGGTCAAAATCTTATCGTTGATCTTTAAAAAAATATTCTTAAGTCTCGTCAATCTGTTTTTCGTAGAATAAAAACTAAAAAACAAAGTGAAGTTTCCATTTGTTAAGTGGTCTTGTATTTTAATATTTTTGGAAAAAAATACAATGAGTGTTTTACAAAACTTAGTTTTTCTTACTATTCATATATATTATTTTGCTATGAACTTTCTGTGGATATCACTCTGCGAGCAAACTGTTTTACTATTATGCATTTATGAGATTCTTGGAAATGGTCTTGAAATGAAAATTTAAAGTGTTTTTGCATTGTAGTTCTTGAAAGTAATCACAAAAAGAAATATAGAACTTGAGTAAAGCGAAAGCAAGATTATTTATTATAACAACATATATTACGCAATATATATTTAATATTTAAAAATTGTCAAAAGTCAACATATTCTTTATTTAAATAAAATCACTTTTGTATCAACAACTTAAGAGTTGTTTACAGTAACAGCCTGTTAATGTCCCACTGCTGGGCTAAGGCCTTCTCTCCCTTTTTGAGGAGAAGGTTTTAGAGCTTATTCCACCACGCTGTTCCAATGCGGGTTGGTAGAATACACATGTGACATAATTTCAATGAAATTAGACACATGCAGTTGTTTAAATACATAAAATATTTAGTTACACTTATATTTTATTTCATATTTTTGTAATATTTTTTGAACAGGAATAAACCAATTTATTCCGACACTGAGAACGGGAAATCAAAAACGTGCGTTCAAGAAAACAATATGTTACCATACAATTGAATTTCAAATTATATTTCGTATAGCGTTGGATTTGTAAGCGTTGAAAGGTCGAAAAAATCAATATCATTGTAAATTATAAAAATTACATTGGATTAATTTATAATATTAATCATATTTCATAGAAAATAAACGTGTGAGATACGAAACTTTAATTGATTTAAATTCTTCGAAGTGGCAGTTCTAGTTCTTTATTACTTGCTTATAATTTATTAATCCTTAATAAACAGGTACTTTGTTAAATATGATATATTTTTATCGCGATTACAACATATAACAGTAAAATCAAAAAGCTGTAATAATATACAAACATTGTGCTTATATTCTTATTACACGCGAATTGCCGCACGAGTTTATATTTATAACACTGTTGCTCTTACGCGCTAATTAAAATAATATGCCGTGTCAAGTATGCTCAGAAATCCTTGCTAATATTGTAAATCTTATGTATATTTCATCTAATTTCTCTTACCGTCGCTTTACGTATTAAAATAATTCAGGCTACATGACAATCCTTGAACAAATTTTGGAGCAATATCGTGTGGTATTTTATTAGTATTCCAGACATACAACATATATATGCAACTCTAGGCATACATTATAATATGTTATTTATAAATAACGTTTATATTATTGTTTAGATAAATTAAGCTTTGTAATGTGTTCGAATGTTATTTTAATTCTAATTCGGCATTCTTGTCTCTGTTTACTTAGTGTGACGTCAAATTCCTCGGTAAAATACAAAACTAAGTGAATTTTACTTTCAAATATTAAATACAATCTATTCTTTATACAAAAAACTGTACATATCGTTATCAAAGAGGAATACATAATTATGTAAATTCTATTTCCTGAATATATATTACAAATGATGACTCAGACGGTACAAGTTGTACAAAAATTTTTACATCGAATTCAACGTTTCTTGGGTTGAAGAGATTTATTAAAGAATTAGAACATGACACAATATTTTTACTTTATTTTTACTTGAAAGTTGTACCATTAAAACAACATAAATATTATTGTTTCACTTAAATTTGACCTTGAAACCTTTTCAGATAATTTCTGAAAAAGTTCACTTCAATAAAAAATAGTTAACTAATAAGCCAAAGGGATTTTGTTCTTTTTTCCTGTAAAAAGTGCAAATATAAATATGAGAAAAAATCTATTAAGTGAGTTGTATATCTATTAGGTAGATAAGGAATTTCAATGGCCACTTGAATTCTATATATAAAAGACATAAAAAACATTCTATCTTTAGTTTAATTTATTTTTTGATTTATTTATAATATATTTATTTTGGAAACTTTACAGGAATGCATGCAATAGTATTAAATATCGTTTAACTAAAACAAAATCCTACCACAAAAGAGTAATTACTTTTCAAATCTTTATTTAATTAAACGTTTGGTGCTAAGTGATAGAAGCATTAACATTTCAAGGATACCGTAGTTAATGACAGATTTACCAGTTATTAATTCTTCTAACGCATTCGCTTAATAATTACACACGCGGTCCACAAGCCGACCACACCCCATTTAATTTATGACCTACTTAAATGCGGACGTATTGTAAGGTTGGTCGTCTACAGAATTCGTTACACAAAAAATAGAACTAACTTAACAATGAGCCGACATAACTAAGGAGTTGTAAACATATGTAGTTGCCATAAAATGAGCTGAGAAAGAAATGCGCCAGTTTGTAAGTAGCTAATCATTTAATTAATATACTTCTCGCAGAATCAAAAATAAGAAGCCATAATTTAAGTACAACGCCGTCTATAAGCGGTTCTAGGAAACGTCAAGTAGTACGCTTGAGTAAGGTCGATACAGGAATTCAGAGTACCCACTTGATAGTTAATGAATAATGAGTTGTTAATGGTTTGACATCGGTCACATGAGGTTTGCTGAATGCACTCGTGCAGGGGACTTGGGAAAGGGACTCCGGGGCGAACTTTCGTCTTCTTGTATCGAACTTGCTGCGTTTCCAACCACTTTAATCGGCGCGGTTAATTGTTATTTTGTGATTATCGATTGTAAGCGAACAAATAAACAACAGTTGTACGAGATTGAACTTTTACTTTGCGCCTACAACATGTCTGATAACGGCTCCGACAATGATTTGCCCCACGTGATCAATACCACCTCGTTATCAGAAGTGGAATGCAACTTAATTGGCCCAAATCGCGTGAGAGACGACGTGAAGCAGGGAAAATGCGGCGACAACACGTGTGCATTTGAAAGCGACACAGAAACGAAAAAATGGCATTTTCTGTTGGAGGATATAAGCAAAGAAGACGCCTTCTACGAGTACGGATGTTCGCCTAGCGGAGTTTGAAAAACGAAGTGTTGATCCACGTGTTTCCAATTCGGCTGCGGGCAAGAGCCAGTGGTAGCGTCCAGTGATGAGTGGACCTGTGCAACGTCGGTAACCCAGCTGTATGCATGATTGTTGCCGGTGAGTCGTTTTAATTTTACAATGATTCTGGTGTTGACTATTCATTTATCAAAGATTCCGTTTCGAATAAATTTCGTGGAAAGCGACTTCGAGATAATGTTAGTATGACTGGTATTGGACAGAATAGTGTAAGCTTGACTACCCAGATTTTGATTACTGTTAAAATTGACAGGATAACTTTCGAATTTTTTTTACATGTTTTACCCGACTATTGTTTGCGATATGATACTATGATTGTAGGAGAAGTTTTAGCGCTTGGCAAGATTGCGCTTGACAATACTGATGACAAGGAATCTGACTGTAGGAAGACTGACGAGACGAATGATGACGAAGGGGTTAGATCACATGTAAGAAGTGAGTGTAGTATGCTAATAGCTCAGGTCGCATGCATCTTTTTGCTGGCCATAGGTGTAGGTCTTTAGTGTGACCTATGTCTGGTATGGAGATGTAAGTAATCGTAAGGATGCCGGATGGAGGCATCGCGATGTGTTGTGTGGCTTGAAGTGGGTACTGGATGGAAGTCCCACTTGTGTGCCGGATGGAGGCATCGCTGTGTTTTGTGTTGAAGTTGGGTACCGGATGGAGGTCTCACTTATTTGCCGGATGGAGGCAATAGGTTGAAGTGTAGAGTACTGCATACTAGACTCGTTGATTACCGATTGAATGCTATTATTGTAATCAGATGAAATGAGCGTTACGTGCTGTTTAGAGTAAAATAATGTTGACTTAAGCCTGAAGATATATTTACCCGATTCTTTACAGTCTGGTCAGGTAGACCGAGCGAAAGACGTTTTACTTTGAATAAACTCTTGTTTCAGATACCACACACGAGAACGTGTGAGTTGTCTTGATGGCCGTGTCGCAGAATCAAAAATAAGAAGCCATAATTTAAGTACAACGCCGTCTATAAGCGGTTCTAGGAAACGTCAAGTAGTACGTTAAAAAGGTCGATACAGGAATACAGAGTGCCCACTTGATAGTTAATGAATAATGAGTTGTTAATGGTTTGACATCGGTCACATGAGGTTTGCTGAACGTTCTCGTGCAGGGGACTTGGGAAAAGGACTCCGGGGCGAACGGTCGTCTTCTTGTATCGAACTTGCTGCGTTTCCAACCACTTTAATCGGCGCGGTTAATTGTTATTTTGTGATTATCGATTGTAAATCAAATAAACAACAGTTGTACGAGACTGAACTTTTACTTTGCGCCTACAACATGTCTGATAACGGCTCCGACAACGAATTGCCCCACGTGATCAATACCACCTCGTTATACTTATGTATTCGTAATTAATTTAGTGGAAAAGAGTATGGTTCTTTGAAGCAAAATCATGATGCCAAACCTTTTTTTTTTTTTTTTTTTTTTATAGAATAGGAAGGTGGACGAGCATATGGGCCACCTGATGGTAAGTGGTTACCAAACGCCCTTAGACATTGGCATTCTAAGAAATGTCAACCATCGCTTATAGCCAATGCGCCACCAACCTTGGGAACTAAGATTTTATGTCCCTTGTGCCTGTAATTACACTGGCTCACTCACCCTTCAAACCGGAACACAACAATATCAAGTATTGCTGTTTTGCGGTAGAATATCTGATGAGTGGGTGGTACCTACCCAGACGAGCTTGCACAAAGCCCTACCACCAGTAGTTAAACCTACTTTAATGAGGAATAATTTGTTACGTATAAATATTAATATTATAAAAACGTTAACTAATATTTATTAGCAATGCGTTCTCGAGTATTGTATCTGCATTGCTTTGTTTGTCGTTTCCATAATAACGCAGTATCGAGATGTTTGCATATATTTTTATTTGTATTAAATTGCGGCTTAGATTTTTAATTAATATATTAATACGGTTTCATTAACTGCCTTGTCCCGTCCCTTGTAATTAGATTTTTTATGTATAATTTGAATAAATTAGCTTAGAATTAACATATTGTAATTATATAAGAAATAGTCCCATGGGACAGTATTATATATGATTATTTAATTAAAAAGATCCTGTTCCGACATAGTTATTATAAGAAATTATTTATTAAGTAAAATTAATTAACGCTGTTTACGTAGTAGCGTTACTTTGAAATTTATTATTATACCAGCTTCCGTGTGCCAGTCATGGAGACCGTGAGGGGGGTATAGGTAGCCTATGTGTTAAGTAATTCATTTAAATTTTAAATGTCATCCAACTTTATCTAGCCGTTTTGCGTAGTTGAGTCACAAAATATAATATAAACTATACACATAAACCTTAAAGGTTATAATACTTATAATATTAGAAGGATACAACACGCTTAACTTTAAATATGTTTATAGTAACTACTAATTATAAACAATGGAAAATGTTGTTAGTTAGAGTTAAGTTTAAAGTCTTCATTAATTCTCATTATTCCTCAGTTTTGTAATTTAAACTAGTTGTTTAGAAAGCTGTACATGAATATGTTAATACGAACAATGTGGACAGATTGCTGTTAGTCCACGGTAGGATTCAGTCCATCTGTCCATATTACACGACATAATGTTATTTATGCAGACAACTACGTCACAGTATTTTGGTTGGTACCATTGTAACTTGGTAGTATATTCTTACTTATTTATATGAATGTCTGAATGTATGCTCCACGATATTAATTCATAGTCGTGGAGCACACATTGCATGAATTTTTATAAAGAACGAATGTATAACAGAACGTTTTTTTGTACTTAAATAAAATTAAATGTGCACAAAATAAATTTTAATTATAGTTCCCAATTTGTTTTTGCTGACAATCGAAATTGACAGCTATCGCCTATTTATTACATAGTTAAGGAGTGTGAGGACATTTTAATAACTTCGTAGACAGAGAAACTAATAGACCAAGGGGCCGTAAAGCCGCGATTGAGACAGATAGTTTGTCAATGTGTGCGTATAATGTTACCATAGTAACCGCATTCCCTGTTTTGGGAGATAATCGAAATCGAAACATCGAAAATCGGGACATTTTTTTAGCTGACGCTGGACTTACATGACGCAGCACTTACATGATAAATAATTATAGATTATGAATGATAAAAACTGGAAAATCCTAATCTTCAAGATTTTAATGCAATATAAGGTTCTGTCATGCTATGGCATAAATAAAGATAACTGAGAAACTATATTTAGGGACAAAACCGTGTTACGCGTGAAAACACACGCTGGCAATTTTCTGCTTGCTATCGCCTTAACATGAAATAATACAACAATGCACCATTGTATAACCTTCGATATGATATAAGGATTGTTTCTCTGTCTTTTCACTGGATTGGAATCGTTTTCTAACATAAAAATAAGCAAAAATTGAACAATAAACACAATGAAGCACAAACTGTGAAGTTTGTTTCGCCACTTGAGTAGCGAAACATTAAAACTGGTTACGCGGTAAGGGACAAAATATTTGATAATTCTATCTGTGTCTAAGCCATTTGTAACGCAATTTTCTTTCTCTTTCTTGTAAGTAAGAAGGAAATCGTCATTGCATCTATTACTTTATCTGTCTACGAATAACTTAGTATATTAGTTAATAATTATAAATTCGGTATTACATAAGACTACAAAATATACACAATATACCTATCTCAGTACTGCCAACTATTATCATGTAACAAAAAATAATTTTAAATAAAAAGCGGTTTTCATATTATTACTAGGATTTTTTTTTTGAAAATAATAATAGGATGCTGTTTATTGATATAAAATGCCTCTATTTTCCTTGTTATTAATTATACATAATAATTAATTAAGTCACAAAAGACAAAGCAAAAGTAAAGCGCTTATATATATTTGCTTTAATATCGAAAGTTGAAAATTTATTGAAAATATCGTTCATAAGAAATAATTTATAAAATATTTTAATGTATAAAACAAATATGCGTGCGTTTTATGTAAGAGTAAGAGACAAAAAGTTTTATGAGGCATATTTTATTCGTTCATTAATCATATTCTGAATTAAAAACACCTTTTATATAGTATGAATTCTTAATAACTTGCCTTTTTAGTAAGAAAAAAAAATTTAATGAATAAACATATTTTCATTATTTTCGTTGACTTTTCTCATTTTAATTGAAGTTCACTGAGTCTGCTACAGAAACTTTGGGGACAGAAATCGATGAACTCCTTAAAGGCATTTTTTACTAACTCATGAAACTGAGTATGACGGGTGACGGTTAGGTACGACTAGTTTGATTTGTTTTGTTAAGCGGTATGTGAATGAGCGTTACCGTCAACTCCTTCAAGCTCAACTCCTTCGACAAGAGAAATTGTTAAGTTTCAGTTGTATGACAACCAGAATTCTACGATCAATTGCAATTCTTCAAATACCTTTAAAGTATTATTGTGACACGTTTCTAGAAGACATCTCAAATTATGTATGCATGCACTATGCCAGGGCTACTCCACCATACACTCACAACCACCCAAGGACACGATCAAACGAAACACGAACTATGCGCACATATCCGTGGCGTAAATATTGCGTGCTGTCTGAGGTGCGTTGGTGCCACAACAAAACTCGTATTCAAAAAGAATGTGCAATTTAGGTGATTTAGGTAAAAGTAGTATCATAGATATTATAAAATTAATTTGGATTTGAAATTCTAAGTTGAATGAGAGATATCTGATGATGGTAGGGCTCTCTGCAAGCTCATGTCGGTACCAACCATTCATCAGATATTATATAGCTAAAAAGTAGTACTTAATATTGTTGCGTTCTGGTTTGAAGGATGAGTGAGTAAGTCAGTGTAAAAACAGGCACAAGGCAAATAACATTTTCGTTCCCAAGGTTGGTGGCGCATTGGCGATGTAATATTTGTTACATTGGGGTGGTTAATATTTCTTACAATAGTGTGGTCTAGTGTGGTCACCAATGTGGTGACCTCTTACCTCCAGGTGGCCCATTTGCTGGTCCGCTTAATTGTACTAATAAAATAAAAAGATGAGATCCAATAAATATGTGTTATATTTATTTTATAAATAATAAATGTAATTCTACCAGAATTATTAATTCTTATTATTAATTCTACCAGAATAACAGTTAAGAAGCAGTAAATTCCATTAGTTTTTTTCTTTTTCGAAAAGTAATGAACTACCTATTATTCATATAGTTGTATACACACCTTGAATACAAATATATTTACTTCACAGAATTGTTTCAGTAATATTTTCACTCTAGAAGATTTTCGCTACGTAAATGCACCTGCTAAATCTGTTTCCGTTTTGCAGCACTGACAAAACAGTGTATTCTTAGACAAACTAAAACTGCTCATTATATTATTGTTAAAACATTTTGTAACTTTTTTCTTATTTAGTCAATTTTACTAAGTATATATGTTTTTATAAAATTTTACATATTACATATGCATATATAATAAATAGATACTAGGAAGATATAATAGTATATATAAATATATATACTATTATATTTAATCAATATTATATTAGAAAATATAATTTCCTACTATATACATAAATAAAAGGTTATTGGGTTTTTCTGTCATAAAATTCTCTCTAGCAGCCCGGAGTCTGGAAGTTGGAAGTGTGTACACTCCCGTGCCTCGGAAAGCACGTCAAGCCGTTGGCCTACGCCTGAACTCTTTCCGGTCGTTGCGGATTGCCGTCCCATCGGATTATGAGAGTTAGGAAATAGAGAGTGCACCTGTGTTTGCGCACACACTTGTGCACTATTATATCTCCTGCGTAGTTGGCTAATCTCTTTTCGAAATCGGTCTGGAAGACATTATTATTTTGTTTATTTGCTAGGTAGAGTACTAAACATAGAACGTTTTATAAAATGTAGTTTTCAAAGCTTGTTTCCTCAAATAAAATCTGTATGTAGCACGACGAGGAACAGTCCTTGTTTTTTATTAAATGCTGAGTTACGGCTGGATGAAGAAGCTGTAAAATTAAACTTTATTATTATTGTGTATTAAGCAAATCTATTTATTATAAGCATATATTATTACTTTTTTACATATTTACTTGACTTTTCACGTGTTATTTCCCTTATTATTATAATAAGGGAAATAACACGTGAAAAGTCAAGTGAACTTTGATCTTTCTTTGTTACTAAAATATACATATCTTCCTTCTTTTTTGCAAGATGAAAACGAAATGTGATAGCGACTGAGCATAATAAATTTTAGTCTGTGTGTGCCAAAGAAGTTTTACGTCAATAATTGTAACATAATTGTACTTCTAATTACTATACTATAATTTGCTATTTCTCTTTAAATAAAAAAAAACGACGTATTGTTTGTACATTTCGTGTATCTATTTTATAGGCTTTATTTTGCATGTTGTGTGCATTGTTTTATTTTTTAAATAGCAACACAATTGAATTTTAAGATTTGTTGTAAATATACTCAAATTATACATATAAATCTATTATTTAGATCTTAAGTTCAACTGTGGTAACAAAAACACATTACGCGACACTTACGTTTACCAGGACGCTTAAGCATATATAAATAGAGTACCTATTTTATCCTGTATTTCTTCGTTATATTAACTTTAAGGGCCAAGAAGCACACGTTAGGTTGTAAACCGTTTTATGTCAGCTGTAAACTCACTTCCTAGACGTAAAGATGTGTTCAGATTAGTGCAGGATTACAAAGAGCTAAAGCAATCATGTTTAAAAAAGAGTTTTCGATGTTTATTTATTATATCATATAAAAAATAAACATCGAAACTATTCTGTAAATCTTATGTATGTACATATAAAATCTTTTAAACTCCACTAACTGTAAAACACCAACAAAACACAAAAATATATTTTTACGTACGTGGAAAAGTATTAATTGTGTATATAATTTACTGTTTTAGAATTATTCACTCTCATCTCATATTGGCATTGACGATTTATAAGAGATGATTAATATTTCTTATAGTACCAATGTCTATTACTTCTGGTTCTCACATTCAAATGGCAGAGGCATTCAATCGAAGAGGATAATGTTTTGAAATAGATTCAAGAAAAATTGTAAACCAGAAAACCACATACATTTTAACTTGTTCTATCAATTAATATTTATAAACGTTTATTAATTCATTCGAATGAAATATGATAATACTTTTATAAAATAAATTAACATCACTTGATATACAAATAAAAATAGACCTATTGTACTTACTCATTCATTCATTCATTCAGTACATTCCTCTGAATCAATTTCAGCGAAAAAATATAAAACAAACAGGAAAAATCATTATTACATAACATATTTTTTTCTAATATTTCTTTAATTTATAACTTTTCGACAAGACCAAGGGGCTTCTCTTTTAGCGAATGGCAATAATATTTTCGAAGTACGCAATTTTTTAGAACTTTGTTCAATGACCAACGTTATTTAAAGATCTGTTTGAATTATAGAAATGCGATTTGATCTTTAATATGTAAAATATTGTATTCCTTTGAAATTAAAACTAAATTTATAAATATATCTCACAGTAATTGGAAAAATGTATAAAAGTTAAGTAAAAGCGTGTAAATGTCCCAATACTAGACGAAGGCCTTAAGAGTACAAGGCTTGAAGATTATTTCAACAGATTATTTTCCAGTGCCGGATAGTGTTTACCAGCACGTGAAAATTTAGTAAGGATATTTACCTTTACCACAGTACATGATACGAATTATTATTATCTAATTAGTCACATTATCCGAGATATGGTCGGGTTTGAACCCTCAAGCTTCACCTTCTTTAACTGGGTCATCTCGGCTCAGGAAGTATTTTAAAAATAAATTAACATCAAATTAATTTATTCCCGATCTTTAATTTATTGCAAAAAAATATAATGAAATAGATACAAACATCGAAATGAGATCGCAACATATACACAAATATTTGTCAAAGTCTATTTAAGCCATTCATATTACCGATGAGTCTTACTTGATAGACGTCATTCAATATGCCTGTAGATTAAAATTAAGATGTTAGCTACAAAGCGGCTCATGCCGATTGCGCCGTTTATTTGCTACTAGACAGTTTATGGCCGTGTAAAAATGGAGCTTCCATTTAGAGGAAGATTTATTACCGTTACAATTGATGTAATTTCGTACGAAAAAAATAGTTTGATATGCAAATAACGTTCATCAAAAGTGAATTATTAGTGAAGAAATGGAGGAATGGAGTTAACTTTTTATAAGACCTTTACTGTCGAAAGCGATTTGGTTTTAGTTACAATAGTTTCGTTACGAATTTTGAGAATATCATTACAAAAAATCATACCAACCATAGAATATAGAATCATAATACAAAAAATAAGTTATTTTATAAGACATTTCTCGGTTTAACGAATATTAATATAAATACAATAAGACGCATATATTTTAGGATTATGATATTAAACCACTATAAGTTTATTCCGAAATTTAATAGTAAAAGAAATAGTAGAAAAGTAAGATGTACAAAGCAATTTACCTTCCAAGTGCGGTCTATTCCAATATGCAAAATGCAAAATTAACTTCGTCGTTTAATACTATATAAGCCAGCTGAGTAATAATCAGACTCTGCAGATTGTAGGGGCACTAACCAATTAGACTCCTTAAGCATTTGACGAGCCGGTTGGCGTGGTTGGTAGATACTTGCCTTTTCACACCGAAGGTTGTGGGTTCGATTCCCACCCAGGACAGACATTTGTGTGCATGAACATGTCTGTTTGTCTTGAGTCTGGGTGTAATTTTCTATATAATTATGTATTTACAAAAGAAAAGTAGTATATGTAGTATATAAGTTGTCTGGTTCCCATAGCACAAGCTTTGTACAAGCTTAATTTGGGATCAGATGGCCGTGTGTGAAAAATGTCCCAAGATATTATTTATTTCACAAGCATGCATTTTTTTTAACTGATATTGTTAGGAATCTTATTGTAATATACGAAATCACATATTACTTAAGATATAAGCAGCTATCCGTCTCTATTTCGCTCAGATAAAGTTGGCGTTTTGCCCGACTATATTTTTTTAAATAATAAAATGTTATAACACATTAAGGTAACCTTTCTCTTCGCCCATTCTTTGTTAATATAATATCTAAAATATAGTTTGTCTTGTTTTTTTTTTCTCATGAATTTATTAAATATGTTTTATATTCTCAAATTAACGATCCAAATTAAAACTGTTTATTGTCATTTTTATTTCCATAAATCACTTAAATTTTTTATTTGTTTTTATATTATTTAATATCGTTGAACAAATAAATTTAAGTAACTGCTAAACTAGTGACCGTTATTTTATCTTATATTTTGAAATATAAAGTGGTTAGTAAGACTTTTCTATTAAGGACAAAGATATAATGTCGCTGACTTTTCTTTAGGCATTTTGCAGATGTATAAATCTTTTACAAGTCTTTATGTGTTTGTTATAGTTTTAGCAGTGAACAACAAACAACAATTGACAGCTGAACAATTTCCTCGAAAATGTTCAGCTGTCAATTTTCACTACAAAAAGACAGACGCAATGATCTATATTATCTTTAAAATAATGTAACATATCAACTTACTCCACAGCCTATCTCTGCCCTGGAATTATAAACTTATACGGAAGTAACATATCGATCATGTACTAATTTTTTTAATATTATTATATTATTTATTGTTCTTTTCGGATAAACTCGTAAATCTGAAAATAACAAGTAAAAAAACAATATACAGATAACCCATATATATTTATAAAATTAGTATAGAAAATAATAATAATTAATGGAGGAGACATGTTAGAAGTGACTTTGAATCGTTTGTGAGGGTCAAGCAATCGGAGTAAATTCAACTTGAATTTAAGAGACCTTTACAACGATACCTCACTTGAAGTAATCCATTAAAATAATCACCTCATTCATGTGCGTATAAAACATATAGTTAAATTCTCAAATTCGTAATATATCATTAAACACTTCATGAAAATCTACAAAATTGCATGCATTTTATTTTAAGCTTCAGATTAAATCTTGAAAACTGAAAAAGAACCACTTCCTCTAATCCTATGGAGTTTAAATTTTATATATTGATTTGGTTCCGATGACAATGTATTTTTATGATAAGAAAGATCTGATTCTGCACCCAGGATTAGCTCCAGAGAAAGGATCTCCCTAACCGTTAACAGCATAATCACGAAATTTTGTATATAAAGTTTGTTTATAAATTTTCTTTAAATATTAATTTAATTATATGTATATGACAGATATATAAATATAACGAAGTGCTGAAGATCCTAAAAACGTATACGGATATTTCTAAAAAATATTTAAACGCCACATTAATGTTATGTAATAAGAATAATTGTCTTTACAGATGATCCACGATCTCGGGACCTTGGCTAGTTGGTGACAATGAACGTCGAATCACGAGCTAAAATTATTTCGAGCGTCCCACCTGCGGCCGGGTCTCAACTCAGCTGTTTATACTACGTATTGGCTCTTAAACGATTTCCTGAAAACGCAACCTCTAATTTTTAATCTGTGAATTGTCGACCTTCCGGATTGACATCAGGAATTTATGACTGACATACAGTTTTGTTCCCACTTTACCGTGATTAATTTTGGCTGTCTTATATTTTACATAAATTTGTCCCGCTCTTTTGATCTTTGAGATAATTTGATTGGATTTTTAAATGACATTAGAGAAATAAGTAGAATAGAAACAGATTCCATCTCTAAATTAAAAAATAATATATGTACCTGTTTTGCTAGTTTAATTTTTTTGTTATAATTGTTTAATATTCAAAAGGTTAGCAAAAATATGAGAATGATATTAGAGAGGAATATCATAAGTATTTATAGTATTGGAAAGTATACAAAACAGTTTTAAATACATTACTTACAATTTATATTACTTATAATCGATTATCATATTTATGTTTAATAATAATGATAATGATTCAATATTTATTTTTAATAAGTAAATTCAGCCGTTACGGCCATTTCGTTATTTTGGGATGACTAAAAATATTCGCGGATGCATCATATGGCAGCTACAAAATGTCAGTGGTTGAAAATAACTAGTTATTCATAACGATATTTCAACTATTAATAGTTGTTAAAATACTGCGTAAGCTGCGATTGTTCAATAGTATTTAATATTGTAAAAAAAAATTCACGCAGTAAGTAACCCTCTGCTGGAACTATGGAACTAGCTACCAAAATCACGTAACTAGTAAACAGAAACTAAACATGGTTGCTATAATTTCCATTATTCGAGAAATTTCATTCCAAAGTACTGGCGTGAAAGGCTGTTTCGTCGCCACTACAATACAATCATTAAGAAGAAATGCTATACATCAATAAGATTTCTTTAACATGATTGATTGTTATGTTAAACTGAAAATACTCAATTCACGCAAATCAGTTTTCTTTTATATCATTTTCAATAAGCATTTTTGGTGAAGTTTGAATGAAGCTCACCAAAGGAGCAAATTACGAATAAGCAACAACACCACCAAGGAGTATAATCTACACATAAATTGGCGAAGGCATAATAGTTCAGTTACTTTTCTTTCTCTGTTTGTAAACGATTTTCTTTTTTTTTTTGTAGTTATTATTGAGTCTACTTACAACACACAATCATTAACGGCAATATTTTATCAAATAAAATATATAATAATAGTTTTTATATAGACATATTTAACTTTGATTTAAATTTATATAAGACGATTTTATATTTTAAAATATATTATAATCAAAGATAACATATAAAAATATAGATATAATTAACAAATACCAACGATATCTAAGAAAAAGTCGGTCCCTGACTACTTTACACTCATGAGCACTATGAGTATAAATATAATATTTCCTTTTAAAACTTATGAAAGGGTCGTTTCGTCGTATATCGAAATAGATCTGCACCTCACTGATTTTCTGACGTTTAGATAAAGTTGCTTCGGACAGACGAGGGATTTCGACTGTGATTGGCTTTTAGCTAATTGATGCGGGATGTCATGTTCTTTTGAACTTCTCAGAAACTGTTATTGGATTGTTAGCAAGTAATCTTGTTAACAATGTAAGTAAGTCTTGTTACTGACATACCTGAGGGTATGCGGACGGTTTTGTAACACGCTAATTCGGTTAGACTTGTCGGTTACCTCTTGAACTTTGTGCAAATTTGCGTCCCTTTGCGGTTTTCATTTTTTCTATAAATTAGTTGTGTTCGGTTTGTTTTGAAAATTACACTTTTATTTACATAAATAGAAAATGTGTCGAATTACAAAACGTTTAATTTTCCACTGAGAATAAATAGGGATAATGTGAAGACGTACATATTTTTAATAAACATGATTATTAAATTATAGCGTTAGAATTACAGTAGCGTAATATTATAAATATTCGAAGACTAAAAAAAATACAATATCGTCTTATAAATTTTCCGGTTCTTAGTTACCGTACTATTAGAAGCTCTATAATTAAATCACAGTGTGGTTTGAATAGCAAACTAAAGTAACTTCGATGTATTAGTTTGAATTCAAACACGCGAACTTAAGCAAAGATATAGAGGTTTTATCGCATGAGGCAAGTACCTTACAGAAAGTTAATACAATACTAACTAAATTATGAAACCATGCAATATAAGAAAATGATACGTATATGTCATTCAATTTTAAAATTTATGTAAATACTCTTACGTTGTATACATATATTTATGTTCCAAATGTGAAGCTTTATCAGTACGTTAAGTTCCTGACAACAACGTTTAAATTTAGATAAATATGTTTCAAAAACATATTTATGTTTTTGAAACATATTTATCTAAATTTAAACGTCTAAAAAATCATAACAAGTAACTTATATTTTAATTAATAACAAAAGAAAATTAACTTCGTACAAATTGTTATTTTAAGCTTACTAAAACAAGAGCTCTGCAATTTTAGAACGTAGCTATTGATCCAAATCCCGTGCACCGACATGATAAGATACGCCTACTAACAATTACAATAAGCTTGGATCAAGTGTAAAGTACAATAGATAACTCTGTATCATAGTAATTAGAAGCGTATGCGAGCTTGAAATGAAAGTTAACCGATGAGGAACTAAAACTAACAACAGGTTTCAACAAATTGACTATTTATGTATTACTATTTAAGATTATAAGGATTTATGCAGCCCGATTTTCCGATGTTCGGGACGCACTCAGCGCCCTGGACACCAGTGAGTCCTACATACTCCCCTACTATTACCGCGGGGGAAACGCGTCATGAGTTTTTTCAGCGTGAATAAAAGAAAAAAAAATAAAGCCCAATCTGTTTGAGTGGGGTAATATTCTGTATTGCTCGCTGTGTTCGAAGGATGAGAGAATCTGTTTATTTATAAAAAACGAAGGATAATTTTTCATTGCTTACGACCATCAGAAAAAACAATTCATCGGAGTTCCTGAAATATTTGAACCTATAACTTGGCGAACAGAAGCCTTTATTCAAATCAAGCGCAAGAAAATACGATATGATTATGTAATTTTATAAAAATAATATTAATTATTGCGTATAGTCGTAATCCAAAATTATACATGATCTGTTATATTTTTAATATACTTTAGACCTAAAAATAACACAGATGCTATCCAAGCAACAAGAAAACATGCTACGAGTATATATCACACATACCCAAGCAGGGAAGGCCTTATCAAGGAAAGAACGTACACGAAAATTTAAAGATAATAAAAATTTGAAAATGTATTAAAACATATTTAAATTCGTTTGCATTCTTCATCACCATCTTAATATCGCAAAAATGTTCACATTTTCTTTGTTACCCCGCAAATGTTTCCCACAGGAAATTGAGTCTTATTATTATCCTCGTCTGAAACGGGAAATTTAGTCGATTCACGATAAGTCTTCAGCTTAAAAATTCATCTTCATAGTTAATTATGAGGGTGTTTTATATCCTTATTCTTTTGGGTGAATGTGCTGAAATGATTGTCATTTTACTGAATTTTCTTATATATCTACCCCATTGTACTTTGTAAATATTTAAATGAAATATGTCCAGAAATGATTCAATATTCAATGTAGAATAACATTTTACTGCTAATCCTAACTAAAATTATAATTGCGAAAGTTAATTTGTTTATTTGTTTGTTTGTTACACCTTCACGTCTAGTCAACCGATCGTCATGATTTTTTACATATATGTGTTGTCTAGAACATAACACCTCCCTCTCAATCACACGTGGGCGATGCTGTGGAATGGCACTGGTCTATTAAAATTACATCTTCCTTTTTATTAAAATAAAATTCAGAAAGTATTTTTTTATATTTGCCGGGAGGACAAATGATTCTACTCCACCTGATGGTAAGTGGTAGTAGAGTCCAAACGCGACAGCGGCCAGTACATTCGGGAAGAATGTTCTGCACTAGCCGCCCCCGCCTTGCCAGCCCGCAAGATGCCTCTTCACGCCTCGTTTGAAGGAAGTAAAATATTTTTGATTGCAGATTTATTATTGTAATTAATATATCACAATTTAAAATATTTTATTTTTGTATAATAGATATTTTACAAACATTTGAATATATTTATATATTTAATTGGTTTTTAAGGAAATGTTATATACATTCTATCTGTTATCTGTTGGTGTTGGCTAAGAAAGCTGTTTTAATCGTATTATAACCGCACCGCACTGCAAAATGAAGTGCATTATTATCATAGAAATTTAATTTAGTTTTTTTGGCGTGTATATGCTGCTTTTAGTAGAGAGAAAACATTAAACGGCATTGCAAGTTGTTATTCAGGACCAAGTAAATTACTTAGATGACAGCCATAATGATCTAACCGCCTGTAGGCACAATGTTACGACATATTAAAGGAGGCCCCAAGTGTTTTCCTCGTAAATGTTTATTAAAATATACAATTATTATTTCACAATTATAAAGAATATGAAATTCATGTTTGTTACGTCAATAGCCTAAATGTAATCCGCTAGAAACTGCGAAGCATGGCGACTTTTATAATCTTATCATATACTAAAATATATGTTTTATGGATATTGGTTTAGAAGTTTTTTCAGTTTAGCATTACAAATAAATGTCTCTTCATTTATTTAAATAGATGTTTAAATCATTTTAATAAAAACTCCTCCTTATTTTAAAGTTGGTTGAAAGTCGATTATAATTTTGATCCGTATTATTTGATGAAAAATAAACTTAATTATAAAATAAAATGTTAAAGCAGTTTTACTTATTTAATTAAAATATACATTTGTCATATTTTTAAAATATTTAAAATTGAAATTAATCTATCTTCAAATATATGTCAATGATCTTGAATAAGAACATAAAATGTAGTAGTATTTTCTATAATGAACCAATATAGATAATCCTAAATGCAAATTCAAAACACTCTCAATCTATGTCAAGTTTACTCGGCGACTCCTGAATTGCAAATATAGTGGAGTATAGTGGAGTTGAAACAACAAAAATGTTCAGAATCATAAAATATAAGACGGGTCAAGTCTGTATAATGTAGCCTTTATAAAGTTCTATTTTGTAAAGTGCCTCGCGCTTACAGTTTTTAAGAAGTATCATCATGTAACTCATAACAAAGTCTACAGTCTTTTAAGAGATCTCGTCACATCTCGTTTCAGCTTGATAAGAATTTAGTATTACTTTGATGCTTGGAATATATACATTTTGCAAATTTAATTACATTTTGAAATTATTTGTAACTATTATCATGCATTTTAACAAGAAAATTGATTATTTTAGTAAAAATAGTCACAAAGAAAGAAAATAAACTTATAACCAAGTTTCCTACTTCTCAAAGTTAATAATACATCTTTCTCGAGGCAAGGTATTTGATTCTATAGTAAATTCACCTAGATAGTTTTAAATTTTCGAAATAATTTGTTCAAATCATATATTTAAAAATATCAATAAAAGCCTAGATTTCAATATCATAAAAAGGTGAGTAATTACTATTCGCTGAGTTTCATGGCGAGATAACAAACAAAATTTAATATTGAATAATTAATCAGTATCAAAGAATTTCTCAGCCATTCGTCTCAGTTCGTAAACCTTTATGCTTAACCAATTTCGTCAAATTAATGAAATTATTCAAATAATCAGAGACTACTTAAATTAAGTATATTACGATTTTGATTTTTTAATGCTAAATAATTTAATTAAATGTAATACTTAATATAGTACCAGTTTAAATACAAACGCTGTATGTTTATTCTTTAAAACGGACCAATTATACAATTACAACCTTAGTCATGAAATGTTACAATAGCTTCATATATCAAATGTGATGAACTGTAAATTGGAACATTCTGCGCGTTTTATGGACATTCCTCGTGTACTATATCCGATTTACGTAAACTTTACCAAATTAACGAAACATAATATTCACATCTTCAGCCGATACAAACGGGTTTTATGAATTTCAAACTAAAACATTTTTGCTATTTGGCATGTTAAATGAATTTGACGCAAACGAACTCGGTTTGAGTTCAGCCTACTTAATTATGTACATTGAGCCATCACAGAGAGACCGGGAAAGTTTTATTGCTTGAAGCGAAAACGATGAAAAGTACATTAAAAAAATAGTAAGAATAATGGCCATTATGTTTGAAATGCCCTTAATGTAATACAAGTATATATTTTTTAATAATTAAACTCTTTGGCTTACGTTGGCATTGTAAAACTATTTTAAAAATACTCACGATGTCATTGGACTTGGCACAGTCCGAATAATCTTTATATAAGTACCATAACAGCCGGGCGCACTATGGCTTGGTGACAGCTCAATAATAGAGTTGTTTCCATTCAAAATATTGTGATATTTTATATCTTAAATTTAGTATTTCAGTCATTATTTAATCATAAGTACGCTCAATAGTGACCACTCTATATGTATGAGTATAAAGCTAAACTTCATCGTACGGTCTTTGCCCTCAAGTGCTACGAGTATGTCTTTTACGGAATATGACTAAAATTATTCAATAACTTCAAACATAACATTAGTTTCAAAAAACACACATATTATGTCAAGTTATAGCATTTGAGGTATTATAAAATGTTTAACTCTCAATTAATAATATATACAGTTAATGGTGCAGAAAATAATAATATATTTTAATTTAAATAAAGGAAGTAAAATAGCAATCTTATATTATTGGTATGGTATAAGGTATTCCTTATATTAACTCTTATTATTAGATCACTCAATTTATTTTGAAGTGCATATTTTAAACTGTTTCAGAATTTAAGATACTGTAATAATTTCATGTTTACAAAATCAAAACATTTTTACGACATTACAATACAATACAAATAACAATTATCTGCTTATAATATGTGTTTAGTGGTCGCTATAAATGATTAGTCGTTAACGTATTTTGTTATCGCCGTTAACTGTTTAATAATTGCTGCTAATAAAAATATCTCTAGTAGTATTTGAAAATATCAAGACTTTTGTATATATATTATAACTCTTGCACTAATTTTAAAGGTTTTTTTTTAAGTAGTGCAAAACTTAAATGTCCTCATTACGAGCTAAATTAAAAGTAGAACAGTCGCCCGGTTATTGTTCAAATATACATCTTCGTCTTATTCAAACAATATTTTTTACTACCGAATCAAATATTAATATTTATTCTTATTAAGTTTCAATCTTACATAGAAATCTTTAATTTTTTTTAAATATCAAATCGTGATATGATCTTTGATAGTTAATAATAGTACATAATGAAAATTGTAAATAAAATATATATCGCTGCTTTTTCATAGTATAGAATTATACCAAATATATATTCAAGGCTTTATTTCGTAACAAAAAACTAAAATATTAATAAATAAAAATAAAATTAATCCGGATTGACTGGAAATCAGTCAGTATATATGTAAGTAAAAATCATATAAGTATTTTAAAATGTACAAAAATATCTTACCTAAATGTATTTTATATGAAGGTAGCAAATAATAAAACACACAGGAGCACTAAACATTCACGAGACTCTACTTTTAAATATATTATAACTACACAATGTCTTTAAAACACTCGAAAGCACACTATTGACGTTTAATTTTAAACACAGTCTATTCTTTTACTATATTCAAAAGTCTTTGGTCAGACTTATTCCTACCAAGAGATACATCAGGATAAAAATAATGTCCAAAACTATTAATATATTCGTGTAAATCTTGTTACAAAGGTGTAAAATTTTAAAGGTTGCGAATAGAAATTTTCAGTCGTTTCTTGTGTATAAATAAGTTTCGATACAAATTTCCAAGATGCATGTTGAAAAGATAACGGCGAAATTAATTTAAATTTGGTACAGACGTTAATCACAAAAATACGAATTTGAAAAAAAGATATGATATTGAAGTTTAACAGTCATTTTCTTCCTGAATTATTAATATGTTTGAAACTTAACTCGCGTAATTCGTTCGGTTTTTCTTCGAGTGTTTAGGTAGGAAAAGAAGGCTACGTTTAAGTTTTGTATGTTCGTCTGGTCGATCGTAGCCCATAGAGATGTCGCGTAAGCGCACGTTCGGGCGCGCTGGCCGACGAGCGACGTGGGACTGAATCGAGCCCGCCGAGCTCGACGTAGCAACCCTTGCATGCACTCTACCTCACTCGACATGCAAACTTAGGTATCGTTCAATTTCGATAGCACTATTTCAGTACAGCTTATTCTAAATTTTGGATAGGTTATTTTCGAAAAAAAAATTGCTTACTTTGTGACAACAAAAGTTTATTAATACCTGAACGTGTAACCGAATTTTGTGTTGACATTTGAATTATATATGACTTTGTTTTGTACAAAAATAACAATTAATTTCTATTTTTATACAGAAATAATCTGCTTTGACTACGTTACGATACCTGTTAAAACCCTACTGATAATATAATACGTTTTTTTAATCAAATTAATAATTGTACAGTTGACTATCCCGTTTCAAGCACACGTTTAAAAAAATTCAAGTAGGTATTATGAAATTACTTTAACCTAAGTGTCAAAAATAATAGTTCCTGCGCTTAATCTTTTCACAAACACGTCTCTATAAACACGCCTTTATTAAATTATTATGCTTAGTTAAAAACGAAACGCAAGTAAGGGACACGATACTTTTTAAATAAAAATATTTAATAGCCTAGTTGTTTATTCGCAAGTTGTGGATTTTATTAAATTCGAATTCATGTGGCTATAACACGTTTAACGTGAGTTCAACGGATCAATAATATAGTTATAGTTAAATATGTATATTCTCAAAAATCTAGTAAAGTGTTTACATATGTATGTTGTATCATTTCGGTTTAATTTAGGTGATGGTTATATAAAATACTCAAATCAAGGTAATTAATCCTTCACTTGAAAAAAGTACAAAAAACTACGACAAAATATTTTATAATTTTTAGACGAACAAAGTATCTATATCCATATTAAATTAATATTAAAAATACGAAGGTATCATGACTAAACAATTAAATCGATAGTAATTAAATTTCTTATATTGGAAGACTCGGTGAAGGACATAACACGACGAGTTCTACTGGGAAAATAAATTGAAGTAGATGGTGTCGCAGGATACAGGTAGTAAATAATATTTGCCTAGAATCCCATGAGAATAATGCCGTGAGTATTTGAAATTATGTACACATCACATAGTACAGCTTAAGTAATGTTACCAATATGTCACCATCCACGTATAAAATACGAATGTATTGTAAGATTTTTTATAAAATTAGAACTGTCTTTGCCTTTATGTCAATACGCTCGAGTAAAACAAAATTAAAAAAAAAGTATTGTAAAAGGAACTCTAGTTCTAAATTATATACAATTTCTATTAATGTCGTGGTCTTCGACGAGCAATCACATTGCTCAACAAAAGATATTCTAACGTTGGTAACTAATTTTGCCAGCACCTCCACACATCTAATCTGTTCAGCTGAAATATGAGATGAATGAATGATCGAGTTGAATGATGGTGATTATAAATATAGGTATATAAAGACTAAGACAGTATGTAGTCACATTAACGTGATTTTTAAACTTGAAATATATTTTAGGTTTGTTTACATTTCTTTCTATATTTCAATCTCATGGTATATGTTTAGAGCAAACTGTGCCCTCGTTTACACTGACATCCGGTGATTTATGATGGGAAAAGCAATTAATATAAAAAAAGTTGTTGTGATTTTATAATGGAACTGTCTAACGTTACGGTTATAAAATGATATAAAATTACGTAAAATTATATAATAAAGTTTGTTCATGAATTAAGAATCTTAAGATGTATCACGAAAAGTTTTAAGTTTTAAACCTGCTTTTTCTTCGAACCAATGGCATACTAGAATAAATTACCTGATAATGGTTATTCTTAAAATAAATACACATTGCTTTTGTGATATAAAATATTTCTTAAGTGCTTATAACAATACATAAACTTTGTTCAACCTAAATATTTTCAAGAACCTAAAAGAATTTATATACTGTCATCTGCGACTGAATTCACTTTAAAAATACAAGATTTTAAATACGAGAGCCTGTTAAATTTAATTATTATTTTTACACGCATTGTTTGTGTTTTATTAAATTATGATATTATTTTAATCTTATTTTTAATAATATGTAAACCATAGATTCATAGCTTGGTATTTTTAATTATAATCAGATAAATAGATAATTAGGTGTCATTCTAATTATTAATGTGTGTTATGTAATGTTATGTTTTGTACCAAAAGTATGGGCCTTGTTGCCTGAATAATTGAAGATATTATTATTATTTGACTTTACAGGTGAAAATTACATACTACTGTATATAATATGTATCTGTTTAATAAATAGTTGGTAGTTTAATTCAATTACTCTAATAAGATAAGAATAAGAAAGAAAAAGATAAATAAATTGTTATGTGAGTAAATAGCGACAAAAATGGAATATGTCCTCATGTGTAATCCTGTAATAGCTATAATATTGTTTCTTCGTGACTGCGTACTTTTGTTATAGCTTATATTGGTCTCATAGATAAGATATCACCTCTTTTTAGAGAATGGCGTCGTAGATTCTGACCACCCGAAACGTTTATGTATTATCTACCAATACCGAGAAACACTCGAAGTAAATTTTTCAACCATTTTAATTTTACGAGCCTTATGTCAAATGTCAATAATGAAATCAAACTATGAATTGATTATATTTAGGCTGGAAAGTCTGAAGAAATAGTTCATTTTTTTTCGATAGATGATTTTAATCGCCTTCAAAAAAGGAGGAGATTCTCAATTCGTTTGTGTATAATATAATTATAATCTTTTTATGTATATTTGTCTATATATATTTTAGTTTATAAACCGATTTTGATGGTTATTTTTGTAATGAGTTCAGTATAGCTCCCTATAGTCCCATCTCAATAAGATAAATATGATCATTGTTAAGTTTTTAATACCATATTATAAAAATACTTGCAAAACCTAGAAACTAGTGTTACACGATCTAAAGATATTTCTTACCGCAATATTGCGATTGATGACCACTAAACGCTGTGAATGTGAAACATTCTTAAGATCGGCCGGTCTAATTACGCACGAGTAGTAAAGCATCAATCACTCGACCAACTTCGGGCAAATGGGGCAACTTACTGTCCAGATAAATAAGACTTGCCAAAACTTGGTCTCACAGGCTATCGGGCGTCCGCCGCTGCAGGACTAAGATCCAAAGTTCGCAGCGGAGAGTGGCCATCCACATAGTGCGGGGATATCGCACGATATCCTACTAGGCGGCAAACGTCCTAGCGCGCTTTCCACCCTTGGATATTCTGGCGGATATGGATGCGAGGGTCTACCATCAGACCCGCATCCTCCGCCAGAACAGTGAAAGCGCGCCCACTTCGAGTGCGCTCGAGGCGTTGAAGCGGCAGGAACACCGGAGGGCTCTTGCGACGTGACCGTGACGCAATCGTCTCTGTGAAGAACGGTACGCACGCAAACGCGTCGTTGGAGCGATCCTGCCAGCCTTCGAAGCTTGGATGAGACGAAAGCGACGAGTCACCTTCCGACTTACGCAGGTAATGGTTGTTTTGGAGAATACCTGTGTAAGATCGGACGCGAATCGACGGCAATGTGTCACCACTGTGGCGCAGACCGGGACAACGCTCAGCATACGTTGGAGGTGTGCCTCACGTAGAGTGCGGAGAGGGAGATACTGGTCCGTGAAGTTGGACAAGACCTGTCCCTGCGAGCAATCGTGTCGGATGCTTCGCAGGGAATCGGCGTAGAGGGCCGTAGCCTCCTTCTGTGAGACCGTCATGGTCCAGAAGGAGACGGTGGAGT
Source organism: Nymphalis io (assembly GCF_905147045.1). Taxonomy (NCBI): domain Eukaryota; kingdom Metazoa; phylum Arthropoda; class Insecta; order Lepidoptera; family Nymphalidae; genus Nymphalis; species Nymphalis io. The sequence continues at coordinate 8,673,738 of NC_065892.1, read as the reverse complement.
GGGAACGGGAAAGGTCCGATCCTGCTCGGCGGAGACGACGACGGCGTCGTCTCGGCCCTTCCACAGCCCCTACACCTGGGGCTTAAAAGATAGGGCGTAACCCTGGGGTCATAGATGCGTGAGGTGGGGGCCTCACGTGTCTCATTTCAGACGGCCCTGAGGAGGACGGCAGCTGGGATGGCCTCGCGCTGCCGTACGCACTAGCGAGGAGTGTGGAAGGGGAGTAACTTTGCCCCCTGAGGAGAGCTCCACCGAGCCACGAGCGGAGCAAAGCACGGGAGAGGCGGCGGATGCGTTATATTTACACGAACCCGCAGCCTCTCCGATCCGTGCCGAGGACGGCCATTGCAGTGGTTTTAGTGGGTCCCACATAATCCCACATAACCCAGTTCCCCCCCCCCCATGGGAGCTGGGTACCTTTCTGAAGGTTTGCACTGCTTGAAAAAAAAGACTTGCCAAAACTGTAATAGTTTTGGCACTAACTATTACAGTTTTGGCAAGTTTGGTAATTTAAACATAAAACATGTAAAACCATATAAAAAACACATAATCAAGCATTATACTATATTGAGAATTATAATCCAATTGGTTATATTTAAAAATTAAAACTAAAAAAAAATATAATTGACATAACCTTTTAATTAATCCATAAACTTTATTTTGTGTTTTGGTTTATGTCACTCGTGTATCGTGCATCATCATTGGCATGACTTCTGAGTCCTTTAAATCATCTCTTCACAAAATTAGACTACATGTCAATGTTACCCATATTAAAAGTTTGAATTGATATTGATATAGCAGTAAGCTATTCCTAGATAATATTAAGCGCAGATTTCCGGGGCTACACGATAGACTCAATTTACATTCCCTTACTATAGTTAAATTCCGTATTTTGGGATCAGATAGGAATGCTTTAAGTGACAGATGGCAACGTTGGCGCGCTTTAGTCTCGTGTTTCTAAGTATATGTCTCAGAGTCGCATCACATGACGTGTCGTGACGTAAGCTGCCGACGACGCACTGTAATATTCTAAATCCGTTCTCTCGACATTTCGGATCATGATAACGATATCCATACAAAATATTTGTCGGCACTTAAAGGTCGAACACAATCTGGAGTTGGAAGGTCAAAAACTTATGAGCGTTATTTTGGTATTTGGTATAATTACATTTAATTTCAAAATATAAATTAAATATGTGTATGAAGAAAAATATATTTACTAACCATAAGCTCCATAAATAGGCGTTATTAATGAAACATTTTTTTAATACGTCTTTGATTTCGATTGAGATATACTTTTCATAACATTTTTTTTTGCTGAACCACATTAGCTTAATTCAGTTATTAAATTTATGCCAATTTAATTTTTAAGAAATGTCAGTTCCATGAGAGAATATTTTATAAAAATCTAGTCTACTATCTATCTATAGTCTACTAATCTACACTGTGAATACGCTGAATAAATTAACAAAGACAATATGGAATTATTATATTATAATATGTATGTATGTATGTTGTCAAGTATTTTTATTATATAATAATATGCAATTTGATATCTTGAACATAACGTTAGAAAAATGTGTGCGGTTTGAATTTTTTTATACTTAATAAATTCACCTGTGAACCTAAACTTAAGCCTTAAAAACACCATCAGCCTTACTTATAAACGTGTTTAGTTAAACATTGATTTTACTCTTTCTGTCACCATTAATTTGAGATTCAAAAGAAGAAGACAGCATTGTTTAATTAATTATCCCCTAAATTACGCTTATAGTTAAAGCCGATATTTTTTTAATGATTGATACACAATAAATTAATAGTGTCAACGTCTTCAATCTTCGGACCCTACTGCTCCTGACGCTTGCATATTTTAAAGAATTTTCGGGATTTTATTATTTAATTGTTAATGTTATTTTTAAAAAAAATAACCAAGAACTTATATTATTATTCTAAATAAAATAATGATATATAGTAATAAAATATAAAATTCACGAGACATTTTTAATCTATTTTATAATAAAATATACTTATATATCATATATATTAATACCGATAATTTTATTTTAAAACTAAAATGTACTCGTTACACTGTTGTAGCGACATCTATTAGAGAGAGCCAAAGTTATAACGTAAATAAATATCCTATATATTTCTCTCTAATAAGCATTTGGTCGGTGTATTTCGCTACGTACTTCACAATCGTACATATAGATGGCCTTAAGGAACTTTATCATAGTGTAAATGTTTTTAAGCTAAATAAAATATTAATAATACATATAGCTGAGGAAAAATGTATTGCCTAATAACTGTAGAGAAATGAAGAAAAGTTTGTTTATATATTTATTGTATTGAAAAGGAAAAATATATCAGGGTAGAGACGAGGCCTTAGATACAATATCAGAATGAAAAGTTCGTATTATAATGATAATTATCATTAAGGTACGTGGTTTATGAGATGAAAGCGAGGATGAACATAACTACGAGATGTCTGGAGTTGAAGAAATTCATGATTAAAAATGATGTTTAATATGTATAAAAATAAGTACCTATAAAATAAAAAAGTTTATAAAGTGTTTTTTTATTTGCAATGCAATAACGTCTTCAAACTGATTTAATTGTATACAATTTAACAGATGACGTAGCGTGCTTATAGAATTTGTAGCAAGAATTTACATTGTAGCAAGTTTCTTAGTCTCCTGAGTAGTACAATTGTATCAAATGTGTTTATCTCCAAGACATCCATTATATAGCGGAATGTTTATATTATTTTTTTAATCACATAATTAACTACTACTGTTTACTATACTCACTTAAATTTTGTTTGGAATATAGCCTGAAGGAAGTTAATAGTTAGGGCTTTGTGCAAACTGTTCGCATTTATTATACTGTTAAGCAGAGGTACTATGTACTTATGTGTTCTAGTTTGAATAATGAGCAAATGCAATAACAGTTACAAGGGACGTACGAATCTTAAATTCTATGGTAGTTTCCAAAAATAGACTTTAATTTTCTATGATATAAAGAAGTTATCCCAAAATAATTTCTGTAAAAGCTTTAAAAATAATTGCTTGAAACATAGCCTCTGAGCCCACAACAATCTAAGCAAACACTAATCTTTTCCGAAGTTTCTCAGTCTACTTACATTCAGTCAAATTTTCGAAGTATAAAAAATGAATTGTCTCATTGGTTTAGCGGTTAGTTTATGTGTCGTCCCATCGCATAATTCGAGTGAATAAAGGTGCCCTTAAGTTATACGAAAACTCTTTTGTACTATAATATCTCCTACACATATTGCTAGACTTTGGTACGACCATTGGCCAACATTGAGACAGTATTTTCGTCAAAAGAACCTTAAAGTAATATAATTTTGTAGGGTAAATTAAAGGCTTAATAAAATTAAACTCACTCTGAAATCTAATCTACTTACCCTGTTATAATATTTTTTTTATTATGTCATTAGTAAGTTTCGTATCCGATTATTATCAACGAATTTAGTTATTGAAGGCAAAATTTCTTAGATGAAAACTGATCGTTTTCAGGGTTAAATCAAACACCACAGTAATAGCTTTTTTTTCCTGGTGACATGGAATTTATGTATGACATAATAATTAAAAATTTAATCTAGCAGATATTGTTTCTAATATTATCAAATTGAATTATACCTTTTGCAAACCCAAGCAATCACTCTTTAATAATATTACGCTACATCGCCTTGAGTTGCGTGAGCTATCGTTCCACAATATTCTGTAGGTACCTATGTATGTCTAGTGATTGGATGTTGGAACGTAGTTCGCTTTAAGTAATTATTATTTTACCGTAATGCAAAGAAATTCGAAGACAAACCTTGTAGAAACTATGCTGTAGCTGTAAATGAAATTATAAATATATAAAGAAAGAATTAAAAATAATGTGATATTTGCGTAGTAATAGATTATAATAATTATATATAAAATGTATTTTGCTTCGAACTTTTGTTGATCGCTATTACTTAGTTTTAGATATTGTCGTCTTAGTCGAGTTAATAAAAACATATGTGCGTTTGCTAGTATTTCTTATTATTTCACATTTGTTTATTTATTTTAGAATTATTTTTAATATCCGATCTTCGATTATTAAAAATGTTAAACCCATAAGAAAAACATTTACAGGAATATTTCTGTTGGAGTACATTTATTTATTTTTGAATAAGTAATAAAGTAAATGTTCCGTTGTCAGTTTAAAGAAAATCTGTACCTCTGTAATTGGGTCAAGAGGTCAAGGTTTTCATTTGAGGCTTCACAATGAAGTGCTTGTGTTGAATGTACTCATACTCAGAGTCTTTCTTCGTGTGTACAAAAATTATAACAAAGAAGAAGAAAACAAAAACGAAATAGTGTTTATGTCCTCGAATGTTTCACAATATGAAGCTTTTCTACCTTTGAAAAACCTTAGTACGCTTTAAGAGGTTGATGTTGAAATTTCAGTGTCGAATCACCTGGGAGTTTCGTTCGCATGATAATTCTTTCCATGTTTTATTTACATAACTTATATAACACGATATTATTTGACATAAGAGACATACTAGTACAACAGAGAAACTATTAATAGGTAAAAATTGCAATTTAAATGTAATTTCGACGATTTTAAAATATACAAATTCCTTTTTTATCGTTGAATCCTAAAGCATAAATTTTAAAGTAACAAATTTTAGTGTTCCAGATTTGTCTACGTAAAGGATGAATTTGTCTGAGCGAAATTTGACAGGCTACTCGAGCAGGATGCGCGCGCAACAGGGCGCCATCTTGAATTTGCATCCCACTCCCTTGCCACAGTAAGAAGCTAGCAGGACGGAGGTAACAGCTGTGAGCGCGAAACATTGCTATCCTCTGATTCGATTTAACAAAAGAACTGAATATATACATCCAGACGCACATCGTAATACATTAAATACTTTTAAAAGAATCAAATGCAACAAGCGTAAGTTTTTTGATTATCAGTTGAAAAGTATTCAAATTATCGATTTTTCCATAAACTGAAACAACCGATACTATTCTGTTTAACTATTGTACCATTCGACTAATAAATAAAATATTTGTAGAGTGGTTTACACATTGTGAAGTTTCTAAGTAGAAGAAATCAATAACCGTGTTAAACGCTGGCATCCGTTCCCGTTGCGTTATGCGAATGTAAAAGGGACAGAGACAGCTTGCTATAGTCACATCGCTGAAAGTGCCTAAGCGATAAAGTATAAATATTGACGTCCCTTTGTCGATTGACTACAGGAGCTAATAAAGGTACGTAAGCATTAAATATATTGCCACTTTTGTTTTTCATAAAAGTCCTAAGTCCTATCAAAAGCGAATAACATTTTCGTGAAAATTTCTGTGAATTACATTTTGTATGCTATGTAAAATTACATTTTGTAAGCTAAAAGCTTACAAAATGTAATATTAAAAGTGTACTCTACATAATTATTATATGTCTAAAACAAAAGAATGTGAGAAAATAATTAACAAAGATGTATATTATAAATACACTATATTATATGTTATATAAATACACTATATTATATGTTAACTTACTAAGAAATAAAAAAAATACATTATTTGAATCATTAAATAATTGAAGCTAAAAAGTGGTTTAGTAAAGAATGAAATTCAAAAAAATCTCAATTGGAAATGAAATTTTACAACTGGGATGAAATAGGTAGGGTAACAAGGCGATGTCGGTGTAAAATTTTTTTACAGTCAAAAGCAAACCTCGCCTACGTGGCGTGTATTTCGGCTCGGATGCATAATCGCTGATATAACAAGGGATTACGATATGAATATTTTATACTACGAGTACATGAGAGAAATCATTCGATGTTTATGTCATTTTTCTTTGTATGAAATACTAATATTACTTTATAATTTTTACATAATTTACGGCTTATTTATATATACTTCGTTTTATAAAAAAGCCGCTAAACAAGAAACAGGTCATTTCTTTTGAATTCGTTTGTTATATTCTCGCAATAGAAAAAGTATTCTAATTAAAATTTCTTTGTTTTCACCAGTCGATTGTTAGGTTTATTTAGTAAATCGAACAAACGGCTTACGGTTCTTAAGGTGAAGGAAATAGAATCACAAAAAAAATCATAGATAATATGCCATAACGTCTTGAAATAAATTAACCAGTTTTTCTTTTGTTTTTTTTTCCCTTATAAATAAAAAAAAACTATTTCCTTGAAGACATTCCTATTTTTAATTTCATGTTTATTTTAAACGTAAAATTATTCGGTACAGTGGTCACACAGTGGCTGCTAGTACTTTATGTTAACGGTAGCGGTTTCAATCCTGCTCATTAAATATATTTGTAAAAACCAAACCATTAATAACTATTATAATTTTCTTATAATGGACTTTTAATACAAAATTTCAATGAACGTCTTAATAACGAACGATGCTTTGTCTATTTGTTGGTTCAACTCCCTGTAACTCAGTTATTATCAAAATCCGAACCAAAAAACAATATTTAATTAAATCATTAATTATTTAAGCGTTGTTAATTAATTATTTAAGCGTTGATGTTTTTTTAATATTCAGTAACTCTTGTTACAAAATATTGAATTGAATTGTATTGAATACAACTCATGTTTCCAAGATCATTATTTAATTTATTATTTTAGTTTGTTTGTTACACCATTGCGTAGGTTTTAATAAGTTGTTTATAATTTACAACAGTCCACAATGTGTTACAATAGATGCGTGATTGCGGATTTGCCACATAAGTATTGTCGAACTTATTTTGTTAATCAATCAGAATAATTCATGAGTCGATAAGCGAAAATATCCCCTACATAAATTAAAATAAGCACCCTTTTGCAATATACCGTTAAAAAGATAAGGCAAATTAAACCGTTACCGGTTTGTTGGCATATTCGCCACTAATACTTTGGTATAAAGTGTAATTTTCTATGTAAGAACTTGCAACATTTAACGCATTATTGTACTGCTTATTTCTGTGACAAGCCGTGTACTCTAACACTGCTGCGCTTGGTGATAACAGTTCTGTGTTACTTTTTGGCGTATTAACATGAATAGTAAAAATATTTCCAACGGCAATATTAATGAAAATGGCGAGGTATTCTCAATTAATGTTTTGGAATCAATAAAATTAAAGAGAAATTATATTTGTATGTAATTTTAGATGGGTGGCGGTGGAGATTTGAAATGGCAGAAGGATGCTGGGGACCAAAATTTTGATTACATGTTTAAATTGCTCATCATAGGAAACAGTTCCGTGGGAAAGACCAGGTACGCAATTTGTTTTATTTTAAAATTAATATAAATAACAATTTATTGTTCGAAATACTTTTTTAAATAACTAAACAAATAAAATATTTATTTAAACATTTTTATGAATAAAATTTAATGATAGTAAATGACAATTCTACTCTCCTAGCTTTGGAAATGACAACGAAATTAATTTATTGTGATTTAAGATGTATTCACTTTTCAGTTTTCTGTTTCGGTACGCTGATGACTCCTTCACTTCAGCTTTCGTGTCCACCGTAGGGATTGACTTTAAGGTCAAAACGGTCTTCCGTCATGACAAACGTGTTAAACTTCAGATATGGGTAAGTCTAACTCATCAGTATTATTTTGACCTTTCAGACATAATTATTACTGTTTTTGTTTTTCGTCTGAGGGCTCTGACTATTTCAGGTCATAAAAATGCAATTTAAAATAAATTGCAATAAAGCCGAGAGGCTCAGGCTATAGAACCAAGAAGCTTAGTTTTTCCGTTAAAAATAATAATTAATCTCGTGCTCAGCGGTCAAGAAAGATATCGATAGGATATATTGTGTGTATCGGAATTATATCTGCTACATGCCTGCAGTTAGGCAGCTTGGCGGAAGCTTCAATTCTTCTTTTTAAGATAATAGAATATTTACGGGCAATCACTATGCACATAACAATTTATTATTGTACCTACTTATAAATATGATTTTTTTCACTCATATTTCATATGAACATACACTTAAAATGTTATTTTTAAAGTTTTCGCGTCTTATCATTATTATTAATTCATAAACCTGGTTTCAGTTTTATTTTGTAATAGAATGATTGCATTTATTTTTACTTCTAGTATAATGAATTTAGTTAACGATGGAAGTTAATGGTCCTTAAGCAAAATATAATATCTCTCTATGATCAAGCGTTCGCTCTTGACAGAGTGGTCGTGGTTGACGATGACGCTTCGTTTTTGGCTAATGTAGCCCCCGCTATGTGTCTCCATTTGATGCGGTCTTCAGCATCTCTCGAACATTGGACTATGAAGGTCTGTGCAACACAGACCTCCAAATATAATATAATATAATTAAAAACCTTTTTATTCAAACATTTTAATAATAATGTTTTTCGCAATATTTAACTTTGAAAAAAATGTGTTACAAAAGAAAACTTATCCCTATAACAAAAAGTCACGTATCAGTAAAATGAGTTTGTAAATTTTGTACGTCTTGTCATTTAGATAAATATAAAAATATACGATAACAAACAATGGTATTGTACAATTTATGTTGAATTTATTATTTCAGGACACCGCAGGACAAGAACGCTACCGTACCATCACCACGGCGTACTACAGGGGAGCGATGGGCTTTATTCTCATGTACGATATTACTAACGAAGAAAGTTTCAATAGCGTTCAAGATTGGTAAGTCTTTAGCTGACCTGTATAATTTTAACGTGTATAACATGTTGCAATATGATCATTCACATAGTATCACTAAAAAAATATCACGATTCTCTTTGAGTATAAACATGCAAGTCAGTAAAACCGTAAGAGGCGGATGGTAGGTTTAAATGAAATATAATAATACTTTGCACCAGGGACTAAATTAACATGCACTGTTTGATATGTAAAAAATTTTCTTAGATATAAAAAATATATATATTTTTTGTTAGTACAGGTTTTTTTTTGGCAGACGAGCAAATATATACATAAGTGTAAGTGGTCACCAACGCCCATTGATTGTAAGAACATTCATTGTAAGAAATGTTAACCATCGCTTACATCGCCATGTCTCACCAACTTTGGGAACTAAGACGTTATGTCCCTTGTGCCTATAATTACACTGGCTCACTCACCCTTTAAACCGGAACACAACAATACCTAGAATTGCTGCTTTGCGGTAGAATATCTGATCAGTGGGTGGTACCTACCCAGACGAGCTTGCACAAAGCCATCAGTAAGGGTCAGTCTTTTGATAATTAGAAATATCAATTATGGTCAGTAAAATATTTTTTGGTAGAAAATATTGCCGAGGTTAATATATATTTTTTTTCTTTTTCTATCTTTATACGCAACAGATAAAATGCAGCTTACAGACGGAGCCTACTAAAATATCAAATATAATAATGTTTTCTAAAACGCGTATTATAATAATGTTCTTATCTAGCGTTTATTTATCGCAAATTACATAACATAAACCTACTACATGTACCTAACAGTGTTAAACAATATAAGTTTATATTATTCAAAATGTTTTTATGAAATATTTAAGGCATTTAATAGATAAATTAATAACCAAGATAGCCCAGTGTTACGTTCAAGGCTGCGAGTTTCAAGCTCTTCTGTAAAAATAAATAAATCTGCATGGTGGTTGATTCTGGATATTAAATCGCATAGACATTAAAGTCATGTAATTTATAAGCTTTATTGATATTTACGGGGTGTCGGTTACAATAAATACACGCCCTCATCTCTCGTTCTAAATAAAAATACGCTTTCTATAATAATAAGAGTGTTACATAATAAAAATCGTCGATCTAGTCTAGTCTACTTGGCAAGGATATCGCGTTACGAAGAAATAGGTCACCATGGCTAGCGGTCTGAGAACATCCTTGCTATACATTTTTGTAATCTTTCTTTTATAACAAATTGGATTTTACATGTGGTGATGTTTTTCCTAACTTAGACAATTCGTGTTAAAAATGCCAGAATCTTAAAAAAGTCAAAAGTTTAAAATTTGTGATTTTCATATATTAAAAAAATGAACATCATACTATGTATCGAATGAATTCTAAAAATATATATAACTAATATGGATAGTGGATTAAGCTCTATTGTTTCTCCTCCACAAAGAGACAGCTTTTTTGAATATTTTTGAATATCTTACATAAAGAGAGAGGGTTTTAAAGTGGGTTTAAAGGGAGATTTATTACTCGACTTCCAAAATTCTTTTAAATACTGTCTGGTTGCCAATGTTCTGGTAATAATGTTTGGTTTTTGTGTATTTTTACTCGATATATTAGTTGATTAGAATTTACGAGAACGGTTAATGATATGTATTTATATATATTTTTAATATTTGGATCCGATTTTAAAGTGTTCAGGCTCAAAATCAACCGCTTTACGTTATTTTCGAGACAAGAGGCTGCTTTTGAGATTTTTGATAACTCAACAAACATTACTTTTTAATGACCTAACCCGTGATTTGAACCTGGGCTTGAACTTAGTGATTTGATATTCGGCCTTGTAAGATAACTAACATTGGACGAGGCAATGTATAAACTCTAAAACTTACATACTTTAAAATCATATTTAATACTAATAAATATAACTTTTGTGACTTAAAAGTCCATGTTACTTTTATTCTTTTATTCTTACCCTTTTGGGTGTTAAATAAATGATATTCGATTTTATTATCACACTCTTCAATATGCAATTCTCGACAACAAATCGTCATCCATAGCGTTGAAGTCAATATTTGAAAGATATGTTAATAACATTAGTATTTGCGTTAATCTAAAGATTTTCGTTAATAATTTAAGAATGAAGTAAAGTAAAGTACAACCTGTGAATATCCCACTGCTTGACTAATTCCTCCTCTCCCTTTGAAAGAAGGTTTGGATCTTATTTCACCACGCTGCTCCAATGCAGGTTATTGAATATAAAAGTGGCAGAATTTCAGTGAAATTAGATAAACAAAGAAATACAAATTAAACACAAGAAAAATTAGTGATGCTTGCTTGAGAAAAAAGAATGATGTACGAGTAGTGTAGTATTTTACAATGAAATTTAGTTTTTAAGACTGATTTCACATGCAATTTTTATATTATATAGTAAGATGTAATTTATTTTAATACGTTAATTAAAATCCACATGAAATTTAACAGGGTGACACAGATAAAGACATATTCGTGGGACAACGCGCAAGTTATCTTGGTGGGAAATAAATGCGATATGGAAGAAGAAAGGGTTGTCAGTGAAGATCGTGGTCGGCAGCTAGCTGAGCAGTTGGGCGTCGAGTTCTATGAAACCAGTGCTAAAGAGAATATTAACGTTAAGGTACGCATATAGAATAATAAAGTAATATATGTATTTTAAACACCATAGCAGCACATGTCTACCACCTAAGCTAGTACTCATAGGAGTACATATTAGTGACTTTACCGCAAATAAATATATTATTTATTAATGACGTAGCAATTTATTTTTAGTGTACTATACGACGATTTTTAAAACAAAATTCTAGACAATTAACTTTAAAAATTGAAAATCTTGACTTGCCCTTAATATTAATATTTCTAGTTTTTTTTATTGTGTTATAGTTACAGAAATCGGAAAAAAACGGGCATAAAATATTTACCTCAACATTGTTGTGTTAAAAATTCAGTAAAATGATTATTTAAAAAATAAAATCTCAATTATTTGTTCTTTCATTGACTTCTTTATAGGCGGTGTTCGAACGACTGGTTGATATAATCTGCGACAAAATGTCAGAGAGCTTGGACTCGGAGCCGGCCATGCTAGCAGGTGGCGCTCGCGGACAACGTCTCACAGAACAACCTCAAAGCAACACTAACCCAGCTTGTAATTGTTAATAGACTCATTTTAACCTGATATACATTTACTTGGGTCTACCTTGAATTTACTGGAATTGAATTCTTAAGACCGTCCGTCGATCTTAACAATTCTTCTCAAAATAGTATTACTTTATAAACACCTGACTACCAACAACGTTTTATTGTATTGAATAAAGACCCAGTATGGAAAATTGGTTTTCAAGGAACTACTTTTTGGTAATTGTGTTCGTTTATTAAAAGTATTAAAATAGTTCCTCGAAATGTGCGCCAAGATCTTTTTTCTTTTTCATATATTTCGCATTTATTGATCTTTAAATTGTAGAATATTTCATTTGTAGTTTCAAAATTTCGTATTCATTTTAATCATAATTATTACATTTAAATTATAAAGTAAATTTATTAGAATATATTGTTAAAATTTATTAACAATATGAAATGTTTATGTTTTAGTATTATTAATTTAGGTATTGGGTAGTATTTATTGCGAGCTGGAGTAGGGATCTGACACTACTGTAGTATATAAATCTTTTTTGAAAAGCTTTTAAAATTTTGCGTCTACTTAATTTCAATTTGTATTTATTAAATAATTTACTTTTTTAATATTTTAAGTATTACAACGATTTGTAGTATAAGATTATTTTTAAGTTATGCTAAATAATAGTTTGCGCATTAAGCTGCACGCTTAATATTTTCGAAAATTATCAAATAGACTTGTGGATTTTGGACCAAAAGTCATTTTTTTCAGCTTGTTTACAAATACATTGAAAATATTTTCATCAAAGCGCAAAATATTTTTAGACATGATTTAAAAACATTTCAGGTGATTTTGTGATAATTCCATATTAATTTTTAATAATTTCCTTGTTTTATATATTTAGATATAATATGTTATTTTCACATATAATAGTTTAAGAGCTTAAAATAAATGATTTCACATAATTTTTGTGTATTTGTGAATGCACAAAACTATAAATGAAAATGTATTGTTAGAAGTGTAATCTCCTGGCTATCTATGTGAAGATAAATTTCGTTGCTTCGTGTTAGATGTCAAAATTTAGAAAATGTTATATTATAAAAAAAAAGTAATTTAGAAGTTATGAATGTAATAATAATCCTCAGTGTGTTTTTAAAATCCGTATTAAGATGAAAAGCTTTATAACGATCTTGGCCTGGCGTATAAACAGACAGATTTTTTGTCTATATACAAAGCTATCTGAAATAGTGATTGTAAATATGTTTTATCAGTGTATAAAGAAACTGTATAGTATTATATCTACTTACCATAACGTCGGTTTGTATTCTTGTTACCTACTATGCTATGTAATTTAATGTAACGATAGCGATTTGTTCGATCGCTATCGTTTGATCATGAAACATAAATCTATCATTAATTACTTAACTGCTAAATCATTAAATCATTATAAAACTTATATAAACGTATTATCTAGAATTCAATGTGTATCTATCATGTTGATGTATCGTTAGACTTATTGTGTAGAAGACATAGACAATACAATTTATATATCAAGTTATGTTGATACTGAGCACATTATTTTTAGACTAAGTATCATATTAGTTGTTTAAATTTTGTCTATGATCTGTGGACTATATACGTACTATTATTCAAGGTGTCTTGGATCGTACAGATTTGTTTATTTTAAATGTATTTTAAAATTAAAAAAAAGTAACTATTTATGAAAATAAAAATTAATATACCACAGATAAAAATGATACAAATTTAAATTTTTCTTGAAAACAAATTATATGATATAAAATTAACTTACAACATATTTGTTGCTGTTTTTAATCTGTTAAAAATATTAACATTGACACGTTTAAAATTTGTCTCTATATTTTGCAATCAGATGTTAGCCTGTATTTTAAACTATACATGTCAATTGGGCGTTTATTACCTTTTACACATTTCAAAATAACATACCTACTAAAATATATTTGTGGAAAGAAGTAAATTGTAAGGAAATGATATTGGATAGTGTTGAAAGTAGTATATTTAACGTGTGAAGTCTTAGCAGGGCATGAAATGGCATATCGTAGTGAACGGCTTTAGTAATTACTTTTATTTATTGGAATAAGTTTTTTGTGAGACAAAACAGACCGAATATTGTTTGATAAAGACAAAAGTAACAAAGAAATTAATAAGATTATTGAAAGAATAAATCTTTAAATTTTAACTGTGTAATTTGAAACGTGACTTAAAATAATATATAAAAAAATGTTTACTAAAACTATTAAAGAAATATTTTATCATCTTAAAACTAATATAGTTTTCTTTTCTGAAATAGTATATTTTTAAATAATATAAACTGTTTTGTCTCTGTTATTCACTGTATTTTAAATTAGATGTTTAAAATAATCTGTTAAAAAGTCCTAAATGTGAACCGGCTATTCAATTTATTTAATAATTCGTTAACATTGTTTAAATGCTTTGTCTTACTGGATGCAAAAATATTAATCGTTTAGGTGTATCAATAAATGTATGTTATTATATTTGTTGTGCGTTAATAAAGGAATTATTTAAAATATAAACGGTGTAAGAGATTTACGGTCACAACATATATTAATTTGTTTTATTTTACTCGTGTTACAATTTTACGTACATATACTTTTATAATAATAATGGACATGAAGAATTCAGACAGATATAAGTTAAAATCGTACTATATTTGAAGACAGACACAAGTTGAAATCGAAACAAAACTTGAAATCATAAGCCATTAGAAATTTTTTATGTCCTTAATATAATAATCCATTTTATATATTGAAGTGTAAATAAAAAACACCATCCATTCCATATGTTTAAATGTAAGTGGGTCACTAAGAGATATCGATTCGCGTGATATTTTAACGGGTCAAGGATGTCAAGTGCATGTTTACAGCACTTAGCTTTAGTATCCATTTTTAAAATAGCAACACTCAGTCAAGCGTGGTACTTACTTTGATATATTAATTTTATTAAAATTACTATAGGTAAGTAAGAATTCAAATTTATATACATATAATAACTCTTTTTAGTTAATATGTTTATTTTTACATTATTATATTTTCAGATTGTACGATCCACCATATTAATTGAATTCCGCGTCACTTCACTTGACTTGAGCAGAGGTACACGATAGAAGTCTATTTATTTGAAAGTGTACAAATGTAAATAATCACAAATTAAGCATTACAGTGAATTTTTTTCCCAGATAATAAAAATTGTGAAACAACGTTGCATGATAACTCTTACAACCATTCGAAGCGGACATCATATGACTTTGATTTGTATATGACCAAGAGATTATAGGACATTATAAAAAGTCCCCACAAATCAAAATCAAATCAACAGCCAATCGTTGTCCACTGCTGAACATAGGCAGAGGCCTTGGGAGAGCCCAAGGTGCGCCAAAGCTCCCTGTCCTCCACCTTCCGCATCCAGTTGGTGCCCGCCACCTTCTTAAGGTCGTCGGTCCACCTGGCTGGAGGGCGCCCTACGCTGCGCTTGCCGATTCGCGGTTTCCACTCTAGGACTCGTCTGCACCAACGGCCATCGGTCCTACGACATACGTGACCAGCCCACTGCCACTTCAGCCTGCTAATTTTGCAAGCTATGTCGGTGACTCCGGTTCTTTTCCGGATAATCTCATTTCTGATCTTATCCTTCAAAGATACTCCGAGCATAGCTCGCTCCATAGCACGCTGAGCGACTTTGAATTTGTGGACTAGTCCCGCAGTTAGTGTCCACGTTTCGGCACCGTATGTCATGGCAGGTAGGACGCATTGGTTGAAGACTTTCGTCTTCAAACATTGCGGTATAGGCGACTTGAGGACTTGACTAAGGTTGCCAAATGCTGCCCATCCTAAGCGAATTCTTCGATCGACTTCCTTCTCGAAGTTGTTCCTACCGACTTGTATTATCTGTCCTAGGTAGGTATATTCACTAACAACTTCGAGAGGTTTCCCCTCGACGTATATCGGTCTCGGCACGACATGCCTATTGAACATGACTTTGGTCTTGTCCAAGTTTATACCGAGACCGATACACCGGGAAGACTCGCCTAGGCTACGCAGCATTTCGGGGAGTTGTTCCAGCGACTCTGCTATGATGACGAAAGTCCCCACGCAGTTTGAAATATGCCCAATATGAGAATGCAGTGTGATAAATTAACAAGATTTTAGTTGTTTTAAATATTGATTCTACCAAGTGATTAATAGGACATTATAAAAAGTGCCCGCGCAGTTTGAAAAATGTCCCAATTTATTAATTGGTTCTGTTATGGACCTATTGATTGAAGTTCTTACTGTGAATAAATATCTTGTGCTAAATTTACATTTATTTAGTTTACATATATAATTGATTTGAAATGTTTTTTTATAGGTTTTAACATAAGCACACACGAATAGGAATTAAATATATATATCTATATCCGGAATATAATATCAATACATGAAATTCTTAATTTGTCTAAATCTTTTTGACTGACAGCATGTCTAGAAGATTTATAGTATTTATATGAAACTTGCACGACTTCTTATCATTATTATTATGCGCTTTACATTCCTCCATTTATTAGCAGGCGGCGCAGTGGCTTTGCCGGCGCCGTCCTGCCGCCAACCCACTTTATAATGAATAGAGGGTTGGCTTTTCGCTATCCTACGGATAGTTGAAGCGCTTGTGTAACTACAGTTACGTTGTGTTCCGGTTTGAAGAGTGAGTGAGCCAGTGTAACTACAGGCACAAGGGACATAACACCTTAGTTCCCAATGTTGTTGGTGCATTGGCGATGTAAGCGAAGGTTAATATTTCTTACAATACCATTGCCTATGGGCAACGATGACCACATACCACCAGGTGGCGCATTTGCTCTTCCGTCTACCTATTCTATAAAAAAAAGAATAGATTAAACAAAACGTTATTTTTGCATGGAAATTAGCCTTGAATTTAGTGTACAAACTTAATAGCCTTTTTCTTGCTTATTAGTTATGGATCTTTTTTCATTATGTTTCTGTGTCAAATTACGCAACGTTTTTGGAATTTTCTTTTTTGGTTTTTGGAATGCTTTTTTTTATTCTTATTGATTTGAAGCAAACTTAATAAAGGTAGTTAGATCTTGAATTTAAATTAAATTTTCCACAGTAAGCTTCTGTATTATTTAATGATGCCCATCTAACATATTCAGGACAGTAGTGAAGAAATTAAAAGAAGCATTTACTTCGAGACATTAATTTAGTAATAGACATTTGTTGAATTGAATAAAGTGTTCTTTTAACATTGGAAAAAGTTTTTAAGCTATGGGTTTCGCTATAAAAACAATTAGACGGACATTGGAAACGGCAGTTTTTCAATTCAACCTTACTTTTTTAGGACGAAACATTTTCGCTAGATCCTTATGATAATCTATCTGTACGTTAATTGTATAAATATATAACATTTCACCTTGGTTATGTAATAAAACAAATTAAGCATCTGAATAACTTTAATACAAAAATATGATGCTATTGACTGACTCGTTGGTCTAACGGTTTAATGTAAGGCTGTAGATCCGGAGATCCTAGGTTCAATTCCCAGGTCGGATCAATAAAAAGTTATTGAGTTTTTCTGTCAGAAAATTCTTAGTAGCAGCCTGGAGTCTAGAAGTTAGAAGTATGTACATTCCCGTGCCTCGGAAAGCACGTAAAGCCGTTGGTTCTGCGCCTGAACTCTTTCCGGTCGTATTAGATTGCCGTCTTATCAGATTATGAGAGTGCACATGTGTTTGAGCACACACTTGTGCCTATAATATGTCCTGTGCAGTTGACTAACCTCTTTTGAGATTGGCCGCTGTGGTCGAAATCGGTCTGCAGGATATTATTATTATTATTATGTTATTACTACAAATTTCAATATACCGAACTATCTCTGTATTTCGTCACTTAAGAGTGAGTAAGTTAGTAAGTAGAGTAAATAAGTTAGATAGTAATCAAAGCTACAATCCGACACGATCAGAGTGTAGTCCGGCGTATAACCTAACTAACGGATTTGTGTGTTTTCCCAGTCATGAAAGTGAGTGACTGCAAAACTCTCAATTCAACTCAAACCTCAGGTTCAGCTACAAGTTATCCGCTAAGACAACGTGTTAATTTCACTTACTTAATGTTAAAGGCATAAGCTGAAAATAACATTTTAATAAACATATAAAGGATACAATAAAAATTTAGCAATTTTAGGCTTCGCACGGGTGCAATTTACTAAGCCCATTAATAGCCAGCGTTATCAATGTAAGCGTACGAGCTGTTACAAAATATTTAAAAAGTAAATTTACAAAACCCACCTAGTTACCTCGAATAGCTCTTTCAGGTAGAAAACTGTCTTAAAATCCGTTGCGTAGTTTAGAAGAAGTGAAGAAGCGGAGAAACAGACAGAACCATACAGCGTCTTTGTTATATACTATTTGTAAATACTAAATACTTAATAGTGGAATCTATTTCTATACTAATATTATAAATAGGTAAAGTTTGTGAGGTTGTAGGGATTGTAATCTTTGGATATACGGAACCGATTTAAACCGAAAATTATTTTACCAATAGAAAGCCACATTATTTGTGAGTGTCAGAGGCTATATCTTAACCCATTAAATGAAAAGACTTTCGTGGTTTTCGTGGTTGGATTTGCAAAGTAAATCGGAGAAAAAACGGTCGAACGAAAACGTTTCTCACGAACGCTGCCTTTACGATGAGAGATATATGATCTAGTTCTAGAGAAAAATTGTAGAGCTTGATAATGCCTACAAAAAAGTCAGCGACAGCATATGTCTAACTTTATATTTAAGTCACAAAAAGTAGTTTTTTATATTAAAAAAATTTTTAAATCGTTAGGTCATATTATTAACAATTATGAATTCTTATCAAAATAAGTAAACAAGTAAGTACTAGTACTGCAGTAAGTAAAGTTATCGTCTCAAGTGTTTAGAACAAAAGAAGAGTTTCCCTTTTACTGCATATAATTTAACGAATGGTTAAAGAGATAATACTACATAGATATGGAACCGCGACCGTGTCGTAATCTATTTGGTGATATTTCTATTTGTTTTTTTATATACAACACGTCAATCTATTTAGAAATAAATTGCTTGATCACCGAGGAAATTTTATTTAGATAAAATTGGTTTCTACAGTATGTTTTTTGGTTGCACAGTTTAAGAGATAATTTAAAATATCAAATACGCGAGACAATTTTACTTATGTTCGGCCAAAGCGACTTTTGGTAGTCAGGAAATAAATCATAGCACTCAATACTAACCGAACCACGATCATAATTTCATCACAAGTAAATATATTTACCGCCCAACGGAGTGGGCACGGGTCAGCTAGTACTTAATAAGTTTGTACTTTTGACATTTGACGACTACAGGCGAATTAATTAACAAAGACAATATTATCTAAATCGTAACCGTTCTAAAATTGGAAGAAATTTAAATTCCTTCCTCTCTTTCCTTGTATTCTTTTGTACATTTTAATTACAAAAATAGTTAGTCGCATCAGAAAGCACAAATCTCTCGGGCTGTTAATTAAATGACCATAATATGTATCCCTGACTTCTGTAAGCCAGGATAAACAATGGCTGCCAGATAAATGCTTCACATTAATATAAGACACTTACTACGGAGATAGTGCATAGTAGTGAATCTACTTTGATGATAAATTAAACCAAATTGTAGAATAATTCTATTTATTTTTTCTCCTCGATAAACAGAACTTTAGGCTTTACTTTATTGAAATATATTTTTACGATTATAGTTCAAACGCCGAACCATAAGATGATTTTAATAATTAAAAAATAAAATAAAAGAAGAGAGATTTCAATACAAGAAAAGACGATCCCATTCAATTGATTCGCATTCTTTCTGCACCTCAAAGGGAACGAACGAACGAACACTAAAAACTTCAATAAAACATCTTCTTCATTTATCTTATTCTTTGTTGTGCTGTGTGTTCATAGTCAGTGGGACATTTTATGTGCTGACCCATGTCTGCATAATGTATGTATATATAATATATATACTTATACAATGATATTAAATAAATATTTAATTCTGGGCAAGCATTATAATAATCTCTTTAAATAATTAATTGGAGTAAATAATTTGCAGTCCATGGTTGAACAAAAATTAATGATAATAATTTCTGCTCTAATTGTTATAAATCCAATTAAACTTAAAACATTTTAGCACAATGAGAGCATTTATCGTACGATTCAGTGTTTTAAAACGAATTTCTTTACACAATAATATAAAAATTTTTGGTTGCATTTACAGCAGGTAGGAAGTAGTGTGAGGTAACTTGCAAAGGTATATCAAGCAAAGTTAGTGTGAATGCGAAGTTATAATAATATTCAAAATATGGAGAAAGAAGAGAAGGGAAACTTTCAACTCACTTATAATTTGTAAAAATTAGAAAAAAATTCTATTTACAATGTGTATATTAAATGTAAATATAAATATATTTGTTTTTTATGTTATAGTTTAATTTTATAGTTCAGTTATATTATTATACACATAATGCAAAATTTAGATGAGGCAATACAGATATGACAATATACTTTTAGGGTATATTTTTCAGTGTTTCTCTATTTTATATAGTTTAGAACTAAAATAGTCTAGTAGTTAAAACAAATGGATCTTAACCTAAAATTGCGGTTTCAGATGCGGGTAAGCATCACATGAGTTTTATTTGTTTGATAAATCATTTTGTGCTTGTCCTTATAGTAAATATATAATAGTCAGATGAAATCCTGACACACCACATAATATATAACTCTATATCGACCTGATACATGTTTTTTGATATTACATTATATTATGTTTTATAATAGCTTCCGATGTATGCATTTTAATAGCTCTATTCATATACTGGAATCCGATAAAAATATCAGCCATGAAACATTTAACGTTTCACTTTAAGAGAAGAGTTACAACTAATTTGTTATAACCAGCCACCGACAAGGGTAGGTACGACATTGTGTTAACATCAAGAGCAGATAGCCAAACGGCAAAACTGTCGATCCGACCCGATGTGAAATAGGTCTTAGCTAACACAATAATATAATTTAACTTTATATTGAAGCTTAACATTTTCAGAGTAAATTGAATACAAATGAAACAACTACATTAAATTTAAATGTATTTAAATGTTCAAAGTGTTTGCACAATGCTAACGTTATTTCCTGCGCTTTGGATTTCAATTGCTTTATTATACCGATTTCAAAAGCAACAGCGCTCTAGTAATTATTTAGTTTTAAGGTAAGAACTACGGTGAATCCTGTGATTTGCAAAAGTCTTTGTACATTAAAAAAGAAAAAGTAAGCCTAAATATGTCTCACTGCTGGGTAATAAGCTTATTCCGCCACGTTACTCTGGCTGATGAAACACACACATACATTCATATATGATGTTCGACCAGTGTGTGTTGCCAGTGATGCAACTATGGACCTCATAAGAAGGCTCAAGGTCACTCAAAGAGCAATGAGAGGGTTACGCTCGGAATTTCTCTGCGAGATCGAATCAGACATGATGAAATTCGCAGGCGAACCAAAGTAACCGACATAGCCCGAAGAATTGCTAAATTGAAGTGTCAGTGGGGGGAGCACATCGCCCGCAGAACTGACGGCCGCTGGGGCAGAAAGGTTCCCGAGAAGCGACCACGAACCGGAAGACATAGAAAGAGTCGCGGTGAGCCGTTGGATGTGGGCAGCGCAAGACCGGCCAACATGGAAATCCTTGGGGGAGGCCTTTGTCCAGCAGTGGCCGTCTTTCGGCTGATATGATGATGATGATAATGTAGCTGCATTGCATTTTACAAGTAAAATCAATTATTATAAACCTACATTATTTTATAATACTAGATATTTTAATAGAAATCTTTGTAGCAATTTAAATGAGATCAAATATTTGAATTTTTATTACGCAACACATACGAGGATAATCGACAAACTTCTGAAGCAATTGTCATCCATACCTAATGCGATATGAGCGCTTTATTTGAGAGGAAAATCGGATTTAGAAATAAATTCCTCCAAACAGCATCGATAACGTAATTTAAATTTGAATGCTAACGTTTCTTGAAACAGTAATAGCTCATACTATACATGCAGGACTGAAAAAGAAAAAAAACACGTATTATTTTTATATTAAGAGAAGAGTTGCAAGTATTTTAAAGTCTTATTAAAACTTTGCGTCCCACATACTCTATTACTTTTAGCATTGTATAGTTAAGCTGTAAAAGTTCGCCTTGCCATCTCTGGGACGTTTTATGTCACGACAGCTTTTATCAAAACGTTTTAAAGCACGCAAAAGAACGTTTGACAGTATTTCAGGAGCTTTTAAGATATACCCAAACATTTGTGTTAGATTTGTGTTAGATTTCGTAGTTTTAATCTGAGAAAATGATAATACTATTTTCTTTTGTAAATATGGTAACGATGTGGTATGTACAAAACAATACATGTTATTATTATATTAAATAAATAATAATTATTTTAATTATTACGTACGTCACTTTAATTTTTAATATTTTGATATTTGTACATTTTTCTAATCAATTAAAGATACATTATATGTATATGATACATATATCCTCTCCTATCCCATTCCTCTTCTCATAAGTATTTTTCAATGTATCCTGGAATTATAATATATTTAATATTTTATTATTTCTAGAACTGCTTATATCAGTTACAGCTCAAAAAGTTATAATTCAAAAGGCAGTTTTAATAAAATCATTTTCAAATAATTTAATTATTTGTTTAATTCATGCTATTTTTGTAATATTTGTTAATTTTATATATGACTAGGCATTTTCCCGATAAGATTATCCGTCGACAAAATCTCCGGAACCAAGCAGATTTCTAAAATTTGTTTTTAAGTAACCTGCTCTGTCTGATGGCGATGAATTAGGCCCTCGTAAACAGATATAGTTTGATAGAAGCTGTTGAAATTCACGATTATTACGTAATTAAATCTCTTCTCATACAAGCTTATATTCTTATTTTCACACCATTAAGAGATCTTTTTGAGACAGGACACAGGACTCTTTTACATTATAAAAAAGACTATGGTGAAAATGACGCGCTAAATCCACTGGTTGATTTACTGAGCATCACTGCATTGTCTATCAGTCAGTCAGTAACAGTGTTCCCCATGGAATATTCTATTGATAACATCTCAGAAACCATCTAACGTTTATGTTTTATCTTTGTTATTTTTACCCTTTATTCGTGGTGATAAGTTAGTTCCGTGTCGATGTCGCAATAAAAAAGACAACTACATTTCTCATTTAAAACTAGGGAGTTTCAAGATAAAAATAAATACTGAAAATCTTACTATACAAACATATGATCAATTTCCATACAAACTAATTTTTTTTCATACAAATTAGATTTTTCAATATATAATTTTCAAAATATATATAGATATGGATAGATAAATTTTCAAAATCCCAAAATCAAATTATATAAGGAATTATGTCTACGTTAAACTCAAAGGTTCAGGCTGTATAGGCTGTGTCAAGAGTCAATCAGTTAGCGTTTTATTAAGTAAAGAGGTCGATTTTAATTTATAAGTATTTCCTGGTATAAAGAATACCAAGAAATACAATGAATGTTTTTTTAATTTTTAATATTTGCATTATTATTTTCTAATAATCATCTTCTAGGAACCCCGTTACGTATTGTACATAATTATTTACCAAGAATCAAAGTTAACAAATAAAAAAATTGTCTATGCCTCAAATAAATAAGTAACACTTAAGTATATATTCCTTATATATTAATTACATAACTATATAAGCTGAACAGCAATTCTAGCAAAATTTCTAACTCTAATACTACACATTAACCGAAGAAAAGTAATAGACTTAGGTAACACAAATACATTAAAGTATAAGAGGTAGAATAAAAGTTTTAAGGATCAGTTTGTTTGAACGCTCCTCGAAACGTCATAATACGCTTTTTAGAGAGCCGAGAAGTGAGCAATAGCTCTTTATCTTTTAATTAGTTTTACACTCGCTGCTTAAGATGTATAAGGATTGTAATTTCGAAACTATAATAAGCGAAGTTTTATACTTGAGATTCAAGATTAAGCGTCCTCGTAAATTTAAAAGTGATAATTGTTGATTATGGCGATTTCGCCTTTCAACATTAATAAAATTTATATTAAATCTCTTTGTATAACATTTTTTTATTATTATATCATCGATGATTGTAGTGCGCTGCCACCTACAATACCTTCATGTGGCCATACGATGCCTGACATCAAAATCAGGCAACGTGATGTGCGTGCGGAGCTGCAATCACTTGATGTACGGAAAGCTAGCGGTCCCGATGGAATACCAGCCATACGTAACACACCTCTGGGGTGAAGCTATCGACAAGCATGGAGAATCGTTGGCTGTCAGCCTCGATATCTCCAAGGCTTTCGACAGGGTCTGGCACAGAAGTCTTCTCTGCAAGTTGCCGGCATATGGTCTGCCTGCTCAGCTATGCACCTGGATTGCCAGCTTCCTACACAAGCGTAGCCTTCGTGTTTTAGTTGATGGTTGCGCTTCACAATTCTATGTAGTAAATGCTGGGGTCCCCCAGGGATCTGTGCTATCTCCCACACTCTTTCTTTTGCATATCAATGATATGCTCTCTCTTGGGAACATACATTGCTATGCAGACGATAGTACAGTGCATGTTGGATGCCACGGACGTGCAGTGGCTGGGCGAGCGGAAATTGAGGAGAGGCGGAAGGATCTTGTCATTGAACTCGATTAGACATTAGAGCTCATCGCCAAATGGGGCTCTGATAATCTTGATGAGATTAATGCCAAGAAAACACAGGTATGCGCTCTCACAGCGAAAAAGTCAGCATTTTCCCCTCTTCCCTTCCTCTGTGGTACTCCGCTGGTGATACAAAGCAAAATCGCCATGCTGGGGATTGATGTTCGCTGCGACCTTAGTCCAAGGAATTACATCGAGGCTGTTATAAAAACAGCTTCACGGAAACTCGGAGTTCTGAACAGGGTGCGGCGTTTTTTCACGCCACAATAACTGTGCCTGCTGTACAAAACACAGGTACGGTCTTGAGTGGGATATTGCTCGCACCTTTGGGATGGCTCCACTAAGTACCTACTGGAGGCCTTGGACCGGTTGCAGTGACGTGCCGTACGCATTATTGGCGACGTAAAGGTCACAAACACCCTTGAACCTTTATAATTGCGTCGTGAGATAGCAGCACTGAGCGCTTTTTATCGACTGTATCACGGCGAGTGCTCTGAGGAATTATTCTCTCTAATTCCTGCTTCCCCCTTCCTTCTTAAGTCCACGCGAGCTGGTTCTCGATGTCACCGCCTAACTGTGACATCAATTCCATCGCGAACAAAGAAATTTGGCAACTCCTTTCTTTGTCGCACTTCCAAAAAATGGAATTCCTTACCAGCTCACGTGTTTCCCTCCTCTTGCAACCCGGGTTCCTTCAAACGAGACGTGAAGAGGCATCTTGCGGGCCTCCTTCCCGTCGGCCTTTTTCCCGTCTGTACTGGCCGTCGTCGCGTTTGGACTCTACTACCACTTACCATCAGGTGGAGTAGAGTCATTTGCCCTCCCGGCAAATATAAAAAAAAAAAATAACAATACAGATAAATCTTAAGCTATTAATTACTTCTCTTGTATTTATTTTTGTAAAGATAATAAATAAAGAAAACGACAATATGAAACAACAATAAATAGAGCACAATTCTAAAAGGTCAAAATGAGGAAAGATCAAAAGAAGGACGAACAATTCAAGTCTTCGTTTTATTTCTTAATACACATACAGAGTATTAATAAACGAAAAGTAAGAATCCCGAGAATTCGCTAAATAAAAAAGGTTTTATCAAATACGAAAATAACAAATAAATATATTATGATCATAATAATGATAATTCAAAAAGAAGCTACATTTTCTTCTGATTGAAGACTAGAATATTTTCCCACAGTTTGTTATTCACTGTTCCTCTTTTCCTTTATACACGCCACCGGGGTCGGATATTGGAAATGTTATGGAAGCGTAACGGTTCATAGTAATACTAACGATACATTAGACAACTTTCTAATAAGCTGACTTTGGCCTTATAGTTGTCTAGTAATAAATGGTCGAATATATTCAAACTAAATAAATTAATAAATAGGTGTTGCGTATTTACAATATCAAATTTAAATTTTAAAATACGAACAAATTGTACATATTTTTAGATCGAACGAATAATAAAAAAGCAGTTTATTTGTCATATAATTAGATTGAAACATGGGTCGCAGTATGTATCATATAAGCAATATCACATCCTAATATTATGGCAAAGTTATCGTATATTATATCATTAATAGTCGTTCCGAAAGGTGACCTGACTGGATCCAATGACCTTGTCCGTTATGGATTACGCGACTATACAATATTATAAATACAGTCATTTATAACACAATATTATTATTTAATATATCTTTCAAATTAAAGCTGCTTACTTCATGTGAAGACCGAAATTGATTTTCAATACAACGGAAAAAGTATTCTTGAATAATCGTTAGCCTACTACAAGTATTTTAAGCGTACATTTATTTAAATTAAGGTAGAAAATATTTAAATGATTAAGTCAATATAGTTGCATAAATATGAAATCAAAGCAAGTTTTACATGAAAAAATAAAGTGGATAAAGAAACAAAAATAAAATCATCATAATGAGCATAATATCGTGGTTATTAAATTTTATAACGAATTGCCGCTCTTCGTAATTATCGACAATCGAAAATTTTAAATGCCACAGATTATATGGCTAGATTTTATCTTTTAATAAATTTTATGAGTAATAAATTAGTATTGAATTACAAGTTTTTACGATTTCATAATTAAGCCATATCTAATATGAATAATGTATACATTGTGTTATAATTATACCTAGACCTGTAATAGTTTTTAATCTTTATTTCTAAAAGTTTTGTTTCTTCGGTAGGTTGAAAACGACACCTTAGACACATTTGGATTAAGAAAATTATTCCGGTTTTATTGTATGTATCTAAGATAGAAACAGTATATAAAACATTATAAGTATATAATGAGAGTATGATTATATACATTTATATTATTGTAATGATAATAAATGAATCTTACTTAACTCGCGCTTGGTTTTAAATATTTACTTCATGGTTATTATTCATATAATAAGTACCAAAAGCAATATTACATATACTACTTTGAAGTATTTCGTAATATGAAACAAATATTCATACATGTACGCTTGCTTATCCTCAAGAGATTAAAATAATTAACGAGATTTAAGATAGCACATGGTAAAGTTTACTTTATTATAATATGTCTGATAAATTTCAAATTAATATTTCAAACTCAGTTCATACAGTTTAATTATGTATTATTTAATAAAAAAACAAACATCAATGTATATCGTTTAATGATTACAAAATAGGTACTAAATTATTTATGGGCTAATCATTTTTTTTATCTATTTCGACTCGAAAATATTTATTTAAAAGGTAAGAATCATGATAAATTAAGTTGTTTCAGTTTCTACCAAACTTTTGGTCATAGAATAAAAAGGTTAATTTTGAATCTCGCAAAAGTCGATAGTGGTGTTAATAAATGGTCGCAATTTGGAGTCGAACTCTCGCCAGGAACAAACGCCCTCCTCACATATCGATCTTATCGGCTCTTCGTTTAAGTAGAACACAACGTTGTAATCCGATAAGCCCTCTTTTACACATCTGTGAACAAAATTTCACAAATTATAAATTATTCTATGCCTTAGTAATTGGCCTAATTTTAGTTTTTACTCTGTGGTTTTGTAATTTAAATATTAAATGATCTGTATTTTTTTTATTTCTTATTGTAAGATGATCATTATTTCTAAGTGTCTTATGGGAAAGGTTCTTAACTTTTATATTTTTGTTTAAATAATATTTGTTAGTGAAAACTACTTATTCTTATATTAGTTAAAAAATACAAATATATACACTGCTAGAACTAACAGCGTCCATACAATACGTACCGGTTTAAGACAGCAACTAAATTGGCAGAAAATACAGAAATCTTACTCGTCCTCCATTTCCTTTCACGGTCTCTATTCGAACCGGTTAATGGTTTATTGTCTTTGAAAAGTCCTAGCGCTGTATATATCTGATCCAGCATGGTAGCATGAGTGACGTAAGCAACGATTTTCTTGCCGTCACCTTGTTTTACATTTTCGAAACTTTGAAACAAATCACCTAACGGAACTTTCCCAAATATCTCGTTCACCGACGTTCCATAACCATTTTTGTAATAATGCCTTAAATCTTGGATGTATTCGAGGACTTGTAAATCATCCTTTGTAAAAAGTGCACACCAGGGACTAAGTTTATCGTCGATGGCGGACCAAGTATAACGACATAAGTCATATAATGCCGTAACGTTTTCATCACTGAGAGTGTAATCTATTCCGCTCCTCCGATGAATTCTGTCTTTTGTCTATAAACAAATATATAACGTATAAATAACGATAATAACATTGACTTTTAAATATCACGATTAAGAGTAATTTATTATTACCGCCAAGTAATCTGGTGAATTAAGAAATTTATCAGCTTCTGCAAAGATTTTAGGATTGTTTTGCACATTTTTCTGGTAAGATGAACACGTGGCGTATGGCTTAAACAAAAAGTAAAATTAAAATCTCTTAATACGCACATATGCACATTTTATATACATAAGTATAAAATAATGATATTCACTATATATTACAAAACAAAACGTAACCAATTAAAATATATATATTTACTTACATCCATTACATCAAGGACATCTTTCGAAGCATCAACGATTAAATTTTTATTTCCTAGTCCCATAACAAAGTGGTTAATGCTCTTTTCAATCCAAGAGCCTCTAGCCGATCGAAACGTGTAACTATTCTGTTGGAGGTTATTTAATAACGTCGGGAATGCTTCTTTCAAACGTTTGCCAAGACCAACCATTTCTTTCCGACCTTCTTCCGTTAAGTCTTGCTTTCCGTCAAAAAAACTCTCATTGAATTCCCAGTTCCGCAAATTCTCAACGTCCTGGGCACAAAGCGAACTGTGACCCTTTTCATAGCTCGATACGACATAATTCCTAATGGATATTGCTTCTTTCATCATTCTACCGAAATGAGCGCTCGGTTGTCTTTTCCCATGTCTATATATACCCCATATGCTGACTGGTTCACACCCTATTATGAAATTATTATAATCATTTATGATCAAAAAAAAAAAAATTAATGTTAAATTACTTCTAGTAATAATTGGACTAACCTTTCAATTTTACAATCGAGTCTCGAATGTCTCCTCGTACAGAATTATAAGGAGTTTCAGTCGATAAATACTTATAAGGGCATCCAGTATTCCAATAACAATAGGATGAGTTCGTAGAATTTACACAGAAAATAAACAATACTATTAAAGTAAGTATTGTCATTTTGATTTAAATTTCGAATTTCTAATATAAAACATGGAGTGTCTTCTCAGATAAAGTTAAAAATGAACTAAGAATGATTCGATATTGTTTCATACATTTTAGGTCCTCGCAACAGGTTTACAAAAGGTAAAAAATATTTACGGGGGCGTCATAAAACTGCCGTCTTCGTCAAACGAAACAAGGGTACTATTTTTTGTCCATTTGCTAACCGTTGAACAAAATACTACATATGATATTTATTACCATTGAATTGGATTATTATTTGAAACTATATCGAAATACATGTCATAAAATTTTATATATATAATAATAAGTATCATGCGGAACTGGTTTGCAAACAAAGCGTATTGCACATCAAAGTACATTACCATACATTTACATAATATAAATATTTATCTTTTATCTCGATAAAGAACAAAAATATTCCCTGTCGTACTCATTATGATTGTTGAGTGAAATAAAAAATACATTTTAACATAGAAATGACGGGATGTCAAATAAACTGAGATAAAAAATACGCGGAACAGGTGGTCGATGTAGATTCATGAATAAATAAGTTTATGAAGTTTGTCCACTGGTTTTTGGACGACGAAAGGCAACTTGCCTTGTGCTTGTTTTTTCGTGAAAACAATGATTTTACCTACTCTCAATTTATTTAAAACTTAATCTATTACAATGAAACTAAAAATAAAGGGCACAAGGTATTATTTCTTATTATTCGTTAAGTGTAAAGCTATTCAAACGGCTGAACACAATTCATCTAGTGCCCACCAGTAAGGAAAACTACGTGAGATTTGTTGGATTAAATTCGACCACATGTGTAATGTGCACCACCAAGCCGCATCAGAGCAACGTTACGGAATATACTTCAAATCTTTACATTGAGAGGTGAAGAGGCCTTTGTCCATCAATAGAACAAAGGCCTCCACACCTCTCGAGGATACGTGTATAAATAGTTCAGTTACACTCGTAGGTACCTATGATTAAAATGTAGAGAATATAACAAAGTAATTGTTTATTTAAATTAATTGTTTTGGTTTATGAGAAAACCCAAGTGTTGATTTGTAAAGTTTTTATTTTATTTCCTCGATTGTTTCTTATATGATACTAACTGTGTATAATATAGCTTTTTATATAGTATTTTAAAACATAAGACATACCGAAAGTTTTTATCATTCCGACCTGCCAAATACATGCGTCGTTTATATTGGAATAGCATCCCAGCTATTCCCAAATGCATTGAGCACTGAACTTTTAAATAGCTCGAGGCCAATTTGCCCAACCTCATGAATTGGCTTACATCCAGGCATACTAAAACACCAACAAATTCACATTTAAAACACAGCATTAACATTATTAGCTTATTTTTAATAATATCAACGGTAAGTATTTTCCATGTACGTACCTGCATTATTTTAAAAAAAAAAACAGTCCAAAAAATTGCCCGAGCTATTAATATGTCGTTAGAAATTCTTATTTTATGCGTTTTTTTATAACAACGAAAACAGTTTATCTAATTTAATAAGTTATTTATTAGGCATTAATGCTTACTAATATATACGGAGACATCCCGCGCAGGTGCGTGCATATACATGCACATATACATCCGACCAAACACATAACCATTCTAAAATCAAAGTTCAATAGATTGAATTTTGTCTAAAAAGCTCATCTTCTTAATAAATATAATACACTAGCTAATCGTCCCGGCTTCGCACGGAACGTTAAGAAGAAAAAAATATTTTGGATAGGATTTGCTTAAAATACGTTCTTAATGAGCGTCTACGTCGGGGAAGGAGTAACTGTGAGGAGTCCATCGGGCTGGTAGTTTAGAAGATGAGTGATATTTCGCTACTACTATATAACAACTTTCTAAATTGCAATCACATGTGTTCCTTAATGTATTTCAATATACTTTAATTTTAACTGAATAATTTAATGATCATCATCATATCAGTCGGAAGACGTTCCCAGCTGGATAGAAGCTTCCCCCGACTAGTCTTGAAATAAGGCAGTGTAGCTATTGTTTTAAGCTTAAATGAATAATTTAACAACAAATTATAATATATCTATCAATACGTTTGTTAATCGAAATAATTCTAGCTGTGCCTCAAGTCGAAAGGCTTTGTCCAGTATGTGTTGCCAGTGATGACTTAAGAATCAAAGACGTGGTCGGTTACTATGGGCATTATAAGAAATCTTAAGATCACTCAAACAGCAACGGAGAGGACAATGCTCGAAATTTCTCTGCGAGATCGAATTAGCCATGGTAGGCGAACCAATGTAAGCAACTTAGCCCGAAAGAGTTGCTAAATTGACGGTCGTGGACGTACGTGCAAAGCAGTGGACGTTACAATGACAGCTGATATGATGATGATGCTGATGACTAATTCTAAAGACATATTTATAAATACAACACCAAATTATGACGTACGAGTGAAAGTGTACTTAGTTTGAAGTAAGAAATTTCGAATCAAATTCACCAATTAGCAATAAAGCCTAGAGGCCATTTTCTATTTTTATCCAAACAAAACGAGGCCAACATTTGACCTTTTATACCATTTTGTATTCGAATAAAAAAACGCAGTTTCTCTATTAAAGCTAAGAGCGTTATAAATAAAAAATAAAATAAAATTCTAGCAACAGCATGTAATTTACTATTAATAGCAAGCTATTAATTGGTTGGTCATGTTTTGGATTGTTTTAGTATTCGATTTGTTATCGATATACTTATACTTTACTGGTGGTAGAGCTTTGTGCAAGCTCGTCTGGGTAGGTACCACCCACTCATCAGATATTCTACCGCAAAACAGCAATACTTGATATTGTTGTGTTCCGGTTTGAAGGGTGAGTGAGCCAGTGTAATTACAGGCACAAGGGACATAAAATCTTAGTTCCCAAGGTTGGTGGCGCATTGGATATGTAAGCGATGGTTGACATTTCTTACAATGCCAATGTCTAAGAGCGTTGGTGACCACTTACCATCAGGTGGCCCATATGCTCGTCCGCCTTCCTTTTCTATAAAAAAAAAAAAAAAAAAAAAAAAAAGATATCAGACCAAATATACGTCAAAAATTAAACATTTCTTCTTTTTTTTATATATTTGACCATAAACAAATTGGTTTAATAGTAACTACTGATTCAGTCTATGACGGAGCGCGTTTATCTAGAAGATACCTCTTTAATCTTACCTTGAAGATATCTGGATTACAATGTTCTGAAAACACAGACGTTCTAAGGACATTGTACACATTAGCTGTCTAAAATCAGAACTAAAATCATGATTAAAAATAAATGCAGAAATTTATCACTGGTCCGAAAAGAAATACCTCATACCTGAGAAGACCCGGCAAAAGTAACTCTAAGAAAGATAGATTATACGTATATTTTTTGTTCATATAATTTTATGTTTATTTTTATGTTATTTTATTTAAAACGACATACAGGCTATCGTTTCATTGACAAGATGTGTTTTAATTTATAAAATCATTATTTTTATTAAAACAATTTAATCATGCAAACATTCTTTAACCGTGTGTTTTAACTTTTCTTTTGAAAATTCTTGAAACTTATCTATGATACTCTAATATCACCTGTGTAGTCAGGTAACAGAGGTAACAAATTAACCAATTTGGTGTGTGCATGAAATATGACGAAGCAAAACTTCGTGGGAATGGGTGTGACGTCGAGGGCAAAGGTGAACGAAATACGATTTACCAAAAGCACCTAAGATTTTTGATTACTCGCTGTCGTATTATAATGTTTTAATGGTCAATACTTTATTATAGCCCCAATGGCAATACTCGATAATGTAACTTCATCTTCAAGATTCGGCAGTAATTTATTTAATGACTGCCTTAATCTCAAACGTCGAACATTTCTAGGTGACCCTCGTCAGTAAGATAAAATTTCTTTTCAAATCGCTCGCTGTCGCAAAGCCAATCGCGATAGTTTTTAATGTCATGCCGGAGAATGAATTATTCTCTTTTGATAAAAAATCTTAGGAAAATTAGGCTTTAATTCTATTGAATATATTTATTATGGACGTTATGTTATGATAACCCGAAATATTAATTACATTATATCCAAAGTTATATTTAAATAATAAATAAATTAATATTTATTCGTAAAATTAATAAAATAGATAGGTCTAGTAAATATCGAATAAAAACTTAATTGTAATATTGTGATGTGATGATGGGCTAGTATTTTATAATTGTAAGGGATTGGCATTTAATTGAAACAACTTATTTCCCACAAATAGTTTATTTTTTTTACTATTTTCATATTTTTACCGAGGAGCAGTTACTTTGGCTGGTTTTGTCAACAAAATTATGCCAAGGATTACAAACTATTTCATTTTCTATTACTTTTAATGTTATTAAGACACATTTTAGTTAAATCATATTTTAACTTGACAAAATGGTAGAATAATAGATTCCGTAAATATACCTAAATATTTAACAATCATGTTTAATATTTAGGTATATTTAACGAATATTAAATAAAATGTGAATATTATTAGATAACATTTAACGGTGAAAATAAAAATCGCAGCAATGAAGTGTAATTTTTATAGAAATCAAAAAGCTTGAATTTGAAATAATGTTTTTTTTTTATGGAATAGGAAGGCGGACGAGCATATGGACCACCTGATGGTAAGTGCTCACCAACGCCCTTAGACATTGGCATTGTAAGATATGTCAACCATCGCTTACATATCCAATGCGCCACCAACCTTGGGAACTAAGATTTTATGTCCCTTGTGCCTGTAATTACACTGGCTCACTCACCCTTCAAACCGGAACACAACGATACCAAGTACTGCTGTTTTGTGGTAGAATATCTGATGAGTGGGTGCTACCTAGATACCTAGGTGCAGACGAGCTTGCACAAAGCTCTACCACTAGTATAGAATTGAACGAAATGCAGAAATTAAAAAGTAGATATTATCAGAAATCGCTCCTGGATTTTGTTGTTATATATTGATATTATCTATTGACGATTTCAAACAAATATTACTATCCGTTGGCATTAAAAAACAATTTAAACTATTACAAAGGTTAATTATATAGCCATTTCATCATCATATTCAAATAGTAACTGCCCCATTGTAAATACCTCATAATTACGCTGATTTAGCGTCACAATACCAATTGTATATTTACATCAATATGCTCATAACTAATTTTCAATTACTATTACATTTTATAATATATCTAATAAAATTGGCGTCTTGTGTACATAATTATTTATATTCTAAGATAACAATATTTTTCATAATCGAGTCAACGAAATAAATTTCGAGTGACGTAAATCAATAACGTTGTTATAAATATTGTAATATAACCCGACCAAAAACAAAATATATCATTAATTATTTAAATGAGTTTAAAAAACATTTTACGTAAGTAAAAAGTATACGTACTTTTTAAACTTTGTATTTTATCTAATTTTATATAGAAATTATACAAATTCATTAAATTTTATCGGGATTCAACAAGAAATAGAAGTTAATACACGTTATGGAATTGTTAACATTTAGGATATACGTTTTTTAAATGATATCGTTTGCAGAATAACTTTACGTTCAAATAATCACAATGTAAAGTGTGCGTACAGTTGTGTATGTACCTATATATGTGTTTGCGTGTGTGCACGGGAATATACACTCGCGTCTATACGTGTTTACGTATAAAAATGTCAAGCAAAAATAATTATTAAATATCAAATATTAACCTTAAATGATCTTTTCGGTACAAGGTAAACTACTAACGATATCAGTCAAATATTTTCTTTTGTTTGATACTAAGTAATACACTCGGTCCATATCTTTAATATATATTTTAAATATTTCGATGGTCTCATTTAAAAGGACTGTTTTTGCCTTCATTTAAACAAATTTATTCTGCTTCGTTAAACATATAATTTACAAGTGCTTAATGCGAATTGTTTATTGCTTTAATGCTCTGTCAATAAGAATCTGAAACTAATATTTATATATAATATGTAGAGAAAACGATGTATTATTTAGTAGTTCCATTCAAGTCGTTTTTAATAGTTTTGGTTACTTCTATGTATCTACTTAAATATTACCTAGTCTATATATTTTAGTATTAGAGAGAAATGCATAAGACTTTAAATATCACTAGATGAATCACATCCAATAGAATTATAAATAATAAAATATTCACCAAAAAATCTTAGTTGGTCCAAAATCGAGTAAAACCAGTAATTAATTTGACCATGATATATTATTATTAAAAGGAATATTTTGCTAAAAAACAAAAAATAAAATCACTTGAAATATAATTATAAAATTTTAAATCTTCAAGGAATAACACTAACAGATAGCTTTCTTATTTATTAAACTTTAATCAGAGATATATGGATTATTCTGCATTAATATAACAACATTTATTTGAAAAATATTGCTTTTCAATTTCATCGAGAACCATAGAACTACTTAAAATAATTTTATATTAAAACTTGAAAGTACTATAAATAGCATAATTAGTTTGAAAGAGGAAACATCTAAACTAAAATCTAGGGTGCAAGTCTAGGAGTAATCGTGTTATCTTAACTATCTATAAAAATAAAAGTTGGCAGTATTTTTGCTTTAACTAATATTATCATATTTTTTAGTTTTAAGATTAAGTTCATATGATCTTCTCCATACGTTAATCTCGGGTTAATGTCTGTTATATAATAAGTTATATGAATATGGTGCACAATTAAGTAAATTCCTTCGCAGTATTTATATTAAAAATGTTTTTTTTATTCGAAAATCGTAACGGGATTCAAACTAAAATTCATATTTTTAATTACGAAAAAAACATAGAATTTGCTAAATATAAACTTTGCTGTATAACTTTAAGACTGTAGCTTAGTATAGTTAAAATAAAATAACATCCGATATAAAAATAACAGTGATAAAAGTCTGTAAATTCTTTAAATAATATCATAAATAAATAGTAAATATTATATTATTACTTGGATCGAATAAACGTCATATCAGCCCTATTAATTAACACACAAATACTCGTACTTTTCCACAAACACACGTGTGACTAAATATGATTATATCAATAATTCCACATACAAATAGCTTTTTCTTATCATATTATATTATGGTTTGTTTTATGACTACAATAATGATTCATCTACGAAAAAGAAAAATTCTATCGCCGACTAGACTAGGAATAGAATAAAGCACTTTGAATTTCCTGGTCACAGCTATAATTATTTTATATCAACACTTAAATGAATTGAGTCTAATCCAATTATAATTACTATAGTATCTTAAATATGGACGTAAAAATCTCAAAATTCAATATCTATTACGTACCTTTATAACTGCTTGACGCGAATTTATAAATGAAACCATCAAATAAGGCAGCGTCTAATACAATAACAGCAAGACACTCAAATGAACACTAGTTTACTACGTCTGATAAACATTCGCATCAAACAATGTAAAGGCACCAGCTCGATCGTATCGAACAACTTGAAAATACTCCTTTTCATTCACGACTCCAGCAAATATGAGGAATATGAAGTGATATTTTTACGAAAGATTTTTTTTCCAGACAATCTTCTGAATGGTACGTTCATCCCGGATCTTGCTTCGGATCAAGACTTGCTCTCCTCTCTTGCAATGCTGCTAACAAAGCTTCCCTAACTTCTCTTTCAGAACTTCGCCATAATCTTATAAGTTCTTCTTCTGACAGTTGGGACAGTTCTGATCTAGCAGTTGTAGAAGGAACTCGAGGATACGGTGGAGCCGGAGGAACGTCGCCTTCTTGGGAAACCATTATTTCGATGCTTGCTCGATGACTTGGAGCATCTATAGTAAGATAGTTGGCTGACGATTCCGAAACATCTTGATAGGATCTAGTCGAAGATCGCTCTGGTCTTCTTAACATGGGAGACGGCGTTCGCAGTCTACTATTAATATCTGGGGGTGAATTAGTTAAGCAACTAACATCACGACTCAATCTTCTACCGATGTTAAGACTAGTCTTTTCGTAAATAGACGCAGAATCAGATTCTAAAACAGAATCAGTACTGAATCGTCGAACATTCAGCCCGGCGAGACTACATCTTTTTCTACGACTTCTTGGCGAACGAAGTTGTCGCGGCGATCTACTTTGTCGCGGTGAACGACTTGAAACTTCTGGAGACGGAGAAAGGAACTTAGACTCTGTAATTTCTTCAGAAACTTCTGACGTTTCCACTGCTACATTCTCTTTAATCGAATCCAATGAATGATCACGGCCTTGCTGTACTCTGTAATAATATTATTTAAATATATAATATATGGAAATAATCATTTATTGAACTAAAATAAATCAAATTATATCAAATGTAAAAAATTCATACCTCCTAATTTCTTGAATCATTTCGAAAAATTGAGCTTTACTCTTTCTTCTTCTGCGTTGTTCGTGTTCCTTCTGAAACAAATGTAATTCCTATCGTATTTTGATAATTAAATTTCATAACAGAAATTTGCTTTATTTTGATTAACATATTTTACCAGACTAATTTGAGTCTTACCCTTTTCACACTTTTCTGAAATAATGACGTGAAATGTCCTTGACGAATTGTATTAACTAACTCTCGAGCTGCGTGGTGTGGGGATACTAATTCCACACAGTTAATAAATCTGTACAGTTTCTGAAACAAATAAGTAGTCTCTGAATAGCAAACGGATAAGAAGCAAATAATGTAGTCACTCCAGAGACAATTAGAATATATTGTATTCAGTCTACAAAGACAAGTGGGTCGATCAGTGTTAAAAGTAGCATTCTCCACGGTTCGACATAATAAGAACCTAGTATTTAACAAAAGAAGATTAATAATTTCCAACTCAAAAAAATATTTATTAAAATTGCACCAAAGTAAATTTTGATCTAAATTATTTTGACCATTATATATTTAACAATATCTTATATATTTTAAAAACTATAATATCATAAATAAATGAAGAAAAAATAAACAATTAAAATACCTGGCTGAAAAACATTACATTTCTACTCCTCCATATAGTTCCCTTTGGCTGATGACGTAAAACAGGAAGGGTGTATTTATAAAAAAGGTGTTCCAAAATCAATATAAGGCACCCAACAATCATTCCCACTCCCAGAAGAATAAACACACCCGCCACCGCAGCTACGCCTAAAATGTGATTTTAGAAAGTGATTTATGATATTTGACAGGATCACTTAGTAATTGTATTGAATGATATATAAAAAAATTACTCAAGCATATTTTTGCAGCAATTATGATTTAAACGATACGTTTATTGCGTATAAAAAAAACAGATATATTTCAAAAAAATCGTACATCGGTATATCGTAAGCCACATATATATTTATATTTTTAACATAATATTCTTCAGTGAAAATACGGATATTCTTTTTGTTCAATCATATTATTAAAGAATTATGTCTCCAATTGCAACGTATGATAAAAAAACACCGATACAATTTCGTTCAAAAATAAAACACGGTCTTCGATTTTGTTAAACCTTCCGATCAATCGAGCTAAAGCAAATACTGTTTGGTGTGTAATGAGACGTGGTTAATGTTTTGCGACCTATTGTTAATATATGGCCTATCCAGTTCAACAGCTACTAAATTAACTGATCATTATCAGCAGATTTAGGGTAATTTATTTTATATACCTTATTGCGTTCAGCTGAAAGTCTATTTTACTTAGACAAAGTAAACAAAAAGTAAATAAGTAATAAAACTAAAAAGTAATAAAAATAAAGTAATAAAAATAATAAATATAAAATGAAGTTATGTGACAAAATAAAACGTATTATACATAGTGGCTACTTTAAAATATTGATAGATTCATGCTATTCGTTAAGGTACGAGTGCTAAGTTATTCCGTGACCTATTTCATGTTGCACACTTTGACGTACGTATAACGCTGAGCTAGGCGACACGTACTAATCCAGTTCAACATTACCTATTCATCACATTTTTAACCTGCGCCTCATTTTCAGCTGAGATTTTTATGCGATTTATTAGAAGAGATTGTATAATATTCAACAGTATGTAATTTATATACGAATGTAGTAATCATACATTTCTATTAAAGATTGGAATATATTATCTGAATAATGACATGACATCAGAGCTGCGGAACATGTGACAGATTTTCATCAAATAAAGTTTCTTCACAATGTTTTTCTTCGTCGCCGAGCACGAGATGAATTATTAACACGAATTAAGCACACGAAAACTCAGCGGTGCTCACAATGGGTCGGTAACTCGACAAATACAAACTTCGGTTCAGATTCACGGATTCTAACCATATCGGCTTTTATTCACGTTAAGCTTATGGTTGATTACAAATATGTACAAAATTAAAAAAAAAACTTAACTAATATTATAAATGCGAAAGTAAGTGTGTCTGTAAGTCTGTTACACGGCTAAATTCATTAAAATCACTGATCTAATTTTATAAAATTTCTAATAAAGTAAGCATAGACTCCAAAGAAGGTTATTTTATAACTATTGTCATTCGAATTCGAAATTGAAAGAGAAAGCCACAACATTATTAAACTAATCACCTGCTAAATAATGTTTATAAGTCTTTATGTAATTACGTAAGAGTTTACCTACGATTTTATAATTTTTAAGTCAATATCTGGGAAACATAATAAATGCATAAAACATAATTATTTATAACTTTCAATTGTTTACCAAGTTTTAAGTACTAAATATCAGTACGGAGTTGTTAGTAAAACTCAACGTGTTGAGCGAAAGTTTCAGCCGGCTATTTGTAATTACACGCAATACCGCTGCAGTTAATATCAGTTGAAATGAAAGTTTTATATTGGCTGGTGAGCGGTTAGACCGGCAATTGCTGTCAATTGGTCTCTACGATTGTACGCGATAATTCTCATATATAGAGATATATCTATACCATTATGTTGTTCGTTATGTCAATGGTTTGTTTATATAGAGTAACGATTATTCATATTGAATACGTAGGTGCTTATATTAATTTATTAAATTTTATTTAAAACCTATGTAGGTTTTACCAAATATATTGTTCCAAGTGATTTCTAGAAAAGAAATTGACCAATTGTACAATTAAAGCTTTGATATTATGAAAATAAAATGTATACGATACATCTAAAATGTAAAACGGAGTATAATATCACGTAAATTAAGTAATAACAACCGCAAGCTGTCCTTTTCCATTCTCAAAACTCTCACCTCAGTAAGGTGGTTAGAATAAGAGGGAAACAGACTTTTCGTGCTATCTCATTTTTTCAACGATAATTCCCATGTTTAATCTTTTAGGTCGGTAGGCAATACTCCCATCCCTTCATTCCGGAGGGGCTGGATTAACGCGAGGGTGGCGATAAATTCTAATGAAATTTCCGACCGAAACGAAACATCTGACAACGTTGGTACAAACAACATATTTAAGCAAAATAGTGACATGAAGAAATTAGTGAGGCAATTTATGAGATCAATTTGTAACTGCTCATGTTTATTTATTTTTGTTTACTTTACTCTAATTAAAATTGATGTTCTTAATCCAAGGTAAATAAAAATTAAAATATACTATATGAATTACTGTTGATGGAAATGAGGGAAAAGCTTGCTAATTTACGATTTAAATTTTCAATAAGATTCATTGATATATGACGTTTGCTCTTTTTACAAAAAAACACGAACATCGCTGTTATTAACAACAAGTATTCGCCTGGGACTTCGGCCGTATGTGAACGAAGGGTGGTGCACGTGTTAGTTACCCTATGTGTTTTACTGTACCCCTGAAAATGTGTATGCAAATCTTTGCATAATCTTCACGATGATCAGAGTAGTTGAGACATAAAAACGTAACAATCAAAAAGATAAACTCACTTTCGCATTTGTAATTTTTAAACAACATTAATAAATTAAGATAAGAGAAAAATAAAAACTATTTAATTGTTCTTTGAAACGAACTCCAAATTTCAAATTTCAAAAAGTAATACTGATATTAAATATTCTACGTATTTCATTGTAGATACGGCTATTATATGGTATAGAATTTACGATTTCAGGAGATCACGAACGTATACTTACCGAGAGGCTTCGGTTGAATTCCATAATCCGGACTTAGCTTAAAGCACGGCAGAGCTCCATACCACTTCTCTGTTAATATATCCATGTATCCATTTGATGAGTACTTGGCTATCACAGCTGATATACTGTCCTAGAATAATAAATCCATTATGAAATTTTCGCTACGTGAAAAATAAAAATTTTATCATATTATGAATACAACAATATTCTGCATGTAATGATATATTTTTTGTTTCATTTCTTACAAATACCGAAGAAATTAAAACAATGAATTTGTTGTTATTATTGTCATCATTCTATTTCATTAGGTGTTACTGTATATAAAGAATATGTATAGCACTCATATGAGTGGATATATATCAAACATAATATTTGAAGATATTGACCAATTTCAGTCATGACGTACATTGTCTGCACATGAGACTTACACCCAAAATCTCTGGAACTGCTGACTTATAAGCTACACACTAGATCAACGAGTCAGTTGAAGAAACAGTTACTATCTTTTTTTATAATATAACTGATAAAAATATATTGTGCAATGATATATTAATGTCCAAAGCATTATAAATTTAATTTGAGCTTAATACGAATTAAATTATTATTATACATAATTCGATAGAAGTCTTATCATACTATAAAATTTATTTGAAATTGCATATATATTTATTTATGAAAGAGTGATATTCACAACACGTGCAACCTATTTCTTATCTAACGAAGCCTCGTAAGAATGAGAATACCGAGATAGCTACCAACATGAAATAAAAACTCATGACATCGCTGATTTATAAATACGTAGAGCTCCGTATTTAACAATGTCAAGATAAAATGACGTGAAATCGAAGTATGAGCTACATGACACTCGGCTATCGATCACGCCATTAGGGCACATCATCCATCAATCTTTCCACGCTAAGATCCAAAGTCGTTTCTGTCACTGAAGCCTATCTACGACCTACTTCATGTAAATGTAGCCTCGCTTCATATAATAAAGCCGTTACTCTGTGTGCATTATGTTACTTACATTATACATTTACTTTCATAAATTAAATATCATTAATGATGCAAATAAAAAAATGCTCTTAAAAGAGAAAGTTGTGGATCTTGTCTTTTTGGATGAAAAAAAGAACATTTTAGTTTTCTTTTTAAATACTTTACAACTGGAAAGTTTTCGTGCGTTTACGTATTCTTGACATTCAAGTTACTGAGATGTCACAATGTGTATAAAACATAGATTATAACCGAAATAGTAGTTTGAAATTGGATTAAGTATGCCTGACTTTTCGTGATATTCATTGCTCGAAACTTTTTCTATTTATAGTAAGAGAAAGCTTTTTTCCATAAGTGGGATACTTTTTTTAATATATGACGTCCTCCTGACTGACTTTGGCCACAGTGAATAATTTCAAGGGAGATGGACCAACAACTACCATATTATAGTGTGTGTAAACACGGGTGTACTCTCTATTCAAACATTCTCATAATCCGATGAGTCGACAAATCTGACACGACCAGAAAGAGTTCAAGCGCAGGACTTACTGCCTTACATACTTTTCGGTGTAGACTCCGGTTTTCTACTAAAAGATAAACAAATAATTTTTATCGGCCGGACCTGGATTTTGAACCTCGGGATCTGCAGCCTTGAAGTTAGCCACGAGGCCAACGAGACAGGCAGACAATATATCCACATAAAAATAGTTTCATGAAGGAAATATCACAATCCCCGTTAATCGAGTGGCTTATAACAGTATAGTGTCGTTCATGACACTAGTCTTGGATTTTCTTATGTAAAGTAGTAGCGAGTTCTGAGACGAAGTGGTAAGATTCGATCGCGGGATTTCCGACTACGAGTATTGGTTACAAGAACGGATTTAAGATTCGAGAATAGTGTATAATGGCTCGGTTGCATGCAATATTACCTTCTACCGTGTATTTTCTAATTACAAGTATTACTTAATGGACCGAAACTATTGCTAATTGATTTAATATAAAATAAGATTTTGTTTGTTATTAGTTGA
The DNA here is from genome assembly GCF_905147045.1 of Nymphalis io. Classification (NCBI taxonomy): domain Eukaryota; kingdom Metazoa; phylum Arthropoda; class Insecta; order Lepidoptera; family Nymphalidae; genus Nymphalis; species Nymphalis io. The sequence continues at coordinate 8,630,292 of NC_065892.1, read as the reverse complement.
TAATATTCGAATGACGATCGATTTTTTCTGGGAATAGCGAAAGCTATTAAACCACAGATTACAAAAATAAACAGGTTACAATAGTGAGGATTTTATCTACTATCTTATACATGTGAATTGTATTATTTATAGTAAAATAATTGCGACTTTACGATGATTAGATTTAAATACTAATCTAACTAGTGTGTAGGATATAACCTTAAATTATAATTTATCAGGTCTTTGTCACGGTGGCATTCGCAAGCGATCCCGAGGCGTTTCTTGTTAAAACGGAAAGGGTACCGCTGGTTTTTTAGTGGGTATTCAGATGTTCTGGGCGCACTCAGTGCCCTAAACACCGGCGAGCCCCACATAGCCCCCCAACTGTTCCCGTGGGGAAAACGCGTAATGCGTTTTTCCATCATGAAAAAAATGTCCTAGCGCTACGTAAACTGGTTATATTTCTACGTGAGAGAACTGATTAGGTACAGATAGTTTGTTGTGGTTTTATTTCTTATCTTATAAATAATTTACGTAAACTAGATAATATACCACGTACAAACAACTTTTATGTCTATTTAAGCGGTCAGCAAAAAGGTGCTCTGTGTAAACAAACGTGGGGTTATAATCAAATACTTATAATATCACGCGGAAAGTGAAACGAGCGCATACAATGCACATATTATACGTATGTTTGTAAAAAGGGGCAAATAGCGTTAAAGGTAGAATTTACTAATAACTGTACTTTAAATTAAAAAATTAAAAAGCCGAGATGGCCTAGTGGTAAGAACGCGTGAATCTTAACCGATGATCGTGGGTTCAAACCCGGGCAAGCACCACTGAATTTTCATGTGCTTAATTTGTGTTTATAATTCATCTCGTGCTTAACGGTGAAGGAAAACATCGTGAGGAAACCTGCATGTGTCTAATTTCATTGAAATTCTGCCACATGTGAATTCTACCAACCCGCATTGGAGCAGCGTGGTGGAATAAGCTCCAAACCTTCTCCTCAAAAAGGGAGAGGAGGCCTTAGCCCAGCAGTGGGACATTAACAGGCTGTTACTGTTACTGTAAATTAAAAACCATTTTAATGGTTTTTTTGCAGTTATATGCGTTACGTATATATACGTCAGTTTTACACAATTAAAAAATATATTTAGCTCCATATCTATGTTAATTAGAGACGATTCAAATATATACATTCTGCATATATTTTTTTTTTTTTTATAGAATAGGAAGGTGGACGAGCATATGGGCCACCTGATGGTAAGTGGTTACCAAACGCCCTTAGACATTGGCATTGTAAGAAATGTCAACCATCGCTTATAGCCAATGCGCCACCAACCTTGGGAACTAAGATTTTATGTCCCTTGTGCCTGTAATTACACTGGCTCACTCACCCTTCAAGCCGGAACACAACAATATCAAGTATTGCTGTTTTGCGGTAGAATATCTGATGAGTGGGTGGTACCTACCCAGACGAGCTTGCACAAAGCCCTACCACCAGTATGCATATATACATGAGAGTATTTGTAAACAAACATCTGAATCATCTCCAAATATTTATTTATTATTTGTATTTAAGAATATCATCAAATATAAGTTTACGTATCACGGTTAATGTATGAATTTTATGACACACGACACTTATTTGTTCGTAAATCTCTCATCTAAGTGTGTCTGGTAGAGATTACTGTGAATAATAAAATCTCTTTAGCACACTCGAAATTAAAGTATGCATTTTATTTTGAGCTAATTTGTTTAGATCGCTATAATAAACTAACTAAGGAAATAGCTGCAACTGAACATATGGCTATTTACAGTCAAGTGCGTCACCTATATTGAAACAATATTGAAATAATACAACTAGTACTAGATATTATTTCACATGCAATTATAAGAAATCATCTCTCTCTCATCAATTTGTGAATATTTTATGCCTCGTTAATCAAGAACACAAAACCTCATTCGGAACGATGTGTTGTCATCATTTTTACAAAATATATTGCTACTTTTTTGGGTAAAATAAATTGGTTGGTTTACGTTTTTTAACGTGCGTGGGTATATTTTGACAATTTTATTGAAATCATTTTGCAGTTGAATCAGTAAGCAGTTTACATTACAAAATAATTTGTATAACATTTTCTGAGGTGTGAAAAACATTTAATAGTGGCCATTTTTTTAAATGGCTTCTGTGAACTTAAATTTTTTATAAGAAAAAAATAGACGAACTGACAAATGGGCCACCTGATGGTTAGTGATCACTACCGCCTATAAACATTAGCGACGTAAGAAATTTTAAAGATTATATCGCCAATGCACCACATTCTAAGCACAGAGACTAAAGTATTAATATAAATAAAACACAATCATGGCTCTGACTTACGAGTATACTAATAAAATTGCCTCAAGTAAGACGGAAAGATTAGTAAAATCCTTCTAAATGTAAAAAATACAATATGTCTAGTTTTATATTTCAATTTTGTTTATTAAGCACTTGCAAATCCTTAAAATATTAATCTGTCTAGCCGAGGTAATTTTTATTCATTGGCAACTCTACCAAACACGAATAACCGTGTAAAATTGCGACGGCTACGCACACGTTAACAATACACACATTAATAGCTTAATTTGGCTTCACTTGTTTGTTTAACTCGTTCTGTTCATATATTGTTTTGGTCGAAGACGGCATACCATAAGCGTACAAAAGCGGTTGGCACTCTAGCCGTATCCGATAATTGTATACAAAAAATATATTAAAGAAGTATTATTATATTATATAAATAATTGTTACAAATTGTGTACAATGTTATAAAATATAGTCCCAACTCGTGAAAACTTGAACATATACAATGATATTATAATGATGTTAATTTCTTCTTCATTATTATGCAAATAAAGTGCCCAATAAATGTCACTATTACCTAATTAATGTTATATAAACATTGAAAACAAAACAGGTTAAATAAAAAAAAATATCATAAATAAATAATATTATAATATAATATTGAAATAAAATTACCTTCAAGGGAAAGCCTTTAGCCATGCCTATTGCGTAGGTATCTTTAATTAAGGCGTGGTCTCCCACTCGTTGAAGTTTACAACCATGGTCTGTTGCACGATAATAGTCTAAAACAGTTGTGTCGGCTATCAAAAGGTCCAAAGTTCCGTTCCTATAATATAAGATATCATTTAGTGAAGATAAAACTACATGATGATTTTATAAAAATGATTAAATACAGTCTGATAGTAGCACAATAAAATATAAAAATTTATGGACACAACGCTTAGAATGAAACGCACTTACCTAAATGAACACTTTTTCTCAAAGCATGCGATAGTTCATGAAAACTTTATATAAAATAAGACTGAGTAAAATATGCTGCTCTTGTCGCGATTAAAAAGCAAATTAGAAACTCGTTTCATAAATATATACTCGGTTGGAGTTTCATCATCTTATTTACCAATTTCATTAATTTTTACAAGCAATAATATTCTAAAGAGCGTAATTATGCCATCACTACATTACAATGTAATTATTCTTTAATTTGTTACAATCTAACCTTAGCCTTTGGATTCCTTCCTCAATGTCCTGAAGGGCGTAGCGACGCATTTGTTGCGCCAGCTGTGGATTATTTCGTTGAACGTAATATTCCGCTACCGAAGACCTAGCTGTCCCTACTCGTAAAGACAGCCACTAAAATTACCATATCTTAATTAATTGCTATTCCAAAATTAATAATAGCATTAAAAAGGTATTAATACCTACATTACTGCGTCCTTGATAATCGTCAACGGCATTGTGAAAAAATAACCCGGCTATTAGAGCAGCAATATTGGCAGTGTAACTGGCGACGAATATCACAGAGAAGCCACCCCACACGTTTATGAGGAACTTATTAGGCCAGCTCTTAGGTGCTTTAAACGCAACCAAATGACCACACAATAGACCCCACATTACCCATAGGGCGCTGGATATACTAAAGTTTTTTGATCTTTGTCGTCCCCATGGATTGAGTCCAAATGGAGATAGCCATTCATATATTGCTACAGCGATTGCAGTTACATTTAATGATGTAAATATTGCGATCCAAAGTTCTGGCGAAAAAGGTAATAAAAATGCCAGTAAAGGTATATCAGGTCTTTGATTTGGTGCGGCTAATATAGAAATTCCACTAAAATAGTATGGTTGACTAAAATCAATTGCTTCTGCTCTAGCAGCTGATACGCTAAGGGCTGCAAATGACATGTGAGCGGCTCCGGAAACTAAATCTCCAACAATGCCATCCCATTTTTCAGATTTTTCATGTGTACTTTCACTATCAAACACTGTTTTTCTTTCTAAATTTTTAAATCTATCTAATCTTTCATAACCATCAATATTTTCTGTATAGTAGTTTTCCTGACTAGACCAAAATTCTTTATCAAAATTTTTTTCTTCGTAGACCCTTCGAAATGGTTTAACAAGTTTTCTAGAACCGTATAGGCCATCTTCTACAATATACAAATGAAAATCAAATTCTAGTTCTTGCGCAATATTTTCTAATAGATCCATAGCAAACCCATAGCAGCAGTGAGAAGCCATTTTTAAAAATGTAGGTTTAGATGTGGGAAAAAAGAAATCATCAACGTCTTGTTCGATTTCTCTTTCTAAAACATTGAAAACGAGAGTAAGGTTATCACGATCTGAAGTTTGTGGGCGATGACAAAGTAACCCTCGCAGGCATTGACCGTCTTCGTCAAGTTCACCCTCCATTACAAAAGGAGGAGCTAACGCTGTAACTATACGAAAAATGGTACGTGCACCAGATGATTGACCGTGGGCGACTAGTCGACCTCCAGGCCAAACAATTGTGTGAAGTTTGACGGCACGACCTCCAATACTACCGACTTGTCTCCATAAATTTCCACCAACAGGATTTGATACTAAATTTAAAAACGAAAAAGAAGCTGTTAAGGCCGGTTCTGAGCCGCCAGCTAATGCTGCGGCTGAGGATAGTCGCATTTCTCTGTAACAAAATTATTTTTCAATCACCTTCATTGTATAATGTATACCACTATAATATATTTATAATATAATATAAACAATAAGGTAAAATATAATTAGTATGTATTTTACCATCATCAGTATTTCGCATAAAATTTTATCATAATAACAACATAAATGATACAGTTAATATATTAGTGAAAGCAATTAAGCTAAATTTTATTTATGTGAACAATAACTTGGTTTGAATACATGTATTTAATTAATTCTACTCTACGTAATGTTAGAATAACTATATTATATATAGCAATAGGTAGTAGAACTTGCTGGTACGCATAATACCTATTGAGTTTCACGTTGGGGTAACCACGAACAGGTTCAATGCAAATACGAAGCGAGATACAACAATTTTGTTATAAAGGCACGGCTTATTGCAATTGCTATGCCGGTCTATTTATCTTCTATATTTTTTATTTCCGTTTTTGTGGGATAAAGCAAAGGCTGTAATTAAAATGAATGGGACTCCAACACGATTTTAGAACACATAAAAACAACTTTACTATTGACCTGACCTACATAGGCGCCCTTAGTTTAAGAGGAACAAAAAGGAGAGTATCCGCTTCGAGTCATGTCAATGAAAGGGCATCATTTCGTTGAGTCAGCATGCACAGTCTGGCTGTCGGCCAAAATTTGCTTCCGTTATTTGCTTGATTTATGATAATGTGATCGAGTTGGATGTTACCCAGAAAAGGCATTTTTTACACTAAAAGTATAATTACTTTTCAAAAACAAGAGTACTTGATTTTATGAATATTTTATATATTTGGCGTGAATTTATTCGGGTTTCAAGATAAAAAAACCGTATTAACAGTGACTGTGCATGTAACTGCGTCTTTGGAGATATTTACTAAAGACGCTAAATTTGAAAATTTGTTCGAAATCGTCTTTCAAATTCATTTTCGCAAGATTTCTTGTAATGTAAGAAAATTACTGGACAGTTTTTGACGAAATTTCACAGTATGAAAATGTATACCCTAGGTTTAGCTTGTGGTTGTAAAAAGCCTTAAAAACAGCAGTTTCTAATTTTCAAGATAATAATTATGTTGATCATTGATAAGATAAATTAATTTACTACATGAATGTTATATTTATCCTAAACATATTTAATTACCTAAGCTGTATTCCGTAAAGCGCTGGAATAATCTAACAGCATTTAATAATAGTTAAAACGTTATTTAAATTTTTAGTAGTAATCTCGTTTACTCGAATAGACAGAGTCACAAGTCAACGTTAGATTGTAATAAATGAGAAAAGTTTTCAGTGAAAGTAATTTAACTGCCAGTTAGGACGATAGACGCAATTAGTTACACGTCACCAAGACATTAAAGCCTAATCCAGATTCAAGTAAAAAAATTACAATGGCGATAACTTGCTTTCATGAACAAATATGATTATAGTTAATAATTGTCAGTATATAATATATATTTGTATAAAAAAACCTAATCATTTTTGATCCAGTGGACAGAATACGTGAATCTAAACTAAAGGTTCAACTTAAGGTTAAGGTTAAAAGGTTCAAGCTCGGGTAAGCATAGCTGAATATTCATGTGCTTAGTTTGTTTTACAAGCGAACTTTGCCATTACTTTGTATATAAGATTGTCACCAAAATGTCTAAAGGAACTCCTACATCATATTATGTATCAAAATTTATACGTTAACAAAAATTGTAGCTTACGTTTAGCCTACCATTAGACATAAAACCAGCACAATATAGATGTACAGATCGCTTGGCTCGATTGTGATTGTATTATAATATATTTCTGTTTGTCTCGTTACTTTGAAGTCGAGATTGACTAAAGTCGAATTCGCAGAACCAAAATTATGTATAACTTATTTAATAAGGATTTATTTTATATTTAATGCAAAATAAAAACACATTCAATAAAACTCATAATTTTATATATATTTTATAAATTCTATTATAAATGTCCAAAATTACGTAACCACTAATATTCACTTCACGTTTTTTATATTTATATATTAAATAACGCTTCAATAAGCACGTGCCTCGAAGTATTTCATAAGTCGATTTGATAAGTCAAGCGCAAAAATATATCATTTTCTAAAACGGAACAGACTATTTAGATAAACCAACCAACATGAAACCAATTTTACTGGTTTTTTTTTCAATGTACTAACAAAATAAAAAGGATTTTATTATATACATATTTATATTTAATTTGATATTGTCATTATTACCTAACTAACTTCAAATATATAGCTTAACCCAAGATGGCCCAGTGTTGTGAATATTAACCGTTTGCGTGTTCAAAGCCGAGCAAACACTGCCGAGTTTTCATCTCATGCTCGGCGGTAATGGAAAAATAAAACATTGTGAGAAAACCTACATGATCGTTGCATGGAAATGTTTTACATAGATAGCTATCCACTAACGCGCATTGAAGCAGCGTATTAGAAGAATCTTCTTTTACTCCAGAGGTAAAAGACTACAGGTTAGATAGATCATAGCCTAAGCCTAAAAATATTTAAATTAATTTATAAGCAAATGACTTATTTTTTTATTCGTCTCATTTGCTATTCGTAAATCTAGTTTATTCATAATATGTAGTAAGTAATATTGTTATACATATTATACTTACAAGAAACCGTATTGTGTGACTTGGTAAATATGTAACAAAGTTAAAGTTCTCTGTGGGACAAGTAACCCTTTTGCATATTATATTATCTCTGAAAGCGAGAAACAAGACCAAAATGTATAACCAGTGTATGGTTGGGTAAAATTGCTTAGAACAAACAATATTTTATACAATAAACTTATCACCTTTTAATATCAACAACTTTTTGAAATTAACAAATAATATAATAGTGGTTTATCAATTAAACAAATAAAAATACTGGAATCGGTATTTTTACAATAAACGGCAAACAATGACAACTTTTTTTCAGTTCAAAACGATTTACGAGATTACAAAAACAACTCATCGTTGGAAAAGCACTAAATATAATAGCAGATATATTAAAACAAGCCAGACAAAACCTTACCGTGCTAAGCGTAGCTTGCAAACAATATTTCATATTTTTAAATATATTATGCATGTTAAAAGTTTCTATTTTATAAACTTTTAAAAAAATGTAATTAGCTGTCTATATAATTAATTAAAACTAATTAGACGATAAAAAATTTCAATTTATAAATTCGAAAATATGAGCACATACGTTATTACTGACGACTGATACTGGGAATTGTGTGTTTTAGAATTTCTGACCAAATTTTAAAGATTAAAACATGGAACTATACGATATAAAGCTATCAAAGCGCCGTTGTAATAAAAAAGTATAAACATGATCTATCGATCACTTGATGTTTATGAACTCAAGCTACGAGATCAAAATAGTACAAAAAGCTTTTTATTACTTATGACATTTTCTCTGCAGTAACTATACTAAACTGCTACACTTCAAAGACTGTTGTAGAAGAAAATAAAGATAGAATATTATTGCGTTTTTATTATAACTAATAGTCCGAGAAATCTATAATAATAATAATAATGTCCTCCGCCCCGATTTCGGCCAGGGCGGCCAATTTCAAGAGAGATTAGCTAACTATGCAGGAGTATATAGTGCACAAGTATGTGCGCAAACACAAGTGCACTCTCTATTACCTAACTCTCATAATCCGATGGGACGGCAATCCGACGTCCAACTTCCAGTCTCCGTTGCTACTGAAAATTTTCTGATGGACAAATCCAATAACTTTTTATTGGCCCGACCTGGGAATTGAACCCATGACCTCCGAGTCTGCGGCCTTACATCAAGCCACTAGACCAACGAGGCAGTCAATAATAATAAAGATTAAACAAGCAAGTTTTGTTTATATTTTCTGTGTTATTTAAATATGAATTAAGTTAATTTGACTGTTATAGGTTACATTTATTTTAAAAAAGGATAAATTTTACCCTCAAGGGCTCGTAGGAACTTGTCATGTCAATGACGCTATGTAAAACGTTAAAATATTTCACATTATAGTATACTAATATTATAAATGCTAAGTTAACTCGGTTCGCTAATTGTTAACTTCTGTCATAATTAAATTGGATATACTAACCTTGATCCTAGATAAAGGACATTTTCCACGACATTACTTGACGGATTTTAACGGCAAAAAAATTAAATCATATCAAATCAGGGAGTACAGCACTTCAATATAAATAACCATAAAACGATTTTCAAACTGATTGACTGACTTATATTTTAACTCAAATGCTCAAATAGTATAAAAAATATAAAGTTGACTAACCTAAAATGTCGACATGATAAACTAAAAAAGAATTTATAGTTATACTCCTGGGAAAAAAGAAAAGACAACATTTTCGTATGAATTCCGGCAAAATTTATGTCAAGTCAAATAGTTGGTTGGGTAATGTAAACATGCAAACTACACGAGACAAAGTTGTATACGTGCTAACTTAGGACGTATTTTGTGCGGGCGTGATAATTTGGTACATACTAAATTTGAAATACATAGTCAGTCTTGCAATATTTTTGTTTTAGACTTCTTTCCTAAAACACGGCCAATTTATTTTGAGAGCTTTCCAAAGTATGAAGATCGAAATTTCTGACATGAAATTTTTGAAATTAATGTAAACCAAAATATCAATCAAATCAGTGAGCAGAACAGTAAACCAGCAGTAACAGAAATACAGCAAAATTAATAAACCTTTAATTGAAAGTATTTAATATATAATATTAATATAGTATTTAACACTAGAAAAGAGGAAAATACGAGGCAATTATGAGTGCCAGCAACATTCTATGGACCATGAAATAAGAAATAAATATAGTGAAAAAAGAGTTTTGTAGACGGTCAAGCTGACCGTAGACAAAGACAGCTAAATTTATTTAGCATCTTTTCACAGACTATTTTTACAAAGAAATATTAATAAAAAATAAAAAGTATAGACTCCCATTTTTTAGTTGTTTTTTTTATTCAATATTAAAATACGTAAAATTGAACGAAGTCAGAAAAACGATAAAATTATTGAGTGCTTGAAATCATCACCAAATAATTTTATATAACTATCTTATACCTGATCACTGTTGTCAAATCATAGAATATTTGTTTTTCTTAAGATATACTTCAGAAAATAACATGTGATTTCAGTATATTATCACAAGTCGTTTGGGCCAAGTTAATGCTGGTTCTGATATAAACCGACCAACCTTCGCCTTTTAGATAGAGGGACGTAAAAGTAATCTCGTGCCGTTGTCGGACTCGCTAGTCAATTTGCTTTTATGATGATGCTCCACGCTTGTTACCATTCTATTATTTATTCTATATATCGTCTTTCCTTGGAAAGTGAAAGATTTTGAAATAAAAATTAACACTCCTTTGTTGTAACACAGATAAAATAATTAAAATCAGTGCGTTTTTTGCAATTTTGATTTACATTTTATTAAAGCAATTTATACATATTATTATTAGATTCGTAAATATAATATGAAACATATTAACAAAAACGCCCACTTGAGTTATCTTTCATTTTCGAAATGATAAAAATGTACGAAGCATTTTCTATTGTATTTGAAGATAAGTATTGATGACAAGTGAATAAAGTTTATCCGTTTTAAGTTAAAATTGTCAAAAAATATTTAAAAGTAAGCGTCGACCCTTGGAACTCCTTTTGTATATATTTTTTAAATAAAAGTTAACTGGAATTTAAACAATGCATATAACGAAATATTTATCACAATCTTGAAATCAAGTCAATAAACAAGTATTAAAATAAAATTTAGTTCTGGGACAAAATAAAAGACCTTAAATTATACGTTCATATACATTACATCAGCAAAAAGTCCACGTTGTAATAAAGAGCTCTGACACAAAAAGATCCATCAAGAAGAACGCAATCAGTCATAGCGATACCCGATATTAGGGTACCACAAAAAGTAATGAATTATCGCAAGGTCATCGTTAGTTGTTTGCTTATCAAAAAACCTTTAAGATTGACATATTAATTAGACTTCAGTTACTAAATATTAAATCATATTTTATTTTGTTATGATCGTGTATAAAAATGAAGTATACCATAAAATGACTCATTAGTCGTCCGTTTTATGGTTCATTTATCGTACAATTAATTAAATGTGGAAAGCCAATTTTATTAAAGATATAAAAAGAAAAATTATACGTATTACTTATTTTTACTGTGTCTATTTATAAAACATCCAGTCAATATTATAAAGGGTATTGTTATTTAGTTTGTTTATCTAGATTGGCGTAAAAGTATTACTACAATTAATATGAAATTTCATTTTATTTTAGTATAATTTCATAATGGCCACAGGCTTTATTATATGTTTTAATGTTAAATACTTTTTGAGATATAGCTTATTATTTCAATAAAGCCAAAATAAAAATAGTTGATCAGGGCGATTACCGATTATTATTTGCGAATGCTACCATACCATAACTTTGTATGAGACATTTGTATTTTCCTAAAATTTCTACAGTTCTGTCAACATTATATATCTGTTTATTATAGATGATGAGTCTTAGTAACAATTTTCAATCGTGCGTATAAACATCAATTTTTTTTTATAGCATGAATTCGACTTAATCCATAACTGTGTAATACCTTATATATAATAATAATAACAATAATAGTCGTCAAGACCGATTTTGGCCACGGCAGACAATCTCAAGAGAGATTAGCCAACTTCACAGGACATATTGTATTGCACAAGTGCGTGCACAAACACAGGTGCAATCTCTTTCCCTAATTCTTCTATTTTAGCCCGATGGAGTGTACACACTTCCAACTTTCATATTCCGGGCTGAGAATTTTTATAGATATTCTATATTTTACAGATATATTTTATAGATATCAATATCTTTTTAGTGGCCAAACCTCCAAGGACCTCCGAGTCTGCGCCCTTTTAGTTATATATATTTAAGTGTATATATGTATATACCATATTTTGTTAAATTAAATTATATTTTATTTTTATGTCTGCAATGAACAAATAATAAATAAATGTGCTGTCGAATTGGAGGGCGTTAGTAGCTACGAAACAGTTTTATACTATTGTAGTTACTATCCTATATATTGTTTATGATATGTTTAATTTGTTCAAAATAAATCAATAAAAATAATAATTGATGAGGCTTTATTAAAAAATGCTTACCTAACAAATTCCATAGAAAAATCTGACGCAGCATCACTGGGTTCATCCCAACATGATGCTACAGCGTCACTAAAAAACTGCGCTTGAGCAGACCACGCGTCGCAAGCACGAAGAACTCTCCGAAGAGCACCAACCATCATTTGAACAGCGGCACGTGCGAATGTATCATCTAGTAATATAAATCTTAATTGAATTATTGCATGCTTGACTTATTATATGGTTAAAAAAGGAATCTCATTAAAATGTTTATCTTAGTATTTTTATGTATCACAGCTACAATATTCCACTTACCAATTTTCATCGGTTGAGGATGCAACGCAAGTAAGCCGATAGGTAATGAATTAAATATCTCAGTGATATTATTATTCTTTTCTTTCGTCGGTTCATCGTCTTGTTCCATTTGATATTTATACATCTCTTCGCTATCTTTAACGTTATTCATTTTAGAAGTATGCACCGTGGGATTCATCATGAAATCACTAATATCACTTGAAAACAATACACTATCTCTTAGGTCTGTATTATCAATATTACTTATAAATTTTTCATCGTATATTACATTTTTAGTTTCATACGATTCATTTATATTTATACTATTTACATACTTATTAAAAGATTCATTTTTTAATTTACTAGAGCTAGTACGTCTACTCTTATTTCTATCAAGGAAGGACTTATTTTCCTTCTCTACTGAATTGATTTCGATTTTAGAAGTTTCAACGCCTTTATTATTTATACTATAATTCCTTATTCTTTCTTCACTAATATTGCGACTACTATTATACGACTGACTAAAATTTATATATAATAATTTGTTGTTTATGTGCGTTTCATATTTATTTATATTTCTACTACCACGACGAAAAATCAAATTTTTCGATACATTTCTTACTGAAGAACTATTTTCTTTAATAATATAATTATTTAAAATCTTGCTATATTCCTTCTCGAGTTTAGGAAGTTCAACATTCTCTATCAAATTATTGTCTGCATCTCGTTTTTTGCGTTCCAATTCAACTTCCTTTAATGCTTCTTTCTTATGTCTAAGCTTTTGAAATTTATGCTCATTTTCGTCTTCAACACTCGTTCGGTTGTCGATGTTGTGGAAGACATCAAACTCGCTAGAAGAGTCGATCCATATCCAAAAAAAATGACCATCAAGCATGTTAAGGCGTTTTGCTTCATCCATCACAAGCTTAGTGTAATGTATATCACATATCAAGACGACGACACCTCGTGTTAGCCTTGAGACCTCAGCAAGACGCCTACATTAAGATAAAGAAAATTCAAATTCAAAAGCTACAAATATCTTATTTATAACAAGATTGTAATTTTTTGTTTTTTCCATTTTATCGCAAGCACTTTAAATAAACCGCAAGTCGGTAGATTAAGTGACTTACCTGAAAATAGCACGGCGAGTGTACTTGGTGGGAAGTGAAAGCCATTTAGGATTAAGCGGTTGAGTTGTAAGAATTGAAGACAGATCCTTTCTTAGAGATAACGTTAAATATATATCTTCCTCAGCGAGTAAAGTAAATGAATGCCAATGTGTGTGCAGGAGCGTGGCTCTGTTAAGCGAGATATGACAATAATATTACTTATTTTAATTAAAGCTTATTACAATATACATGAAAATTTCATTTTAATCTATAATCAGGATTATTAAATATTTTCATCAAGTTTATTAAAACTGCAATCATAAAGATATAATTAACGAACCTGAGTGCATGCAATGTTTCTCGTGCGGTTATCTCCAATCGAACCTCCAAAGGCAACAATTCCTGCAAAAAATATATATTAGCTGATTATATATAGTTTAATTTAAAAAATATATAGGGTTTTTTACAAGAGCGTCATTATTAGTTCACGTCGCGTTGTAATCGTTGTTAAAGTGGGTTATAAATGACCACCATTTTCCAGCGACACGGCTGGAGTTCGGATGAAAGAAATGTGAAATGTACGAGCAAATTCTTTAAAAAATTGCTCAAAGCAATTTCTTTTTACTTCCGATAGATTCGAGAAAACCATTTTATGCGTTCGAATAACATTTGTTATCGAAGCAGCTTTATTTTGTAGTGTAAAACATACGTGCACTCTACATGTATGTATGTATGGCACTTATGCATTGTATTAGACGATTTTATATTTATATGAAGATGATAAAAGAGCTCTTAGTTAGTATTTGTTGATAATCATTCAGGATATTTATAAATTTTATATTTTATTAAAAAAAAATATATTATAGCATGTATATAAAATGAGATGAAAAAGAGGAACACCTAACTTCGGACGACTCTTCATTCGAAACCGGTGGGAGCCTTTAATTTATCTTATCTATATCTTTTACTTAATTTATCTCATAAACTGCTTATAACTTATAGGCTAATTTTGATATTTTTGAAATTATAAAAAATACACTGTAATAAGTAAATCATATTCAACTAATAACATTATTATTACATATCCGGTGAATAGAAATGTATTATATCCAAAATTACTTTAAATCTGTCTCTGTAGTTTTCTGTATATAGTATAATATAAATACAAATAAGTCGAGATGGCCCAGTGGTAAGAACGCGTGAATCTTAACTGATGAACGTGGGTTCAAACCCAGGCAAGAACCTCTGAATTTTCATGTGCTTAATTTCTGTTTATAATTCATCTCGTGCTTTTCGGTGAAGGAAAACATCGTGAGGAAACCTGCATATGTCTAATTTCGATGAAATTAGACACAATTTTGCCACATGTGTATTTCACCAACCCGCATTGGAGCAGCGTGGTGGAATAAGCTTTACACCTTCTCCTCAAAAAGGGAGAGGAGACCTTAGCCCAGCAGTGGGACATTTAAAAGCTGTTACTTTATTATTATAATTATAAATACAAAACAAGACCGTATTACCTAATTTTATTTCATCACAACCAAATACTATAACAATATTATTTATGACACACTAAGCATATTTACATACACATAACATCAAAAGCAATTGTTGTGTCAGTCAGTGTCAAGGTATAACAAATAACACCCAAGTGTCAACGATATTATTATATGACCTAGCCACAAAGCATGTTCTTGTTACAGTTATATGTCTGACTCTTACTAAAAATGATTTGCTATGCCTTCAATACTACTTTTATAACAAAGGGTTATCGACGATGAATCAAAATTCAAATATCTATACGAATGGTTATGTTTTTTTTACTGGAAACGGATTGCGAGTCCGATGTTTTCAGTTTTATGACATGTTCACCAGTTGTTGACTGAAATTAAAATGATTTTCAATTTTGTACGCTATCCTATCTTATAAACCATTTGTAAATAAATAAAGTCTATTCAAGTAATAGTCAGCTTTGTGATTTTATGAAACTTTTATTATGATTAAACGGAAAATTGTAAACAAAGCAGATCAAGAAAGGAAACCTTTTAATTAAATTAAAACTTGTATTTATTACAGATTATTATTATTATTAGACTGACTATTTGATACTTTATGTAGTTTTTGAAAGTATTAAAAAAAGGCTTCGAAAAGTATGAACGAAAATAAGAGTAGTTGAAGAATTAAGTAGTTCATTACAGAGAGGTTATCATTAAATTGTGTTAAAAGATGTTATTAGTTATACAAACTTTGTTTCTTTTATAAAAATGTTGACTAAAAGCTGTGTGTAAGCTTATAAAGCTCGAAGAATAAAAAAGATTCTAGCTTTGCACGAACGTTTAAATTTAACTACCGTTAAATGACTTTGCACATTTTTTTCTGAAAGCGGTTGTTTTGTTGATTAGAGGGGATTTCACGATAACGAACCTGCATTCTTCCACGAGCATGTAACAAAATACTCTTAAATATGTTACCGAAGACCACTAAATTTTAATGTGATATTTTGGTCGAGTACTTACATTAGCAATGGTGTAGGAGAGGTGCAGGTGAGAAGGCGACGCCCGCAGCACAGGTACGCCGGCACGGGCAGCGGTCGACACCATGGCCGCGGCGGCAGAACCACCACCGCAGACCAATAGCGCCGCCACCCGACGACCGTCAAACGCCGCACACGTTTGCTCCAACACCCGCGTACTGAATCTGTTATGGAAAAAATAATTAAAAAATTATCATGTGATATATATTTATTTACGCGATTAGTTTCGTATTCTGAATCTTTTCCAAACTTCAAAATATGCAAATAAAATAATTTACATAGCTAAATCGAATAAAAATAAAATGAGACTTTAATATTACATGGGCTTGATAGCAAAACCTAAGTACATCATAATGCTTGAATCAATCTGTAATACAATATTACTCTGTACTCCGATATAACCACATATCAGAAGATCATTAGCAAGGATCACAATACTTCGCATTGACCTTTTTGTGATTCATAACACTATACAGCTAGTTTCATTTTATCTTAACTTAATTACTTGTTATCGTATATTTTGAAAACAAATTTGTAAGTTTAAATTTTACTTAACAATTTTAAATAATAAAATATTAAGATAATTTCTTTTTTATAAAAATTAAAATTAATCAATATATGTTTAACGGTACCTAAACTAGACGGTTTTTTAAAACAAAAGATAGGTATGGTTAATTGTATAACGATTGTATACAAATCAGTACAAAAACTCATTATAAAACTAAACGAAATGAATAATATTTTCCTCTTAGTCTTAGTAATGAGACTCATACAAATTAGAAGATTAACTTTAAACATAAAAAATACATTTAAAAAAATGCAATTGGATAGTTGCTACGATACTGATGCTATAATAGTTACAATTTAAACTATAATTGGTTCCTAAAGAAAATAAAATAAAACAATAATTATAAACCATGGTAAAATGATTTCTAATTTATATAATAATTAAAAAAAATATGGCAATATACAAAAATATATTTCCATTGCATTTGTAGATCATGCTTTAGATGCGCGAAATAATATCTTACAAGATATAAATGACAAATAGATACAATACAGCCGTATTTCTACAAAACCACATTACATACACTATTCAGTTTCAATTTAAACCTTTAGTGCTGCAGAAGTGTTCTCAAATTTAGAGTCTTAAAAGCGTCTAGCGCGTTTTCAATATAAAAGAATGACTTCGCGCGAATACCCCAAGGTTTGGAGCACGTTTGAGAGAATAACCGAAGATGGAAGGACATTGGAATTTATAATAGAAGACATCCCAGAGGCTCTATGGACTACTGCAGTTGAATTTATGCTTGGAAATTATATACGGGAAGACGTCTGGTGGACTACAGCCGGTAATATTATCTCTAAAGGAAATTCGGTATAGTACTGTGCACGATAATAATGCGATTCGCTTAATCCTAACTTTCATTTATTTTCAACAATACTCTATTCTCTGTCGTAATAACGTTATTATTCTTTCGCTTTCGTTATCTTTTCTTATTTAATTTTATTGTGTATAATCTGAGTAATCAACATTTATTTTATTAATAATATATTAACTTTAATATATTATTAATAATAAATACTTGCAAATTATGTTCATGTAACGTAAGTATAACTTATATGGTTAATAAAAATCTATATGCTTTCCTACTCACACGTATTTTAATATTTTTTTCAAGTTGATAAATGTTCAGCTTAAGTACGCCTTGTTCGCGATACGCCAGATGTTAAACATTAATCAAGACAGCCTCCCTCGGTTCAGGACGTGAAAATTTTTTGCAATTAACCAAATCTCGTCTTATGTTGTCGGGCGCTACACGCAAGAAAATAACGAGTCGTCAAGAAAATTTGCTTGGGACTCCCGCCAAACAATGATGTTACCACAAGTTAGCACCCTGTTTTATTACTTCTTTCTTCACATACATAATAAAAATTGTTGGGGAATTTAATTAAAATGTATCTTAATAATTTTCATAATTGCAGTATTGTCTATTTTCAATTTTAATTATTATTATGAAATTAATTAAAACCTTTTTTAATACGAGTCCTTACTAAGTATTTGTTTTAACACTGATCCGGGTTCACTGACATTGAACCCAAGTATTCCAATCCGGGCTAATAGTTACCCAAATAGATTAAGGGCTTCGGGAGAATTAAGTGTCTTGCTTAAAACAAACAATCCAAGTTAAACATCAGAAAGCTACGGTCACTTCGGTCATTCACTACTGATGAAATAAATGACCTCTTTAGGAATAACCTATTTTTTTATTTATTAGTCGTTTCAAACAAAAATTCGTTGAGGAGTCAAATTCGTAAACATTATATTTTTTTCATCATGCTTATGTATGAGTCGGCCTAGTGGTTAGAATATGTGAATCTAACTAAAAATTGCGCCTTTTTTGCGAAATTTTCATGTGATTAATTTATATTTATTATTTGAAGCAAAATATAGACAGGACCTGCAGATTGTTTCTAATGAAATTCTGCGAGCATCCACTAACGAAACCAATCCAATTTAACAGCTTTTGTACGTCCCACTTTTAGGCTATGACCTCTGTAAACAATGTGATTTGAGTTGGTGCTTTTATAATATTTAATGTTTATATGTTGGTCTTTCTTTCTCTTTATATATTGCACGCCATTGTATGGCAAATTATACGCTGAATAAAAGTTTTGAGTTGAGATGATCCCTACCAGGATTCGAACGCGCAATCTTTATTAAAGATCTTTATGTTCTATCCACTGACCATCTTATCACTTCAAATAATTTATTTATTGCTTTTATGTTAAATTATCGTCTACAGAATCATATTTTTCTATACTAATACATTGGCACTTATCAAGTGATCCTATGTTGATAAAATCCGCTATATCGTTCACGTTTACATATAAGAAATCAAAAAATACACAAGGTCAGGGACAGGGATATTAAAATACTTTGTAAATCAACGAAAATTGCTAAGTAAAAGTCTTTATGAAGTCTATAATCAGGTTATATTTCGAACAGCGAGTTATAACCCTAACAATAATTGTGTCAGGATTCAGTGTGTTCTAAGTCGCTAGAAATCGTTTTAAACTTTACATCAAAAGCTAATAGTGACTTCAATAGGTTTTAAAAATAAATAAAAAACCAATATAATTGTTTTATTCTCTGACAGACTAGGAAATTGATCATGATTGCTTTATTTTTCTTGTAATTTCTCTGTTAAAGTCATTGTTTCAAGTAGTCAATGTCATTTTTTAGGATTTAATTGGTAATTTTTAGTGTCAAAATTACTAGAAAATATTACTTTTACTGAGTTACAATAACTTATCTAATTATAAGTTAGGCTTTTAATAAAAAAATCGTACTTTTCAAATCTATACTAATATTATAAAGAGGTAAATTTTGTGAGGTTGTCGGGGGTAATCTCTGGATCTACTTAACCTATTTTGAAAATTCTTTTACCAATATAGAGCCAGATCATTTGTGAGTATCATAGGCTATATATTAACCCGAAAAATGAAAAGACTTTTTCGTAGTAGTGGGTGAAATTTGCAAAGTAAGTCGGAGAAAAAACGGTCGAACGAAAACGTTTCTCACGAACGCGGTCTTAACGATGAGAGATATATGATTAAGTTCTAGAGAAATTTTATGTAGAGGTTGATAATGCCTACAAAAAAGCATATGTCTAATTTTTATATTTAATTTTATATTAAAAAATAATTTAAATAGTTAGGTCATGTTTTCGTTGGACATATTATCAACAATTATGAATTTTTATCAAAATAAGTAAACTTATCGTCTCAAGTGATTAAAACAAAAGATTTTTCTCTTTTACTGCATATAATTTTAGTGTCGTAATCTATTGAGTGATATTTTTATTAGACGTTTTTTTTTAATTAACAACACGTCAATCTATTTAAAAATAAATTGCTTTATTACCAAGGAAATTTTATTTAGGTAAAATTCATTTTTATAGTTTGATTTTTGGTTGCATAGTTTAAGAGATAATTTAAAATATCAAATAAGCTAGTAAATAAAGCTAAAAATAAATTTACTAATGTTCGGCCAATCGATCACAAGTAAAAATGTTTACCGTCCAACGAAGCACGGGTCAGCTAGTATTGTATAAACTAATTAGTCGAGCCAACAAATTTGTAAAATAGCATTAATAAATTAGACAAACGAAATAAATTGTATATTAAAAGTCAATTTTACTATAAAGAAATACATGAAAGTTTTATTTATCATAAATTAATTCCAAAAGAAATCCTGAATTTCAATTTGATATTCAAAACAATACCATTCCATTATTTATTTTTAATCGTTTCTAATAAATTTAATGGTTCCAAATTGAAATTGGATT
Source organism: Nymphalis io (assembly GCF_905147045.1). Taxonomy (NCBI): domain Eukaryota; kingdom Metazoa; phylum Arthropoda; class Insecta; order Lepidoptera; family Nymphalidae; genus Nymphalis; species Nymphalis io. The sequence goes on along the minus strand of NC_065892.1, from coordinate 8,609,855 downwards.
TCAATATCAGAAATTAATTCACGGAGAGGGGCGCCGTTTATGTGAAATCAATACAGGAGCAAAGATAATTAATTTAAGACTTTGAAACTGACAGGAACAGCAGAAGATCCACAAGCTATAGAAGAGTATCGAGTGCTGCTGACATCTATCGTCAAGCAGAAGATGAGTTTAGCGTGCTTCCTTAAAGAAAGCGACGGAAAGGGACGCACACTCGTTGGAGTAAACATGTGCATGGTACAGGAAAAGGAACGCTTTGTTGAGCACAATCCGGTAAAATTTATATTAAATTTGGAAAGATTTAACATAAAAATATTTATAGAACAGAAATTTAAAATTAGAACACATTTTGTTTAAGCAGTCAGATACAATGTTGTTGCGATATTATTAAGACTGTTATTCAATATACATAAACTTTTATGGGTATTATTTTAATATAATACAAAAAAAATATATATATTACAAGAACTTGATTGATACTGGATGTATCAATAATTATTGTACATTTGAACAGACATATAAATAAACCTGTTCAATTGAATATTTTTAAAGTTAGGGCTTATAATTACAATGTAAACAAAATCAAAAATCTTTTAATAAACGTTACTGTGGTTTTATATTTTATTTTATAAAAAGGATGGAATACTTCAGTCGGCTACATTTTTAAAATAGTAATGTTGAAGCAAACGTATATCAATATTTAAGCACTTACAAATAAATTGGAGAGATATTGCCTTTCTATAAATCCCAATCCAGGAGGCAGTGAGCAAATTTTTGCCACGAAGATGTCATAAATTCATACCTTATTTCAGGATAACAAGTGTGTATTTGAAAAGAGAAATATTATATTTATAACTTGCAAGATTATTTTAAAAAAAGAATATTTTTAGCTTAACAGTTGCATGAAATGCAAGCATTAAGTTTGTTTTATAAATACATTTTATCATGACCACAAAAAGTGTAGTAAATGTCCGTTGCTAGCTTATTATGGATTTCTCCCTTTTTTGAGTTTTTAATTAATCAATTGTATAAAACCATATAATAGACGGGCAAAGCAAATACAAAATAATTAACATTAAATAAATATAAAAAAAATTAAGGTTCTACTGAAATATCTAAAAAATGGCGAGATAAAAGCAAAAGAAAGAACAAGTAATACAAAAAGTAATATACTCACATTAAAATGTTTATTTCTTTTTCAACAGCCTAAAACAAAAGCGGGTTTGCTCTCGCTTTGTATGTTTAGCGAAGCCATGAAAGTGACAGCGATTTACGACAAGAACGACGTAAGTAAATATCTCATGGGAGCTGGCCTTTCTGTATCTCCAGAATACCGAGGGCATGGAGTGGCTGTTCAGCTGCTTAAATGTAGGCAAGTACTTTTTGAGAATAATTAAACTGTATGTATGTATTTTTAAAACAAAATTGAAAATCACTACTACAGGAGGTAGTGATTTTTATAAACTTTAATGCTTTACATACTTTTTAAAATAATTTTCTTCGTATTGTTGTATAAATGATAAATTTGAAATAAACAGTGTTCAATTAGTTGACTTATTTGTATTATTGTAAATTAAAACAAATATCTATATAAATAAGAAAGAAAAATGAGAAAATGAAAAAAATATTGGTTCAGCTTTTATTAAAATTCAAATAAATTTAAAGTGTGCTGCTATACTTTAACATTTTAATCTGATATGTATTTTCACGAACTAAACTTTCAGAATGCTGCTGGCCAAAGAAGTGGGTTTGAAAGTTACAGGCGGAATATTCACAAGCTCTTCGGCACAGCGATCCGCGGAAAAAGCGGGAATGGAATGCGTGTACCATATTCCGTATAAGCAGTTCGGAGAACAATGCAAAATCGACTTTAATTCATCCACTAAAGATCTTAAAATATTTGCCACAAAAGTGGAATAAAACTGAAATGATGATTTAGAATAAAACGAAAAATATCTCTCGAAATATTAAAATAACGCTATTATAGTAGTGTAGACCTTTTACGACTTCATACAACGGGATTGTAAAAGCACTTCAAAATTAATGTTCTTATTAAAAGAGAGACAGGAATTCGTTCTTATGCATACTATGAATACTAATGGATGCTTTATATTTTATGTAAATTCTGTAATGGAGTCTTATATTAATTTTGATATATTTTTATAATGTCACGTTAAGCATGTATACTTCGTAAATAAAAGTTTTGTGTCTCTATTAAAATATACAAAAATATATTTTTCCTTTTATTTTCCTTATAATCAGTTTTATAAAAATAATCTACTCTTATTTCTTATTTTGCAAATCATTGGATTTTGTATTAAGTATAATTATTAGAAAAATAAGAGATTAGAAGATAATATAACTATTAGAAGATTAAGAGTTAAGCTTGTAGTAAAGATTACAGCGATTGTACTCGTCGCTTGTAGCTCTGATACGGACGAGTTAAGCCAAGCCATTCTTCTGCACAGTTTGTTGAAGCAACATGTCTGCGTAGTCTTATTTTAGCTACCTCGAGCTATTTTAGGAGCCTCGTCACCTAAAACCCCTGTTTTACGGTGATCAACCGGCGAACTTTACTAGTGAGTCACCAAAACCATGCTATGCTACATGCACGCGTCGACATGGGCCTTAAGATGAAGTATCTCATCAATTCATCATCTCATTTGACAAAATATCATAAGCAGCTTATGAGCTCCTCGGGATAAGACAAACTTTGTAGGGCTTGTGCAATCACGACTGGGGGTACCCCAGTAAACTCGTGGTCTAGTTCGAAGGGTGAGTAAACCAAGGTAACTACAGGCACAAGGAACATAGCATCTGAGTTCCCAAGGTTGGTGACGCATTGTGTGTAATTATAATAGGCAATGTAATGATTGGTTAATGTTTCTTACATCAGCAATGTCTGTGGACATTGGTGACTATCTATTTTATAAAATATAAATAGGATGAACATACGAACATGTTATGTACATAGACTGCAAAAATCATAACATTTGTTTTACCGGAGACGAGTTATATAATTTGTGTAAAATAGGGTGACGTGACACGTGACCAGGATTTAAATATGTGCGTATGAAACTTGACATGTTATTTAAATAAAAAATATAGACAATTATTCTGGGCTCATTGTGGTCCTATGCGGCTTAGAGCAATTACTAAAATTAAAATTAGTTCTATATTTTTCTACTTTTACAACCTTCCCCTTCAAAGATCAAAGCTTGACTTATATTCAAAGGATTTAAAGATGTCTGTGTTTAATTGTCTGCAGGGAGTTTCAGCTTTATGACTACGTAAGGATTGCCTAAAGGAATGATAAACGATTCCTCGTTTGAAATGTAAACGACTTCTAGTTAGTGAGTTGATTTTACATGAATATATATTATATATATATTTTAATCTATGGTCATTTTACTTATTTTGATTGTCACATAGAAGACACCATACGGTATCATGTATTAAGCTTATATTTCGATAAACATACAAAATATATTTTAAATGATATGCTATGGGACACATTTTTTATTAAATTTGTAATTTATTTATTTTTTATGTACCATCATTTATTATATTACCATTTATTTCATTTTTGTTTTGTGTGGTTGTTTTTTATAGAATTTATGTATATATAATTAATATCTAGTTACTCTCCATTTTTAGTGATAATACCCTAATACTGACACAAATTCGGATAAATATATGTAAACGCTTTAAAATATTTTGCTCATTTTGAAGCTTATCCCGTGCGATATATTATCCGCTTAAAACAATAAAGAAATGCTAACACCGATAGTAATAATGGATTGCAAATTAGGCTAGCGTAATATTTAGAACATTAGCTAAATCGTCGGGAGCATTATGACTCCCAATTAAACGAAATTATAAACGCATTTATGAATACCTAAATGTTCCTTGCGACAGTATGGAGGTCTTAATACACTTTCTTTTAAGCATAGTTATATTTTTATCTGATTTTTCTGCTTTAAATATAAATACAATTTTCCAGAATTTGAAATAAATCCTGTTACTTTTGTAAAGGACTATTATGTGTAAAGATTTTAGTATTTGTAGTTTTCACAAACACTCACACTCACTCAGACACATATTAAACTTCCGATAACGAAAGAATAAAGAAGTTACTTTTTTTTCTTCAGAAAAAAATCATGGTGGAAACCATTGCTTCATAATCATCAAGCTGATGTTAATACACGTAATTTCTTATTGATGTGCATATTATAGAACAGGCACTGAAACTTTAATGAAAATCTACTTATACCCACCTAATATGGAATATTTTATATATTCCGTATTAGGTTATTACTAAAAACTTAACACAAAATTATTAAATGTCTAAATTATGATATCAGCAAAATTATCTATAGCAGGGTAACTGCACGCTAATAGTATATATAAATAGGATTAGTGACGTTGACCTAAATATTGTGTTAAGTTATTAATTAGCTTAACTTGCTCAAGTTTAATAGTTCATACGATAAATTTCCATTATTTATAATGCTGTAAAACTATTACTGTTTTTCCATTAAAAGTGCTCAATTGATTTTTTATTTCAGCTAATCGACTTGTCAGTGTCCAGACTTTGTATCGGTATATCGGTTTTTAATGAGTTTTAACTACGGTGTCAAATCCCATAGTCAAGTGAGCAGAATATATCCCGCAAGTGTACATAAACATGTACTCACTTTATTTTACCTCACACTCATAATCCGTTTGGATAGCAATCCAACACGACCGGCGAAAGATCTGGGGGTAAATTCTAGTAACAAACTGTCATTTTGTCGTAATCGAATCGAAGCGTGATCGTTGCAGTTTATCTGTTTTCCTATTTTTTAATTTAATTATCAACTATTGGCATAAACGTTAACAATTAAGTTTGATATAGACACAACGGTGTTTGTTAACATAATATCGGTTCAGTTACGACCCGAATGAATTTAGAATATACAAAGTTGGAATGGAATTAAATCAGTAACGTATCGTTATCGTTTTAGATTAGTATAATTTACCCCATGGACTAGTAGCTTTACGTGCTTCCTAAGGCATGGGAGTGTAAAATTTATTTTCATTAAAAGTGTGGATAGAAAAACTGCTTTATACGCTTTAAAAATACATGTTATCATTTCAACTACAAAAACATAATTCGCTACATAATAATTATAATATATACAGAATGTCTATTTTAGTACTACAGTTGGATAAATAACGAGTTAATTCAATTTTCATTTATTTAAGTAAAAAGGAACATAATATTTTGTCGATAACTCTAACAATTTCTAAAATACAACAGCTAACTTAGTCCAGCTGGGAATAATTTTAAAGGATGATACCACTATATGTATGGATTCTGGTACTCGCTCCAATGGAAATAAATTGTAAGTCATTAAAAAAGTATTAAATATTTAGAACATGAGTTCCAATAACACATGCCATAAATTATTATCCGATCGGAGTAACATAGCCTTGAATAGTATGTTTTCTTTTACGTTATAACGATACTTGCTTACAAAGAAATATGAATACAACACACACATATGGACATACAGATATTATCATAATCTCATATATGTATACAATTTGATCTGCCTTACCTTTATGTGGTTAGCTTATGCGAATGCTAATATTAAAGTCCTGAGTTCAATATCTGGGTTGAGGTAATTATTAGGTTATGCAATGCTTATCAGCCAGGAAGAAATTGGATAAATATCTTAAAATATTGTACAAAATAACTCGAAATACTTCTATGATTTAATGTAAGAAATATTTGAATTTATTCTCTGTGTTTTAATGGGTGATAAGTAATTATAAAATACAAATTCCGGTTAATTTCAAACGATTAATTTACAACCGCAGAACAAAGGCGTTCACAATTTAAAATACAGCTTTCCGGCCTTGTTTTTCACAAAGAATTAGCAGTTAAATGTTATTGTACTTCTTTATTAGGAAAATATTTTAGACCACAATATTTATTTTTTAAGCATTATACGAACGAATGAATAGCTAAACGAACTTATAAACATTTCAGGTTAATTTGTATCTACTAAGCATTTAAATGAGAATGAAATTAATTAAAGGAAAAATATTTTCAAAAATAAGCCTTAAACAAATAAAGTTTTTTATCTTGTATTAAGTAGAATGTATTTTCACCAGTACCTGTTTTTTTAATTTATTGGAAGAGGTAGATATACTGGAAATTTACTACCTGATGCTAAGTGTACCCCTTTAGAAACTGGCATTATAAGAAACGTTAAGTATGCCGTACATCGCTAATGCGCCACCAACCTCAAAAACTAAGATGATATGTCATTTGTGCCTGTAGGTAGGTACACTGACTAACTTAGTTGGGCTTGCACAAGGCAGACCAGCGACCCAGTAAGTTCAAAGTATGTGCAAAATTTCAAATCGGTTATGTGGAACTAAAATTAATTTTGTAAGATATCTGGATATGGGACTGGTCACACGTAAACTATTTTTTTTTTTATTTGTGATCTTACGTAAATCAGTTACTCCTGCATCTGAATTTCCGATCGTGTCGAATTACCATCCCAGCAAATCATGATTGTGTTACACTAAAAAGATAGTCCGACTTATTTGTTCTTAGTTCTATTATTATAATAATAACCTTAGCAATTGAAAGTATTTTATGTAAATGAATTTAGATAAATTATCTTCCTCACCTTTCATCTTCTGGTAGCTCGATGTACAATGGCAGTAGCGTGATATTGCGCAGGTGCAGTGGATAGTCGCCTGCAAGGTAGGTTCTCGATATCTCGCTGAGGGTGCGATTGAAGGCGCGCACGACGGTGACGGCTGAAGGCGGTGCGGCGATCGCCAAGTAGAACGCGGTGCGCGCGTCCGCCTGCAACACGCGCAACTCTCGCGCAGCAGACGCCGCGATCGCCAGCACAGCCAGCGTGAGCACCGCGCGCCCGCGCATCGCACCCACCCCCCTCACCGCGGCGCCGCCCGCCCCCCGCACCGCGCCATGCCCACCGCCCTACTATCACCATCCACGCTCAGCGTCCCCACCCACCCACACGATTCACCCTTGCGCACATTTGCTGCCAATGTTTATATGGTTCCTTTGTATAGACCAGTCAAACGCGAAATTTTATTTTATTACACGTACTAGTTTCATACGCTTTTAGAACATTGGAGTCTACGGGTGGTTGGCTTTACTTAATCACCGCCTAGATCTGACATCTGTAACAAATAAATATAAATTAAATACTGTAGAATATAATCATATTATATACCTATAATTAAAAAGAAAGTACCTACATATAATAGTTTTTGTTGTATCTGCAACTTTTTTAATGCTTAAGCATTTTTTTTTAATTATTCGTTGATAATTAAAAGTGACATTAAATAAACATTCATTTATAAAATACTATTTACACTGAGGGTCAAAACAAGTCTATACAAATCAAAATCAAAATCAAAATTAAAAACACCTACTGTATAAAATGACTGCGTGGAATGGTAGCAGCATTTCAGGTATGATTATTATGATAGCATTATAAATGGTATACGCTTGTTATGACTATAAATTTTGTTAAAATGACATCGGCTACCTTCTATTGGTCTATGCTTTCAAATATACTGCACAGCGAATTCGCATTAAATTACCTAAACCATCAGAACTCCAATAGCCGAATACACAACGGCACCCAAAACTTCGCAATTAACGTGATATGTTTAGCTAATCTATGGCCAAATGGGAATTTAGCAATATAATTAATATTCGTGCAATTCTGATACAAGTCGTGAACATAGATTTTCTCACATAGACGATTAATTGTATTTATTCAAAAGACTCAGAAAGCATTTTGTGCTTGCCTGTATGTCCCCACTCGTGGTTCGTGTCTTTTATATTTCCATTTATTCCATGAATCAAGCTTAACGAACTAACAGCAGTTTGCGATACTCTTTTCAAAATAAGTAATGATTAGTAATACCTATTTTTTGTTATTTTAGATGATATAATGTATATAAAAATAATTATATATGTATTAAATATTTGTAGTACAGCTACTAAAAACTATCATACTATTACTAGGTACATATTATTCATTACTACTAACTATATATTTCATTTAAACATATTCAAGTATGTATTTTAGTATATTCAAGTAACAAGGACTTTGCACGGGCAATGATACTTTTTTTTGAATAATAAAATATAAACAAATGTTTTAATACAACTAAGCTATCTAACCGTTTACGCTTTGTCGATATATCTTACCGCACGCCCACGTCTTTATTTTTCAATCGTTCATTGACATATCTCTTCAAATCTTCCTTTAAAAACCGACCATTTGGGTCGGATTTGCAAAGTGTTAAACGTAATTTATATGTTTAAATATTTCTTACTATGTAATTGTAGTTTTTCCATTTTTTCAAAAACTAAAATGGTTACTGTGCCCTTTGTTTATTAAATAAATATATATACATATTTATTAAAGAGCTACTAATAGTACATACAAAATGTAAATGTTGAAATCTGTTGAAAATTTTGGAGCGTTCGCTTTGAATCTACCTGAACCGAAAATTTTGTCTCGAACTATATTGCAATTACTAGTAATCTCCGTCTTGAAACTCATTACTATCATACGAAACTATTATATCAATCGCATAAAACAATTTACGTCTTTGTAACATGAATATGATTTAAATCTCTCGACTAAATAATTACTTTTCTTTTATTTAATAATTATCAGAGTAATATAAGTAGCAATTAAATGTACGTAGTTTGTACATTGGAGATTTTATTTCAACTAATAAAATCATTAATTGATTTCAAATTCCTTTTAAATTAAACATTTTCCACGGGGAATGCAATACGGACGACCAATAATTAAATCTTTTACTGATGGCGAAGCTTAAGGCGAATCGAATAAAAGGGAAATTGACAATCGTATTAAGTCACAGACACATCTAATCGACTCCATCTTTATGTCAGTTATTTGTTTAGCTTAGAATAGAATAAAATAGAAGTAAATATGGTTTATTGTGCACCAAAAGTCTGGTAACATTTAGTTATAAACAAAAGTAAAGGAAATGGTATGCTTAAAGAGGGAGGGAGGGATTTTTAGAAATCAAACTTATGTGAGGGTATGCTTCATTCTATTTGTTGGGAAAGCTTTGTGCAGATCCGCATGGCGCAGTACCAACCACTAACAAATTATCTATTTTACCGACAAAAATTAATACTATGTAGGACTCGCTAGGTCCAAATCAAATTAGTGTTCTTTATTCCAGTTGAGTCGTACAAGCACTTTTGAATCATCATGTTACAGGTTACATTTTAGCGACAAGAAACTTAGTAGTTACTTTTTTCTCAAATGAAATACATAGTCCTGTATAAATCTTGTATCTAAATCAACGAACACGAAACACTCCACTTTATCTATATATATATATATATATATATATATATATAACTAGTTTCGGCTTCTCCTCTTCTCCCACGTGTAAGAGAAGATTTACTATTAGATATCCTATGTTCTTTTCTGTACCCCTGAGATTATGCAAAAAAAATTTATGACAGATTTCGTGGTTAAAACGTGAGTGTAATATAAAAAAAAAACATTCTAATATTTAAAATATAAGTAGTAGGATTATGTATTGCGTAATAAGATTTATCCAATAAATTTATCCAATAATTTTTTATATGAGATTAAATCTGTTAATACGCAATGATAAAAGTATCTGCGAAATCTTATTATTATAGAAACGAACACCAACGCAGGAAGGATGTATTGACTTTGTGGAGTCGGAAACTTGGTGTTATTAGTTAACTTGTACTCCTCGTGTTTATACAATGTTAGTCGCTGATTCTATCATATAATAGAAGAATAAACTATATTAATGTGAATATACATAATTAGTTTCCACCCGCGTATGAGCTCCCTTATATTCATGTATAGTATGTCAATTTCTGAACTGTGTATGAAATATTTTATGACGGTGAAAATCGCAAAGAAACTCACTTTCAGATTTACTATATAGAGTGATGTTATCGTAAACATATTGTGACGCAATTGTATGTACTTCAATTTTATTAAAAACATACCGAAGGCAGTTTCGAGCTCCTAAATAAACCAAATTGCCAGTTTTTATAATAAATAGTTTCAATATTTGTAAAATTATAATAATAATAACAAGCACAAGGCGTATGACATCTTAGTTACTGATATTGTCTTAGAAACATGGAAGCCTTGTAATGATATAAGGAGAGGTTTCTTCTTGCAGCATACATATCAATTACCATTAGCTTCTTAAAATAATGTATAAAAGATATTCGGGTGTTAATCGCAAGATGATAACTTAATTCTTTGTAAATTAGTAGCAACAAAAATCTCGTTTTCGTAAGATGGCTTATTCGTACATCGACCAACTGAATGTATGTGGTCAGATCCAGAGTAATACTATGTAGTTCTGTTTGATTTGACAAAACATTCATAGTTAACAAGTATGTACCTCGTTTATACTATATTTTACAATAATAATTTCGTATGCGAACATTGTTCGAAGCCAATGAGCTATTGTTACAGTGAATGTAGCCGAAGGTTGACTAATAGTCTAAGTTTAATATATAGTACTGGAATTTTGATTAGCTATTTAATATAATACATTACTGTCTTTGTAAATGTTCTTGATATTTCGTATATATCTTTACAAACAAATATTATTAATTTGTAACCAATTGAGAATTTTAACATATATGGATACATATGTTTTAGTTCTTATTTTATACGTATTATAAAACGTATAGAAATTTATAAGCATATTTTCATACTTTCATTAAACGTTAATTGTATAGAGTTTGCTTAAAATTGTGTATAATTTTTCATTTGTGCACGCGATAAGTGTAAAAATATTTATCATTCTGAATCAAAAGCTGTCTCATATTCGTAAAATTTTGACAAGTGTTAAAGCCATGATAAGTAACAAATAAATAAACTTCTTTTGACATTCAAATTACACCTAACGAGTCTGAGCTATGTGAGATAATTTAAGCAATGACCCGAAAATCGTCACATTTCACACGTGCCCAAAACCACTCGCGCTTAAATAAGTGGAAAAATTAAAACAATCTACATTAATAAATTACCCTATTGTGCGCTCCACCTTAGACTGTATCATCACTTCCCATCAGGTGTGATAACAGTCAAGCGCTAACATATACATTTAAAAAAATGCGCAAATACAATAAATATTTTCTATATTTCTCCGTGGCTCAAAATGAGCAATGGAGGAATACTGAATTATTAAAAATTTACGTTATAATATATATTTTGTTTCGAAAGTCGTCACACGAAAAATAATTGCTATATAAGTATTTATTTGACAAATATTATTTGAATATTATATAATATTTATTATTATTATCAAGAAGCGTTTAAACTTTAAAAACTTAATATTAATTTACAATAACAATAATCTTGAGATTAAGTTTTTTATCATGTTATGTCTTGTATCATGGTCTTAAAATATTATATCTAAAAATGCTTTTCTTTTAGACAACACTATTTTAATCACACGAGCATAGCTTTCTCGATATGCTGTAATACTCGATATCACATATGAATGGATAGATAGCCTTTGATGTACAAACACGTATGTTCATTCGAAAGGCTTGCTTTATATATTAAATCAATGACGATACTCACAATATATTAAGCACATGTTCACTTAATCACCGAGAGTATATTAGTAGTATCTTGTATATATTTAGTAATAAATTCAACTGTTATTTTAAGCTAAAGACTAAATTGAATCTCTCTTCAAGATCACTTAGACTATCGTATTCTAACACACGCTAAAATTACACGTACACTAAATTACAATTACACTAAAATAATTATACAGTTAGAAAAGATAATTATACACATGTAAATGTACATAGTATTTTGGAAGTTCCAAAAAAAATCATCCAATTAAAAATAGGAATAATAACAATAAAACGATTGATTGGTTACTTTTAAATGATTATACATATAATCCGATGGATTAATTGGTAAAAAACTAAAATCATGTCCGTCCGTCATCATGCGTAGCTTGATTTAAGTTCTCGGTAACGTGCAATCTGGGCTTATTTATTTATTTTATACATAACCAAAACACATTAACAAAACATCAACAAATTTTGTTTTCATAATGTTAACCAGTCACAAAAGCGGTAAAAACTTTTGCACGTCTTTTATTCGTATATATAGTGTCTCAATTCAAAAATATCGTTGTTTCATAGTCGTGGTTTTATTTTAATTTTAGTTATATCTTATTTTGCATTTTCGCAAGAATCACAGTCTTCACATATGTTGTAAAAACACAGGATATTTGATTTTCAATCAATTCCTTGCAAAGAATTGTAATTGAATTTTCATTTAATTTAACATTCAAGTTTTATTTAATTTAAATTTATACAGTATCTTTTGATCATATTTTGCAGAATGAAATATATGAAATCTATTCTTCCACCTGCATTTGTTAAATATTTATAAAATTGGTGATGTTTATTTAAAATATATATATATCTAAAAATACTACATCAAAAATATAATAATAAGTGAAATAATTTGTTGTCTATCGAAACATTTTTATACAATAAAAAATTTTAACTCACGTGCTTATTACTGATCGAAGTTATTAATCACACGCTCATTAAAACCTTAACGACTTGATCCCGACTTACTCAAGTGTATTTTTAATCACTAGGGATATCACAAAGCGAGAGGTAATGAGAGCATCAATAACAGTAATTAGCAGTATTAACTACGGCACAATATTTGTGAAGTGCTTAGTTTTTTTAAGCCGTTAAATACAAAAAAAAATGTTAATTTAATTCACATAATTACAATTTTTAGATTTTATTTAAAAATAAACAATGAGTGTATTCTCTTTCTATTTTGGATTCTATCAACAATGTAAAAAAAACATATTTGTATAGGAATACAAGACATTATATAAGGTATATAAGAGATTACATATAAAAAAATAATATTTGGGCATAAATTTATAAAAAGAACAGTGTTGGCTGACATAAAATACTAAAAATACACTTTTCAACAACGTACGCGTAATTTGATTCCTGTTTGTGATAAAATAAAGTTAGTGCATGTGGCACTCGATACAATAAAAACGAATATTGAAAACTTTTAGACATCACAATTAAATTTTTTGTATGATTCGATTCGATACGATATTTATTTATGTGTGTATTTTTATTTATTTAGGATTGCCAGTAATCATTACATTTCGTAATATATTTAATTATAACGTTTCATAATAAATTTAGTTGTTTAATGTACAAGCATATTGAAGCCAACATGACATGCGTCATTATTATTGTTACATCCTGTTTCAACAGTGTTCCAATTAGTTAAATTTTAATGTTAATAAAAATCTGACCTAATGTTACAAAACTTTTTAAGAAAAGATTTAGTAATGATAAGAAAGATTTTAAATATAGCAACATGCACAATGTAATAAATATATTCACAAATAATTAATTATTATATTATTTGATCAAAATAAAATAGTATGATTTAAAACACATAAATCAATATAAAACAAATTAAATCATACCTCAAACTATTCAAGGACACCTAACATTTAATTATAATCAAATTTATAAATGATTTAAATACATAAAAAATATTTTTTATGATAATCAACCCTTTTTAAATAAATTTTACAGATTGATGTCACAATAAACAAATATATGGTCTGATAAACTAAACAAAATGCACGATAACTTTAACTCGATTTATTTCTCACGAAGTATTAATCGTTGTCAATATAAATGACCTATTAAGTGAAAGCTTTATCCATAAAAGAACGAAGAAGATTAAAAAAACATTTGAGAAAAAAGACGAAGTGCGTGCCATAAGATGTGTGGATAATGATTTTATGACGATATTTATTTATTTGATCATCAACAAAATACACCTTTAAATATTAACTTATAAAGAAAGTATTCAATAAAAACAAATTATACGTTAATTGAGGGTTATAGGTTTTATTAAAAATATGTCTATATCAAAAATAATATACAAAAATAACAATTAACAAACAAGTACAACAAAATAACTAATGCAAAAGTATGCCGAAGCTAATGAAAATAAAATCATCACGTATTTGTTTAGGCTATCCAACCAATTGAAGATACTGATTTAAGTAGGACTTTTAAAAAAACCCAAAACAGCGTTTTCTTCCTTCTACATAAAAAAATTGAATAGTATCCGAAACTATAAAACTATAACTTTTGCTTGAAATTTTCTTTTTAAATTTAGGCAGTCTGCTACTGAAATATATATATATATATATTATACATATATACATTATATATATTTATCCAAAAATATCTCAAAAAGCCCTAGCGTAATAAAGTGTAAAAGTATGTCTATCTAACCAGCACAATATTTAGGTTGCTCATTGTTCAGTTTGTAAAAGCTTTCGAAATATTGAGTAATCTCCACAAAATCCTACCTAAACTAAAAAAATATATAGACGCGTTTTCATTCAGAGCAAGGTAGTGAAGCAAAAATTTAAAATAATTTTGTCACTCTTTTTGGTAGCAAGCTCTTTGCGACTAACGAGCTATTTCATCCCGTCGAGAATTGTTAAAAGAATAAATATCTTAAAGAAGTCTTACAACAAATATAAGAACGACATAGGGATAACAACTAAAGAAGGCTATTTACGTTTACATATTGTATAGTCGTTGACACAAAATTTAACATATTAAATTTTATATTAAGTTCTATATAAATATCAAAAATACTGGCATGCAATACGCATACAAAATACTACAGTATACAAAATAAAAATGACTATTTTCGAACTGCGTATACATAAGATAATATTTCTCAATGGTGTACAAATAAAAAAAATGTAGTGTATAATCAAGCTTAATAATTAAATAAAATAATATATTTTGTGGTGTGATTATGTTCAATACCCAATAAAATTGTAGGGATATTTCTAGTGTTACCTATAATTCTAGTTTAAATTAATAAATATTTTATAACAAAAAATAGTACAGAAGTTGTTAATAAAGTCTTTTGAGCAAAAACATTTGTATAGTTCAGTATGTAAGCACAGTTATTCTTTCTTTAGCATAAATAACAAAACTCTGATATTAAACTACACTACTGCAGTACTACCATATAATAAGCTACACGTTCCAACTTTGAAACGTAAGCTAAGGATTTTTAACCTCATGATATGTTTTCGAAGAATAAGTTACAAGCCTATTTTGTAATGTAACTAGTCGATAATGACTGAATAATTAATTAATATTTCACTTGGCTTTCGGACCATACAGTATCATCTATCCAGATGGTCTAGTGGCCAGATGTAAGGCCGCAGACCCAGAGGTCCTAGGTTCAATTTCCAAGTTGGGCCAATTTTTTTTTTTGGGTTTTTCTGTCATAACATTTTCAGTAGCAGCCCTAAGTCTGGAAGTTGTGTACACTGCCTTGCCTCGAAAAGAACGTAAAACCGTTTGTCCTGCGCCTGAACTCTTATATAGAGAGTGTACCTGTATTTGCGCACACACTTGTGCACTATAATATCTCCTGCGCAGTTCGCTAATCTCTATTGAGATTTGTCGCCGAGGCCGAAAGTGGTCTGGAGGACATTATTATTTTCATCTATCCGCCCTTATTGTTAACGCACGCCCCATATCTTCTTTTATGA
This sequence comes from Nymphalis io, assembly GCF_905147045.1. Lineage (NCBI taxonomy): Eukaryota > Metazoa > Arthropoda > Insecta > Lepidoptera > Nymphalidae > Nymphalis > Nymphalis io. Next base: position 8,594,141 of record NC_065892.1, on the reverse strand, counting down.
ATTTAAACAAATAACAAGCTGATTAAAAGTCTTAAATTGTAAAAGGCAATTTATATCTAAAAAAAGAGTTTTTTGTATGTATTTTTTTTATTTTGCTAAAAATTAACATATTGAAAATAATAATAATAATAATTATACACAACCTACTCGGTACACACAATGAAAAAGTAATAAAATACATAGAATTGGCTAATGAAATTAAAAAACAATGGTCAATAAACACAGTGAAATTTTTACCAATCATTCTCTAAAGTACAGGCGTTATCCCAAAAACACTCAAGACTAATCTTAATATTCTCCAAATGTCAAAGTCCACTCTCACACTTTTACAAAAAGCAGTCATGCTGAACACCACACGTCTTACACGAAATTTCTTCACATCACCATTGTCAATTTAATATTTAACAAACTTATCACGCTTGGTCATGGCCCGCGTGATAGTTAAGTTACCCCTGTAAAAAGGGAGATATAAAAAAAGATGCAAAAAAAAAATAATAATAATAATTTATTTATTCAAGTAACAAGACTCATATACAAAATTACAAAAAAATAAAATAAAATAAACACTACTATCTACTGCCTATACAATTTACTGGTCCAGCCGAAACTTTACAACAGCGATTTATAAATATACAGTCTAGTCTGTTAGCTACCATGATTAGAATTTTGTTTGAGCTGGCCCGCACCCTGTGAACCAAGGATGCACACTTTTTTCGCATTAATGGGTAAAAACAGGCTATATTCAATTCAGCGAACATCCCTGAAGCACTACAGAAGCGAGACAAGCCCATCAGCAATCTAAAGGCGTTATTGTACTGGACACGAAGAACATTGTATGATTTTAATGTATAATTAGCCCACAAACTACAAGTATAAAAAGAGCCTAAATTAAAATAAGCAAAACAACATTTTTCCCTTTTTAGTTTTTAAACATTAACGTCTCGTATAGATAGATAGTCAGAGTTGCTTAAACATTGTGCTGTCTCGAACTCGTTTTCTCTAGAAGTTGTAGAGATCTATAAATCTTTTATACAAAGTTTTTATGTCTTATTAGTTATGGCAACATTCACTTGGAATGAACTTTGCCGAACAAACTGATCTTCTGTCATACTAATCTACACCTTAAATAGCATACATCATTGAAGCCTATATAATTAATCTTAAAATTACCTATTAAAACATAAAAATTCCATTCCAATCTGATAAGCGATTTTTGATTGGGAAAAATGTAACATACCTTGATATTTATTTGTACGATGAAAATGTATGCAGTATTAAAATCTTTTAAAATTGATTTTTGCATAGAGAAATAATATATCACGGGAACTCTAATAGAATGTAATGTTGTTAAATACATTTCATCCGCTAGTATATTATGTACAAGTATGTAGTATCATGTCACCTACACATTACGTAATAAAACTGTAATGTGACTGTGATTCGTAGCGTCTTAGTGCTCAGTATGCGGCGTTTGGTGCGAATAATTTCAAAAATACAAAGGAAATAAAATTAAATAAGTCCGCTATGTATAAAATCTATGAATTTTGGGAATAAAAAACCAGAGGACAAAACAAAACTTTTAAAAATATTGTCACTTATGTTTACCAACATGTTTATTTGTATACACGAGGAACCAATATTTGGTTTATAATGAAACTTGAAATGGATGCATTTTATATCGAAATTTGAAAAAAAAATCACGGAAAAACAGATATAAAGTGCTTAAATAAAAGCTCCGACTCAAAAAAACAAAAAAGGGAACGGGAGTGTTACTCCTTAATACAAATTATTTTATAATCTAGCGAGGATTACACTACACTACATTTACATTTAAATCAGGTGGGTGTAGACCCACCTGATTTAAATGAAATTAATTTGTAAAAACAAATTTTTAAAGTGTAATATTCAACTACTATGTTAAATCTCTATTATGAATAAAGATATAAATAAGATACTTCTACTGTAAGTTGGTGAGAAATTGGGTATTCTGCTGATTCCACATGATCCCGCAGCATCAGATCAGATCAGTTAGTTAGTAGTTAGTAACAGCGTGTTAATGTCCCACTGCTGGGCTAAGGCCTCCTCAAAAGGGTTGAGGAGATTCAGATTAGTATTACCATGTAATTTTGAATCGATTAGACCAGGAGATGCTGATCACATATTTACAACAGCTAGAGAAGACCTGATGATCTTCAAACAGTTGTACAGATTTTATTCAATCATAAATCATTAATTAATCAAGGAAATTTTATTTAGTAATTACATTTGCACAAGTCATAATTTATTTCCTGACAAAGCATCTAAAACATTCTAATTTAACCTTTTTCTTTTGATCACGACCTCCCATAGATATTGGCAGTGTAAGAAACATTAATCATGAATTTATAAATATATATAACGTAAAAGTGAAGCCAACCATAGGAATAAGATGTTAAGGCCCTTCTAAGCAATTATTATCCTTCAAACAGGAACACTTGATAAAAAATAGTATTAATGTTTAGTGGTAGAATAATTAATTTATCAGTGGATGGCACCTTTACCAGATGGGCCCAAAACCATACCACCAAGTGAAATATCATAAATATAAAATGTTAAAAAAATTTAAGTCTTTTAAACCATAGGCTGTAAATAATATTTTCACAAAATTTGTCCACATTTAATAAAACAAACCTAAGCTGTATGTACTTAAAAAACATATCAAAATGTAATATATATTTTTTAATTTTAGTCAATAGAATATTAAATTTATTTTTAGTAATGGTATATTTTTATTCGCTGTAAAAATGAAAACTTCAGAAGTTGTCTCCGCGTTCGCACTCGAGACTGAGAGGATATTTTAATTAGAGATTTCTTTTTCGTTGTTTTAAGTGTTTCGTATAAAATGATGAAATTAAATAAAACACCAAAAGTATTGTTCATATCTAATATTCTCTCAACATTTCACGTTTATGCGAGTAATTTTTATTCATCGATTTCATATAACTTGAGTTTTAACTTCGTGTTTGTAGATCCGTCATAAAAAGTTATAGATAGCCGCAACGATTAAACAAAATATTACTTAATAGCAGTAGCAATATTTCTCAATATTCTCACAACAGATAACGGTAAATTCAATTTATTAAATTTAGTGTAGAAAGCAGCGACTCGAAGTTGCCTCGTCAAGCTGCGTCCCTGAGGGCAATGTTTATTTGTAGTAGGAATATTGGGCACGGAAACTCGATGCTACTACTTCTTAATCGGTTTAACAAAATATAGATTATTGGTTAGTATCGGAAAACATTTTTTATTCAATTTGCATACTAAGTCAAGAGTAAAGTTAGTTAGCCTTCGATAGATAATATAATCACCTAAAAAAAAAATATTTAATTTCATATCTTATATTTTTATATCTATTGCAATACAGAACCCTACAATAATATGACGTTTAGTAAGATTAATTAAATGTACCTTACCTCCACTTTGTTATGTTGATTTATTACAATTTTGCAGATACAAATTTTGACTTGATAATAAATTATAGAATATATGCATATTATTTATTAACAAAATAATTATATTAACATTGATTAACCACTGAGCATAATAATAATAATGATTATTTATTCAATATTTGATTGAAACTTCATACTAAAAAGTATATTTTCTTAACTAAAATATTTTAAATTTTTAATAGAAGCAAATTATGCCTTCAATGTTTGTATACTTACAAATACATATAAATATTTTAATCCAGCAAAGTAATTCCTTACCAAGCATTCAGTATACTTTAAATGTATTTCTTTTCGAATGCTTATTCACAGTACCGTTTTCAGTATCTTTTTCTCCTCTGTTTGTCAACCAATTTTCTTTTTTTATTGTTTGGTAGCTATTGACGAGCTTTAGTATTGTTAATAAAAAAATAATTGAAAAAAAACTAGAAACGAAAATGTTCAAATTTCTGTTTCATTAATGAGTATGGAATTTCGACCACTGGGCGAACATTAATGTTTTTTTCTGCTGATTTAAATCCCGCAATTTATATTTAATCTTCAATTAAGTTTTCAATACATACATATAGACCCTCTAATTAAAATTGATGAGCTCTACAATTCATTTTAAATACAAGTTTAAGTGTGTCCAATAGTTTTACATAATAAGTACTAATTATCTATTTTTCCGCAAAGGTAAGTTATTATTACTTTATGAATTGTTTAAACTACAATATATATAAACCAACGTTCAAATACATACATAAAAATAACATTATAAGACTTTTAAAATTATGACACATTGAATTTTCCACACAAAATGATTATGAAATTCCGGAATGGAATGTATTTGCCGCCGTAACCTATTTTTGTGAATGTATTCCCCTAGGATACAAATGCAACGTTTCCCCTGTTTTGTTTAGCGCCGGTTCACCAACTGGAATATATTTAAACTAAATAAAGGTTGTAGGAAAATAAGTTTGCTTTGAAGAATCTGCCAAACCATGTTTCTCTACTACAAAATATATATAATTTTCTTGGAATTACCTATAATAGTTAGTTAGTTATCTATAAAAGAAACATTTTAAAAGCAACAATTCTATTGTAGAAAGAAGTAGCATTTATTAAGTTTTAATGCAAATTTTAATGAACATCAGGGAAAAAATTTAGAAATTTTATTACAAATTACTTATCGGCTACAGCAACTGGTTCTTGTATTCATATTGTAACTTATGATCCATTGAAAAAACAATCGTGTTTCTCCTGTTCTAGGTCAGTTTTGTCGGCAGTATAGGTGTGAGATTGACATACAACAAGAAATGAACTATCAATTTGAATTATGTTCCATTTGTTTTAATTATCATTTGCATACTAAAATAGGTTCTTGTTGAATCTAATAAGTAAAATATGTAATTAAATATTTACCATTTATAAATTATTCATTATTTTTAAATTTAAAAAAATAGATTTAACAAAGCTATCTATGTTCTTCACCTTAAAACAAAAGAAAAATCATTCTTTAATTATTACGTAAATTAGATTTAAAAGAGTTCTGTTCTATACATCACCAGAAACAATTGTATTTCAGACACGATTCAGATTTAGCTTTAACTAGGAAAAGTCTTTAAATTGACGCAATATACATCTTTTGTGTTTCGCTGTGAATGCAATGTCTCACCATCTTTCTCCGTATATACTTATTATTATCAAGATATCAGTGATTATATATAATGCAATTTATTATGAAATACATGCTTCATCGAAAGTTTGAATTTATAATTTTTATATTATGTTTAAATTTATTATTATTTTTAAGCATTATAAATAATGAATTATATTTTAGAGCATATTTTTTATGCTTTGTATTATTTTAATTTTTTATTTCATATAGTTTTTTTATAGAAATCATTTTTTTTCTAATAAAAAGACCCTTACTAAATTTTTAGTAATGGTATATTTTTATTCGCTGTAAAAATGAAAACTTCAGAAGTTGTCTCCGCGTTCGCACTCGAGACTGAGAGGATATTTTAATTAGAGATTTCTTTTTCGTTGTTTTAAGTGTTTCGTATAAAATGATGAAATTAAATAAAACACCAAAAGTATTGTTCATATCTAATATTCTCTCAACATTTCACGTTTATGCGAGTAATTTTTATTCATCGATTTCATATAACTTGAGTTTTAACTTCGTGTTTGTAGATCCGTCATAAAAAGTTATAGATAGCCGCAACGATTAAACAAAATATTACTTAATAGCAGTAGCAATATTTCTCAATATTCTCACAACAGATAACGGTAAATTCAATTTATTAAATTTAGTGTAGAAAGCAGCGACTCGAAGTTGCCTCGTCAAGCTGCGTCCCTGAGGGCAATGTTTATTTGTAGTAGGAATATTGGGCACGGAAACTCGATGCTACTACTTCTTAATCGGTTTAACAAAATATAGATTATTGGTTAGTATCGGAAAACATTTTTTATTCAATTTGCATACTAAGTCAAGAGTAAAGTTAGTTAGCCTTCGATAGATAATATAATCACCTAAAAAAAAAATATTTAATTTCATATCTTATATTTTTATATCTATTGCAATACAGAACCCTACAATAATATGACGTTTAGTAAGATTAATTAAATGTACCTTACCTCCACTTTGTTATGTTGATTTATTACAATTTTGCAGATACAAATTTTGACTTGATAATAAATTATAGAATATATGCATATTATTTATTAACAAAATAATTATATTAACATTGATTAACCACTGAGCATAATAATAATAATGATTATTTATTCAATATTTGATTGAAACTTCATACTAAAAAGTATATTTTCTTAACTAAAATGTTTTAAATTTTTAATAGAAGCAAATTATGCCTTCAATGTTTGTATACTTACAAATACATATAAATATTTTAATCCAGCAAAGTAATTCCTTACCAAGCATTCAGTATACTTTAAATGTATTTCTTTTCGAATGCTTATTCACAGTACCGTTTTCAGTATCTTTTTCTCCTCTGTTTGTCAACCAATTTTCTTTTTTTATTGTTTGGTAGCTATTGACGAGCTTTAGTATTGTTAATAAAAAAATAATTGAAAAAAAACTAGAAACGAAAATGTTCAAATTTCTGTTTCATTAATGAGTATGGAATTTCGACCACTGGGCGAACATTAATGTTTTTTTCTGCTGATTTAAATCCCGCAATTTATATTTAATCTTCAATTAAGTTTTCAATACATACATATAGACCCTCTAATTAAAATTGATGAGCTCTACAATTCATTTTAAATACAAGTTTAAGTGTGTCCAATAGTTTTACATAATAAGTACTAATTATCTATTTTTCCGCAAAGGTAAGTTATTATTACTTTATGAATTGTTTAAACTGCAATATATATAAACCAACGTTCAAATACATACATAAAAATAACATTATAAGACTTTTAAAATTATGACACATTGAATTTTCCACACAAAATGATTATGAAATTCCGGAATGGAATGTATTTGCCGCCGTAACCTATTTTTGTGAATGTATTCCCCTAGGATACAAATGCAACGTTTCCCCTGTTTTGTTTAGCGCCGGTTCACCAACTGGAATATATTTAAACTAAATAAAGGTTGTAGGAAAATAAGTTTGCTTTGAAGAATCTGCCAAACCATGTTTCTCTACTACAAAATATATATAATTTTCTTGGAATTACCTATAATAGTTAGTTAGTTATCTATAAAAGAAACATTTTAAAAGCAACAATTCTATTGTAGAAAGAAGTAGCATTTATTAAGTTTTAATGCAAATTTTAATGAACATCAGGGAAAAAATTTAGAAATTTTATTACAAATTACTTATCGGCTACAGCAACTGGTTCTTGTATTCATATTGTAACTTATGATCCATTGAAAAAACAATCGTGTTTCTCCTGTTCTAGGTCAGTTTTGTCGGCAGTATAGGTGTGAGATTGACATACAACAAGAAATGAACTATCAATTTGAATTATGTTCCATTTGTTTTAATTATCATTTGCATACTAAAATAGGTTCTTGTTGAATCTAATAAGTAAAATATGTAATTAAATATTTACCATTTATAAATTATTCATTATTTTTAAATTTAAAAAAATAGATTTAACAAAGCTATCTATGTTCTTCACCTTAAAACAAAAGAAAAATCATTCTTTAATTATTACGTAAATTAGATTTAAAAGAGTTCTGTTCTATACATCACCAGAAACAATTGTATTTCAGACACGATTCAGATTTAGCTTTAACTAGGAAAAGTCTTTAAATTGACGCAATATACATCTTTTGTGTTTCGCTGTGAATGCAATGTCTCACCATCTTTCTCCGTATATACTTATTATTATCAAGATATCAGTGATTATATATAATGCAATTTATTATGAAATACATGCTTCATCGAAAGTTTGAATTTATAATTTTTATATTATGTTTAAATTTATTATTATTTTTAAGCATTATAAATAATGAATTATATTTTAGAGCATATTTTTTATGCTTTGTATTATTTTAATTTTTTATTTCATATAGTTTTTTTATAGAAATCATTTTTTTTCTAATAAAAAGACCCTTACTATAATAAGTGACAGATATAATGGCAATTTCATATTAATATTATGTACAATATATGCATGTCATCTTTGTATCAGTCCATTTCTAAGTACAAAATGATATTATTTGAACATAAATTAGGTTAGGTAAATTAAGTTCAAGGCTAAGTCTAAAATTATAGTCTTTAGTAAACATTCCTTACATTTAAAATTATGAATACAGTTTCGCAATTTCAAACAAATGATAATGTTGAAAATAATAATAATTTATTTAAATATCAAAACGTTTACTTTCGAAATTTATAACACTCACAAATTTTAAAAAAACATTAATCTACCTTTTAAGGTAAAACTTATTTAAGTTAAGGCAAACCGTACAAAGTAAAATTTTGTCATGTCACTCATTATTAATCCCCAATTCACATAGGTAGCCACTTACCTAACTTAACCTAAGGGTGTTCTACGTTATTCGAAGCGTAGCATTCTCACATCAGTAATGTGACGTCCAAGCGCCTACAGCAATTTCGTCTCAAGAACACACGACCATCGCATCAAAGGCTTTCCATTCGAGAGTGTGTTCATTCAAGTTGTGTGCCTACAATTGTTCACTATGCTGAAAAAACTAGACCCAGAGGACGCACAATTCTCTAGTTCAAAACACAGATTATAAATATATCGCAGTCACAGACGATTTTTTTTAATTTAAAGTCTTATTAATTTACAATAGCACGAAGAAGATTATTAGAACAGCCGGTGAAACTGAAAATATTAATAAATAACTTGAGCTTTCGTAATTACCGTTAAGGGTATTTCTAGAATTTAATTATTGTAAGCTCTTAAAATTAATTAAAGATATTTTTTTCCAAAAACATGCTATAAATTTACATTATTTATTTAATTATATTTAATCTAAAATAGGGTAATTATTATTAATTCATTTTAAGAGTATTTTTTGCAGAACGTTGCCAAAATAGCAGCGTGAAACGTAGACAAAAGAAAAGATTTGCACATAATTCTTTCTGTAACAGATTATACTCGAGAGACGTTATCTTAACGAAACTATTACTAAGAACAGATGCTCTCATCGTAAAACAAATGTTTCTGTTAGATAAATATATAAAAAAGTGATACTTCGTTCCCTTCTCTAATTCTAAACTTTTTAAAGATGAAATTTGGTCATCATACAACATCTATTACTATAAATTAGATTTTTTTAATACAAAAAAATATAACTAATGTGACTCTGTGTGTGTCAAAATCGAATAGAAATCGCTAAAAAGCGGAAAAATCATGCTAAAACTTCAATAACAGAAAAGTTTATTTTCATCTGTAGACTTGCTTGAAACGATCTCATTTGAATTTAAAATCTCTTCAAATTTTGCTTAGAAACTACATTAAGGAGTAAAGTTACTAATTCAAGATAAATCTAAAAGTACAACTCAACGCTCACGCAACACCGATTTAATGTTGGCGCTCTTTTAAAATATCTCGCAAAGTGACTGGAGATAAGTCTTTGTTTAAAATTGTGAAACACTATAACGAAGCTAATGTAGCAGTAAATAAAGAAAATTCTTACATTTTACTCTTATTAATTGTTTTATCGGTATAGTCGAGCTATAACACACGTGTATGGTGGTAGAGCTCTGTGCAAGCTCGTCTGGGTAGGTACCATCCACTCATCAGATATTCTACCGCAAAACAGCAGTACTTGGTATTGTTGTGTTCCGGTTTGAAGGGTGAATGAGCCAGTGTAATTACAGGAACAAGGGACATAACATCTTAGTTCCCAAGGTTGGTGGCGCATTGGTGATGTAAGCGATGGTTAACATTTCTTACATGCCAATGTCTATGGGCGTTGGTGACCACTTACCATCAGGTGGCCCATATGCTCGTACACCTTCCTATTCTATAAAAAAAACTCTTCATCCAATGATTACCACGAGGCGGAAACCGTTAATAATAGGATAACCACGAGTGTAAACAGTAATTAATATTGCAGTCATTTTTTATAATGAAAGTAGCTACATAAGGTTTTAATAATTATTAACACATGAGTGCATTTAAAACATTGGTGGCTTTTATTGAAATTATTTGGCTGGTTGGCGTGGTTGGTAGATACTTGCCTTTCACACCGAAGGTTGTGGGTTCGATTCCTACCCAGGACAGACATTTGTGTGAATGAACATGTCTGTTTGTCCTGTGTCTGGGTGTAATTATTTATAACAGTATATGTATTTACAAAAACAAATTAGTATATATAATATACCAGTTGTCTGGTTTCCATAGTACAAGCTCTGCTTCGTTTGGGATCAGATGGCCGTGTGTGAATAATGTCCCAGGATATTATTATTATTATTATTAGTTTATGTAATATATATAAGCGTTTAGTATAATATTTCTAGCTAAATACGATGACCAACCGAAATGAACCAGTGAGTAGAACGCATGAATCATAACCAGGATCAACTCCGAGCTCGGTGGTGCTTAGTGACGTCTCGTGTACATAATCTATGTTTAAAATTTATCTTATTCATTGTTATAAAGTTTTGAAAACCTTTTATAAATTAAACAATAAAATATAATAAATTTCTGGGTACTCCTTGCTCTATAATCTCATTCAAATAGTATAGCTTTCAGACAATACAATATCAATATCGATCGTATTCACAATTAGGACGAAGTTGGACTAAAACCTATAGAGTATCGGTAGCTGGGCGTCAATTTGTTGGGACTGCCGTTTCAAATGTCGTTCCATTAGCACCCTCTCTAATGGTTTACGTAAATGGATGACAAACACATAATAAACGCACTGACTTAATTATATTTTATTCGAGAACAATAAATATACATTGATAAATTCGAAGGCAATGAAAGGCAGTCACGGGTATTATTACAGTAATCCTGAAAATAAATCGTGAACAAGAGCTCGTTAGCAAAAAGTATTTTTAATATTTTGCAAAAGCAAATCAGAATTTAAATATATTCATTTTTTTTTTTGTAACAATAGAATATTAAGAATTTAGTTTATTGACTATTATATTTTTGAAATGAAAATATAATACACATATATTATGTAAAAAGTTATATAACATTTGTATTGTTCGTTTAATGTCTTTATTTAATTTTTACTTGGGGGTATTTTAATATCACACCTACGCAAGTTTTCGTAAACTAAAATTCACATCCAAGTGTTTCCCGAGTTTCATATTTGCTGCAATTTCTTCGTTTGAACTCCTGCTGTGTATCATGTAAATAGTGGTGCCGACACAAGTTATAGAAGATAAACTTTTTTAATTCTAAAACACTAACTGCATATTTCATGAAAGCTTCGTAAATTTCAACGATAAAAATTTTAAATTAAAAACAATAGTAAAATCACTGTAATTATTTAATCAATGGATTTGATCAGTAATTATTGAGTACATTAAGAAGTAGGAAGAGGAATTAAGAAGTTAATTTTGTTATAATTACTAACTTATGTTGATATGCTTCTTCAGTAATTAGAGTTATTCTTTTATATATTTTTAGTTGATTGAATTCAATTTCTTGCACAAACTATAAATAGTTTACTTCAAAAGAACGTATAACAAATTAAAATTGAATTCTATGAAATGGGTAGAACTAGTATTTATCATGATTCCAGGGAATAGATTATTGGAAATTGAAATCCTCTTAGGAGCTGAAATTGCTTTCCGATTTATTCTTGGAGACTTGCCATTTTTTTTATTATAATAATCTTTGGTTTTTGAATTATGTTTTTTTTTTAAATCATGTTATTTTTTAATCAAGCTACCATTAAAAAAAAATCCTTTAAAAACGCTGTCATCTATACGACCTAGGTTTCTTAATTCATTTACCCCTTAAATATTTACTAAAGTTTTTTCCATAAAATTTTACAACAAACTTATCGCTAGTGCGTTTCCTGTTACTATCTTGATCCTCATCACCTGGTCAATAGTTTGTAACATTTTCGTTTTTTCCAAATTTCGTCTGATAAGTTGACCGATTTGAGTACAAAATATAACCGAAAACCAGTAATTACAAAAGAAAATATTAAGTTTTATGTTATAAGTAAATAAAAGGTAGTTTGAACAATTTTTATCTTATTATTAATACACTTGAGCATTATGAAGGAATGCTGTATAATCCTTGTGTGATTTAAGTTTTAACGAATTTAATGTAAAAAAGATTTGTAGTTTTCGTTTTACCATGTGTGCTGTTTTTTATTTGTAGTTCTTTCAATTTTAATGACAAATACAAAAAGTACATACTTTAAATATTTTGCTATCAGCATAAAAAAAGGTATAAACACACTCCGTTAATAATGTTGTTAAACTATAAGAATATTATATGATATATCTCATTTAACATAAAGTAGATTTAAAATGCAAATGTTGATGCCCAGACTCATACACGTGATTCACAATTATGTATTTCTGTCGTCTGTACTAAACTACAGCATACTGTTTTGTACCCAAGCGTTCATTACGATATTAACTTAGCTTTGAAAATACACAGCTCGAAGGTAAATATGACGGTTTGTGGTAGCTGGCTGGCTGTTTGAATATAAATATGAAAAGCAACACATAATTTAGAAGTAGCCGCTATTTTTCCTAAATTTTATTTGCTTGAATTTTAAAAAAACTTATAGAATTTTCGCTTTTCATGTTCTAGCGTTTGTATAAATATTGAATAGTAATGACTATTTCATAATAAAAATAATAAATATTTATGTTTATCAAGTTAATATTTTAGTTTCGTATAATTGTATGGTGTCAGCTAAAAAAATGCAATATTGCAGGCAGCTTATTTTAATTGTTGCAAGTGTTGTGCCCTCTTAAGTCTCATAGTTTAGTAAGTGCGATAATGACAATTGGTATTGTTATATGCTACAAAACGTAACAATTACTTAAAGCCGTCCTAATTGATGCTTTAATAATAATAATATCCTGGGACATTATTCACACACAGCCATCTGATCCCAAACTAAGCAGATCTTGTACTATCTAAACCAGACAACTTATATACTACATTTACTGCTTTTCTTTTCTAAATATATTTTATAGATAATTACACCCCGACTCAGGACAAACAAACATGTTCATAACAACATCGATTATACTTAACCATCTATGAATATACCCATATCACGCATTACATTCGTTTAACTATTTCTTAAGTAATTACATAAAATCAGATTCTACTTTTTGTTAATATTATACAAACTAACTATATTTTCTAATATTGTCTATGTAATTTGAAATCACGAAAAAACATTAAACATTTGTTGTAACTAATAATATCTTAACATCATTCATAAAACCTAAAATAAATGACCCAATTGATACCCCTAAGGTAAATCAAATATGGAAACGGAGACAATTGAAGTAAAACTAGTATGAAAATGAATTAAGCCAATTCTTTGAATTGACATTGAAATTTGTGTGAATTTTCAATTTTTTCCGTCATATAATATTCTTATATTTAAAAATTGGTAAAATTAAATCAAAAGTACGGTAGAATTGTTCAGCTGTCGAATATTAGATTAAAATTGCTGTGTTATTAATAATTATCTACGTTTTGTCAATTAAAGAGTCAAAGAAAAGTTTGAAAGCCGTGTCTAATTTAATATTAACGAGGATATATCCAATTGTATATATATCTCATAAATCAAGGCATTTTTAACACTAAAAAAGTAAATAATTCTGCTAATATAAGCACTCAATTACTTCAGGAAAAAAGGACAAGACTATGTTTGATAATGTTTTAAATAAATAATATTTCTAGAAATAGAAGTACATTTCTATACTTTACATACGTGCGATTATGTAAAATAAAAAAATACTGACTATTAAATATATTAAAACTAAGACATATACTAATAAGAACACTTTCCTCAGATGCACATTCAAAATATAATCCATAAAAATATAATATATTTTTTGAAATTCTTCATAAAAATCTAAAACTGAAAAAACATATTAAATTACAACTGAATGAATATATTATTGTATTTTTATAAATATCGATACGATATCCTAAAAAAAATAGAGCATTGAATCGTAATAATTTTATTCTATATTCATATTTAATTAAATATATAATATATCACCTAAATTAGGTTTAAGAATTTATTTTCAAAAAAAAAGATTCACTTACATGAGAACAGTATGATAAATGTAAAGATGACCAAAAATATATTCGCCTTATAGATACTTAGTTAACGGAATGTAATATAGTAAAATAGATGTGTGTATTTTAATCGGTACAAAAGTGGGTATTCTCTAAAATATATTTTGAGAGTTGAGACTTGAACCCGTTAACTGAGCTTACATTTTTTATATAAGATGGTAATTTGTTATATAGTTGTGCTCCATCGAAAGTTATATTTTTTTTTGCAAATTTGGTTCTAATTTTTGGGAGTACTAATAAGCTTGGTCTACGGGTGCTACGTTTATTGTTTTGTTTTATAAATGACAATTCTGAATGTATCGATTTATTAATATTTTTTCTAATGAGAATACAAGAATTTTATATAGATAAAGTTGTCGTAAGTTCATAATATTTGTTTCTTTGTAAAGTTTAGTTGTTGATGTCAAAGGTGGATATCTAAAAAGTATTTTAATAATTTTATTTTGTTTTCTTTGTAGTTCTTGCAGTTTTGTTTTTCCAGTATTACCCCATATTTCTATTAAATACAATAAATGCGATTTTCCTAGCGAATTGTAGATGTTATACTTTATTTTTTTAGGTAAGCATTTTGAAATATTTGTTAATGACCCAATTAAAGAGGAAAGTTTTTTATTAATGTAATCTACTTGATATTTGAAAGTTAAGTGATTGTCTATTCGTAACCCTAAATATTTTTCACAGTTTTTCTGCTCAATTGGAAAATTGTCAATAGTTAATGGAACATGCGGTGCAATCCTTTTATTTTTAGTTTTGAATACAATGTAACAAGTTTTGGAAACGTTAATAGTTAAAAGATTTTGATTGAACCATTTATGCAAAACATCTAAATCACGTTGAGCTTGAGAAATTATATCATTTATGTTATTACCGAAATACAATAAACAGGTGTCATCTGCATACAAAGTCAGGTGACCATTTAGTTTCAAAGTTGCAATATCGTTTACATAAATTAAAAAGAGAAGTGGTCCCAAAATTGAGCCCTGTGGAACACCACAGGTGACAGGCAAAGCACTACTTTGTATATCACCAATTTTGACGATTTGCAATCTGTTTGTTAGGTACGATTTTAACATTTCTAGTACAGTACCTTTGATACCTATGTTTTGAAGTTTATGTAATAAGATTTTATGACTTACGGTATCAAAGGCTTTTTTTAAGTCGATAAATACGCCCAGAGCTATGTTCTTTCTATCTAGGTTCTGTCTTATTTTTGTTACTAGATCTACAGTTGCAGCAGTGGTGTTACTTCTAGCTCTAAAGCCGTATTGTCGTTCAGTAATGAAATCAAAAGAGTCCAAATACGTTATTAAGCGGTTGTGAATTAATTTTTCTAAGATTTTTGAGAGAACAGGTAGCACAGATATTGGACGATAATTTTCTGGGTTTGTTAAAGATCCAGATTTGTGTATAGGTGTTATTTTTGCGACCTTTAATGAGTCTGGGAATAGTCCCTCGGACATAAGCTTGTTAAAACAGCGTGCCAGACATTTTGATATTAAATTACATAAACATTTCAATACTTTTGTGCTAATCTTATCTATACCACTACTTGCATTTGAATCAAGATCCCCTATCAGTCTTTCAATCTCACAAAAGCTACACGGTTTGAATGTTACAAGTTCATGTTCATTGATTGTATTAATTGTGTGTAGGATGCTGTGGTGTTGTGTTGGTATTCTTTTTGCTAAGAGGAAACCTATTGTTGCGAAATATTTTTTAAATACGTTACAAATATCGTTTGTATCAGAAATTATTTTTGATTCTACTATTATTTTAGAGGGAGCACAACTTTGACTTATTTTATTACTACATAATTTATTAACTAAGGTCCAAATTTTATTAGGATTCTTTGCGTTGTTTGTAAATAGTTTGTAATAGTATGTATCTTTTGTATTTTGTATCAACGTACCTATTTCACTTCTCTTTGAATAAAATTGATTTTTTACATACTCATTGTCGGGATTGTTTTTATATTGCGTCCATAAAAAGTTCCTCTGACTTATTCCATCGACGATATCTTTGCTTATCCAATCATCTCTTATGTGGTTTAAAATTTTGGTTTTTCTTTCTTTACAGTCCATAACATATTGTTTTATTATATTTTCAAGCTCTGTATAGTTCTCAATTGAGTTAATCAATTGCGAGGACTCTAGGGAACTGTACAACTTTGTGTAATCTATAGCTTCATAAGTGGTTCGTATTCTTTTTGGAGCTTTGAATTTATTCAATTGAACATATATGTTTTTGTGATCTGATAATGATGAGTTAATAATAGCAACAGTGAAATTATTCGTGCTTAAATTTGTACTTACGTGGTCTATAATTGATTTTTTTGTAGTTGAGTCTCTTGTGCAGTGTAATTCATTAATTTTGTTCAGCAGCCTATGCCCCGATTCTTGTATTATTTGTTTATATTTGGTTATTCGTTTGTCTTTTTCCAATAAATTGATATTAAAATCACCAAATACTATCGACCTTCTACGTAGTTGTAATTGGCTATCATAGTCTTTAAGAAATTGTTCAAAATTTGTATCACCAGGCTTGTAAACTAACCCAATATCTACCGCGCATTGTTCAATGTGTACCCATAGGTAGTTGTTTCCACCCTGGTAAATTGAATCTATTAATCTATGCTGTAGATCATTATGTACGTAAGCCGACACTCCACCTCCCCTAACGTCTGTTCTGAAATTATAGTAATGTGTATAGTTTTCTATCTGTATTTGTTTCGCTTGATCTTCGGATGCTATCCAAGTTTCAGAGAGAAGGATGATATGGATGGTCGATGGTATGGATTTTAAAATGCATTTTAATTCGTCTAGTTTTCCTTTTTTTTTAATACTGCGGGCATTTAGGTACAAGAAGGATAAACGTGACTTTTCAGTGCGTAATTCTCGATAGTCATTTGCTATTTGGTAACTTATAGTGTTAACTTATTATTGTTGATTGGAGTTTTTTGTAGGAGCTTTGACGATAGTTGGTGTTCCGTTGACGTATTTAATTGTTATATCGGTTTCGCCCTTGGATATACGTTCGTTTAGCTCAGTTTTTAAAAGTGTGTAGAATTTATGTTGGGTGGGAGTTTGGTCAGAGAATATTTTTAAATTGTTAGGCAGTTTATTACGGCTCTTAAGCACTGACAATGCTGTTTCTGGCCCCTCAAAGCAGACTTTAATTTTACGATTCTTTCCTGGGTTATACCTACCAATACGGAAAATATTTCTCGGTTTTGGCATGTCTGTGGCTATTTGCTCCAGTATTTTGAGTACTTCAGCCTCATCCAGTAAATTCCTCTCTATCGTGATGTTGGAGTAACTTTCAGCAACTCCCATAATAATTATATTATTTTCTCTCTTCTTGCGTTCTTGTACTTCGCGAATCAACTTTTCGTTTGTGTAAATGTCATTATTCTTGGTCATGGGGATCAGACTCACTTTTAATTCCTGCATATTAGTTTCTAGTGATTCTATTTTTTTCTTATCAGTATTTAATTTTGTTTCTAATTGGGATAACTGAGATTTTACATTGTAGTGTTCTAATGAGATTCTGGAAGTTAACGATTTTATATCATGTATTTCAGCGCTGATTTTAGCTATGTTGTTATCAAATGATTTTTTTATTTCGGTATGAGAAAGCTTTAGATTACTAATTTCTGTTTTTATTGATCCAATAGAGTCATTCATTTGTACCATCATTTGCGAGTTAGTCGCAGCATATGATTCCAGCAGTGTAGTAATGCGGGTTAATTCACTGCGTATGAGTTTAATTTCTTCCGAGCACTCACATTCTCGATCAGCTGGTTGTTTCCGTTTAGAGCGAAATGTTATTTGCGATCCAGGAATATCCACGTGTAATTTTGATAGATCAGGTTGTGATCCACCACCTGTGGTTGTAGGAGGCGATCGTGTTACGCTCATTATTTGTTAAATAATTTCAACCAGCAATCGCAATAAGTTTTACAATACAATAAAGTCGATGTACGAACTTACGTGTATAAGCGTACGCGTCAAACGCAGGGTCACTATGCGAGCGAGTCAAAAAATAGCAACCGCTCTGCTTTCGCGGGTGTGAGGCTCCTCTTACTGTCACATGCACTTCGATATTATTTTGTTTAAAAGATTGTTGATGTAATTATGATGCTAGGTATATTTCACACAAAGTATAGAATTCCGGGACACTTTTTACTAGTTTAAGGAAGCAATGAACACACGTCTATTCTCTGCAGCGGTCAGGCGAAAAACTATAAATATTATATTTATTATTAGTGGAACTTTATTTGTTAATGTATGAAATGTTTACTAACAAAAAATGATTTGATACTGCAATCACTGCCCGAAAAAATTTACTCGTATAGTTTAAATTAATATTATATTAGGTCCTTACATATGAAATTAGCGTTTTGTCGTACTGACCACTTTGATCTGAAATATATCCTCTTTGATTAAGAATTCCAAATTCAAATTTATAAATTCTTTTAGCTGGTACATTTGAGTTTTGAAAACAGTCGTTCATTTGTTTTTCCTCATTATTTTTTTCTTTGGCGTTGCTTATTACCGCACAATGGAAAACATGAAATATCGGTATATTTACGAGTACCAGTTCTACCGTGGCACCAATGCTGCAGAAACAGCTCGAAAAATTAATGATGTGTACGGTGCTGGTGTCGCAAAAGAAAACGCGGTACGATTTTGGTTTCAACGTTTTCGTTCTGGAAATTTTGACCTTCAGAACCAACCCCGTGTACGGCCGGAGACCAAAGTGGAAATTGAAGAATTAAAGGCTATTGTGGAAGCAGATCATCACAAAGCACTTCAAAGATAGCTGCAGGCTATAGGCTATCGGGGTAAGTGATAATAATATATCCGGGGACATTTTTCACACACGGCCATCTGATCCCAAATTAAGCTTATACAAAGCTTGTGCTATGGAAACCAGACAACTGATATACTACATATACTACTTTTCTTTTGTAAATACATACTCATATAGATAATTACACCCAGACTCAGGACAAACAGACATGTTCATGCACACAAATGTCTGTCCTGGGTGGGAATCGAACCCACAACCTTCGGCGTAAAAGGCAAGTATCTACCAACTACGCCAACCAGCTCGTCGAAAGTAAGATAAAACTGTATAAATCCACTTGAAGCAAATTGGGAAAGTAAAAAAACTTGAACGATGGGTACCTCATGAATTGAGTGAATTGAACTTGCAAACACGCGTCGACTGCTACTGTTACTTTACTCGACCGACACAATAATGAAGGGATTTTAAATCGAATTATTACTTGTGATGAATAGTGGATACTGTACGGTAATCGGAAGGGCTCTTCACAATGGCTGAACCCTGGAGACCCAGCCAAATCCTGCCCTAAACGAAAATTGACTCAGAAACAATTACTTGTGAGTGTTTGGTGGACTAGCGCAGATGTCATTCACTACAACTTTCTTAACGATTATCTATTATCTTATTATCTTTCTCCAAACGATTACGGCAGATATCTATTGTCAGCAACTGCAAACCATGAAAGAAAAACTAGCTGTTAAACAAACCACATTGGTCAATCGCTCTAGGCCACTGCTGCTTCACGAGAACGCAAGACCACGCACTGCACAAGAAACAATCACTAAGTTAGATGAGCTACAATTGGAATGTCTGCGACATCCACCGTACTCCCCGGACCTTGCTCCATTACATTCCATCACATTACAGATTACCATTTTTTCCGGAATTTGGACAACTTCTTACAAGGAAAAAAATTCAACTCCGATGCGGAAGTCCAAACCGCCTTCAAAAAGTTTATTGATTGTCCCCATGTTTTTTTTTTAGTAAAGGGATTAATGAACTACCTATGAGATGGCAAAAGTGCATAGATAAAAACGGTGCATACTTTGATTAATTAAATATATTTTACAAAAAAAATGACTATATTCCTCCCGTATAACGCCAATTTTGTATATAAGGACCTAATATATTATATGAGTACATTTGATTTAAATACATACATATATAAACCCTTAATTAATATTATATTTTATTTAATTTATTATTTTTTCTAATCCCTTATAATCCTAATAAAAGGCTTCCATCTTGCTTAACAATCTTGTTAAAACTTAATTATACGGAACTAAAAATTAAGTATTTTAGGCTTTGAACGTAAGTTACATTTTCAAAACTTTTATTTAATTAGAAGTTATTCCAACGTTTTCTGCTTGCCTATATGAAAAGTTCTCGGTAGAATGAATTCTTTACGAGTAGACTTCGTTATTAAGGGTACTTCAAACATTGCCGTAGCAAATACTTCGAAAAATAAATTTGTATATGAAATAATTTTAATAACCGATTTAATTGCATTTTAATATAATATAATCGTAGGCATATGTATAAAATAAGTAACAAATTTTATTTTTAAATTAAACAAAAATAGGACTTTAAACAGGACACAAAAAGAGTTATGGCAAGACATGTTCACGTGGTTTCTGAGGCACGAAAGTGGAAACACTGACCACACTATATATTGAGCACTTTTAAACTCTGAACTGCTATTGCCCTCAGCGTCCTCAGTCCTGTAAACTAGTCAATAAACCAGGTAGTCACAACGGACTTACCAATTGATACTCGCAAAAAATATGTACAATTTCTTAATTATTGTATTCAATTATCACTGTTTTAATGTTTTCAAACTTAATAATAATTTTAATTTTATAGCAACTAAATCTACAGAAAAAAAAATCACGTAAAGTCAATCGCTTCAGCAATTAAGGTAGACTAATAAAACTTCAATTGGTAAATTCAGAACAGATCGGAAAGGAAATTGCTAAAGAACCAAATCAGGTTTAAGTTACTGAACTAACAAGATCCCTCCGAATTGAAATTACATTGGCCTGAAGATAATTTTAAGTGATCCCCATAATAAGTAAGTATATTGTGCATTGATTATGGAAATAAGCATTGAAGATTGCTTGAGTTTCTGAATACATATCTGAACATCTTACCCGACTTATACAAAGAGATGGTCTTTGTATAACATTTAAACAGATAAGGGATTGGTTCATTTTTGTTAAAATAATATTTAATTTGATTTAATTTCAAATAAATTTATTATTTGCTACAAACTGTATCGATTGTTGGCCGAAGGCCAAGTTAGGCCAGTGGCTAGAACACGTAAGCGAAGGTTACGGGTCCAAACTTAAAGCACCACTAAGCTTGTATGTGATACCTGCATGTGTCGGATGGAATGTGCTTGACACATTGAAGCCACATTGAAGCTCATTACACCTCATAGAGGAAACCTTAGACATTCAGTAAATGTCCCACTGCTGGGCAGTTACAGAATGCTTCATTGTCTGCACTATAAATTACCTTTTAAGCAAAGAATATCTGCGTAAGTTGCTCTTAAAAATCTTTCAATGAATTTTAATGATCGCATTATTAAGACTTCTTAAAAAGTAAAATAAACTTTAGTACGCACTCTTGTCATGTACGAAGTTTTTTTAATTGGATTAAATTTGTTTATTCTTATTTGCAAATGCCAATGTTTTCCCAATATTATTGGTATTATAATACAGGCTATATAAGGCCTTATCTGAATATAACCTATATTCAGATTATACATTAAAGAAATATGGAATCAGATACGACGCTGTGTCTAATGCTATGCTAGTCGGATCATCGAAAATACTAATTTCATATTGAGGCAGATGAAAATTGAACATTTAATACAAAATATTATTATGTTTGTATAATTTTGTGAAATTAAATACCATTTTCATTTATAACATACTACTTTAATTGTAAAACTACTACATATACATATACATCTACTATATATATCTATTAAATTGTATCCTTATATATTTTAATAAATTATTATTACCTTCTCCTCAAAAAGAGGAGAGGAGGCCTTTAGCCCAGCAGTGGGACATTCACAGGCTGTTACGGTAAATTATTATCATGAAAATTGTACCGTTTTAAAATTATTTTAGTCTTGCACCAAGCTGTTTTAATTGCCCCAAGAAAACTGGAGAATAATGCGATGCTTTTATATAAAGAGCTTTGCGCTTGATTTAAGTGCAATCATGAAGACACTAAAGGCGCTTAAATTCAAGCACATTATGCAACGTGAAATAGAGAATACTTGAATCTTAAGATGCCTATATAGATAGTAAGCCTACTTAAAAATAGACAAAGTACTTATTTAATTTTATCTAAAAAATATTTATTTTGATTCCCTTTGATAACAATAATAATAATATAATCATAGTTCACTTAATATTTTTTCACTATTATCTGATATGGAAAAAAACATATAAGCAGATGCTTTTTTTCTCTGTAACATGGTTATAAGTAGAAGTCTAAAAAACCTTCTCTTATATTACAAAACGTTTGAGTTTCAAACTTGTAAGAAATAATAATACACTCGGGAAACGACGCTAACCCGGTTTCCCGCGACCTGTCATGCATGCACAAGATCCAAAAGTGAGTAACGATTACTTTTCTCTGTTATATCGGATAAAAATACAATTCTGAAAATATTATTCGACTAGCTGCTACAACTTTGTTCACGTGAAGTTATTACTACATTTCTGAATTATGATCCGTAAGTAAACTAGTTGTTAAAATTTATATATATAATAAAATAAAAATGTTCTAATTGATGTCTGAAACTGTTATCGGGGGCCTTTATCAACGCAATGGAACCCAAAACAATGTTTGTTAGAATTTTTGTCTATTTGTCTGTTCTTCTGTGCGTTTGTGCCCGCTAATCTTAGAAACGGCTTAACGGATTTGGGTGCAGTTTTCACTAATGTATTGTAGCTAACTTCACTTAAAATTTAGTGTTTGTTTAATTTCAATCAGGTCAATCAATTTAAAGAATCTCGTCGAACATTTATTCGATAAAAATGCAAAAAATAACCGTTTACTTCAATTAGCTGCAACTTTAGCTATCTATAAATTATCATCTGTAAAATAATAATGATTGAAAGTTAATAGGACCAAAAATAAAGTTAAAAAATGGACGTTTCAGAGATTTAGGAGTTTCCAATGTAAGTTGAGCTCAAATCTATATGATCAATCATATTATATAGGGTTTAGCTTATTTATTCTAAAATAATGCATTATTTGCGAAATATTTTTTATAAACATGGCATTAATTCTTACAAAAGCTATCGAGATAAGACCATAGACACTTATTAGTCTTATTACTTTATTATTAGTATTATATATTTTTTTCTCATTGTTTTGTTAAATTTACACTTAGTCGGTTAGTTAATCATAAAAAGAAAGACATTGAAGCATGTCGGAATATATTTTCAGGGAATGCTGTTTTTCTCATGGCTAATAATAATATGTTGCCCTTTCTAGATCCGATTGCGGCGAAAACCAATAAATATTAATATCACAAGAAAATAAAACTTAGTGATTTATTTAAGTTATACGCGGGTGAAACCACGGGTACAGCTAATTCAAAATAAATGTCTCAAAAAGGGAAAGGGTGATCATTAATACAAATCAAAAATGGGATAGGACCTATAATTAATTCATATGAAATGATATTATTTCCCTACGATATTATTCCATTTCGATTATCTATTAATAAAATCAAGAGGTTTGTCTTTAAAATAAAATATACGGTTATATAAAAACCTTCCGTGTACTACAAAATCGAATGCTTTAGATAGATCACAGGTTACATTAAAATAAATCCCAAGCATCGTATATTTGTATATAACAGTAGCTTTATTTTCGCGTCATTTATGTAGCATAAATAGTGAAACCGTATTGTTATGAAAATATCTTTTCACATATTTTTCCTCGTGACAGGAATAGCAAAAGAGAGATAAAAGGAAAAGTGGAAAAGAGTACATTTAACAAATCAGAAAACATAACCGTATCCAGATACATATTAAAAATAAAAAGTATATACGTTGCGATATCATCATATAAATGTTAGGTATGTAAGTAATAATGCACCGAAATAAATATGTCATGATTTTTTTCATATTAAAGTTTCTTAATACTTTATTATAAAGCAGATTAAAAACTTGTTTGCTTGTTAACAAATAAACATTCAAAGAATACGACAATAAACGAGAATCGAGACTTTTTCCCGTAAGTTTCGTAAAGCAACTAACGTACGCCGTAAAGCTCTGTTCACGACTCGACATGCATATTCAAAGGCTAAGCAGAGTGGCGACTGTTACCTGGCACGGGTAAATTGGACTAAGCTTTCGCTTCATTTAGCACAAGAAAACGTACTCATTAGTGTTGTAATTTTTCTTTAATTTCCGTAGTTTATGTTTAAGACGACTCATTGACATAATACGCAAAAAAAATGTATTCGTGAAATAGGTTGCTACATATATTTAGTATATTTGAAAAACAAACGTAAAAGTTGTAACAGCAAGTAAATTTAGTGATTTGAATATTTGTTACTCAATTATGGTACTCATATAATGACAGGCAATTAAATACATAGCTAAATTATAATAATTTACACCTAGCGACACTGGCCGCTACATCTATTCTTTCAATATTCATAAAATTGCCTTCTCATGTAATATGATTAATGATGATGATGATTTTGGAAATTTTATATGAAAATGTAATAAATATCTATAAATACACAGTACAACAAGTACTTTTACTTTTTTTATTAATGTTGCTCATTAATATAGACCTTTTTTTATTATAAATTTTAATAGTGATACTGTAGCCATATTATCGTACATTAGTGAGATGTTTTTCAAACATCTCTCCTTAGTTAATAATGTTATCAAATATAACAACACTACAGGAAAGAAAATAATTCCATTTAACATCATATTATATAGACTATTTGAAACCTCATCTCAGTCGTTTCAAAGCCATTATTTTCCTAGTGTCGGCGATTTGTGAGCACAAAGACTGGGATAGGTGCAAATATCCACAACTGAATGTACAGATGAGGCCATAACTCACTCCCCACGTAATAAAAGAAATTTTTGCAGTACGTGCCGCGCGGATAAAGAGCCGATATCAAAATAAATTTATTGATAGGCCAACCATAACTCTGACTGTAAACTTTTGATGTTTTAGAACATTTGTATAAAATACTATGAGTATAGGGAAATTGATTACACTTTGATGCGTCAATATATAGTTGATACTAATTTCCGCCCGCGACTTCGCCCGCTTATGAGACAGGGTTTGGATACCGTATACCCGTTTCTGTTCCTCTGCCAACGGGTAAGTTAAATTTCATCATGATCGAATTAGTACTTGAGGCAGAAACACAGGTGCACTCTCTACTATCTATTCCCTAACTCTCATAATCCGATGGGACGGCAATACGACAGGATCGGTAAGAGTTCAGACGCAGGACCAACGGCTTTACGTACTTTCCCAGGCACGGGTACAAACTTCCAACTTCGAAACTCCGGGCTGCTACTGTGAATTTTCGCCAGAAAAACCCAATAACTTTTTAATGGCCCGAGGTGAGATTTGAACACAGGAGCCGAGTCTGAGAGCGGCCTTACATCTAGCCACTAGACCAACGAGGCAGTCAGTAGTCAGTATAAATTCTAAATCAAAAAAAAATAAATAAACTACCTACTTACCTTATGTTTATTAATTTCTACTGTCATTATATAAAATTCATATAATATAACCTTGTGTTATATCTACACAAATATCTAAAAAAAAACGTTTTATATTAAAAATATCAATATTTCTTTTACTTTATTTACATGTTAGTCTGAGTTATAGATCGATTTTATTGAAACTAAATTTATATTCGAGATATAAAATGTTGCGCTATATAAAATAATTTTGAAGCGTTTTAAATCAACATGTATTGTGACGTCATGGGAACAAAGTCATGGATATAAATTAGTTTGTATAATATGAAAGTTAGTTTTAACGGTGACACTGCAAGTATCTGGGGTAACACAATTCCGTGAGCGTTCACGAAACTAGTATGTTAGGCCTTCAGGCGATCTAGACGTAGTTTATGTGTGTTCTAACTTTACTCTTGTTTATCTCTTTAAAACCTAATGAGGTTCTTATATAAAACAGCGTAACAGCCGACTGAACTGGCAGAGATAGGTAAGTTTTGTGCTTTATTTTAAAAGAATATAATATTATTAGGTATTTTAACTAAATAATCCTTACCCGGTACGAAACTTTTTACTAACAGAGACTATATATAATAACAGAGACTATATATTCCTATAATACTATATATGAATATATATACTATATATATAATGTATCGACTTATTTTTATGAATAAACCATAATATGAAAACTGTTTTGTGTTTTGTTAATTGTAGAAACGATTTAGAGACCACGTTCATGAATGTATATATAATAGTAGTTATTCAGGGATACTTATGTTCGTGTTCCTATCGGATGCCTTTGCCCAAGCTATAGTCGGTTATATCTCTAGTAACAATTCCGTAACCTCAAGCGACAAAGCCAGTTTATTAGGCCTCCAGGCGCTCAAGGCGCGGGTCAAACAAGCTTCCTGCTTGATATGCCATTCCATAACACTAAAACAGGATTTAAATTTATTTTTTATATTGTGACCCGTATTTAATGATTAAATTTTTCCTTAAGATTTTTTTCATCTATTAAATGTATGAGCCCTTAACTGTAAGGGGTACATCATATATAAGACCCAAGAATGCTCAATGGTTAGATCACATTTTAACTGGAGATTGTGAGTTCAAATACGGGAAAGCACCACTGAATTTTAAAGTGCTTAATTTATGGTTATAATTCATTCTCTGCTCGGCAGGAAAGTAAAACATCGTGAGGAAATGCATGTATCTAACGACAATTTGTCACATATTTATCCAGCAACAGGCATTGAAATAGCTTGATCTCCAAACCTTATATCATTTATTAGGTACCAACGAGGTATTTACTGGTGGTAGGGCTTTGTGCAAACTCACCTGGGTAGGCACCACCCACTCATTAGATATTTTACTGCAAAACAGCAGTACTTAGTAATGTTGTGTTCAGTTAGGTGTCAGGCACGAGGGATATAACATCTTAGTTCCGAGGTTGGTGGCGCATTGGCGATGTAAACGATGGTTAACATTTCTTACTATGTCAATCTTGGTGACCACTTACCATCAAGTGGCTCATATGCTCGTCTGCCTACCTATTAAATAAAAATAAAAAAAACCTACTTTATGTAGGTTTTTTTATATTTTATCCAGAAAAAGGATAATAACAGATTGTAACTTTTATGAGTATATATTTTGTAAGAATTGTTTTAAATGTAACTGAGTTTTAACCAGATCTTGATAATATTTAACTGCGAAAAACGGGAAGAAATTACTCTTATTTTGAGAAAAATATTTATTTATGGCATTGTCAAGCTATTTCATACTTTCATATACAGCAATTGTCATTTTGCTAGTAGCTTATTTGGGGGCTCCCTTTTTCTAATCACTAAATTTTCACATGTAGTTAACATTGGCGTCGCTTATTCAAGATGGCGCGAAAAATTACCGTCGTTCATTGTTCAAACGACATCACAGGATATAAGAGGAAAGGAGATTTATTTAAATGGATATAAGTAGAAAATAATCAATGTCAGTTGTATGTAGTGTTGCAAGTTGATATCCTTAATTACACATTTATTTTGTTTATTCAATAGGTGATATCGAATTGTTCATTTGAAGATGTTGTCTAATTCAAAATGGGTTACTCATATAACTACCAAAAATTGGGTTTATTAGGTTAATTATTATTACATTACATGATAATAATAATAATAATAATATCCCTGGAAATTTTTCACACACGGCCATCTGATCCCAAATTAAGCTTGTACAAAGCTTGTGCTATGGAAACCAGATAACTGATATACTACTTTTCTATTGTAAATACATACTTATATAGATAATTACACCCAGACTCAGGACAAACAGACATGTTTATTGAGATTATGATATTATAATTAGTTACCTTGTTTATATTTATAAAAGGTGACAGAACTGAACAACATCAGTAACAGTAACAGCCTGTTAATGTCCCACTGCTGGGCTAACGCCTCCTCTCCCTTTTGAGGAGAAGGTTGTGGAGCTTATTCCACCACGCTGCTCCAATGCGGGTTGGTAGAATACACATGTGGCAGAATTTCAATAAAATTAGACACATGCAGGTTTCCTCACGATGTTTTCCTTCACCGTTAAGCACGAGATGAATTATAATCACAAATTAAGCACATGAAAATACAGTGGTGCTTGCCCGGTTTGAACCCACGATCATCGGATAAGATTCACGCGTTCTAAACATCATCAGTAAAACAAAGAAATAGCATGGCATAAAAAACCTTAATGTTTACGATTTTTTTATTACCAATAAAAAACATACTAAGGAACTCATACTATTATTCATAATAACGAGTGTCATGATTCAAAAAAATACAAAAAAGTTGTTCTGCAGTTATTGGCAATTTTTTATACATTATTATATTGTCTATTTCTTAGACATTTTGTTTAAACGAAATGAGGGACTCATACTTCAGACTATTCTATTTGTTTCTTATATGAGCAATGAAATCGTATATTTTAAGTTTTATTCTTGTTACTGTTATTTATGTTGTAAAGCAATTGTGAGTTGTTTGGATTTTTTTAAAGAAATTCTTACTACATTATGGTATAGTTAAATCACTACATTAAATTTATCATATACTAAAATTATTTGATTATTTTTTTTATTTAAAATAGGTAAGCATACTGGCAAATGGGTTAACTGATATAAAATAAATAGAAACATTACCCATCCCTTACATCGACATAATATCTTAGGGCACTAAGATATTATGTCCCTTGTGCCTGTTACACTAGCTCGGTCACCCTTCAAACCGAAATATAAGAATTACAAGTGTTGCTGGTTGGCAGTAGAACATGTGGTACATACCTAGACTGTCTTCCACATGTATAAAAACAGTAAAAAATACAATAAGTAAATATATGTATACAACAGGTTAAAAGTTTAATAACATATATTCAAACAAAACAAAAAAGTAACAATTTTTTTTTGTTATAGGCAGGGGGACGAGCAAATAGACCACCTGATGGTAAGTGGTCATCAGCGCCCATACACACTGGCGAAGTAAGAAATAATAACCATTCCTTACCTCGCCAATGCGCCACCAACCTTGGGAACGAAGATGTTATGTCGTTTGTGCCTGTAGTTACACTGGCTCACTCACTCTTCAAACCGGAACGCCGACCAACCGGAACAATACTATAGTATTGCTGCTTAGCGGCAGTATTTCTGATGTGTAAGTGGTACCCAACCAGAAGGGCCATCCCTACCACCTGTGTACCTGTGTGTTCATATACATACATATTTTATAATAATTATTATTCGCAGATATTATTATTATCGATAAAACCTAAAAGTATAATTTATTTATATATTTGACATACTTAGTACGGAAATTTAAAAATTATAATGAAACAGTGAATAGAAAACTTAACGTAATTCCAACCAACCAAATCTCAAAGATTCAAATAACGTATACGTAGGCATGCATTAAATGTTATGTTTTTTATAAATCAACTTGTTCTTAGTAAAAATAAATATCGCGAGGACAATAAGCAAGTTGCATGTTCCGTAAACAGCTTAAGCTTGAACATATACCCAACCCGCAGTAAGCCAGCGATGTGGAATAAACTCTGAATCCTTCTCCCTAAAGGAAGAAGAGGCATTCCCTAGCAAAGAGAGGCTACATGTGGATAATAATTAAAGCTTATGCGTAACACAGTTAGTAAGAGCATGGACTACAACAACAAGCATTACTCACACAGACTCATGGAAGAATCTGCTTTATCAGCTAGTGAAATATTTTCACAAAATAAACAACAATAGATTAATGATAATGCCTTCAATAAACAATAGTGTCCATTATAGAGATGTGTCTATGACACATTATCCATGTCACCATTATTGTACGTTATTATTTAATGATAATAACTCACTGTACACGCAAATAAGTCATTTAAATAATTTAGTACATGCAGTAAATGAATTTATTCGTCTAAATTGGATGGTATTGTGCCATAACGACCCGCATAATTCTCTTCCACTTAGTGAAATAAGTGAGTTGTACAGAAAAGTGCTTAAAGTATTTAAACACCTTTTTGTACAGCAAAAAATGAAGATTAAATGTCTTATAATTTGAGTATACTTAACTAAGTGATATTTTGAAATTCTATCTACACACGTTTTAATTTTATCAGGCCGTTTTATGCTAAACTTAGTTAGAATTTATTATATTTTTGTACATCTATATAATGCACTATAATAATTAAATTAATTATTTTTGTTATCATCCACCACCCTCACCAGATATACAACTTGGCGTTGCAATACACCAATAGCCGTTCATTCGTGTATTGCAATAAGTGGTACCACTGGGAAAACTGTATAAATATATTTTGATGTCTCGCTAAATCTTTAATTTATATATCAACAGTCTAAAAACTGCAAAAATAAACGGACTACACAAAAAAAATGACGCAATCACGTCACAATTAATATACTTTTTTTTTTAAATGGTTAGTTTGCAGTTTTTAGGGTAAAACATTTTCTATAGAATTCCAGTAAAACTATATTAATTAAAGCTTCTGAGTTTAAAATTTAGCAACGCGATTAAATAATCGCAACATAATTTTGGTTTGCTTTTTCAAACGCGCTTTACTACCAACTTTATATAAATTAGCGTAAATTGATTAGAGTTCATATGAAAAAACTTTGCTTTGTGATCGTGAAGAAAATTTATATAATTAATTAATTTGTAAGGATAAAAAATAAATGATGGTAATATAGTATTCTTGCATATATCTTCACATTATACTTTTTTCTAATAGTTTATTTCTTTCTATATTTTAATTTTTCATGTCTGGAATACATTTGTTTTTAAATAAGTGGCACATATACGTATTTCGTTACTAAATAGTAATTAATTTTGTTTTAATTTCATTTCTGGTTTCGTCAATTTGAAAGTCCAAAGATTATTTTTAAATCTATTAAAATCGTCAAAGTATGGTTATTTTTTTTTTTCTTAATAATAGGAATTCATTCAGATTATTTAAACATAATGCAATTAACACAGGTTTGAGCAATTTATTTTATTAATCAAAATCGCTTTGATATTTACCTAGTTAAATTATATTCAATAATGCTCACATTAAATGCTCACAAATTAACGGACGTTCATCCTATACCCGATTACTTTGGTATAAATTATTTGAGACCCTGAAATAATCCATATTAAAATTAACAAAATATTACCGCTTTTTACTACTT
Organism: Nymphalis io; assembly: GCF_905147045.1. Taxonomy (NCBI): domain Eukaryota; kingdom Metazoa; phylum Arthropoda; class Insecta; order Lepidoptera; family Nymphalidae; genus Nymphalis; species Nymphalis io. The sequence goes on along the minus strand of NC_065892.1, from coordinate 8,562,594 downwards.
TTACTCGCTTATTGATTGACGTTGATAATTTTACTATTTACTTACTACTATATATATATAAATATATATACTATAAAAGCCGAGATGGCCTAGTGGTAAGAACGCGTGAATCTTAACCGATGATCGTGGGTTCAAACCCGGGCAAGCACCACTGAATTTTCATGTGCTTAATTTGTGATTATAATTCATCTCGTGCTTGGAGCATTTGAGCAGCGTGGTGGAATAAGCTCCAAACCAAACCAAACCAAAATCAATAGATGATTTATATATATATGCCTATTTATCATTATATATAGTTTAGTATATTTGATTATATATAATGTCCTCCAGACCGATTTTAGTAACAGCGCCAATCTCAAGAGAGATTAGCCAACTGCGGAGGACATATTATAGTGCACAAGTTTTTGCGCAAACACAAGTGCTCTCTCTATTCCCTGACCCTCATAATTCGAAGGGACGGCAATCCAACACGACCGGAAAGAGTTTAGGCGCAGGACCAACGGCTTTACGTGCTTTCCGAGGCACGGTATTGTACACACTTAAAAGTTTCAGACTCCCGGCTGCTACTGAGATATTACCAAAGAAAAACCCAAAAACTTTTTATTGTCCCAAGGGGGATTTGGACCCAGGACCTCCTTATATAATATAGTAAGAAATCGTGTATTGTACAAAAAAAAATTTAAAAGTTCATGGGTTTGGCACCGACAACAAAAGCTTTTTATAACGTTAATAAATAATAATAAAATATATGATTTTATTTCGCAATATATTCACGCAATTGTTATTTTTAAATTCGGTGTATTAGGTAATATTTTTTTTCATCCCTAAACGCGTTGTTTCAAACAGGCTTTCTAGATAAGAAAGATAATAAAAGCTATTTTTCCCTGTGGCGAAATATTGCAACGATTACATGGGATACGCTTTTGCAAAGCCGCGGTTTCGTTGTTGCTGCATGCATAATTATCGCTGCCCGGCTCGATATGTCTATGCTTCGTATATGGTCAGTGTGAATGACGCCATAACTGTGCTATACTTAATAATTTTTTAAGATATGTATGAGTTATAGTGGATTGGTCTGTTGCCGTTGATTGTTCATTAAATACAAACAGTCTTCGGCACCATTATCTTGTGTTAACAAGAGAGGCATTTCTTTAAATAAAACAATTTCAGAAATCAGATTAAAACCAAAACATTTTTTTTTTTTTCATACTGAGCATAAAAATAACGAAATCACCAAGATACGAAAATCTGCTTAAACTGCTTAAATAAAGCTAAGGATGCAAAAATAAGGTTTATATGAATGAAGACTTTCAATCGCATGAAACGATGGGCATTTACAACGCTATAAAATTACATTGCGCGAATCGTTTTGATTTGGTCGGTAAAAATTTTACGACGATTATATGGCAATCGCTTCGATTGACTCGTCGTGCATTTACAAATGTTTAATTCGATAAAGAACTTAAATCCAGACCTACCCTTATACAAAGTAGAGACGATACTAGTCGTCATAATGACCCTATTAGCATTCTGTACATGTTTTGTAGTGTACTTAAATAGAGACGTGACGTAGAGATGTTAATGAGAACCTAGGCTTTATGAGTTTAGTTTTAAGAAATGCTGGCTCGCAACTGTAAAAACTTTTTAATTATTAAAAGTTGACAGCTATAGAACTGGCCTTCACTCATCTGTAGGGTCATTATATACAAGAAACTACAATTTAAATTCCATCTTTTTAGTACTACATAAATTTTAAAATCATTTTAAAAATTGAAGATTCTTAAAATTATGAAATACAAAAATTATATTTTATTAATACAAAAGTTTTTTTTAATTATCTTACAAATTATATATTTTTTTATAAACAGTAACGTACTACGTTAAACTAATTTAAAAAATGACTGCACGAAATTGTAAATAAGGATCGACATAATGGAGAGTCCGTCTTTTCTGTTATAATAGATTATTATTTTATATCAAATTCACTTCACTCGGGTATTGATCTTGTCCTAAAAGAACCCGTTCAAATTTATGTGCCCTTACTCTTCTTGTCGAAAGTCACAAAGTGACGATAAAGTTGATAATAGAAAAGGACCTTAAACTTATGCTACAAAAAACAATCATAAATATTTTATACTCGTAGCTATTATTTTAATAACAAACTTAATACTGACAATAAACTCGATGTTATAAAAAACGTATTTATATGAAATAAATAAAATCATTGACATTTGACATGGTATCGTTCAAAAATAAAATTATCGAGAATAGTTAAAAGGATTATTATTACATAAAAGTCAAATTATTAAAAGCAACTGTATTCACTATGGGCAGCTTATAGAAAACTCGGTCAAGTCTTTTCGTTACGGATACCGCAGTGCTTGAAGACAAAAGTCTTCAACGAGTGCGTCTTACCGGTTATGACCTACGGAGCCGAGACGTGGACACTGACAGTGCGTTTGGTCCACCATTTTAAGGTCGCTCAGCGAGCTATGGAGAGGGCTATGCTCGAAGTTTCTCTGAAGGTTTCTCTATTGAATCCCAAATGTGGTGATCCGAGAGAGAACCAAGGTTATCGACATAGCCCAAAGGATTAGTAAGCTGAAGTGGCAGTGGGCTTACTGTCGCAGAATCAACGACCGTTGAGTAGACGTGTTCTGGTGTGGAGACCACGCCTTAGGAAACGTAGCGTAGGACGCCCTCCAGCTAGGTGGAGTGATGATATACGCAAGTTGGCTAGCAGCGGTTAGAGATTGAGAGCTGAAAAGCGAGCTCAGTGGCGTGCCATTGGAGAGACCTATGTCCAGCAGTGAACGCGAAAAGGGTGATGATGATGATGATGATGATGATATTCGACCGTATTTTTTTGTTTAATTTTATATTTTATATTAGTAGTAAATACAATTTTGGTATCCTAATTTTAATAAGTGCATATAATAACAACTTCATATCTTGTGGCACTCGGTCTGTAGAATTAGATGTTTTTTTCAGTAGTATACCTCATTTGGTGTATAAATTTACATTCTATATATTACGTTTGTGAACGTTTTTGACACCTCACATATAACTTCACATACGAACAATTTCATCTGACACGTGATAGCATAATGAACACTTTATTAGATATCACTTTTGCTCGATAAAATTAAATAACTTTTATTATTAATGGCGTCAAATGCGAACATAGTGTTGCTAGAACAATTTTTTCTAGTATTTTTGACTGAATAATTAAAATACAATAATATTGTATTCGTCTTGCTGTAATTTAAAACATGGTTAAAATATATTTATTAATTAATGAAACATATTACTCAATAAAATGTGTTACAAACTATAAAAAAAAGCTTGGAGTTGTCATTTGTTGATTTTCGTGACAAATAGTAATAATTGTGTTGCATATAATACAAACAACATATATCAGGTATATTTGATTTAATTGTGGTGAAAAGTAACGACTGAGTTCTTTCTGCTTCTTCTCAGTAGTTGCTATATTACACTGAACTTAAGAGCGTACCTAAAGCTAGCAAAATTTTAGATTTCCCGTGCGTCCCTTACACGCCGTCTCGTGACGCCATCTCATTTTTATACTTTTTCTGTCTCGAACGAAGGACAGTTTTGTATTTATTTATTTAGTTCGTGCACATATATTGCCAATTCTTCTGAAGAATTTATTTTACTTTATAGTATGATAACTGACACAGCTCTGTCAATTTTTTTGTCCTCCAATAAAATTCATCGCAAAGCCTGATTTAAGAAACAATGAATATATGTATTTTATAAAGTGACATGTAGGTTGTGTTTTTTTGTTGAAAATTACAGTAAATTGCAAAAGCTTTATATCGTGAAAATAAAGCTAAAAGGTTTTACTGAAAGTCAATAAAGGCAGCCCTAGATTATTTGTAAATTTAATTAATTATACATTTTTGTCTTAATAACCTATAGATTATTTATACTCGTAAGAGTATAAATAATATCAACTTAAATATTAGAGGACGTCTGATAATTTTTTCTACAAAGAAAATTTATGTTTTTACGGTTTTATATACAATATTATTGTAACTTTTAACTTCATTTTAGGTTTTACTACAAAACAAAAGCTTTATACCCTCAAAATGTCGATTTAAATGTAGTAAAATGATAAGCCTATTCGAATAAAGTAGATTTTCATTTAAATTCCCCAATTCTCCTAATATATTCTTAACGATATATCATTTCTGATAATTAATTGTTAAAATTAAAGATAAATAGGATATTCAAATGAATTTGAATACAATATTCAAACGAGATTATATGGAGGTAAAATTAAATTAACAAGCTTGTTTAATTAGGCCAAAGAAGTTAAAGCAGATCCAGATACCAATGCCACAAATAAGGTCAGTCAGATTTATCGACTCTAACGTCCGTTTGTGACTTGCGAAATACATGGAGACTGTTTGTATTATCATACGGTTTTTGTATAGAAAATTGTATAAAAATAATAATATGTATAGTGTAGCTTTCAACCTGCAAATAGGTCTTCATAATCTTTCAAAAACAAGTTAGGAAATCGCTAGATAATAGAAACAAATGTATTAGTAAAGAAAATAAATACATAAAGCTGATGAAAAAAATTCATCGATAGCCAAATAATTATAAATTCGACTGTAAACCTGTCCGTCACACTTTCACGGCTAAACCACTAAGCCGATTTTAATAAAAAAAAATTATGAAAGAAGCTTGAATCCCAAGGAAGGCCGTACTTTTTACTGCTTTATTTTTTATATCTAACCTCAGCCCCTTTCCTCTTAAAACTAGTAAGTTCTGTATTAAAAAAAAATATTCCTTTTTAAGCACCTTTTTAGTGTTTATAGGAGTATAGCTTACTTATAATAAATAAATTTAATGAGCGGATAATTTTCTTTAGATTTAAATTATATTATTTAGTCTAAAGTAATTCCTAAAGTTGATATGTAAACTAACCTAATAACATTAGTTCAGTATTCGACATACCTTTTATTTCAAAACTCTTAGTATAGTTTTTTATATACAATTTACAAGCAGTACTTATACAAGATTGAACAGTCGATTTTCGCGGCAGCGTTTATAAGAGACGGATTTACGGCGTCACAGCGGGTACGTCCTTTTTCGTCCGATGCGTAGGGAGGGGACTAAACTCACGACCTTGACTAGGCGGCGCCTGCCATTTGTTTGTAGATAGATATCTAAGTCTACATAGAATATACTTCTCGAAGCATCTGTTTACATAAATCAGATATACCTAAGGATTGTAGAAGAAAAATGTCAAGGCCTAAATCCGCAATGATTGAGTAATATATTTAACGTATTGTTATGTAACGTTTTTTTTGGAAAATTTTTAAATAAGGTTAATAATTAAATTTGCACTTGAGAGTTTTTTGACCTTCATTTTAATGTTTTATATCATTTATCAAAGGAAATTTTCAAGTTAATTACATCTCTGTCGCTCAATTTACTACATAAACGCCTGAAGTAGCACGAAATGAGACACACTTACAAGAATATACGGGCTTTAGAGATAACTAGCTCTCTTATCTTCACGGCCGTTTCACCTCGTTTATAGTAAATGTTTTAAAAGGGATTACAGGACATGTTAATGGATGGATTCTGTTTTTTTCGACTTAAATTCAAGTATAGGAAATCGTCCTGAGCTGATTCGAACTCATGCAGGTTATATTATATTTATTATTATATGCGAAACCTATTACAATTTCATATGTAAATAAATAATAGCAATTTCTTAGAATAACGTATAAACGAAAATAATACGCATTTGAACTTTTTGTAATGATTTAACAAAAAAAAACGAGAGCCTTTAATTATTAGGTTTTTTTTTAAATCTCATTCACGTATAAGTCAGACTCGCGTGTATATATCTAAAATAGAAAAGAAAAACTATTATTGTAGTCCTCAGAGAACCACTCCACCTCGTAGACACCCAAGCTATAAAACCAGACACTTTCATAAGGCCAGCAATGCAATATATTTATATTGAAAAATGATGTATAAATATTTTTCAGTTAGAAAATGCTATCGACTTGACTATAAAAAAACCGGTCAAGTAGGACTCGCATGAAGAGGATTTCGTACTATCGCGATATAAAGAAGAGAGAAAAAATTTAGTTTAATAATAAAAATAGGTTTAATTTAAATCTTTTAGAAATATTACGTTAAAAAAATGTAAAGAGTTAAATAATATTGATACATTATAATAGTTTTTGCATATATTTAACGCCTTGATTTAAAAAAAAAATAAAAATTAAAGAAATTAAAAAACATGTAAATAACGAAATTATTAATGCTTATAAAAATCTAATTTTATTTGTTAAATTTCTATTCATAACATCGTTCATCATCATCACACGGAGCAACCTTATAGTAGCTATAATTATATTACAAGTAGTACATCCAACAAATACAGCTGTGCTCCGGCTATAACAGTATAGCAAGAATTGAAATCACAAATACAGGATATAACTACTAAGTTTTTTAGGAAATATAGGCTTACGCTTAGCGACAGCTTTACGTAATAGTGAGCGATGATGTGGTGAGTACTTGCCTATAATATATATATATATATGTCTATTTACTTTACTACTAATGCCTATTTACTTTACTCCTCAAGAGTACTTGCGAGTTAATTGGATGTCAACCAGATAAGAAATGGCAAATTCTTAAGACGTCTTGCCGTTGTGAAGCAAACGATTGTGAAATTTCTATGTACACTATCCGAAGTATATCCTGAAATAAACCGATAAACAGGCAACTTACTGACGGCAGAATATTCACATGTCAAGGTCGCATTTTACGATGTCGATGTATAGCAGAAGTTATAATACCGAACGTTGTATTAGCTAGTCTGCATTATTTTTGTAGTCATATCACGTGTCGTTGGTACTCTTTATATACTATCGATGAAACCCCATTATTAGGAAAAACTGCTAAAAACAAGAACATAAAATAAATATAAAAATGAACTAAGTTAAGTGCATTCCTTCAAAATTACTTTGCAAGTAGCATAACCAACAAACACAAAATAAGTCTACGAAGAAAGTAATTGTTATGTTAAAGTAAATTAAAAATTAACAGACTAGCTTAGTAATTTTAATTAAAAAAAACATAATCAAGTTAATATAACTGCCTTATAAATACTAAAATTTAAACTCGCGTTCTTAATAGTTTGTGAAAATTAACTTATTGACGTAATTCAACCCCTTATCACATCGAATGAACAGATTGACGCTCACTCATCAGGAGTTGTCGTGATGTCAATCAATCCTTGCCAACCTTCAACTGTTCTGAATGAAAGTGATGAATTAGGCAATTTTGAAACGTAATTGATTGCGTCCTGACCTTTACAACTCCTTATTGTCTTAATATTCAATTGTATTCATTATAATACTTAACACGATGAAATATAATGTATTAGATAACGAATAAATTTGTCTTGGAATTTAAATCGCAAATTTTATTTTATTTTAGCTCCGAATTAAACTTCGGTAAGACGATCGCGTAGTGCTACATTAATGCTATTTAAGAACGACGTAAAACAAATGGCGCTCCAGGGACGCCATGAAAAACCGAAAACGCTTCATAAAATTAATTCAGGTACCATAAACATCAAGACGTGCCCTCGACTATCTGTGTATCTAAATGACAATAAAACAAGTTTAAATTTGTAAAAAAAATCTTAACGTTGAAAATTAAAACATACTGTTATCGTATTGGCTCATATATATAAAGTATTATAGATAAAAGTAAAGCATTACTTATTATTTGTTTCCTATGCGTTCATGCATCATTCATATGATTGAATTAAAATTTTGTACAGTTTTTATTTACACTTGAGTGGATAATTCTGCATAGGTATATCTTAGAAATTAAACGATCATTTCCTACCCTATATAATTTAATTATTGTCGTGAAACCTATCAGTGTTACAGCTGTGATTAAAAAAAACGCGAGTTTCTTTCGCCTGTTCTTCTTAGGCCTGAGATGTTTTTTTCCGAAACGAGAGATAGATGAACGATAGATTTTTTTAACAATTGATTTTTAAAAGCAACTTCTGTATTAAATAATATCTTTCTATATTAAATAACAATTTTGATTTTAAATAATTGACAAAAACTATTCTCTATAGAAACGTTCCACTGGCTTACGGATTTTTAAACCAGTTTGAAAAGTGGTACCTCAGACTTATCAATCATTTTTATTTATTGACAATTATATAAAGGAATAACTTTACATTTTTACTTTAAAAGTCCTGCAGGGAATGTTTCCTCGGCAAGGTGTATTTTCTTATGAAAAAATAGTTCTATATAATCCATTATCCACTCAAACGTTAGATATATCGTTTGTTTTAACTTTAACTATTAAAAATGTTATACCTTTTCTGGGATCATTTTCCAATGGCGTATATTTTGTCCTACAAAAGACTTATTAACCCTGTATAGCCGGGTAAGAAGGTTTGTGTTACACAACAAGTTTTTGTTATTAAATATTAAGGCCCTTGGTAAGCGCCCCTTCTTAAAGACTAAATTAAGAAAGTTGCTTATTGATAAAACATTTTCATTAATTTTGCCGATATTGCCCAGAGAATAAAGCACGTTGATTTTAATCAAATATTGTGGGTTCTTATCCGGGAAAACATTATTGACTTTTCGTGTATATAATTTGTTCTCATTATCGATATTGCTTGGTGGATGAAACCATCGAGAGGATAATCTGTATGTGCTACATCTTAATCATCCTCAATTAAATACATCAACCCCTTCTAGAATAGTGTATTGAATTCTAATTCACTCAATTCGTGAGATCTTTATCCAGCGGTAAGACATAATTATGCAGCGTGTTACTTCTTTTTAATTGGTTTTTAAATTTTAGACTTGGAACAATTATTAATATTATGTATGAATTTGTTAATAACGTAAGAATATTATGATGAGATTTATATGACAGGATTGTTATAATCAACCTGTATATGGTAAATACATTAAAATGGTATCATAGTAGAAATAATATAACATTTATAAAGGCTAATTAATTATTATATTAATATTGTACTAGAAAATAATAAACAGTTACTTGGTTTGTTTCAATCTTTAAACTCCGTGTAAAAGGAAAAGGTCACAATAACGAGCAAGCTTTGGACGGCTTATCCTGTTTTCTTTTAGTTACAACCGACATGATCGGATAAAGTAAAATAGTTTATTATCAACAGTAAATATTATACCGTCCATTTTTTTATTTAAACATAATAAATTTTTACATTTCATGTTACAAAAAAATATTAACGATACGTTAATTATTTATTTTCATTTACTTTTTTTTTTTTTTTTATATATTCGCCGGGAGGGCAAATGACTCTACTCCACCTGATGGTAAGTGGTAGTAGAGTCCAAACGCGACGACGGCCAGTACAGACGGGAAAAACGTTCTGCACTAGCCGCCTTCGCCTTGCCGGCCCGCAAGATGCCTCTTCACGCCTCGTTTGAAGGAACCCGGGTTGTAAGAGGAGGGGAACACGTGAGCTGGTAAGGAATTCCATTTTTTGGAAGTGCGACAAAGAAAGGAGTTGCCAAATTTCTTTGTTCGCGATAGAATTGATGTCACAGTTAGGCGGTGACATCGAGAACCAGCTCGCGTGGACTTAAGAAGGAAGGGGGAAGCAGGAATTAGAGAGAATAATTCCTCAGAGCACTCGCCGTGATACAGTCGATAGAAAGCGCTCAGTGCTGCTATCTCACGACGCAATTGTAAAGGTTCAAGGGTGTTTGTGACCTTTACGTCGCCAATAATGCGTACGGCACGTCGCTGCAACCGGTCCAAGGCCTCAAGTAGGTACTTAGCGGAGCCATCCCAAAGGTGCGAGCAATATTCCACGCAAGACCGTACCTGTGTTTTGTACAGCAGGCACAGTTGTTGTGGCGTGAAAAAGCGCCGCACCTTGTTCAGAACTCCGAGTTTCCGTGAAGCTGTTTTTATAACAGCCTCGATGTAATCCCTTGGACTAAGGTCGCAGCGAACGTCAATCCCCAGCATGGCGATTTTGCTTTGCATCACCAGCGGAGTACCACAGAGGGAGGGAAGAGGGGAAAATGTTGACTTTTTCGCCGTGAGAGCGCATACCTGTGTTTTCTTGGCATTAAACTCAACAAGATTATCAGAGCCCCATTTGGCGATGAGCTCTAACGTCCTATCGAGTTCAATGACAAGATTCTCCCGCCTCTCCTCAGTTTCCGCCCGCCCAGCCACTGCGCGTCCGTGGTATCCACCATGCACTGTACTATCATCTGCATAGCAATGTATGTTCCCAAGGGAGAGCATATCATTGATATGCAATAGAAAGAGTGTGGGAGATAGCACAGATCCCTGGGGGACCCCAGCATTCACTACATAGAATTGTGAAGCGCAACCATCTACTAAAACACGAAGGCTACGCTTATGTAGGAAGCTGGCAATCCAGGTGCATAGCTGAGCAGGCAGACCATATGCCGGTAGCTTGGAGAGAAGACTTCTGTGCCAGACCCTGTCGAAAGCCTTGGAGATATCGAGGCTGACAGCCAACGATTCTCCATGCTTGTCGATAGACCCCAGAGGTGTGTTACGTACGCTAGAAGATCACCTGTGGGCCGTTTTGGTCGAAACCCGTACTGACGATCGTTAATTAAACAGTGATCTTCTAGGTATTGGATCAGTTGGTTGTTTAAAATCCGTTCCATCACCTTACAAAGTACTGAGGTGATAGCTATTGGCCGATAATTTGCCGGGTCAGACCGATCCCCTTTTTTGGGAACCGCTTCCACATTAGCTCTTCTCCAAGCCTCAGGCACACTTCCCGAAGAGAGAGAAAGTTGGAACAGGCGCGTTAACACAGGAGACAGCTCCGCTGCGCACTTCTTCAGCACTATGGCTGGTATTCCATCGGGACCGCTAGCTTTCCGTACATCAAGTGATTGCAGCTCCGCACGCACATCACGTTGCCTGATTTTAATGTCAGGCATCGTATGACCACATGCAGGTATTGTAGGTGGCAGTGCACTACAATCATCGATGACGGAATTGTCGGCAAAGAGTTTAGCCAGGAGATCAGCTTGCTCTTGCGGACTGTGAGCTAGCGATCCGTCCGGATTTCTGAGCGGTGGCAGCGAAGGTTGGCAGAAATTGTTTTGCACAGACTTGGTCAGACGCCAGAAGCTACGGGAGCCCCTAGGATGCGAAACAAGGTCATGACCAATCTGTACAATGCGCTGTGCATCCGCTCTCGTGTATGCCTTTCTACAGGACTTGGAATTTTTATTATAGTTTGCTTTCAGTGAGTCAATGTTAGATGCCCCGCTAATACAGCCGTTGATCCACTTGCGATATGCCGCCTGCTTAGATGATACAGCATCGGCACATTCACGAGTGAACCAACGGTTACGCGTACTCCTACTGACGAGATCTGAGCTAGGAATGTAGTATTCCATTCCCAGCATGATCTCGCCAGCAACAGCAGCGGCACTAGCTGTCGGGTCATTCCCACTGAAGCAACGTTCCTTCCAAGGGACCGACGCATAGTAATCGCGCATACCGTCCCAATCCGCCGACTTATAGTGCCAAACGCGACGTTTGCATACCGCTAGTGGCGGCAGCTTGGCCTGTGGCACTCTGGTAGAAATAAGGCTGTGATCCGAAGAGCCAAGAGGAGCCTGAACCACAACCTGATATTCCACCGGGTGAGAAGTCAGCAGAAGGTCCAGTAGAGAAGGTGCTTGCCCATCAATGTCTGGGATCCTGGTGGGCTGATCAACCAGTTGGGTCAAGTCATGTGTGAGAGCAAAAGCATGAGCAGTCCTTCCAGCATGGTCAGTTTTGAGGGATTTCAACCAGGATTCGTGGTGAGCATTAAAATCCCCCAAAAACACCAATTCCGCGTTAGGAAATTGCTCTTGCGCAGCATCTGCCACCCGACTAAGATGGTCAAATAATCGGCTTGTCTCCAAGTCACCATTGTGGGATCTGTAGAGGCACACGTAGACTCGGCTCTGACGAACCAGGTCCACACGTACCACCAACATGGAAAAGGAGGGGTCCTCCAAGCAGCGCAGTCGGTGACAGCAAACATCCGTCCTGACGAACAAGCATACTCCGGCTTTCGCTTTGAAGGATTCTTCAAGCGTGTAGCCGGGATAATTAAGGTAGCTGGTATCGGCAGGACGGAGTATTTGTGTCTCCGTGAGAAACAACATTGCTGGCCGTGCTGTCTCGAGATGGTGGTGGACAGCGTTGAGGTTAGTGTGGAGTCCTCGGATGTTAGAGAACTCGACCTCAAACAGCGAGGGTATGGTGGGGGTGTGCACCGCTGTACGACCGTTATTTCTTTTTTGTTGCGCCATTTGGGAAAAATGAAATGGAAAAGAGACGTGAAGCGAGCGATGTATTGCCACGATAGGGATGGGCAAAGTGTGGAGGCGTGTTTCCCCAAGTGGTTGCCAAAAGGAAAAATACACTGACCCGCCGGACGGAAGGGCCCCCGAACCCCCCCGGAAGTGGCTGCCGGGACCCCACCTACCGGTCACCAACCGGCACGACGGTCCACCCCGAGATTATGCGTGGCCTGGTGGGGCAGCCTCACGAGCTGGTTAGGCACGCTCGGGCCCCTGTACTATGCCACGGGCGGCCAGCGGAACAGCCGTTTCTTCGGGTCTCCCTGTCCGGCAGGTCAATACAGTTTCCCCCGGCATTGGTTCAACAGCCGTCTCCACTGGACCAACACCCATCGCGGCAATACTCGCTCGGGCACTGGCTGTACGCTGGCTGACCTCGAAACGCGGCTGCAAGCCACTTCACGAGTTTTTCACCATGCGTACGGTGGTAACAAGCCAGGCGGATGTTAGCATCCTACCACCAGATGAGCAGATGGTCGCTCAGATATCCCTTAGTCGCCTCTTACGACACCCATGGGAAAGAGAGGGGCAGTGAAATGTATTCTTTCTCCGTCACTGCACGGAGGACATGGAGTAGTAACCATTATATACTTACTTGTGTAATAGTAAGTATATAATGGTTACTACTGATTTTCTTTATAATTTATTAACAAATATGATACTTTTTGTACTTCACGTATCATACTACGAGATCAAAAATGTTTATTATTCTAACAATACAACGCGAAATGAATATGGTAACGTTACAGGAATATAACACAAAAGATCTACGAGCTGCGTCTATGACAGTAGGTACTTCTTGGCGTGCCTTTGTTTACGGAATAATAATAGCCCGAGGCAGCCGAGACCATATATCCGTATTCATCCCGACAACCATCGAAAAACAATCGACTGAAGAACTCTAATAACTTTTGTACATAAGAACGTAAATGTAGAAGAAACGTGAATATTTCAAAAGAATACAGCATTTATGTTCCAGTAAAATTTATTAAAAACTCTCAAATATATTTTTCCATTGATAAAAATAATATTAAAATTCTTATACACTCAATTACTATACTTAAACAGTATTTTCTTATTATATTACAAAACAGTTTAATCTAATAATAATTTAAGCCAATTACATTTACAGGCAATATAACCTGCCTGCGATTACATTTACTCTTATGCCAATTGTTATGGCAATCGGTTGAACGGTATAGAAGTGAATGTGTTGCAGTACCGTCTACTGATGAGCTACAATAAAATGGATACTATAAAACCTTTCCATAAAAATATTATATATAATAGCCAAAATTGAAAATAGTGTACGATTCGTTCGCGTTGTATACCAGTTTGTAGTAGATATATCCAATCTTGAAAGCCTCTTATGAGCTCAGCGACGAATCACGTTATAATGAAAACTGAGTGCTCGTCGATACACGAGTGTGCTCACAATGATAATATAATCAAAATTATTTCCTTCCCTTTTCGTAGAATAATCTATACAAGATTTGTCTTTAACTACAAAAAATATATTCTAATAATGAAGCTTTTAAATATTTAAGCTAGATTATACTTTAATAAAGACTTAGGTCTTACTAAAGATTTAGGTCTTGTAGATGAATTAAAACAAACAACTAACGATCACAATTATATTTAAACTGGATTCAATTTTCTCATAAGATAAGTCTTATTTGAATAGCATCATGAATCTATTCTATTTACTTACAAATTTTAAAATATTATTTAAATACACAAAACACATATGTTAAATAAATACACGTGTAAATTTATTATTATAGCTTCTTGATATATAAATCTATTCTTTATCATAATTAATATAATGAGTTATAAAATTGTATTGTTTTCATTTTAATGATAGAAGAATATATCACAAACGTACTATATGTATAATAACGTATGAATATTGTGTGACTATTTATAAGAAGATAAATTGTGAATTTACAGACAATATTTTAGCACGTACGAGGGGCTTCCGGTGATCCTCAGAAAAGAGCGGATACAAAAACTAAATCTCACTGTAAACGGAGGGAAAGTGTTCAAGCAATTTTGCAAGATGCCGCTTTCATAAAGGAATCTGGCAATTTTTTATCACAGTGAATAACAACAAACCCTTGTCGGCTGTCCATTTATACTTTGTAGTCACGCCTCAGGGCGTTAAACGTTCAGCATTACATATGATTATGATCAAATAAATACATTTTTATATGTAATAAACTGCTACAGTTCGAAAAAAAATACATACTAAAGGTGCCTCGACAATCAATTAATTTAATAGCCTGTTTAAAAGAAGCAGTAACTGCATAGCTTAAAACATATTTCATATAGGTACATTTGTGCCATGATTTTTGTTTTACTTTAATACAGTCATTTTATATTTTTTTATATATCTAGCTAATATAATAGTATTTTTCGTAACTACAGGCAAGCCTGTACGCTAAACAGCATTTACTTTGTAGAGGTACACTACAAAGGACATCATATCCTATTGTTGGAGGCGTATTGACCCATTATAAATAATATTTAATATTTTTTATAGAATTATAACCTTCTCATGATGATGATTCATTTGCCCGTCTACCTCCCTATATTGAAAAAGGAAAAAACAATATTAATAAGAATCTATTTTACTCAACGGAATAGAACAAACTTTATATTTCAGTAAAAATAGAAGAAAATAAATATAATTATTAAATTTTTGACGTTATTAGATTTGAAATTGAACTAATCAATTCGAATGTATAAAATGATAAATTTTGATACTTGTAGAGAGAGAGCTCATATAAGTTACAAATTACACTTTGATGTTAGGAGTTATATGTCTTGTCTATCTATATAAGTATGTATTTACAAAAAAAAAAAGTAGTATATGTAGTATATCAGTTGTCTGGTTTCCATAGCACAAGCTTTGTACAAGCTTAATTTGGGATCAGATGGCCGTGTGTGAAAAATGTCCCAGGATATTATTATAAAAGATATTATTATATGTCTTAGGATTTTTTTTACAAATCAGGTAATATATATCAATACATCTTATTATGTATTATAGTCACGTCGCTGCAAATAGGAATTAATTTTCGCGTGTCTCTACCCGTCAACGTCTTTATTAAAGGAAAAAAACAGGGATGATATTCAGGAGTGCGTCTGAAGCACGCAATCTTATATTTTTTGTCGTAAAAATAAAGACATCTAACATATAATTCAAATTAAAACGGCATCATCCGTATAACAGATCGGGTGCTTGAATAATATATTTAATTCAAATGGGGTATCCATCAAAATAAATCACAACGGTCGAGTCGTATCTTCATTCCCCGTATGTCCAATTCCGCGGGTCAACCCTTGGGACACCATAATAGAAGAAATAGTACCAAATCTCCACCTCCAGCCTTGTTTGTTTAATTGCTGTTGCATAGATCTAATATAGGTCCAGACGACAAACGTTTTGCGTTTAAATTATTATCAGAGAATGATTTAAACGCAATCACTTAATATAAGATAATAGCTTAGAATGGATCTATAAGGTGTTTACAAATGACAACTCGCGAGGTAACTATACAGCCCTAATGAAGTTTCTTTTTTTTTTAATAAAGTAAAAATATCATTAAAATAAAACTTAACACCAATTTAAATTTTACAAATGTAGTTGATATTTTACCAGTTTCCAACTGTGCCGAAAATTGAAAAGTGTGCACGAAATAACGCAGCGACATTAAAAAAGAGTTTTATAAATAAACGTTTTTAACGTGAAAATTTATTGCAAGCGACTTGTGCTAATATTTAAATAGTATTCGTAATCGTAATCGTAACAGTTTGTCCAGAGGGTGGATCTACCAGTTATCTGTCCGATAGCTGGTTGGAATCACTACGGGTACGCGACCCCGGACTGCTCTAGCTACTAGTGTCACATTCCTGTATCTTCCGTGGTCACAGTATCCTCACCCCTCTCCTTGATACGTTGTTTCCCAAAATTATCCCAGCGTCACGCCAAAGAAGAAGGAAAACTAATATTAAACCCGGAGCGGTGCCTCCGTTTAGGCGTAAGCCAGTCACCTGCGGCCAAACCAGCACCACACGTATTGACCCGTCATTCCTGCGGATCCTGCTGGGGAGGAGGAGAGGGTGGCATGGGTACTGGGCAAGCCCGTGTTGCCATAAAGTCGCCTGCCCAGGCGTAGCAGCATCCACGGAGAGGACACTTCGCTCACCTGTCTTGCAGGTGGAAAACAACACGGAGAGTGACTTGCTTAAATCATCTGACAAAGATGCAGAGGCCTATATATAATCGTAACAGCCAGTGAATGTCCCACTGCTGGGCTAAGGCCTCCTCTCCCTTTTTGAGGAGAAGGTTTGGAACTTATTCCACCACGCTGCTCCAGTGCGAGTTGGTGGAATACACATGTGGCAGAATTTCAGTGAAATTAGACACATGCAGGTTTCCTCACGATGTTTTCCTTCACCGTAAAGCACGAAATGAATTATAATTACAAATTAAGCACATGAAAATTCAGTGGTGCTTTCCCGGGTTTGAACCCACTGGACCATCAAAAATAGTATTGATTATTAGTAAATATTATAAATCAAGTCGTCATTATTAGTAAATATTATAAATCAAGCCGAGATGGCCCAGTGGTAAGAACGCGTGAATCTTAACCGATGATCGTGGGTTCAAACCCGGGCAAGCACCACTGAATTTTCATGTGCTTAATTTGTGATTATAATTCATCTCGTGCTTTACGGTGAAGGAAAACATCGTGAGGAAACCTGCATGTGTCTAATTTCACTGAAATTCTGCCACATGTGTATTCCACCAACCCGCATTGGAGCAGCGTGGTGGAATAAGCTCCAAACCTTCTCCTCAAAAAGAGGAGAGGAGACCTTTAGCCCAGCAGTGGGACATTCACAGGCTGTTACGGTATAAATCAAGTGTATATACTGTATTAACATTATGTGATATATTTCGTTGAATTTATACTTTAGTTTATAATCATGAACAATCAATCGATATTCCAAAGGATATAAACCTCTATCAAGGTATTCCAAAGGTCCCAACTTCTTCGTCTCCGACTTCCGCATCCAATCGGGTTTCACCAAATTCTTTAATTTATCATCGGTTCACCTAACTCGAACCGCGGTCTCCACTCTAAGATTCGTTGTTTTATATTTGCTATATATATTTTTATATATATATTCCTTATTAGAACATAAAAAAACCTCTTTTACTATGTGTATTTTACACATGTTAAGTAATATAATATTAGAATCGATAACGAAATCTTGTATAACGTTGCTTCTACGAACTTTGAACTATAAATAACTTCAGCTTAGAGTTTCGATTCCAAGCTCCGCGACCCAAAGTCTTGTGATAAGGTTATCTCTAAATTTTAAACCTCTTATACATAAGAGAAAGTTCGAATATATAGTACTTTAAAAGAACATTAAGTATAACATATTAACAATTCCTACTCAATATAATGATCAAAATACGTACGTAATGCCTCAATTTCGCTGAGCAAAAGTTAAAGACATGGAAACGGAGCTTAGTCTATTTAGCTCCAGTGTTCACTACATGTCTTTAAATAAATATGGCCCATATTTGCGGCCTTGTGCAAGCTCACCTGGGTGGATACCACCAACTCATCACAATATATTCCACCGCCAACCAGGACTTATACTGCTGTATTCCAGTTTGAAAAATGAGTGACCCAGTTTAAGTACAGGCACAAGAGATATCTTAGTTTGGATGGTTAAAGTTTCTTACAGTGCCAATATCTATGGAGAGTGTTGGCGATTTACCATCAGTTTTCCGATTTGCCAGTCTATCAATAAATTTAAAAAAAACTGTTCAACATAAACGACTAGTCACGCGAGGGCCGTTGAGGGGTTGCAACACGATTTGCACGCATTTTTAAAGTAAAAACACTTTTTAAAAATATTATTAAAATATATAAAATATAATCCAAAAGTAAATGTTTTATTATTTAATAGAAGTTAATAGAAAAATCTAGTGACATGACATATAACTTAGGAGCAAAGAGGGACAAATTACGAAAAGAAAATGTACTTTTCTTACTTTTTTTGAGCAAAAATAAAATGGTATCCGTAAATTCACATATATATTTTGAAAAGTGTTTTCGAAAACGATTACTGAGAAAAAAGGTTTTAATGCAACTCAAATAAGCCCACTTTACATATATCCACGCCTTAAAATTGCTTCCAACACATGCAGGTTTCCTCGCAATATTTGCATTACCGAGCGACGAGACTCTTTTTAAATAAAAATTTAATGCTTTTAATCCAGTGGTGTTTAACTTAAATTGATTTCTCGATTTTCCATTAACCGCTGGACAAATCAAATAATAAATCTTAAACTTTTATTAGTTTTATTTTTCGATTTAAATCTCAAATGTAAAATATAGTTTAACTAAAAGCAAGATCTAAAGGATAAAATAAACTCAAACGTCCTCCTCTCATGGCACTGTAAATATTTTGACGAATAAGAATTTTCTCTCGGGGCTATCTACCAAGTTTATCCATCCCCTTTCAAACGAATCGACATACTTCTTTGAAATAACAAGTCTATATCTTACAATTTTTCCTATCCGCGTTCCATTGAAAAACTTTTTGAAGGACAAGTGTTAAATTGGTTGTAAGGCTTGCTGTATTAGCAGTTTGTATTCAATGGGGTTATTTACTTTCATAACGATTTACGGTCAACAATTTAATTCTGTAAAAGTTTCATTGCTTACTTCAGACATACAACTTAGAAAAAGAAATTGATTATTTTAAATTTCTTATTTTATTACATTAAAAATGTCTTTATAAACATAACTACATATATATATATATATATATATATATATATATATATATATATATATATATATTACATATATAATTATATTATAAATATAATTATATATATAATTATATTATATTACATATATAATATATAATTACATATATAATTACATCACTAAAATATATTTTTTAGTTACATAATATGTATGTAATAAATAGTACAATTTATTATGGCCAATTCAACTTTATGTAATATGCTCTACGAAATATGAAATATGGTGATTTTAAATTTATATATATTATGGTATCAAGGCAAAGGACTAGGTAGGTTAAGTAGAAGCAGAGGTCTGCTTAAAGACACTAGTAATATAAGATGAGTAAATCATTTGTTATAGCTCCAATACGTCACTAACTATGAGATTTAAGATGTTTATTATTTGTGTCTGTAGTTACTCGAATTTATTTCCCAATCCAACCAGCGATTCACAATAAAAGTTATGTTTTCACGCTAGAGTAATTGATGGAACCCACCCAGGTGGACTTGTATAAAATCCACCTGGGTGGGTTCAAGTTCATCAACCTACCAACGCTAATATATTATTAATAAATAATGTTTAAATTTGTAAGTAATAGAAGTTCCCTTTATCAATATATTCCACATTAAGTATAAGATATTCCTTTTTAACCATTTGTTCAAAATATTTTTATACGTAATGATAAAATAATTTTGTCGTGTCACATGAAACCAGCAAGCTGTTCGCGTCCCATCGAAACGTGATTGATGTCAAGTGTGGCGCCTAACGTGACGCAAAATATTATATTTAACGCGCCAGCTTAATCACTAGAAACTTGTTATTTGGAAGTAGAACGACATCGTCGCATAATTATATAATTAAGCTAAGCTTAATAACTTATTGCGTCAGTACTAGTACGCCCCGTAGCAATTAAATTAGTTGTTGTACTTTTCAAGCATCTCAAGGGTTAGACTTTAAAATTTTCATTACAATCAAACTGCACCACCATGATTTTTATTTTCAGCATTATATAAGACTTTAAATCATCTCTTCTCGGTTGTACTAGAAATTAAGCCTACTCCAAATATATAAATGTAAAAATGTATAAGAAATCAATATTGTATCTTAAATAATGAAGAATATTATAATATCTGGTGCTAAATAAAAAAATAGTTGTCTTTTCAATTTAAAAAAATATTCAAATAAAAAGAATGTTTCGAAATCAATTTTTGCTAGTTAATTTACTAGGTAAGCAATGTTAATGGGATCCCAAGATCAAAAACTGCATTTGTATGCACTGCATTAAAATACACTTACGTAACTGTCACAAAAAATAGAGGCACAAAACCAAATCTTTCTTAAATCACTCCCAATTTGTCAGGTAAAATGAATTAGTATTCCATTCGAACAAGATGATAAGCTAAGGGAGGACTTGTGCAGCCGTGAGGATAATGGATTTTCCAAAATCCAATTCCTAAATCGCTCCTAGCATTTAAACAAAAGTTAGAAGAGTAAAACTTCGTAAACACACTAAATGATTAACGTAGCAATATTAAATATATGCATCATTTATGTTACGAAGCTTAACCGTCCATTATGAACATGAAATTTTCAAAATATTTTGTGTCTAAGGTAGCCACGGACCACCTAATGGTTATTAGTGATACCTGAAGTAAAATAAAGGTATTGGCTAAATTAAAAATCTAATTTTAATCTGATCTACGATGTCTGATGAACTATCGATCGTAGCATATATGAGAACTGTACGTAACGTTCTTCAGTTCTCTAGCACGAGTGAAAGAGAGCTGTCACGCGCACGCAATGGAAAAATATAGCCGTCATCCTCGACATTTAAGAAAATATGATTTGAACCTTGATTATAAATAATTTCAAATAGTGATTATCTCAAAAACTCAAACTAATGAATTTATATTAATATTACAAAAAATAAACCAGAGGCATATAAAACAGAGCTTAATTTTTTATATGTTGAAATACTATTTCTCAGGGTAGTTTCTTCATTCAATTGAAAATATTTTTAAATCTATATTTGAAGTATTTTTATTACGTTAGAGTATTTCTCTCTTTTCAGCTAATCTTTGTACCAGAATTCTCATTTTTTCTTGCTTTCTAATACGAATAAATACTTAATACGAAACCTGTCAGTGCCAGCCAAAAAAGCATACTCTGATGACTTCATCTTTAAAACTGAAACCCATTTTGGATAGAGTACAGAGAGGTTTTTGAAACACCTTTAGCAGTTACTTTTATGACCGTAAGGAAATTGGAATGACCTTTAAAAAAATGCACTTGAAAATTTCATTTGAAAATTTCTTGTCGCCGTAAGCTGAATTACAGTCACTTTGTTCTTCAGCTAGAAATAATGATTAACGTCTCTACGTCAACTGCGATCGTGGTGAATATTTAAAAATCTTTTTTGCAGTGGCTCTCAGTCGAACTATGAAATTAATGAGTTTGTATTTGAGGTTGGTTTCGTATAATTGAATCTTAATGATAATAAAGAAAACAAATAAATGCATATAAGTATGTTTTTACTATAAACATATTTGTATTTAAGAAGTTGTGTTTGTTTTGCGGACAACAAAACAAGAGTGCGATGCGAAACATTATGTAATTAATTTATATATAATTTTTATTTACTTATATTTCTGCAAAATCCATTAATAGTTTTCTAAGTATCCTTTTTTGTTATTCCTGATAATACTTAAAAATTATAAGCTCACTTAAAAATATTTATATTTATGTTACGAGACTCACGCGGCATGTTACGTGTCATTATTTAACATTTATATACAACTTTATTATGTGCAGATATTAAACGTAATCCCTAATCTTTCTATAATATTTTATAGAAAAAAACACAAGTTAATATAAACCCTACGCCTTGAACGATTTCCTATTTATTTCCCCACAAAATGTCAGACATCCGATCTGCAATCAGAATACAGCGATAACTCTCTGAGATATCGTGAATTTCAAAGCTTATGATAACTCGTTGAGCTTACTCAAATCGTGACTTGAGTAAAAGCGAACTAAACATTTCGATTAATTTTTAGGTTAATGCATTGTGTTTCAAATACAAAAATTATGCACTCTAATTCGAATTTAGATACGAAATGTCCAAAAGTAAGTACTTATACTTCAAAAACATGACTTAAGAAAGCTCGACTTTCAGAATAAGAATTCGTTACACAGTTATAATGAAAAAACAATAGTGATTCTTTAAATAAAAATTAGGTCCTCCAGACCGATACCGGCCACGGCGGCCAATCAAAAGAGAGGTTAGCCAACTACACTATAATATCTCCTATATTATAGTGCACAAGTGTGTGCGCAAACACAGGTGCTTTCTCTCTATTCCCTAACTCTCATAATCCGATGGGATTGCAATCTTATCGTTTGGAAGTGTTGTTATGTTAAACTCCAAAAAACTTTATAATAAAGAAATATTTTATTATATTATTTAGATTATTTAAATGTTAAGCGGTAATTTTTATTCTATTGATTCCGATATCTTCACAAGATGACATCACATGTTTATCACTTAAAATGTAACGTCGTTGCCAAATAATTCGAGGCTCTAAGTATATTTACTATTTGGTTTCCAAGATCTTCGAACCAACTTCGTCTTAATACAAGAGCCGTTACACAAACACCATAACTAATAAGTAATTCGGTGGATTTGATTAATGGACAAACTTCACTTCCACTACAGTTCAGACTAATAAAATCAATTTTTGGTGCCTACCCACACATACCGACCTACTTCGTGGCTTCGGTTGAGATTTTTATTTGACTACGAAGATAAAATACAACTGGACAATTCTTTTGGATACATTTTTATTCATCGACTGTTAAATCCAACAATTTTGAAGCACGTAAAAAATATTTTACAACGTTTTTACAAATACATACACTTTTATATTATATTTTGCAATTCAACTGAGAGATATTCATCACTTCATCAAAAATCATCATTTTGTTTAAAGGGTTTTTTTAGAATTACGTATTTAAGGAAACTCTCGTGTCTGTAAATATCAGTCCAATATTTGTAAAAAATACCAATATATTATTATTTTATTTTAAGCTGCATAATTTGAAAATATTAAAGATATCTTTCACCTCATTTCTAAAATAATTAAGCCTAAAATCTAAAAAAAATACTCATTAAAAAGTTTTAATCACGCTTCAAGCGTGAATTTGCATATTTTCTACATTTATTTATTAAATTTTTTAAACACATTTTTATGTTAGAGTATTAAATTATTTGCTCGTATCTGCCTTTAGAGCTCATGGTCAAAATCATCCTGAAAATCTCTGCATCACCGCGGGAGGTAGTTGTGCAAAATGTAAAAAAACATTTGCTAAGTAATTTGCTAATGGTTCTAGTTGCGTCCATTCAATTTGTTATGACTCACGGAAAACGAAAAAAAAATGGCAGACAATTTGCTCACTGATTTTGAGCTGCACAGACTTAAACATTTTTAAAGCACAATGCTTAAATAATTGTAACGCAGCAGCAACAAACTTACAGAATATTTATCTGGGGTCTCTCACAATATCGAATAATTGAGAACATTTTATAAATCATACAAAAAAAAACAAAAATTTAATTACTACAAAAGTTATATAATAGTCCTGTATATGTGCCTTTTCGGTTTTCGTTGTTTTCAGAATCATCCTGAACTAATCTGTCAGTGACAGAGACAGTCATGAGCAAATTATCCGGTACATCCGTTTTTTTTCCGAATTCAAAGGACTGTAAATTGACAATGCAACAACATTGTAGCAGACTCAGTCTTTAATGTTTCTTATGGCACAATTATCACTTTCTTCTTAATGCCTGCCACATGAGCAAATCATTAAAAATTCTACTTGCCCGCTCCCTAGCCATAATATTCCTAATTGAACACGACAGCAATCTCTCTTTTATCTTGATAGTACGAAACTCTCTCACACTTGACCCGACAATAGCATACTTTAACTAAAACATAACTATAAAAAATCTTTTTTTTTAAATATTGCATTTTTGCTGTTAAAAGTGTCTAGTTTTATAGCTTGAGTATCTATTTATGTTAATTATCTTTAGTAACTTTAATCCTCAAATAGATTAATACTTCTATATATACTTAGACTATATATACTTATACTTAACGTTATTTTTAAAGCCTTTAAACTCTTGCGGAGTATTTCTTTTTTAAATCCAACATTACGTTTAAATAATTTGAAACTATAGTGACATTTTTTCCTATATTAACGAATAAATCTATAGCATCTTCAAAAACAACAACGAAAAACCGAACACGTATTTTTTCTTTCCCTTAAATGGGGTACAAAAACATAACCAAGCGACCAGTTCCGCTCCGCTTATTTTTCCTCGGGCCATAAAGCAGTCGGCTAATAATGAAAAGTGGAATTTACATCCAATTTATTTTGAATACCGTACCTAGTAATAAACTAGCAATTGCAATTTATTTGGTATTTCCTTTCAAAAGAAAAGAATAAAAAATATATTGATAAATCTTTGTCTTGCCACCACATTTGTTGAGACTACCGGCTGACATTAAGATTTGTCATTGTCTTGCGTTGAATCGAGTGGTAGAATCTTCAAATTTATACCGAATAAATCCTTTCAATTTGAAATTGAATTGGATCGATTGAAAAATGTTTTATAAATAATTTCTTAGTCTTACACCGTAAATGTGCTCTAATATTTTTTTTATTATTGGAAAAAACGCCGTATTATAAATAATTGAAACCTCACACAAATATTTCATTTTAATAAAAAACTTTTTTTTTACATTTTTGATTCTATGGTCTATTCTAGCTACTCGAAAAATAATTATTTCTATAGCCTATTCCAATCAAAGAAGGAAGTTGATATAAACGAACGTTAGATTTATATTATATGCGCTATAATAGCTCAGCTATATTAAACAATACAAACAGTTCTTGATTAATATATCTTTATTTATATTACACCGCTTTTCCACTTAACTACTTATATCAATTCATTGTCATTGTTATCCTACCAACTATAACCATTAAATCAAACACATTTCTAAAATTAATTCTTCTGGAAACAATGTCGTTTTTCACGAGTGAATATAATAACAGTTTTCGACAAGATTCAAAATAACTTAATAAAAGGGATTACAAATCAAACAATAGAAAGCTCAGCATAAAGATATCGTTCGTGATATCAAGTATCGTCCATTATCGGCTGTCTTTGAGGAGGGTCTAGCTGTCATAGCACTTTCGTATATGCACATGTGTCTGCACGTAACCGACGCTTGATATAAAATTAAAAAGCAACGAGTATGAAACAGCTTTTAAAAGATTCTGCTATTTTGCTTGTATATTAATATAAATGTTTTTTTTTTTTATGTAACTATAAATGAGTTATGTACTTTTTCACGTTGTTAAATGTTTTATGTTCAATTTTAAACTTTGCATGATTTAATTAAAATAAATCGTGTTTTTGACACTAACATAAAGTCTCACAAGACTCTAGGCCACTGCTGCTTCACGACAACGCAAGACCACACACTGCACAACAAACAACCACTAAGTTAGATGAGCTACAATTGGAATGTCTGCGACATCCACCGTACTCCCTGGACAAAAAATGGTAATCCTTTGGAGCAATCCAACAGATTACCTTCTTACAAGGAAAAAAATTCAACTTCGATGTGGCATACCAAACCGCCTTCAAAGAGTTTATTGATTCTCGCCCCTATGGTTTTTTTAGTAAAGGGATCAATAAACTACCTATGAGATGGCAAAAGTGCATAGATAACAACGGTGCATACTCTGATTAATTAAATATATTTTACAAAAAAAAATTGTCTTTATATTCCTCCCGTACAAAACGCCAATTTCATATGTAAGGATCTAATATTTTATGTTCGGTATAATGACTGCGGCATATTAATTTCATATTTTTGCCAAATAAACGTATAAAATGTCGATCATTCTGCTAATTATACTTTCATTAAAAAGTTAACTCTAAACGTGCCTACATATCTTGTTACCTGGATAATTTATTTTATAAATTATTCTGTTGACTTAAGAAAATACATCTTTAGCTTTAGATATAATTGTTCAAAGCAGAAGGCCACTGCTGCCTCGTGAAATTAAGAAATAGATTAGATTTGACAAAAAAAAAATCTATGCTTCTCTATTAGTATGTTGAGGTATTTTGTATGGCTAATGTATTACTATACATTAGCCATACAAATATTTATATGTATTATTTTTTAACATTTTTTTAGTTTAAAATTTACACTTAAATATTCGTATAAATACTGATACTCAATATATAACTGTTGGTAGCCTAAACTAAATTTGTTGTGAGTCACATTTATCTATAGCTTGCGTATAACTTACATATTTTCTATTTGACGTTAAATATTTATACAATTCAATATTTTATTGTTGTTATAAATTCAGATGAGCGTTTTATAATACGATTCCTCATTTGCATCTCATTAATTTATTGCGATCTCATCTCAATACCATACAGCAAATTTTTATATTTTTACTCTCCACAAAGAGACGTTGGAGGTATGGCAAATTCGAGCGAAGCTTAATTTATTATACGTAGTCTTCGTTTTTGCGAGCTATTTAAATCATTTCTTCAGACAAGATATTCGAATTTACAGTAACATTTTGCAAAACGAATTACATGAACAAAGATTTTTTAAAACCGATCCTAATATAATAAAATAATAAGTAAAAAATTTCATTATTACATTCATACTAAAAACAGTGATACTCATATTGCCGTGTTTTAGTTTATGGGGATTTACCCCATAAACTAAAACATGCTAGTGTAACTACAGGCACGAAATAAAAGCTTAGTTCCCAATGATGGAAGCGCATTGACGATGTAATAGATAGTTAAGGTTTCTTACAAAGTCAATCTCGATGGGCGGTGGCGACTTCTTAACTTCAGGTGGCCTATTTGCCATTCTGCCTAACTATTTGAAATTAAAAAATATTTATATGTTATCATTATTGAACAACTAAATCTTCGAAATCACACAATCTCTTCACATTAATTTATGGTTATTTTATATTAAAATGTTCCTTTTTATAAATAGTGCATATTTAGTATGTGTAGGGTCTCGGGTCACTATTGCCAAAATTAATTATAATTGGAAGGCATCGTCCATTACTTTGTAGTGGGATCTGAGTTGTAAGATTATGATATAGTATATATGTTACGTTATGATATTATTATATTTTGTTATGTTTTTATTTCGTACCGCTTTTATAAGACCCTTAGAAAAATCTTACGTGGGTCCGACGTAATAGAGAGCACTTAAGCCCAGTGAGAAAATTTGTGGTTTGTCCAGAAATTCCTCGTAGAACTAAATGCAAATTGAAGTGAAAACTACATATTTATATAATAACAATACACAAAAAATTTAAGTACTAATAGCTTACCACGCAGGCCCCCTAGAATCATTAGTCTCCGGTTCGATTCTGATGCTTTGCAGCACAAGCACAAGATAAAAATTAATATTGTTAATAAGGCTACTGTATACCTAATAATGCCTTGAATCAGGTCTGTATATATTAATTAAAATCAAATCCATATTAATAATATTAATGCGAAGGTTAGCTTTTTTCTTAATTTTTGCTTATTAAGCTTTCTGTTTTGTAATGCGTCTTAATTACCAACCAATCATCATGAAATTTTGCACTTACTATCACTGTCAGGAGTACAGAAAAAGGACATAGTGTATCTACACCCTCCCCCCCTTTCATACTCTGTTGAAAGAGCGGGCAGCAGCTATCTTTGGTGAATATTTTTAGATTTGTTTTTATAAGATCGCATTACAAACTAAATGCCATCTAAATTAAAAAAAATATTCATATAGAATACAGCTCATAATCAAATCAGAAACCAACTAATAACAGGATTTTGTAAATAATTGCTGCGATTGTTAGGTGAGTTAGTGTAACAAAAATTGGTTGATAAAAATCATTTTTCAAGCAAATGATTTGATAATTAAGTAGAATTTGTACATCAAAATTCACATCACCATTACCGCATGTTCAATTCAAAATAATGTTCAAACCGCTATAGATTGAACTTGTAACAAGGTTTACCGCATTATACAACCTCAATGAGATAGATAGATAGGTACATAATCCTGGCGCTATGTACTTTATTTCGTTTATATATTTATGAAAAACAAGATTGTCTATGAATCTATCAAGATTATGATTAATAATACTTATGAAGAAAGACTGTTGTTAAAAGACGAACTTTTAGTGTCTAATTACATTGTCGTTATCGATTGACAAACAAGAAGCGCTTTTTGCCTTAAATGTTCTAGTACAAAAATGCAAAGACATGCAGACCAACGTTATGTTGTGCTTCATTGATTATGAGAAGGCGTTCGATCGCGTAAGACATGACATACTTATGGAACGTTTAATGGATGGACTTACGGGTTATTAGGAACTTGTACTGGAACCAAAGAGCAGCTGTGAGAGTTGAGCATTCGATCAAGTTAAAATTTGCCGTGGTGCCCGTCAAGGGTGTATATTGTCTCCCCCGCTTTTTAACATATACTCGGAAGCTGTAATATCTGAAGATCTGGAGGGGTTGGAGGTAGGCGTCAAGATTAACGGTCAACTCGTGAATAACCTACGATACGCCGATGATACCGTACTTATAGCCTCTTCAGAAAACGACCTACAGACATTGGTGAACAGGTTTAACGAGTGTAGTGTGAAGGCAGGGTTAAGTATGAATATTTGCAAGACCAAGTTTCTGGTAGTGTCGGGGGATAATAATCTAAAGTCGAAAATTCAGGTGGAACGTAAATACCTAGAGCGGGTGCGTATGTATAAATATCTCGGTGCTTGGGTAAATGAAGAATGGGACTGTAGGCAAGAAATTCACACCCGGATTGAAAATGCCCGAGCAAGCCTTAAAAGGTTGGAGAAGGTTTTGTGCAGCCGTAAACTATCCATAATGCTCAGACTAAGAATACTCCACTGCTATGTCTGGCCAGTAGTGTTATACGGTAGTGAGGCATGGACTTTGCAAGCTGACACCCAGAAACGTCTAGAAGCTTTTGAAATATGGTGTTACCGCAGAATGCTCCGTATTAGCTGGACACAGAAAGTTTCGAACGTGGGAGTACTCCAGCGCGTCGCTAGTAGCCGGAAGTTACTGCAAACCGTCAAGAAGAGAAAAACCGAATATTTGGACCACGTCTTGAGACACGAGCGATACCAACTGCTCCAAATTAAAGTGATGGGCAAAGTAAGCGACGCGCTGGAAGAAGAAAAAAGTCCTGGTTGTGCAACATCCGTGAATGGACGAAGATCGCCAGCGTGGAAAAACTATTTCGCTTGGCGCAAGACAGCCAAAAATTCGCTGAGCTGACGGCTAACTTCCAGTAGTGGAGAGGCACGAGAAGAAGAAGATCGATTGACAAATCTATACCATTATGTAATGCGTTGATATCAGAATCTACCAGTTTGAATTTAAAAAATATTTTTGCAATAGATATCCCTTTTATTGTGAAAATATATAGACTACATAACGTCACGCAACGACCCACGGTCGTAAAGCAGTAACTCACACAAACGCAGTACTAATCACACGAAGAAGAAGAAGAAGTCTATAATAAATAGATATATATTAAAAATGAGTAATTCAAGCTAATTTTTTTATTAAGTACATAAAAATTATGTTATTCGAAATTTCCCATATTACATTTTATTGGTGAACGAGTATAATAATTGAGTGCACCTGTAATCCATCAATCAAATACGCCTTAAAAGTGAGCCGCCGCAAATGATTAAAGGGAATGTAACAGCAGAAATAACACCAAGCTTTTGGTAATATTTCATTCTTATATCTAATATTTATGCATATTGCTTTGTACACGAAACTCTTGTCATATTAAATATAACAACTACTAACATACCTATATAAAATAAATAAAATCTTTTTTTAAATAAATAATAAACATATTTTTTCTCATTATTTTGATTCGGCATAATCAATCCAATGTGTATTCGTGCATCCTACGTGACATTGTTAAATAATCTGTGTCCATTTAGCGCAACTGAAAGATAAAACAAAAAATAGTCGTTTTTATACAAAAAAAATATAAAGAGAGCTGAATTTTTGTATTGTTTGCGAAAATATTTGAAATAAATATCACTCACACACGATATCCGCTATCATAATCTGGAACTGTAAAATAATTTCAATATCATTCAACGGTCGACTCAGTGGTGACTTTAACTGGTAACTAAACAGGCGGTTACAAATTTGCTCCCTATCGATGAATTATATATTTATTTCTTACAAATGTTTGGTGTGGCTTGGATATTTTTATGCGGCCTTTAACATATTCTTAGTAAACACTCCACGTTACACGTTCAGTGTAGTATTATTATTGTATATACTTCCACGTTCAGTGTAATAAAGTATTTTATTATTACTATCGCCTATTACAATCAACCCTTACTTCCTTGAGCAATAGAGCTTCAAAATATTTTTGGAAAACATAAAAGTTGGTAAAAAAATAATTTAAAAATAGATTTAAAAAAAACAGGACCCAATGTAGTCCCGAGACGGGTACCGAATCGGAGAATTACGTTTAAGGTTTTGCTTCTACTTATCTTTGTAAATGGAGCCGCCCAAACCTCTACTTGACCCCGATATAACTTGCTGTTTGTATTTAATGGCTGTTTCTTGCTCATCGGCTTTTATTTCTATCACTATTACGTTAAACTTTTTTATTAAAATAAATTTAAATTGTTTTGTAAGCTCATGATTACTTCGAAGATTTGTATTTGAGTAATAAAATTTTATAAATAATTACAGTATTTTTTTTCAACTTCCTATTATGGTTAGATGTTTTTGTTTTATAAAATAATTACGTAATACTGTAAAAATGTGAACTCATCTGTTTGGTTTTCAAAAAAAAAACAAACATTAACATTACGTTCCCAAAAAAATCTATAAATGTTGCTACCAAATTAAACAACATAAATTACTGTTAAATGACAAGGACCACCCTTGTAATTTAACAGTAATTTATATAATATAAATGTTATTTTAATACCTTGTATGTTGTGTGACTTGTGTGTAGAGTTTTCACCGCATTGTCTTTTTTATATAATGATACCGTATTATATTACAACGTGCATTAAGATATATTTCAGAATCAAAGGCAATTATGCACATAAGTGATATTGAAGGATTTAAAAATTTTAAAAACATTTTTTGATTTTAACATATTTGTATTGCCACTAGAATTAAATCTAATTTAAGAAGCTAATGACACCTGTAAAGGCGAGTTTTAATAACAAATCAGATGTAATTCACGAACAAGTAAATAATAAACAATAAAAAAGACACTTTTAATCATAGAAATAAAAAAAAGATTAAGATATCATGTTACATTATATTTCTATGCTTAAATTATTAAGTACATATACATAATCTGTAAACGTACTCAGTGTTACAAATTAATTTAAAATGAATTAATTAATTTTACAATGTTTGTTTAACTTTGAGGATTCAATAAGTAATTAAGGATAAATATCTTACTCTACGAAATCATTAATTAATATTTAATAAACCACCGCTATAAGATACGCCACTTATTTTCTTGAAATTAACGCTTGCTTTGGTTTTATGCAAATAAAGTACTTGAAAAGCTATTAGCTAGTCTTTAATAGAATATGAATTTAATTGTTTTTAAAGAAATATAGATATGTCGTTTTTAGTTAAAGCTGGCTGTATGTAAACACGTAAGATAAAAATTTAAAGTTAATTTTAATTATTGAGTTCAATACAGCAAATAAAACTTTAATAATTTGTTACATAACAACATTCTAAGCAATACAAAATAACATGACTTCATTTAGTATATACCGATCAAAATAAAATTAAAAACTTCCTCCCTCTCCTCATTAAAGAGAGAAAATTCAAAACAAATATCATGAGTTCCATGTTGTAAAAAAAACTTATTAGCAGGTTTCAAATTATTATGTTCAAAAGATAATTTAAAAATCTACAAATGTATAATACAAAGTTTTCTTGTATCGGTTTCAAATTGAAAAAATTCCCAAATACCAGTACGTTAAGCCATTACCGACCGTAATAAAAACACCGAAAACCATTTCGTCAACCCCTCAAAATTTTATTCCCAAAATATTTCCTCGACCAATTTGTGATAGGTGTTTTAAAGGGAAATTGGTCGACCTTAATTTGTGGTTTTACTTCTCTCATTCAGTTTCGTGGGGATTACGGTCAGCTGAATGGCCATCGAAATTAGCTGACGAACAAAGTTTAACTAACTTCTGTTGCACTTGGATAAAGTACAGTCGTTATGGTCTCGTGTAAAGAAAATGTTGTGAAATAGTAATAGCCTCAGTTATAGTTGCAAGTCTAGACAAAAGCCTTTGACCTGTCCTTAATTTTAAAAATATTCGATCAATAAAAAAATGAAAACAACACTAAAACGAACTTTATAGATGAGTTATTATTTCATACTACATTCTTTAATTACTTAATTCATTTAAATAGATTTACTCTTATACTTGAAATCGCAAAATAAATACATAAATATTTTACACTTATAAAAAATCTATTAGTTTCAGTTAAGCCGAGATATCCCAATGGAACCCATCTAGTACTTGGTTTAAATAATATAATATGAATTTATGTTCATAATAAATCTTGAGCTTGACTGTGAAGAAAAACATCGTGAGGAAACATGCAGGTTGCATGTTTCAAATGAAATTCAACCACATTTATAACCACCAACCCACGAATATAGTGAAGTTAGCAATATTCTCAGAAGAGAAGACGTGGCGTTTGCCCAGCAGATAGAGGATGACTTGTATAAGATAAACTTTGTATTATAAATTTATAAAATAATTTTACTTTTTACTTTAAGAACCTTAAGCTTGAAGAATAATAAAATCCTTTACTTGCAATAACATTTAGTCATCAATTATGTTTATGATTACGAAATATAATTTTTGCAATAAAACTTCATTGACTCCACGAAACATGAAATCACTAATATCAAAAATGTTTTGCCACGGCTGTTAGATTTTGCAAAACTGAAGGTATATTCTGATCGATTGACTGAATATATAATATTCATTATAAAACAAGTGCTAAGTTGAAACTATTACTAAAAAATGAAATTAAATAAACGAATTAGAGCTCTCAAACAACATTTTTACTTAGGACATTCTAAATAAAGATTGGTATGTTATTTCTGAGAAATACTACTCTTTAAATTTATAATGATGAGCAAGATAGAAGGAGATTGATACGTTAGAAGGAGAAGGAAGTCATGGCTACGGAACATAAGAGAATGGATCGGCATTTCTAACGTCGAAAGCCTTTTTCATTTAGCTTTAGCAATAGATGAATTCTCGTAGCTAACAGCTAACGTTCAGTAATGGATTTGCACTACAGAAGTTACATATCAATTTAATTAACGAGATATCTTCAACAATACACTTTAATTTATGTTATGTATATCCTATTAAAGAACTCTTTGATAGAAAAATTGGCTTTTGTTATTAAATCTAGTAAGGTTCTTGAAATTCACGTCTCTGTTTTATGTTATGTTAAACTCAATTTCACAGGTTAGTATAATAAATAGCTGTCATAGTAATCGTTGATAATTTATATCTAATTCATGAGCGCGGCCGTCTATCCACTTTACGCCGTTATTTATTTGTATATTTGTACACATTTAAGCTGATTCCAATCGTTTAAAATAGATTACAGTGGTTCGCCAGTTCATTCTTTTTTAGTCTATACAAAAATAATTAAAAGCTAAAATTTTAAGAAAACTGAAAAAAAAAAAACTTCTACAAATTGTGCTTATTATATAAATTTTGTTTAACAATTATATAAAGGGATTATAAATCTCATTTAGCTAATTTATGTCCTTTCCTGACTGAATAATTTGCATATCTGTCCCAATTGCGCGAAATTATACTAATTTCAGTCTAAGCACGCAACGTGCAGCTATGTGGAGTGCTAATTAAGATTAAAAACAAGGTTACTAAAATAAATAAGCGTCAATAGCGCAATGATTTAGGAGTCGCCTAGCGATGTAAAAGCCGCTGGTACGATCCAGACATTTGGTTAATTATTTCAAAAAAAATAATTAAAAGAAAAATCATTTTTAATGAATACGATTTAGTTTTACACTTCAAATATACGAATAATTTTCGCAAGTGCGTCTCGAACATCAAGGGATTGATAACTACGAAAATAGGTTAAAAATATGATGACCCTTAGTGCGGTTCTAATGATCCCTTTAATTCAGTGAGCGCTAGAAACTGGCCAAATTATAAACTCCTGGGAATAATTTGCTAGCGTACTTGTGCAAATATAATTTAAATGACTTGACGAATTATGTTTTTAAACCTAATATAATTAGCCTCCTGGGGCCTGGCGTAGTATACATAACACATAGAAAAAAAATCCTACATCGCCATCTAAGTCTTGTCATAACTTTTGCTGTATATATATATTATTTAATAGAGTAGATATCTATCTGAAATATGATTGCCTGTTAAGTTTGCGGTTCATATTGTTTTATTTTTATCGTGACTAAACACGTCAAGATTGAAAACACGCAGGAAGATTTTTTTTTTAATTTATGGACTAAAGGTGTAGTGTAGCTAATATTCGTTGTAAATGTGCTTTTTGTTGTTGCTTAGAAATAAAATGATCAAACTATTATAATTAAATATTTTAAATACATGTCATCCGATATTTCTTAACATAGTACAAAACGAATGTGGTCTCAATGCCAACAGTGAGTACGAAGATCCTACTGTCTTGACTACATGAAACACTCTTACTAACACGCTTAACGCTTCTTTTCTAAATCTAAGGGATTACGAGAAGAGTAACGATTCTGGAGCTAGATTAGCTCTTTAGATGTAGAAGACGCAGAAGAAAATCGCTCAGAATCTGAAATATTTATGTACATGCAATATCAACGAGATTGTTCTAGAACCAGCCGTAGGGCTAGAACTCAAGGTGCCTGATCTAGCAATTGGCTAAGCACAAAAGGTAAGCGTAGTTAAAATATTCCCTCTTTGTCATCAGCACCACTTTTTTTAACGGGCTACAGCTGTGATATTTTTTTTTCTATTACTTAAATTAATAATGCAGCTTCTCTATTTTAATCAGAAAAATAATGATGATATATTTTTTGTGAATATCGCAAATTATATTCCAATTCATTATTTCACAATGTTAATAAATCTTCTCATAAACCCATCTTTCCTTGCGGGTATTGCAAGAATCAACTAAGTAGTTTCTTGCTTAGCACATTTACAAATACCATTGAAAATTTAAAGTTATTAAGAAGAATTTAGTCTTCATTAAAAGGTTAAAGGAAAACTAACCCACCAAAAACAAAGCAATCCCAAAAAATGTTGGCGACAGGAAGACGGCCGGCCGAAAAAGTCTACCAAATCCCATTTCATGTAGTGCTACAAACGCACAATGTCGATTAAGTAAATGCAATAAGTAAGACTAAGCAAATGACGATACATTTTTTTAAATAAACTTACAAACCTAAAGAAATAATGATACGTGCAAACCTAAAGGTTTGAAAAGACAAAGTTTTGTCTAATTTGAGGCCCGATACATTAAAACGACAAATCCTTTATAAGATAAGGCTAATGTGTGACAGAATGCGTATTTGTAATGAATATATTAAACAGCATGCTACTATAAATACAAAAACGAACAACTATATCTATCTTTCTCTAAATTCTTATTTTAACCCACCCACAAAAGTAGGTCACGGGGGTCATAATACGCTTTTTCATTATTCATTTATAAATTTAAAATTTTGATACACTTTTATCATTAGTCGGTAAACCAGTTTTGGAATTTCCATTCCGTGCTTGCATGGGTTCCCACCATTTTATTGTTATTATTTTGCAGACGAAAGGGCCAACTTGAGGACGAAACAAGATTGTTTCACAAGCTTTGAGCTTTTCACGTCCTTTTCTGTTTTGATAAATGCGGTGATGCTTCTCGTGGCGAGAGCAAACTGAACTCGTTTTTTATCACTTCGAGTTGTGAAATACAACGCTGTCAGACTATAATAATTTATAATAAATGTCTTGTTAACATTTTATTTATTTATTTCATTTAATAATAAAAATAAAACTACAAATATTTTTGGGGCACTTCGAATTAAATTAAATAAGCTTGAAATTGTCGAAAACAGTAAATGAAAGTATAATATATAAAATGAATTAAATAATTAAACATGGATACAATGCATCTGAAGAAAAAATTCTACTAATACTGATTCTATTCTATACTATGAATTTCGTGTTGTTCCGAAAGACACTACCAAAAAACCAAAGCGAACGTTGTTTGTACCTTTCTACCTTTTTAACACGGCATACAAGTTTATGTGTAGGACACACAGTTATTATTTAAAAAATTAAATAAAAAATATATACATTTACCCAATATAAAAATGGTATATAATTCGTATAAGATTAATTACATTCTTAATATATACAGGTGTTTTTTCAGATATTTCATTGTATTTAACTCATACATGGGTAACAGAGGTCTGTTTCATGAGATATTTTCTGCGGCATGAACATGAGTATTTTTATATACAGTCTCTCGAATATTTATGGAATTGGCAATGATAAGGATGACATGTTAAGAAGACATTTTTTGATACAATGCACTTCATTTCATAATAATTTATAAAGATACCACATATCAAGAATTTTGCGGCTATTTCAAGGTATATTAAATAATAATAATAATAACCCCACCGACGTATCTTTACGTTGCCGACGTGGTGGGGCTTGTGCGCTTCAATGATTCTTAGGGCTATGCCAATAGAGCTACTCATTTTGGATTGGCCTAAGATGAGAAGACAGACCAAGAGAGATACAACCCAAGCCAAGGTGGAACAGCGTACGCCGAGGGCTCCATGACTGATGACATGATGGGGGTGCTTAGTCGTTAGTATGCGAACTTTAGAGACAAGGGGACCTCTAATTTAATTTACCCTTATCTTTATTCCCATCAATACCCTCTTCATCACCAATTTTGTATGCATCTTCACCAAATTCATCATCAACCGGTGCTCAACTGGTGGATGTTGCACCGGAGACAAATTTTGTCAGTGAACCTGTGTCCACCACCAGTGGCGTAAAAAAACGTAAAAAATGGAGTATGGAAATGAATAAGTTCATACTACGTACCTACCTATATCTTACAAATTTAGAATCAGACACAAATTCATATCTTTCTTCATTACATATAAAATGTATAAATAAATATCCACATACGGAAGTAAGCAGACAGAGATTTGGTGACCAACGTAGAGCTATTATACAAAAGAAATTATTATCGCAAGAAACCATTGATCAGATTTACGATGAAGTTAGATCAGACTTGCAAGTAATCTAAACTCAGATACAACAAAACGCTACAAATATTAGAATATCCCTTAACACACTAACAGGAAAACGTATGAAATGGACAAATGAATGCAATGAAGCAATTATTAGGATTTATTTCAAAATATCACAATTAGAGACTAATAAGACCGCTTATAGAAAAAGTTTGTATGAAGAGTTTATAAACTTATACTCAGAGTTTACACACATTACAGAGCAAAGATTAGCGGATCAACGAAGGGCAATAATAAATAATAAATTTATTAAACAAGATAGATTAACACTGATTAAACAACAAGTAGCAGATGAATTACATTATACACACACTACTAACGGAAGATACAGATAATGAACATTTACAAACAACAGAACAAAGTAATATTACACATTACGATGCATTCAAATCTAATTCAGAAACAAACTCACAAACTAGGAAAACGCAAAACACTACAGTTACATGCACTGATTCCGATACATCAACCCCTATCGATGAACAAAACATAGAAAGTATCACCAACGATCATGATATGGAGCACCTCAACAACACGTAATCAATGTTTAATACTACCTTAGAAGTAAACACTGAAATAGAGAACTCATTCGTACATGCTCTAGAACATTTTCGTGATACTGAACCAACTAGCAGACCATACATTCCTAAACAAAGTACTTCTAAAAAGTTTTCATTAATAATGAAATACATAGATACGATGATACTGACAAAATTTGTAAACACTGATACTAAATTTTATCACTCTACAGACAATAATTTACTGTGCCGCATGTACAGCAGCTAAATGTAATGGGGCAAGAATGACATTCTCAACACAAAACAACCAACAAAATAAATCATACAGAAAACCTAGCTGGCAAAGAAGATTAGAAAATAAAATAAGGGAATTATGAGTCAATACAGGCAGGTTAACACAATTTATTAGAGGAAATAGAAACCGAAAAGTAGGAGCTGCAGTAGAACTCATAAAGACACAATATCAATCACACGCACAATATGAAAATACAAACACGCATATAGAACACTTCTTAGATACCTTAAAAAAGAAACTCAACCCCGCTATTAGGGGGGCACTCATACACCATCGCGTGCCTTGGGGTGAACATTGTCGTCGAAAAGATCTGCGAGTTGGGCCTTCGGATCGCGTCCCATAAGACGAAAAGGTAGCGGGTGCCATGCACAGACTGCTGCCTAATCTCGGGGGACCGAGGGAGGAAGTTCGCCGTCTCTATGCCGGTGTCGTGCGATCGATGGCCCTCTACGGGGCATCCGTTTGGTCTCACAGACTATCGGGCGTCCGCCGTTGCAAAACTAAGATCCAAAGTTCGCAGCGGAGAGTGGCCATCCGCATAGTGCGGGGATATCGCACGATATCCTACGAGGCTGCAACTGTCCTAGCGCGCTTTCCGCCCTTGGATATTCTGGCGGATATGGATGCGAGGGTCTACCAACAGGCCCGCATCCTCCGCCAGAGCAGTGAAAGCGCGCCTACTTCGAGTGCGCTCGAGGCGTTGAAGCGGCAGGAACACCGGAGGGCTCTTGCGACGTGGCGCGACCGTCTCTGTGAAGAACGGTACGCACGCAAACGCGTCGTTGGAGCGATACTGCTAGCCTTCGAAGCCTGGATGAGACGAAAGTGACGAGTCACCTTCCGACTTACGCAGGTAATGACCAGTCACGGTTGTTTTGGAGAATACCTGTGTAAGATCGGACGCGAATTGACGACGATGTGTCACCACTGTGACGCGGACCGGGACACAGCTCAGCATACGTTGGAGGTGTGCCCCGCATGGAGTGCGGAGAGGGAGATCCTGGTCCGTGAAGTCGGACAAGACCTGTCCCTGCGAGCAATCGTGTCGGCGATGCTTCGCAGGGAATCGGCGTGGAGGGCCGTAGCCTCCTTCTGTGTGACTGTCATGGTTCAGAAGGAGACGGCGGAGCGGGAACGGGAAAGGGCTGATCCTGCTCGGCGGAGACGACGACGGCGTCGTCTCGGCCCTCCCATAGCCCAGACGCCCAGGGCTTAAAATCGTGATGGCCTCGAACTTCCGTACGCACTAGCGAGGAGTGCAGGGGGGCGAGATTCATCCCCTGATGAGAGCTCCGCCGAGCCACGAGTGGAGCAAAGCACGGGAGAGGCCGCGGATGCGTTATATCAACACGATCCCGCAGTCTCATCGTCTATCATCGCAGTGGTTTTAGTGGTTAAGAATCCCACGTAACCCAATTTTTTTTTTTTATAGAATAGGAAGGCGGACGAGCATATGGGCCACCTGATGGTAAGTGGTCACCAACGCTCTTAGACATTGGCATTGTAAGAAATGTCAACCATCGCTTACATATCCAATGCGCCACCAACCTTGGGAACTAAGATTTTATGTCCCTTGTGCCTGTAATTACACTGGCTCACTCACCCTTCAAACCGGAACACAACAATATCAAGTATTGCTGTTTTGCGATTGAGTTCCACGCCCATAGGCCCCGGGTAACTTTCTTAAGGTTTCCACTGCGAGAAAAAAAAAAAGAAACTCAATGCAGCAGCTAGTAGACTTAAGAGATATTTGACGTGTACTGCCCGTAAAATAGAAAACAAAACATTTGTAATTAGAATGAATTTGTAAATAGAAAACAATGAAAAAATCTTCTATAGAAATTTATTTTCTAATTGCAAAGATAATGAGCAAAATCTAAAATACCTCCCCCTGAAATATTTCGACAATTCTGGGCTAAGACATGGGAAAACTCCATAGAGACATAATGAACATGCAGACTGGGTTAACGAAATAACTACACATATTCCAGAGATGGAGTTCAAATTCATACCAATAGAAACATTTATAGATGTCATCAAATGAATGCACAATTGGAAATCCCCAGGCTCAGACAATATTCACAACTATTGGTACAAGAAATTTAATAGCATACACTCATACACACATAAGTACTTAAATACATTCATTCAATCACCACATTTACTACCGAAATATATAACACATGGAATCACATACTTAGTACCTAAAGATAAACATTATAACACAAATCCAGATAAATACCGACCAATAACTTGCTTACAAACCATATGTAAAATTTTATCAGCTTGCATAAGTGAAGAAATATACAAACATTTAACTAAACATAATATATTAGCCGAACAGCAAAAGGGGGGTAGAAAAAATAGCCAAGGTTGTAAAGAGCAGCTTACTTTTGATGCAATCATTTTAAGTAGTGCGGTAAAATCAAAAACAGATATCCATACTATGTTTATTAATAGACATACACAATTTATACAATAAGCAGATACTCACACTCAGAGCATATTGACAGATCTTTTAATAGAACGACGGTTAAACGTGCTTAATGTGATATTTGTTCTGGTCGTACTACCCATATTATTAATTATTTAAAGAGTTCCGTGTGTGTCGTTCTCTAAAGCGTCGGTATACTAAGCCTGCGGGCCAAAAATTGCTTTCTAAAAATGTACTCATCATACTTGTGTGTATCTTGACCTTAAACGAATTAAAATCAGTGTCCTTGTGCTGTGGAAGACGTTCAACGCTAAGGCACTCCTGTCCCATATCATGAATATGTTCCTTAACATCGGACTCTGTTACAGTTTTTAAGGCGCGAGAGATATAAATCGAATATTCCGGGTCAGTGACTTGTATCTTGCATTGAGCGGAATACGTCCCTCTCATATTCGTAATTTTTTCAAACAAATGTTGTTTGAAAAAATAATATGAGAAATACCACTAACATGAAAAGCAATATGTGTATACTTTTTAATGCTGTGAAATTACACTACAGATTGGAATCCATATATCTGCTGAGTACAAAGGCTTTATAATAAGAATATAATTTTATACCAAGAGTCAAATTTCCATTACCTATTGAAATACTGTGAAATCTTGTGTATTTATGTAAAAACATTTCAACGTTTAAAATCGATGTCATTTTCGATATATTTATATATTTTCATGTCTTCTGCTAATAAAGTATAGTAAACGCATTCATTTACAATGAGCCAAAATGTTAATAAATAGTCGATAATGACCAATGCGCTGCTAAACTAAATATAGATAAGTCAACCTGAAAACCCTTATCCATCTCGTTGATGGGATCTGACATAAAATTCGATAACTTTGATTGCACGGACAAACCACTTCTAAAACCTGGTTGGTTACTTGACATATTATATAGTTGTATATATATATACAATTATATATATATATATATATAATATTCGTGCACAAACTGAACAAATAGGTTACAGAGAGATTTAATATTTCTCTTGGCCTCAGTTAACAACCTCTTTTTTTAGCTTGAAGTACCGTATCTGGTACATAAAAAAAATTATATCCATCCCCTCATAACACAACCATAATTTTAGCTGAAAACAGGCAAAGCTGTTATCAAATATTTTTAGACAATTATTATTATGATTGTCGAATTTTTAGAAATGAATTTAATTTATGTAAGAAGAAGAACAACCGCAATAGAAGAAACGCAGCATTAACTTCTTTCAATCATTACGCAATACGACATTTCTACAGATTAAATAAAAGTAAACACTGACTTTACTGATTGCTAAATTTTAGTCTCAGGAGAAGGGACCATGGATTTAAGTAATTCTTACAGTAATTGATCGGCGAGGGGTAGATAACGAAGATCGCATCAAAGAACATTCGAGAATCAGGACGATTAAAGTTTATTATTCATAATACTACATTTATAAAAAAAATTACTACACAGTCGTACAATTCAGTAATATTTAATTTAAATTTATTGAGTTGGAATTGTTGAAAACATTGTCCATATACTATTTTTTTTTTCATAGTCATATACTTTTTTATGTAAGAGGGGGGCAAATGGGCCCGGGGCTCATCTGATGGAAAGTGACTACCACCGTCCATAGACAGCTGCAACTCCGAAGGGCTTGTAGGTGCCGGTTGCCGGCCTTTAAGGAATAAAAACGCTCTTTTCTTAAAGGTTTCTATGTCATATCGGTTCGGAAAAGACGCCGGGGAAGGTAGTTCCACATAATGGATGTGTGAATGGCAGGAAATGCCTTAAAAATATCGCTGTTGTGGATATCCAGGCATCGAGGTGGTATTGATGAAATAAAACTTCTTCAATATGCTCTCTGTCATGTAGTTAGATTGCACAAAGTTTCGCTCCTAATTTTAATATAACTTTTAAAATGAAATAGTAACAGTATAATATTATGTTTAATATAAAGTAAATTTATATGAATAACTTTATCGTTATCTTACGAAGTAGAGATTTCTACGCTATTCTAAAAAAAAGTGAATATTTATACACATTTACTTCCTTCTGTTCCAGATTTCAGAAGCATCGCAACAAATTGCGTTTTGGCTTTGTTCATAAAGGCTTTAAGTGGAACTATATACAGAGAGGTAAAAAAAATATTTTTAATAAACAAGCGATACGAAAAATTGGTCTATGAAAACAGAAAATTCTCGATTTAGAACAAAACTATGGTTCCTACGTATATTTTAAAAATGCGTCAATATTTCAATTGACATCTGTGAATATTAAGTGTGAAATCCAGATATAAAATTCATAGCTTAGACTCAGTCACTTGCGAGATTTAATTATATATTAAAAACAATTTAATTCATTATAAACTAACTTAGTTTGGCAGTAGTTTATATATTATCTTAGATAAAGATAAAAAAACGCATATTTAGAGAAGCGATACATGAATCGTAAATATACTTACCTATATCCATAAAGCTACACTTGTTATTTTATACAACACGACTGAAATAAAATTCAATACACATAAAAGTAGAAATTTTGAAATATTTGAATGAAATTTAATACACCTTTTACCGAGGATCAAATTAATATTTTATATTCATGCATTTAATATTACTAAATAAAAATAACCAATATTTTATGAATATTTTTTATTTATTTATTTATGTTCTGAAATTGCAAAACCTAAATCATGTTTCTTCATATAAACAGAAAAATACAAAGCTTAAGACTAACGATGAGAAATAGTTTTATGTAATATGTTGGTGTATAGATGCAGTTTCTGTTTCAATAAATTACACACTAACAAGCTTAGAGTTGTTTCTCTTTCGTCTACCCACTAACAAATCAATAGATTCTCTAATAGATGAACGCTAATGAATTTCTTTACACTAGAACTCTTTGTAGCCTTTGTAGTGTAAAATTAAGATTATTTACATTTTTCTAGATAAAACATAAATTATAATTATTATTGAACTTTTGGCATTCTACAAAATAAGATAACTTGAAGTT
Source organism: Nymphalis io (assembly GCF_905147045.1). Classification (NCBI taxonomy): domain Eukaryota; kingdom Metazoa; phylum Arthropoda; class Insecta; order Lepidoptera; family Nymphalidae; genus Nymphalis; species Nymphalis io. Next base: position 8,518,528 of record NC_065892.1, on the reverse strand, counting down.
TTTGAACTTATAATTAAAATCTATGTCTTTTTTTATATCTGTATCTTTATCTTTAAAATTAATTTTACTTGTTAACAAAACAATAAAGTGTCAAATTTATTAATAATAAACCTATTAATTAACCCATCCTTATAAATGAACAATATATAAAATATACGATCATCGTAATATACATATATATTATGTATATCTTGTTGGTTGGTAGGTTGATTTAAAAAAGAAAATAAATTTATTATTAAAATTTTCTGAGTCTTGTTCATAGTTTAATAACTCAGGCTTATATTAAAAGCCGCTTCATATGTTCTCACTTAAGACATTTACTACTAAGCAAGTCCTATAAAAGACCCGTATTTCTCGTATAATTTCTCAACGCCACAATATACATTAATTACGTACTAAGAACTAAGAAAAATTTAGTGACGCTAGTTCTAAGAGAAATTCTTCTTCTGAATCATAAACTAAGTTTATTAACTTACCTATAGTTAAGTTTTACTATAGCCATCCTTACCATTTCCTAAAAAAAAACATTTAATTACTTTAATGGTAGGACATATATAGTCATATTTTGTTTGATATCGGTAAATCCAAATCAAATTTAAAAATAATATATTGCACGTAAACTACATTATTTTTAAAAGGAATGTGCCTGAACGAAACAAAAACTATTTGCAATTAAAAAAATGTTATTTTTCATTCTTCTGATTTACACAACAAAACAAACAAAAACTGAATATTTAATGAAATTAAGAAATAATCAAGGACAAAAAAATATCGCCAGTGACAGAATTTTTGGTAAAACCCTTTCATTTTATAACAATAAAAAGCTTTTGTCGTTTTCTACATTTACTTTCTACAAAAAAATCACTTCTGCTACCTCATGTCTCATGTCACCCGTATTTCAAACATAAGTATATTTGTTTCTTAAACCAGTCGCTGCGGCGCTGTTGAGACGAAAGGATGACTAAAATTAATTATCATAGTATATTTGAAAAAACTATTGCATATTCTAAAGAATATTTTACCAAATACGTGCAACGCGCATCAACAACAGCGCAACACTCAATCGGTCGCTCTAGATAGAAAAAGCATATAAACGTGAAGGCACGTTCTCACGTGCACCGAGAAGGGCGTGTATGAGACGTGCGTGTAAAATCTAAAATTACATATATTATAGTTATAATATTACAATAATAATATTATACATTAATATATTGTTCTTTTTTAGAACCTTTAGCTTTTTTTGTAATCCTTTTTTTTTAACTTTTCAAATTTTATTCCTAAATTTTAGTCATTTCAGATATGAAGTTTTGTTTTTTGTTTTAGTTCTTTAAGTCGTATCACATTAAATTTGTAGTATTAGTATAGTTTTCTAAAAATGTTTCAATATAATCTAACCATGTTTTTGCCAGCGAAATTGTAGCATCAAAACTGCTGCGTTTTATAACTTTTTAATTAAATGTTTAAAAAAATCACAATATTTTATTACGCATAGACATTAATATATTAAATGTGTAGGTATTTCTTACAATGACTACTACTGTTACTGTTATCATAAGACCTAAGCTGTTATGGCTATTATTATCTGCGCTTTGCACTGATGAGATTTACTAAAATATTATATGCGCGAACTTACTAAAATATTCTACTATATTATTTTAAATTATATATATACATATATAATTTTAAAAAAAACTTCATTACCGAACTTCCGCTATAGTTACCAAACTTCATGATAACCCTCTGTGCAGGAAGATGTACACAAGTATATGTATAAGTACAGGTGCCTTATCTAAATAGATAGCCGAACTATACAAGTGAAGATTTCCCTTCGATCGCTCCGAAAACTTAAACGACTAAAGAGGGACCAAACCAAGACCAAATAATTTAGTGCGTTCCGAGATATAAAAGCGTATCAATGATAACCTCCTAACACCGGGCTACTAATGAAAATTTCTTAACCGAAAACCCAATGAAACATTTCATCCTTATATGTAAACCACTAGACGAATCAGTTAAAGTAAAATATAAAAGCTTTATTACTTAATCGTAAAATCTCTGTTGAGTGATATATATCCAGATAAACGTGCACGATGAAGGTTCTGTCAACAAAGTGCCATGTTGATAATGTGTGGTAATAAAATCGTTAATCAACTACGTATTGGAAAAAGTATTAAATACCACATTGAATAACCACTATAATTTAGCCACTTGTCGAATATGATTTTAGTTTAAAATTAGTTTGTTAACTGACAATTAACACATTATCTTCAATTGATTTAGTATCAATTAAATTAATTTGGAAGGATATTTAATACTTTGAATTTATAATCGATTTCAAAAAAGATTCAGCAACACGGAAATATTATTTGAGTCTTGGAATAATTTGTTTTATTACTTGTTAAGATGATATATACACAAAATAACCTTGAAAAAGTCTATTTGTTTGCAATACATGATGACTATAAAAAATAACTAAATCTTTATTAAATATCGAATTATTTTTTTCTGACTAGCATTTTTTTTTATTTTGTAATAATCAAGATAGAACTAGAAATTTCCATGGGAACAAATAAAATTTAATTTAAAACAATCGGTCCTGAAAACGAAAAATAAATGAATATTAAAAACTTTAATAAGATAGTATGTATGTTTCATCACGTGAAACAAAAAGGTCCCCAGCGAAAGTCGACGGTTTATTCTGCACAAATATTTACACGCAAAATATCGTGTACAATGTTTAAATAGCAATTACATTTATAAAGGAGACTTTTACTTATAAATTTATAAACTAATCGTATCTCATTTATATAATAGCTAATTTCATACCGAATTAATTTAAAATCGTACATGATAAAAATATAAACCGACTAATTTAAAAATATATCTAATAACTAATATAAAATTCATCTCCCAAATTATGAATATCAAACTAATAAATCTATTATTAATTATAATTCTATTATATATATTTAATAAAATATTTATAAAGGTAAATATTGTATTATGATTTATCCCTAAACGTAAAAAATAACTAAAACAGAAATTAATATCCCAAACGTAAAAAAATCTAAACTAGAATTCCACTTAACAATAACACCTCCGAAACCTTTTCAGTTTGTCTCAGAATTATTGCTATCATAAGATAAATCATATCGTACATCTCAAGTATCGTGTCGGTAGTTCAGAAAATTATGCATAAACTGCTTTGGCTCTGCGATGTGTTAGATCAGCGGGTCGGGAATTTGATATCGGCGCAGTTACGCAACCATCACATACGATGCATTAATATTAACTCTAATAATAATTCATTAATTAACCCTTAATATAATTACATATTCTCATCATTAAATCTTATTTTAAGAATACATATATATTTAAACAAAAAATACCAGAATAGACAAAAAAAAACTTAGATTTATTTAAAAAAGCAGTAATATTTTATTTTTAATTATTTGGTATTATAGTTTAATAGTAATATAAATATGTTATAAACAATTCGATTTGTTATATTAGACATTTTAATTTCTCATTTCAAGAAAAATCTCACCTTAACTTTTGCATCCAATGAATCTGACTCCGACTTCAAACGAATAAAAAGTCACAGAAACAATTTTTCAGTCCATGTCCATTTAAACGGCACGCACTTAACTGAAAGTTTATTTAGTCGGCGCGGGTACGAAGCTGCGGGCGGGCGACCGTGTAGTAATGCCGCGCGCCACCCGAGTAGTGGCGGGTACGGCTACGGTAGGCGGGGGTTGTATCGAACGCATGCGTTTTTCATCCGTGCCCGGTCCCGCTGACGTCACTGGCAATCCGACGAGGCCAAGTCAGACCTCGGCCTCGATATCCTCGAACCGCACGTTCTATCCCCGAATTAACAAATTTTAGTATATCTGTTTTAGCATAAGACATAATGTTTAACGTATATATATATCAAATAGCAGCTTCGCTGGGTGTGAGAAAAGTTTTAGTGACGATTAATAATTATTTATATTTAAAAAAAAACATTATCCTCGTAAAAAAAGCGATTTATATGAAAATTTTTATTAGTATTCGCCCAACTATTAGCATTGATATTTTATTTTACATTAGCAATATTAATAAAGTACGGCAATTTCAATAAACGCATATTATGTAAAAGTATCTTGCTTTATATACAGTCTTAGTCTCTTTTTGCATTTTTTTAATATTAAAATGGTGTGATTTACCCATAAAATGTATTACTTATAAAATAAAGCAAGAACTATTTAAAAAAATAGTGAAAATGATAGAGGTAAGCTCGGGTTCATGGAAGTTCCCTTCAACTGAAATGGTAAGTCGTTTACGGGATCGTCACTTTTAAATGGCCTTTTGCTTAAAAGCGTTGAGTACCTACTTATCACCGTGACAGTAACTTCGCAGAAACATCGTGAAACTTGGTCATTGGGTTTATTCGAACCTCAGTTCGCGGTCCCTGAAGAATAGAGTCACATTAACTACTTAGGAACGTAGAATTTTGTCTGAAAACTTGGTATATTTTGTTCGACTTAGGAAACGAAGTAATGTTTTAAAATATGACTTTGTTTCAGCAATAATATAATTTCGTCAATTTTTTATTTTTGAGGCAGGTCACCACCATCTCTTAACGTATTCAAATACCGTTAATACTCCCCAACCATAGGAACTAAAATGTCCCTTGTGCGTAAAATCGGAACTCAAAAATTTAATATAAATATTAAGTAATGCTGTAATCGCACTGAATTTAATACCAGTAAAAGTTACAGCATATAATGAAAACCGTACCTATACATTACAAATACTTAATAAAACCCTATACATTAGTTTAAACTACAATTAACAAACAATAAACATGCAGTCACTATGTAAACAATACGAATATTACACGACCACTAATTAATTAATACAATCAAAGCATATTTGCAACTGTGATGTAACGTTCGGTTTGCAGTTTGACGATGCAATTACAATATCAGAAATGTAATATAATAAATGTTATATATATAACATTTATTATAAATCTGAAGTTATTATTTATAAGAACGCGTTAATACGAAGACCTATCAGCGCAATTTTAAAAAATACTTTTGATCTACACGCTTATACATTAAGATAAGTTATAGATTATATAACATCAACCAAACTCCAACCCACGAGGGAGGAGCAGTAACGTACTCGAAGGTAATTCGTGCGTATTAAGTATTGAGCTATAGAACTATATACTAATTTTAGTACCATTACATGTAATAACTTAAGGCATAAAATTATATACATTGTTATTTTCGCTCTCCATGTATCTGCTCGACGTCCTCTTCAATGTAGGTCGACGCATTGTTTTTCTCTTCCAGTCACTTCCTTTTTATATGTGACATCTTTCACACAATAGATTTAGTTACAGTTCGAACGTACTATCGTTTCTGTCCTCTGTTTACCATCCACATTTATAGAGAGGTAAAGGAACAGTTTGTAATTGTCCGTTTGCTGAGCCAAGGCTTCCTCTACTCTTGAGAAGATTATAAGAGAAGTTAATGAAAAACATACTTAGTGCCAGCCCGTCTGGGTAGGTACCACTCACACATCGGATATTCTACCGCTAAATAGCAGCAATTTTTTATTATTATTAATATTTTATTGTTATTAATATGTGCGTTGTGGTTTGAAGAGTAACATCTTAGTTTCCAAGGTTGGTGGTGCAATGGCGATGTGAAGGTATGGTTAATATTTCCTACATTTCCAATATCTATGGGCGGTGGTGACCACTTACCATCAGATAGCCTATTTGTCCGTCCATCCTTTTCACGAAAAACGTGTTTAAAAACAGAAACAGTGAGGTGGGTATGTGGCGCTCGCCGGTGTCCAAAGCGCGGAGTGTGCCCCGAACATCAGAATACCCACTAAAAAAACAGCGGTACCCTTTCCGTCTTAACGAAGAGCGCCACGGTATCGCTTGCACATGCTAACGTGACGCTCTGACAAGTCGGTCCGCCTACCTATAACATAGAAAAAAAAATGTTGATACATATTTGACAGACTTTTATCCGATATACCATATGCCGTATATGCATTTTCCTTCATTGCCGAGTACAAAATACGTTATAAATACAAATTAAAACATTTGAAACTTAGCCAAATATTGTGGATTCAAATCCGGACAACTTTTACACTATTACTAGTCATGTTAATTAGATTATTTAAAAATTCAAGAATGTATTGAATGAATGAATAATTAATGAATTTGATGATTCATTCAACTTTAGTAAATGGATAATTTTGGATAATATTATTTTTTTTAATTAGAAATATCAGCGTTTACAAAAACTTTATTTTATTAACAAACAATTACTTGTTAACAAATATGTGCCTATCGTGGGCGAAATGTATTAGAGACTTATAAAGAAATCATAACATCTACAAAACTACGTTTCATGCAAATAAATGATTATGATTATTATTATAGGTAATTAAAGTTCATCACAATGACTGACCTGAATAACATGACTTGATCTTAGACAAGCCGGCCAAATACCATCCAGACCTAGGAATCCAGAATCCTACAAAGCCAACAAAATACACGATTAGAGTCCAATCAAAATTTTTAGTTATCAGTAATGCTAAAACTTTGATTACGATGCAGCCTGGAAATAAAAACATTGTCTCATTAAAATTACGTTAAACAAAAACAACAGTAAAAACACACAAAAAGAGAACACGTCTGTGGAGATTACAAAATTTGAGAATACCAATTAAAATGAAGAAAGCTAGGCTGAACTAAGCTAGCTATTTAACGTTGTTATAACCCACTATCGTCTTTTAAATATCTTTTAAAAGTACAAATATTAAATTGCTTGGAACGATATCATAATTACTTATTATATTCTGCTGTATTGACAATATATTATGCAAACAATTGAATACGAATATGTTGACAAAAAACTGGGCCGAGATGGCACAGTGGTTAGAACGCGTAGAGCTTAACCGATAATCGTGGGTTCAAACCATGGCAAGCACCACTGAATTTTCATGTGCTTAATATGTGCTTATAATTCATCTCGTGCTTGACAGTGAGGAAAAACATTGTGAGGAAACCTGTACGTGTCTAATTTCAAATCTTCTCAGCCTGTGAATGTCCCACTGCTGGGCTGAAAACTCTCCCTTTTTGAGAAGAAGGTTTGGAGCTTATTCCACCACGCTGCTCCAGTGCAGGTTGGTGGAATACACATGTGGCAGAATTTCAGTGAAGTTAGACACATGCAGGTTTCCTCGCGATGTTTTCCTTCGCCGTAAAGCACAAGAGGAATTATAATCACAAATTAAGCACATGAAAATTCAGTGGTACTTGCCCGGTTTGAACCCACGATCATCGGTTAAGATTCACGCGTTCTTACCACTAGGCCATCTCGGCTTATTATTATTATGTTATCTTGATCGATTTTGACAACAGCAGTCAATTTCAAAGAAGAATTATCCCTTATCCTCTTAGTCCGATTTTAGAAGAAGAAATAAAACCCAACTGAAGTCAAAATATATATACTACAATATATTATAGTAGTATACTTCTACAATACTTAAAATCATTTTCATAAATAAATGATTTGCTTGTTTTGTTTTCTTGTTTAATTGTGTCTTATAGTATAAAATAAATAAACGATTATTAAATTTATTTATACATACTTATGTTTAGGTATATATAAAAATAGGAAAGAAACAGAAATGGATTTTGTCGTATAGTTTGACATATTTTTCACAAAGTATATTTTGAAATATAATAATACACAAATAAACAATCAATCATAGTAATTCTGCGCTAGGCGATTCTTCGACCTTTTCGCAAACGATATAACCCACCGGTGTTGATTTACGGTACGAAAAAATATATGCCATTTTTATGTTATTGTAAAAAAAATTGCTTGTAAGTTAGATATTTAAAATCGAATAGAATTATTTAAAAAAAAAAAGGAAAAAGGTATGGGTTGAACCTTGCCACTTAATTTTAAGGCATTTCCATCCACCAAATAAGATGTCGATACAGTAACTTCACATTAATATAATTCTATTAAATGTACACTCAAAATTAAATGCCTACTTAGTAACAATAATAGGCTGTGAATGTCCCACTACTGGGCTAAGGTCTCCTCTCCTTTTTAAGGAGACAGAAATTAGACACATGCAGGATTCCTCACAATGTTTTCCTTTACCGTCAAGCGCGGATGCCTACTTGTAAAAAGTATATTCGATTTGATTGTACAAACTAGTTTACTAAATTTATACTTTTTAATATATAAAACAATTTGTTTCCAGTTCTTTTTTTATATTTCTAAACTTAAATAATATGCGTAATGTATTATTAAACAACGCATAGATGTTCCCATTGTATATTATTTAATGCTACGACATATAACAAACATCTTAACTATACATTTATCTCTGTTAAATTTCAAAAAGAAACACTGTAAAATTAGTTATAACGTTGCTATAGAAAATTAAGTCACAAAATACAAATACCGAAAATTGTTGAGTACCATATACGAGCTAATTATGTGATTCGTTTGATTAGCGACATATCAAGTAAAACGGATTATAATAGATTTATCTGAACAATCCATTCGCATATGTATTCCATAAATAATGTTCTCGTTTGCAACGATGTTGGCAATTCATCAAGCGAATGCTGTGCGTATAAATAAACATTTACGTTGATCATTTCTTCGTGTGTTTTTCGGTTTTTAATTGTATGATATCATTTCGTTATTGTTATTCATATTTTTTTAATTATTATTTGTATGAAAAAATTAACACATATATACAGATATCAACACTATTCGCTTTGACAACGTTTATTTCACCAGTGCTATTCTGTAAGAACTCACTGGTGAAATAAACGCTCACACTCACTTTGTATTTCACCCATGAAATTTTGAAAACCATCATACGGTGGTATACTGTTTTAATGCGTATATCATATGTTATAATGTCACCTTCTGACTTTACACGATTGTAATCTGCAGTGAGTTTCGAGTTTGTTCCGACAGAATAATAATACAACATGTAATTTTTATAATGAAACCGAAGAACCGAATTGTAATTTTTTATAATGAAACCGAAGGATTTTATTCGTGATCATTTATAGTTTCTAAATAAATCTGTTATTCCATTTCTACATCCATAATACTCACAACGATTTCAGTTTTTAAATAAAATGAGAAGTATTTAGTTTCGGGAATGTATTATTGATGTCATGATTTTGAATTCTAAAAAGTTAACTTTCTCAAATCTTAAAATTCATCAGCAGTATTTAACATTTTTTAATTTAAATTTGAAGCTTAGATTCTAGGTTAGGCTTGGCTAAGCTTTATAATGTTATATATGAAATCTGTGAAATACACTTAGGAGGTAATATTAGATAGTCCTGAGGGTATTTCAAATGTTTAATTGTCTTTATTTAAGATTCCGTATTCATATACGTTTCTCATATACTTTAAAACAATATTTATTGAAAACTGACCCTAGGCTAATATCTAAGTTCAGTTTTCAATACAAAAAAATTTAAATTATATGAGAACAAAAAATGTTTTAATTTATATAAGCGGAACCAGCCAGGTTGGTATAACTTCATATAAAAACACCTCAACGTTTTTATATCGATGCACTAATTTCAGATTCGTTTATGCCATCTACTCTTTCTTGACACAGATATAATTTATGTTTATATTACTCAACATAAATTTGATAAAAATTTCATGAGACCCGCGTGAGTTGCATGTTCATTTTCACAGATTACAACGATAATTTAAACATCAAATATAACTAATATTAGTATCAGATAATAAATAAATAAAACCAAAATTGTAAATAATATTATCATAAAAAGTAAACGTATATACATATATTAGTAATCTAGCTCAATTAATCTAACCAATGTTATAGGCAGATTTGTTCACACATGCACGATAGAGCAATAGTTCAGGTAATGACAATCAAACATATGCAATACCCTCAGGACTACCTAATATTATTACTACCTAAGGATATTTCACAGGTTTCATATATAATATTATAAACGGTTTTTTACAACTATTTCATTATTTATAATTAATACTGATTTTATTTGATAAACATGTTTATCCGCAAAATAAACGATGAATGTTTTATTTATGAACTTTGCATTTTAGTAATAACATATATTTTTTTTAAATATAAAATTTATTCAAAATATTTCCATTTTCATATTTTTACCTAGTATCTATATGTAGTAGGTTTATTTACAGTTGATTGCAATTTGCAGTAAAATAGTTAGTTATTTAAATTTTCGTAACACTCAAACACAATTGTGGTAATTTTGAAAGCTTTAAGCGATCGTGTTGTAAACAGAACTAAAATGATGTCGAAACAAGCCGCGGAATATTTGATTGGCAATTATTTTAAATTTAATAGTTCCAAATAAAATTATGTGTAATGATAATATTATGTATATTATCTTTATCTATATATTTTATGCTATTTAAGTATACGAATATGATTTAAATTGTTATAAATGTAGTGTAAAATACAAACCTTCAAAGTACTTCCCGTTTTTTATTTACTTTTTTGTTCAAAAATAAATCAAGAAAATTAAAAGCCTGTACATATCGCACTGCCGGGCTTAGGTCTTCTTTTCGTTGGAGAAGGTTTAGAGCTTATTCCGCCACACTGCTATATTAAACACATGAAAATTCAAACGTGCTTGCTATAATTTGAGCGCACAATCATTAGCTAAGATTAGGTATAAGATTCTCGACTCCAGTGAAATAATGGTATAAGATAAATGATAGTAATTAGTGCTTTAATTTTCTTAATAACTTATTACACCAGTGAGACAATGATGCAAAGATTATGAAAAATATAATTTCGACACAAACATTTCACAATTGAGTATCGTTACATATAAGAGAAAAAAAAAACTAATTTATTGAGAAAACTTTGATAAGGGAATTTAATATTAAATTCTTCCATCGAACTTTGCTTCCGAAGATGATCGATCACTCATATTCGCTTCAATGGACTTTTACTTTTCGCTTTGTAGCATACAAGTGGAGTACCGCTGATTCGTTTTGCTTTATGAATTACAAAGTACATGAAAAGAAAGAAAAATTGTGGAAGAATGATAACTTTAACTTGATTCATCCTTGAATATTTAAGACGTGACCTTTTAAAATATCATAACGCATAAATTATGTAATTTAATTAATGGAAAAGATGAACTACTTAGATTTTGCCGGTTCTTCTCTGCTGGATCTACATTCCCATCCCGCAACAGCTTTATATCTAATTTAATTTTGTAAATTATCGTTAAAATTTTCTTGCAATGACCTAGTTGATTGAAGTACATTTTTGATAATTATATCGAGGAATAAAAGTAATAGATGTTGTAGATTATTTTATACTTAATCAACTCAACTTATCTAAATATATGAATAAAAGATTTTATTGAATAATTACATATTTATAGCAAATATTCTAATATTATATTTTACATTAAATATTATAAAATTTAGGTACAGTACGTATGTATTGAGCGATTGATTTTCACTCGGTTTTAATATTAAGTTGTTTTTTTTTATTGTCAAATATTTCGATTTTTCAGACAAGACACTGTGTTTGATATTAACAAATTTAAGCCAAATCGTTAGAGCCGTTTCCTAGTTACGAAATATATACATTGTATATTTAATAAATGTAAAAGAATTGCTCATTTGTATATTGTAAGATTGAATTTATAAATGTATTTAATGTTATTATTTAGTACAACGTTTAAAAAATATGTTTAAACAAAGAACGACATCTATTTTACAATCCGATAAACTTAGCAATATCAAGTTGAAGTTAAAGCCTAACATCAAATGTAACAGTAAGAATATAAGCCGTAGTGTTACAATCAAATACTAGATGGCGCTACTAAGCAACTAATTGTATATTACCTCGAAGGTGTTAATATTTATTTTAGACTTTCTGCAAAAGCATAGTAGAGATTTTTTCATTAAAAACAATAGGAGCACCTTAATTAATACGAATTCTTATAATAATAATAGAATGTTTTTATTTGAAGAAAATGAAATGAGAAAATGATGCGAGTTTTTCCGCAGTTATAATTTGAGATATTATAACTGTTTAAAATGTAGGTGCTTAACAGTATGAAATATATTTATTTTTATTAAAAAATCAGTAATATCAAGTATATAGTCCACCCCATTTTGTGACTTCTTCAAATGATAACAACACCATAAACATTTCCAAGTGGGATTGTTGTCAGGCAGCCGGCCGGCTGTAAAAGTGTGCTGAATCCTTTTTTTCACGAAGATTATGTCATACATATTCTATATCTCATTTTAGTCTGTTAAGTTGTTGTTGGTAGTTAAGATACAAAGTATATAAAATCACGGAGAAATAAGAATATCGAACGAAGACAATAAATAAGGCAGTTAGGAAATTATAATACTTTCTTAACTCAGGGTCAATTTATATTTTTTACGTAAATTTTCATATCATTTACCGCATTGCTTTGATTTCATTTTCGATTGCAATCTCTTCGATCATATTGAAACAAAAATTAAAAAATCTCACGTAGAAACATGAGGATAAGTCAACACAAATCTAAAAAAACAAAGAAATATTAAAGAATAATTTTACATAACGTTCATTTAAGTTTTGTTTTAATTATTTAAAAAAAAATTTATTTGAATTGAAATTCAAATTAAAACTGAACATTAATTTATAAAACTTTATGCAAAAATAAAACAAATATACGTATTGTAAAAACAGTTGTGTGTCGATAAAATAATAAAAATTAAAAGAAACTCGAGCTCTGCGACCTTGATACATAATATTTGACGGGTTTCAAGTTGACCAGTCTCCGGTTACTAGCGAAATGCCAGTGTCTTATGTATCTCGTAAATATGTTTTACAACAATCATTCTTTTGTTCTTAAATGTTGCACCTTATGATTATATTTGTATTTCAAAAAAATATCCATCATATATTCATCTCGGAGAGGTTTTTGCTTTTATTGTAGTGCACCGTCAGTGGATAAATAAATTAAAAAATACTCTTTATGTTTGTATAGGTACTTAATATTATATGTATTAAACCGAATTTTTCAAATCGAATTAAAATCATAATTTTTTTCAACTTTCGTAGTCATCCTTATCCTCGCTTTCATTCGATAAATCATTTATGTTAATAATAATCATTTATATATAAAACCTCTTCTCCGCCTTGAAGCTACTTTTCCTCTTCAATAGCATATAGATAAACATTTTTTCATTCCTTTAAAATTTTTACAGTTTTTTTCTTAGCTAATGTCATTATAACATTCATATTAATTCGGGGCGGCACGGTATCATGCGCAATTGAACTAAGACAAATAGACGGATTAAGTACCGCTGATTTTTTAGCGGGTATTCCGGTGCACTTGGCGCCGGTGAGCCGTGAAGCGCGGAAATACGTTTTTCCAGCGAGAAAATAAAATCATTCCTATTCATAATTTTTTTTGCGACGAAAATTTTCACTTTCACCCATATATTTTATTTTGAACTTTAATTTATTGAGATAATAATAAGCACTTCGAACTGTACTTATGCTAGTGTTCGAGGCACGTGGTAGTTAGATGTATTTCGGCTTTAGTCACTGTTTATTACAACAGTTTAGTTAATTAGTTATTAGTTATGTTTATTTGTTTGTAATGTTTATAACACTACTATAAAAGCTAATTAATCTGTAAGTTATTTCTCGAATGCATTTATTAAATCGGATCCGGTGTAGATAATCCGAGACAAACACTACAGAATTGAAGAAGGGATAGGACTGATATACGATTTATATTTATATTGTGATCTATGGAATAATGGGTAAACAAGTCAAACATTCTACCAAATAATTCCTTTCTATATTTAAAATGAATCCTTGCTTATTTGCCAAATTTAAATAATCTAATTGTATTCAGTTTTCATGCAAACGTATTTACACTGTTATTTTATAGTTTGTACAGTTATTAAAATATAAGCAGAAAGCATTTTTCGAAATAATCATATATAATGTTTTTATTTTAAATTCAATTTCTTTTTTTTTTAGATTTTTTCATTAAATGCATGCATGCATGCGTGTTTACATGTGTGTACAAGAGAGAGTCTTACACATATATACACACACGTATGTGTGCGTGTGTGTATATATATGAGAGATTGGGAAAACTGTTGTATTTAAATATATAAAATATTTATACGTCTGGGTAGGTTTTTTTTTTATAGAATAGGAAGGTGGACGAGCATATGGGCCACCCGATGGTAAGTGGTCACCAAACGCCCTTAGACATTGGCATTGTAAGAAATGTCAACCATCGCTTATTGCCAATGCGCCACCAACCTTGGGAACAAAGATTTTATGTCTCTTAATATATATATATATATATATATATATATATATTAAGAGACATAAAATATAATATATATATATATATATATTATATTGTTCGGTGGACTTCGAGTAATTGTTGCTGATTTATATACATATATAATAATATATTACTTTGTAATGCAATATACAAACACTCCCTCAGGGGTTTTTAAATTCGTAGAAATAAGGCAATGACTTATATTGCAGGTGGCACGGTTTTGATACAAAGAGGTTTGGTAACCCGAACCTCTCAGATAAGTTTTACAAAGTAGATGACGTAGGTAACCCTCCGTTGAGAACCCAATGTCGGCCGCCACCTCCGAATAGACGGAGTGAGTACCGCTGATTTTTTAGTGGGTATTCCGATGTTCGGGGCGCAATTGGCGCCTTTTCCCCCACGGGAACAGTGGGGGAGTATGTGGGGCCCGCCGGGGTCTTTAAGCCGTAAATTTCAACCAATATGATTAAATGACAATTAAATAAACAGGCATGTACAATTATTCAAAGGCACAACTAGTTTAAAAGAAATCAAAACGACTTCCATGTTACAATTGAAATATATATATATATATATATATATATATATCAATTGTTTATTTATTATTATATTAAATGCAAGTAAAGGCTACTATATTCACATTTAAATTACTAAACTTTATGCTATATTGGAAATTAGTAAGCGAGAAATAATCTAAAACCTCCTGTTTTAAGTATACAACTAAGATCCTTGTTAATGGTCGGAATATACTAACATATTAATATTTATCCATAGTAAAATGATATTTATAGATAGTAAAATGGTAAAAAATATTTATTGATATAAAAAACTGGAGCGAAGTTGCTTTCCCCGTCTCGTATTTCAATAATTCCTCTTACACGCGTGGTTGTCGGGTCAAGTCCGTCAAGTTTACAAAACGCAATTCGAAAGGGAGGTTCGCCCCCTTAAGCAAATTAACTTTATATGTAAAGTATTTATTAAATTTGATGTAATATTAAATATAGAGCCTATATAAATATTTTTGCTGTAATAATTTTTTACAAAAATATATCCCGTAACAACAAATACTATATCCACAATATTTGTTTATGTAATCTTGCATTGAGTAATAAATATTATTTTTTAATATTTCTTAACATAAACTGTAAATTTAATAATTTGCAAAGTAATCATTTCAGAATTTTATTACAGAAATGAATTCGCAGATGTAAAAATTACGAGCAAAATATAATGCACAGTTACTTTATTTCAATGTTTAATAACAAAATTACTATTATACTAACTCAAGCTTAAGTCTTTTCACCTCTTCCCTTATACATACATAATTAACCGCGATAATATTATAGATTACGTATAATACTTCAATATATTTTGCATTTAATGAAAAAGATCTTATTTTATAATGTTCTTATTTTATAATATTATTTATATAATATCAAAATAAGATGTTACGTGCATGCCGGCGTAATTATTGTATTCGCTCTCCTTACATGTAAAGTTATACTCGCCTAAAATTTCAATGAACCGTGACTGATGGTTTACGAAGCAGTATCTATCAGAAATGTTCTTCGATACATAATCGTCTATATTTTATCGGTAATGCAACGAA